>NC_089166.1:2406784-3056103 GCF_009819655.1 Sylvia atricapilla | reverse complement strand
CCTTCTCTGGCTTCCACTGTGCCAGGGGAGGAGAATCAAGTTGGAAATGTCCTCCCAGTGGTTTAGCTGAACTGATGAAAGGGCTGTGCCATATAACATGCTCAGCAAAAGAACTGTAGATAGTCTCTCCAATGCAGCTGTTCTTCAGGGCATGGCTGGGCACTGGTCTCCTGGTGCAAGATGGTGGGTAATGGGTGCATTTGTACAACTTATGTTTTTTTTCCTCTTTTATCCCTTTGCTTCTCAAACACCCTTTATCTTGACCTGAAGGTATTTCACTGTCATGCTTCTTCATTCTTGGTTCTGTGACAGTGGAGTGAACATGAATGGCCAGTGTGACCTTATTGCTGACTGAGGTCAACACACCACACAGACCCAGTGGTAACTCTTGTTCCTCTCACCTTCCTCCTTTGCTGTCTATGCCTGGGGCTTCCTGGAAAAATATATTGCGAGACGGATGCAGGGAGAAACTCAGGGCAGGAAGACAGTCAGCAGGTATGTGCTGAGTGTCTCAAAGGACTGTCCAGGAGCTCTCCAGAGCAGTGCAGTGGCAGAAGCACAGGCTGCAGAGACTTGCAGCTGAGAGAGAGGAGTGGCTGAGCTGCTGCAGGACACTGCTGGGTGCCGTGACATATCCCCCCAGAACCCTCATCAGAAGCTGGCTTGGTAGCAGTCAGTTGTCCTTCTCCCTCTGAGTAATAGCAATCCAAATGCAAGGCCAGGAAAAGAGGCTTTTGTGGCAATGCCTCCAAAACAGGATGCACTACCAGGACTAACTGGTACCGGATAATCTCCAGACACCAGAACTAATTCCAGACACCGAGGACCGGCACCAGCATCCTGGAATATATGAGCAAGAGCACAGTCAGGAGATCAATGGGGTGATGGTCCCACTCCACTCAGCACTCAGCTGACCGCATCTAGAATACTGCAGTAAATTTTGGGGTCTAATGTGAGAAAGATACATCTGCAAGAAGGGCTAGAAGGAGCATCCAGAGAACTGCAGGCCTGCCAGTCTGACCTTGGCACCAGGGAAGGTTATGAGCAGGTCATCTCGAGGACAGTCACATGGCACATACACGACAGCCAGGTGATCAGGCCCAGTCAGAATGTCTTTATGACCCCCTACTTGGCTAACCTGATCTCCTGTGACAAGGTTTCCCACTAAATGGACAAGACAAATGTTGTAGAAGTGGTTTAATTGGATTTTAGTAAAGTCTTTGACACCATTTCCCACCAAATTTTCTTGGAATAACTGACTGCTCATGACTTCAGTGTGGGTTGTGTTCACTGGATAAAAATTTGGCTTTGTGGCCGGGCTCAGAGAGTGGTGGTGAATAGAGTTAAGTCCAGTTGATGGCTATTCACTAGTGGTGTTGCCCTGGGCTCAGTATTTGGCCCAGTTCTGATTGGTATCTTCATGGATGACCAGGGCCAGTGGGTCAAGTGTACCTTCAGTAAGTTTGCAGATCCAAGCTGGATGTCACTGTTGATTTTCAAGAGAGTAGAAAGGTTCTACAGAGGAATCTGGACAGGCTGCATCAATGGACCAAGACCACTTTGTATAAGGCTCAGCAAGAAGAAATGCTGAGTCCGGCCCCTGGTCACAACAGTCCCCTGCATCACTACAGTTTTAGGGCAGAATGGCTGGAAAGCTGCCAGTGAAAAAGGACCTGGGGGTGCTGGTGAACAACAGTGGAGCATGAGCTCAAACTCCATAGTAACTGCTGGGATAGTCAACAGGCTGAACCAGGAATGCTTCTTAGATAAGAACCCCACTCTGTGCACACTGGATACTTTTATTGGAGATTAGAGCTTGTCTTTGTATTTCATTGAATACATTTTTGCAGCCAAATACTATCACTGGCAATCCTCAAACCATAACCTTTCACAATTTTATGTTATGAAGGGTATTATTCCATAAACTGTCAGTGTCAGTCCTTCACTGGTGTTTACAGTCTCTGGCAGCAGGGAACATACTCAAATGCAGTGGAAGACCCACTAAGGGGTCAAAAAGTGGTAATAACTGCTGAGGAGTCTCCCTGAGGCTGATGGTGTTTCCCTGACTGAGTCAGTCGAGCTGCCCTCCAATCCAGCCAGACAGCTCAGTGCAGGGTCCCCTGAACTGAACACTGACAGGGTGGTTGGGCACAAGGGTCTCGGCTTTCCTGGGGCAATGACAAATTAAACGCTAAGGTTTGAGGAAATCTCCCTTTTTCATGTGACAGCATCTCTGATGGAGCTTTAGTCATTGAAGTGCATTGAATCATTCCATCCAGTCCTAGATAGGTAGACAAGTTTGAAAGACAGAGGATCACCCTCTACACATAGTCAAAGCAATCGTGTGATAATGATCTCCATACAAGCATATCCAATAACGCTCCTGGTCAATTTGTAAAGGCATATACAGGGTAAATGATGACAAAAAGGCAAGGGCTCAAATGCAGCAGAACTTTATTAAGTCAAAAGATGAAAACTAAGGAAATCTGAGTGAAAGGAGCACCAGAGGCAAATAGGATTCTGCACCAAATAACTGGTGGTGGAGATCTCAGGAGATATGTCCATCTACCTGCCCCACAGAGGGAGCAGAGCCAGCAGGTGCTCTCCAGGATGGATGGCTGCGTGGGGCTCATGGCCCCGAGGAGGGAACAAGGACACAGGAGGGAAAGGAGGGAGTGGCAGAGGACAGAGGCAGGGATAGGCTGTGCTTGCCAGGAGCCCAGGCTGGCCCCATCCCTCTGCAGGGGCTGCTGGGGCTGCTCAGCCCCTCAGGAAGCACCAAGGCCATGCTGTGTCCCCAGGGCGGTTCCATCCTGTGAGTCCCTGGGTTCCTTCCCCAGGGCCATGGCCAGCAGCTTTAGCAGGGGAAGCATCTCCTGCCACAGAGGCCACTGCCCAAGCCTGAGAGGCCAAAGCCCCCAGAGCTGATGGGCACTCCCTGAGAGCTGAGGATGCTGCCAACAGCAGCAGAGGTGGAGGATCCCACGGCGGTGTTCTGTGGGAAGGAGCTGAGGATGGGGCCGGGCAGGGTCACCACCACGGGCGAGGGCTGGATGGCCACGGTGGAGTCCTGGCACTGCCTGACACAGGGCTCATTGCAGCTGTTGGCCAGCGGGGTGGGGCCGCAGGGCTGGCAGGGCCGGCATGGGCTGTAGCAGGACATGGCTTGGGGCTGCACAGGCACCTGAGAGAGAAGGAAGTGAGAAGCAGAACAGAAACTCTGGATGAAGAGCAGTCTTTCACTAAGAGTGAGATACGTCACAAGTTGGAGAAAAGAGCTGGGAGTTTTGCAGTGAGATCCACAGCTGTCACCTTAATTTCTGCCAAAAAGAACCCTCTGCACAGTGAACAAGCCCAAAGAGGTTCCTTGCTAGTCCAGAGCTCAGGAGACACTTAAGCAAGTTTCTGGGTTTTGTGATGACAGAACTTCCTCCCCTTCCCTCTCCCATGAGAGCAGTTCCAAGACCCCAGGTAGGACTGGGGCAGGTGTGAGCTGAGGTGCGTTGGAGGAATATGAAGACAAAGAAGAGAAAAAAGCTTCAGACTCACCTTGTACTGAAGGAGATGGAGGCGAGAGGAGCGGATGAGGGAGTGAGGAGAAGGACCTGCTTTTATACTGCTCTTGCACTGCCCCAGGCCTACACTCATTGCATGACGGCAGTAATTTTCTAACAGACTCACGTCAAAAACAAAAATTTCTACCTAGTGCTGCAGGTTGTGTTTTGGTTTCTGTCAACCTGTGCTGCAATTTCATTTCCTCATTTTCAACATTCCTGCTCTGCTTTCATGTGCTGAGATGAGGCACCCAAGGATATCCTGGGTGACGTTGTGTCAATGAAGGAAGAAGATGTGTTGAAAATGTGATGGGGTCCCATGAATGCAGGGGATGATGGCTTGGAGCAGTGAACTGCAATTGTATACAGTTCCCCTTCTAGCAAGAAGTTTCAGCTCTCTTCCCCTTATTAATCTTTTCTCTGGGGAGAATGTTTGTCAGTTTGTCTGAGTATGCAGGACTAGGGACAACCAAAGCCTGCCTCAGTTTGAACCAGGTAAAATATGTGATGGGCACAAGAAATTCTTCCAGGTAGATGAAAAATCCAAAGGCTGACTGGAGCAGCTTCACTGAGGATGAGTGTTACAGGAAAGGTGGAGATTCCTAAGGGATTCTTGGCCATGGTTTTTACTAGCAGGAATTGCTGTCAAGAGGTTGTGCTCCTTGGAAAGTCATCAGCAGGAAAGGCTTATCTGCACTAGGGCAGGATCAGGAGTGGGAACATATCAACAGATGGACTGAGATGAGTGTGTGTGACTTGATCCTGGGCATCTCATGAAGGATGCTTGGTGTCTGGTTGCTCTGAATCCCCTTTGAAAGACTCAGCACTCACAGAATAAATCTCAGAACTGCAAGAAAGCCAGTGGTCCTCTTGCCTTCAGGAAGGACATGAAGAAGAAGCCATGTCAGTCAGCCTCATCTCAATCCCTACAAAAGTAATGGAGCTAATCAACCTGGAAGCAATTTCTCAGGATAAAAGAGGTTGCCTGGAGGCTTGACAAATTTCATTACATTCTCTGATCTTGTGCCTGTTTCTGGTGGGTGAGGGAATTTGGTAAATGTTCATCTCATTTAACTTAGGTCTTTGATGCTGTTGCCTGTAACAATCCTTAGAGACAAACTGACAAAATACTGGCTGGGAAAATGGTAGTATAGAGGACTGAAACCTGTGAAAATTGTTGGTCTCCAAGGGTTGGATGAGGGGCACAAAGCCCAGCTGGCAGACACACCTAGATGCACTGCAGGGCCTAGACTGGGGCCAGCACTGTTTAACTCCTTTATCCAAGGTTCTGCACTGGGGGAAGAAATAATCTCCTCCCCACTGCACGCTGGAGTTGACTGGCTGCCAAAGAGCTTTGCAGCAGGGGACAGGGGTTCTGCAGGGCACGATGAGACAGCTCTGGGCCCTTGTGGAAACAGCATCTGACAATATCCTGGGCTGCTTAGGAATGGGGTGTCTTTCAGATGAAGGAAGGCAATCTCAGAAGTGTGGAGATAGAGGAGATTATGCTTCTCAGAGTCTTCACCTGCAAGATCTCCCAGGCTGCTGCATCCCCTAAAAGAGTTCTAAGAAGGTGAGGGAGACTTCCCAGCAGTGAATGGGTGTCAATAAAAAAAGACTGCCTCACAAGATTCAACCAGTGAAAGTCTGCTAATACATTCCAGGTCATGGCTTCTATAAAGTGAGTTATTGACTATCTGGAGACCTGGGCCACAGGAGCTCTCTAGCATTCAAAAAGAACAAATGGCAAGATCTGCACTTGGAAATGAAAAGCCTCTTCCAGCAATATGGGCTGGAGACTGAACTATGCTACAGTCTTAGAGCCCTTAGCTCTCTTTTCTCTTGTGAGGGAAGATGTGCCTTGGAGAGAGACTTGGAAGGTGGAGTGGATGCACATCCTCCTGGCCAGAGAGACCGTGCTGTGTTGAGGACCTCTCCTGAATGCTTTGTGGAGGGATAGAAGGGATAGAAGGGGTTGCAGAAAACATCTCACTGCTGGTTGAGACTCACCAATGGCCCTGTGCATTGAGTATCCTCTTGGCATTTGTGCTTCAGTATACCTTGTTTGCCATGCCTAAAAAGACTCACTTGGAGAGCAACCCAGCACCCTCGGGGAAGCAGGAACTTGTCCAACTCCCTAGTAAATGAGGGTTGTCAGTGACAACCCCTGCAGTGCCACAAACACTCAGGGAGGGGATGTGCTTGTAAGGGCCCTGGGTACAAAACCAGCTCTCAAACCACATCAAGAACTGATGCACTTCCCTGCCCCATAGACGTGGAGGCAGCTGGGATGTGTCCCAGAAGGACAAGGGAATGCCTTCAGTAGGCAAATTTCCAGGGAGAAACTCTCCCTACCAGTGGTGAGTCATGCTCTAATTTTGGGTTGGCTGTGTGTCAGCCTTTTGGTGTGAGGCCAAGCCAGGAGGGTGTGCTGTCTGTAGACCCATGTCCCTTGCAGGGACACAATTGCCCCCCAGCAAAGGCAGCTCCATCCATAACCCAGGAAAGCTGGTGCAAGCACTGGGCTGTACCCGAGTACACAGCTTCAGGCAGCCACAACAGCCATTGCTGTCAGCATGACCTTCTTGCCAACACTCCCACAGCTTCAGGGGCTCACAGGAAAGTCAACATGTTTTGGAAAATTTCTCCTGCTGGTTAAGGTTTAAGGCATGTAGCCAAAGTTCATGGCAATGTGAGGAGAATGGGACTAACAAGGTGCTGTACCAAGCCCCAACATACCCCTCATGTAGTGAAGAGAGACCTGATACCACCAGAACTGTAATCATGGTCCTAAGGAAGGATGATTTCTTTCTTCATGGTGACTGAAGGCAGTGATATGAGCCAGAGACTGCCCTGTGAGGGGATGACTCTTCCAGGTAAATTTGTAAAGGATTGAGGGAGATAGTTAAGTCATGTCATTAGGCACAGGAGCCTTTGTGTATCCAGGACAGACTCCTGCATTGGAAGAGGGAGAGTCAAAACTTTCTGTAATGGGGTTTGAAAAAATCTTTGCCTGATTTCCCAGTTCCATGTCCTACATCTGCATGGACCCCTCCTGCACTTGAGGACTCATCTTCTGGGGAGAGTGACATGATCCATCTTGGGAAATCACTGGATCTGTCACCCTGGAACTTGAAAGGAACCTGCATAACATAATGGGCACGTCAGAAATGAGGAAATGTACTGCAATAGCGATGGAAAACAAAACACAACCTGGGGCATTAGGTGGGACATTTTGCTTTGGAGATGAGTCTGTTGGAAAATTACTGTCCTCATGCAGTGACTCTAAGCCTGGGGCAGCACAGGAGCAGTATAAAAGCTGTTCCATCTCCACACTCTCTCATCCAGTCCTCCACACCATCTCCTTGGGAACAAGGTAAGTCTGAAGCTCTTTATTCTTCTTTTATTAATTCTCATCATTATCCTTCTATGGGATTTTTCAGCACAAAACTGTCATTTTGTTCTATACCAGATTCTGCGGTTGCTTTCTATGGGAGAGGGAAGGGTGCAAAAGGACTGACACGGAGAGAGGTTGGAGCTCAGTTAGCTGTCTCCTGTGGTATGGGCCAGGAAGGGATCTCCTGGGGCTTGGCAGTGTTTTGCAGATCTCTTTTGGGATTTGGACAAGGAGAAGCCTGTGGCCTTCCCTGTGATCCTTCCAGCTCTTTGTGTGAGCTTATGTCTTCTCTTCCTTGTGGTGGTGTTACAGGCTTCTTCTCACTTACCCCTTATGCTTTTCTATCCCCCTTCCCTCTCTCTGCCAGGTGCCTGTGCAGCCCCAAGCCATGTCCTGCTACAGCCCGTGCCGGCCCTGCCAGCCCTGCGGCCCCACCCCGCTGGCCAACAGCTGCAATGAGCCCTGTGTCAGGCAGTGCCAGGACTCCACCGTGGCCATCCAGCCCTCGCCCGTGGTGGTGACCCTGCCCGGCCCTATCCTCAGCTCCTTCCCACAGAACACCGCCGTGGGATCCTCCACCTCTGCTGCTGTGGGCAGCATCCTCAGCTCTCAGGGAGTGCCCATCAGCTCTGGGGGCTTTGGCCTCTCGGGCTTGGGCAGTGGCCTCTGTGGCAGGAGATGCTTCCCTTGCTAAAGCTGCTGGCAATTATTCCAGGGTATGAACCTAAAGACTCAACAAGATGACACTTCACTAGGGATGGAGCATCAGCTTGTTGCTTCCTGAGGGGCTGAGCAACCCCAGCAGCCCTTGCAAAAGGACTCTCCTGAAGCACAGCTCATCCCTGCCTCTGCCCTCTTTTCCTTCCTGTGTCCTTGTTGCCCTGGGTTGTGAACCCCACACAGCCATCCTTGGGAGGACCTGCTGGCCCTGCTCCCTCTGTAGGGCAGGCAGATGGACTTCCAGAGGGTTCTCAGCCATAGCCATGGAGCACAATCTCTTATCTGTCCTTTGTGTTCACTTCACCATGACCACTGCTCATAAATGACCTAATTTTCCTCTCTTGGATCATTAAAGTTATGCTGCATTTGAGCTATAGCCTCTGTGTCATTTCCCCTGCAGATGCTCTCCCAAGATGGCCAGGGAAAGAGATGTTGCTCAGTCTTTGTTCTGGGAGGAGGTGTTTGGGGATGCCTCTGAAGTGAATGTGGACACAGGTTTACATCAAGCTTGCTCACTCAGACATTGGATTACTTTCTGCTTTCTAAATCCTGCAAAACTAGCACGATGATATTCTGGATGCCAGCGGGAGTTTATTGCTAATGGCATCCATGGCCAACTTTAATTTTTTGGATAGAAGGTTCATATGGAGTGCCACTCTTTCTCTAGTGCACCAGGAGAACTTGCTCCACATCTGCCAATCCTTTCCATTCCGTGAAATTTCTGCTTCTTTGTGGTTAGAGAGTCCACTACTCACAAAACCTGCATGCCAGAATCCCTTTTGTTAAGCTTAAATGCTCCACCTGGAAATCTCTCTCTTTTTTTTGTTGTTGTGAGATAAGAACCTCTTCAAAAACCACTTTTTGTCACTGAACTGTTGGACTTGGTGGAGACTTTAACAATTTCTTTCAGGCTTGGAACAGTGCAGTGGGGCCAGGTCAATGTAGGCAAGTATAGCCTACAAGGAATTGTGGTCTTAGGACATGGAGAGAGAAAATTTCCACCATAGAATCTTTTCACCAGAGTGTCAACTCTCTGAAGAGTGGTTGCTGTCAGAAAGGGGTTCATTGACTGGACATGTCTGGCTGTGGAGGTGAAATAACAACTGTGCCTGGAGCTCAGCCTTCATAGAATCACCAAATACCCTGGTAGATACCCAGAAGAATCATCAAATCCAAATCCTGGCCCTGCACAGACAGCCATCCCACCCTGTGCCTGATAGCATTGTCCAAACGTTTCTTGAGCTCTGGCAGCCTTGGGACTGTGACCATTCCTTGGGAAGCCTGTTCAATATCTGATCACTCTCTAGGGGAAGACCCTTTTCCTGATATCCAAACTAAATCTGCCCTGACACAGCTCCAGCCATTCTCTCATGTCCTGTCACTGGTCACCAGAAAGAAAAGGTCAGTCCTTGCCCCTCCACTCCCCCTCATGAGGAAGCTGTAGACTGGGATGAGGTCTCATCTTGGTCTCCTCCAGCCTGAACAGGCCAAGTGACCTAAACCTCTCATCTCAGCTTCCCCTCCAACCCTTCACTACCTTTGTGCCCTTTGCACAGGAACACCTCTGTTTTCCAGGCTTTTGTCCAGAAAAGGAAGGTGCCTGCACCAGGGTGACATGGACAGCACAGAGGAACAAACTGCTGTTAGAGACTGGAAATTCCTCCAGCTGCTGGAGACTGTATTTCCCCACAGTGCTGAGCCATATGCTGAGTTGAGTGTTCTGCTTGGGACCAGCTGCTGTGGGATACAAAAGCAGATGTGTGCTGGCCTTCCCTTTGCTTGTACCAGAACACGGCACCAAAGTTGTATGTCTGATAAGAGCAAAAGTGCCTCATTCCTCACTCTTCTGGTCTTTCTGATGTGAAATGGTTTAAAAAACTCAGTGGGGAAAGAAAGAATACTGTGAGAGGTTAAAAATATTAGATTCACAATTTCACTGAGGTGAAACTCACAAACAACACAATAATACAAAAAAAGGTGGTTGTTGCTCTTTCAGCTCTGCCAGAAGGGCCCAGATACAACCAGGCTGAGTCAGGCCACAGGGATTCCATTCTATTCAAAGAGACCTGAGATAGGAATCAGGTGCCAACCGTGGCAACAGAGCACTGGGGGCAGGTGGGGACCTCTCAGGAGCTGGCAAACTCATACCCCAGCAGAGAATCCCTGTATCCCTTCAGCCTCAAGGCCAGTTGTGGATTAATTCTTTCAGATATCTTTTTGTCCTCAGTGGAACAGGGTGAGAGCACCTCTCCCAGAGGAGCAGTCCTGCAGGTGAGCTGTACCTGTCCTCATACACAGGAATCCTTGGCCCTCTGGCCAAGGGTTGCACAGCTGGAAGGGGATTGGCTTTGTGTGCCCTGTCAGCTTGCCTGGAAACACCCCATGGGAGTGTGCCAGGCCAATGACTCCAGCCTGCAAGGGAATCCTGCAGGACTTCCAACGCAGTGTAGGGTAGCAATGACACACTCCTGCAATGGAAATTCTCATAATCCTCATCAGCCCTCAAAGCAATGATCCATCGGGGAATGAACGTAAACACAGGAATCAAAAGTTAACAATGCATGAGTCTGAAACACAAACCATATCATTAGCTGGACTGTTCTGCAACTCATTTCAGGGAATTATTGCTTCCACAGGAGAAGATCTCAAGACCTGGAGCAGTGTAGGGCCAGACCAATTGACTCTCCCATCTATTTGTTCGAGCTTAGGATGTTTTTTTTTTCTTTCTCTCGGGGAATTTTCTCCCATCTGTTGCTTAAAAGATAATAACAACTGGTACTTAAGAGACAAAAGAAGAGGCCAAGGTGAGGGAAATGATGCAGCTGCCCTCTCTAGTTGAGGGATTTTCTCTTGGAAGGGCAGAGATACCCCGAGGTTTTTGCTGCAGGGTGAGGGAGTGGGTTTGGTTCCTGTCTCTCTTGCTCTCAGGATGGGAGTGGAAGAATCCAACAGTCGAGTTGCTGCCACCGAGGGAAGAATTCACCACCACCGTGGAGTCCAGCCCAGCACTGCTTCTTCTTTACTGTGGGTGAGCCTCTGATCATTAGAGCAGCCAGTGAACTGGGACCTTAGTAACACTGGATCTGACAGGAGAGGATCCACACCATCCACTCAGGTGCCTCAGGGGAAAACCTGGGGCCCTGAGCCCCTCCCCTGTCCTGAGAGTGTGTCACTTGGCTGCGTGAGGCAGCTGCTAAAGAGAAGCCCAGCTGCTGCTGCCCAGCCCACTGCTTTCTGCCACAGCCTTGGGCTTTCTTACTACGCTCTGACCCAACACCTCGTGTTTGCCTGACACCCACGGCTCCTGCTAAGGCTGTGGAGTTTAATGGTATATTTTTTTTCATCACCCCAGGGTATGCCTGGCTCTGCCATTTCAGGCACTCCTGCTACAGCTCATTTCACCATCCAGAGGGGCACCAGGACCGGCTGCTCCTGTGGGTTTGTAAAGGAAGCCCCTTCTCCATCTCTCCTGCTGGCTGGGCCCACCATTACCCACACGCAGAGAGGAGGCCCCTCCTCTCTCACTGCCTGGGCCGCCATTACCGCGTGAGGGAGACGTGGCTCCCTCGTGAGGGCGAGCTCCCGCCACAGCGCCCCCTGCAGGCTCGGAGGAATCAGCGCACCCGCCCTGCCCGGCCGGGAGCCACCAGCGCCCCTGCTGGCTGTGACCGGAACTGCACCAAAGGGGAAAGTGCCTGCGGCCGGGACGTGGCTGCGTGTCTGGGTCTGGTTGTGGCTGCTGCTGTTATTGTTGTCTATTTGAGTTGTTAGATACATACATACACACTGGTAAAGAAGGGCTGTTACTTCTCGTATCTTTGCCTGAAAGCCCCTTAATTTCAAAGTTATAATAATTTGGAGGGAAGGGGACGATCACATTTTCCACTCCAACAGAGGTTCCCACCTTCCTTAGCAAACATCTGTCCTTTAAACCAGGACACTCTTCACTCCACTTTCCTTCATCCTGTAATAGGTGACGTGGGAGCCCTGTTCTCTTCCAGCAGGATGTGGACTTGTGTGAATGGATCGTGTGCTCCGAGCTTGACAGAATGTTCATGGGTATGGCTTTTATTTGTGGAGTGCTTGGGACCTAAAGGCAAGGATTATATTTGCCATCCTACATAGCGCCTAACTTACATAAGTGGGCCTAATATAAGAGCCCTGTGTGCCATCCTACAGCTGGGCATGACAGTGTGCTCTGATAAAGGTGCTGGCCTAGTCTGATTCCTTTGGAACCCTTGCTACATCGCTCTTGCAGTTTACCCAATTGCATCATAGTGCAAGGTTTATCTTGTTATAGTGGACCCTACCTCATAAATTAATTCTGCCAGTTTTTACAAGTTGGCAGAGTTTAGGGTGAGGTGGGGAGTTTGGCTTTACTGCATCAAACTCCTCTGACAGGGAATAAAGCATAGAGGACTTCTATAGTATAGATTGATTGACTCAGTCGTGTGTCTGTGGTGGCAGCAATGTAAGGACATTGATTAGGGTTTGGTGAGCCATATACAGGTCACCCGTTCTCCCCACTCCTACTACTGATAGCCTGGCAAATAGAGCATTCTCCAAGATGCTTAACCACATTACAGGGCAGAGCATCCTGCTACAGTGTCTCGACATTCCATCCCATCAGGAAGACCCAGAGCTCTGATCTCTGCCTGCCACATCCCCCCAGAGGATGTGGCAATTTTCTCTCTAGCAGCTGGGGACATCATGGAGAGAGAGAAGGACCACACAGAGTCACAGGCTGGGATGCAGAAAAAACTTTATTGAGTTGGAAGAGGGAAGGGAGGTCCTCTGAGTGAGCACCATAGTGCAGGGAGCACCAGGGGGATGTAGCAGACTCTGTCCCTTGGCCAGGGTGCAGTTTACACCTTGGATGGGGCTTAGCCAGAGGTCACAGCTCAGGAAAGGCCAAACAACAGAGAAAACAGAGAGCGAGAAAGAAGACAGAGAGAAATAGGCAAGTTAGAGAAGGACCATGGCTTTAGAGAGCCCAGGCACCCCTCCTCCAGTGCAGCTGGAGGCATGGATGCTCAGTGGCTCTGAAAGCAATAGTCAGGATCTCCATGTTCAGTCCATATTCATTTCCTGGGTTCCGGGGGGGTCCTTCTGTGGGGCTGTCACCAGTGGCTTTAGCAGGTCCTGTTGCAGTAGCGATTGGTGATGCAGGAGAGGTCAAAGCCCCCAGAGTTGATGGGCACTCCACCACAGCTGAGGATGTTGCCAACAGCAGCAGAGGTGGAGGATCCCACCACGGTGTTCTGTGGGAAGGAGCTGAGGATGGGTCCAGGCAGGGTCACCACCACGGGTGAGGGTTCAATGACGATGTGGGAGTCCTGGCACTGCCTGACACAGCACTCATTGCAGCTGTTGGCCAGCGGGGTGGGGCCACAGGGCTGGCAGGGACGGCAGGGCTGCCAGCAAGGGTCACAGGGCTGGTAGCAGGGGTCGCAGGGCTGGCGACAGGGGTCACAGGGGTCACAGGGTTGGCAACAGGGGTCACAGGGCTTGTAGCAAGGGTTGCAGGGTGGGCGGCAGGGGGTGCAGGGCTTGAAGCAAGGCCTGCAAGGCTGGTAGCAGGGCGGGCAGGGCTGGCAGCTGGACATGACTCTGGCTCACAGGTGCACCTGGGAGAGAAGAAAGGGACAAGATGAGGATGGTTGAGGAGACACCTCTCCACCCACCACAAGGCAGCCAAGACACAGGCTGGCCTGGGAGATGCAGCCAGGGCAGGGAGGACCACACAACCCTTTGCCTGGTCCCCACCAATGAGCAAGGACAGACATGCCCACAAAAGCACTTTCTAAGTCAAGAGAACAAGAGTTTCCACAGCCCAGACACAGCCCCCTCCACACCAAACCGTCTCTCCACCTCCCCTCCCCAAACAAGCAGCCTCAAGCCCAGTACACGACAGGGCTTCCAACTCACTTGCTTCCAAAGGAGAAGAAGAACAGTGAAGTGGATGAGAGAGTGAAAAGCTGAGATGCCTTTTATACTGGTCCTGAACTCCCCGAGGTCCAGAGGAAGTCTCTCTGGAAACAATAATTTTCTGAGAAGCTCATTTCAAGTGCAAAACACTCCAATTAGTGATGTGAGCTGTGTTTTGTTTTCCTTCCTGCATGGCTGCATTTTGATTGCCTTCTTTGGCCACACACGTTTCTCCCTGAAGGCTCCTTTTTAGAGCTGGGCACGGAAGCCCATGGACTTCTGGGACAGGAGCTCATTGGTGCCAGCAGAAGATGAGTCTTGAGTGCCACAGGCATTGCCTGCAGTCTGGGGACATTAGCTTGGGGCACTTGCGTGGGCTTGTTTGCAGCCCCATGGGCAGGAAGGGCCCTTTTGCTCCAAGCCCTGGAATGTTTGCTCCAATGCCAAAGGGTTACCAAACATGTTGATGTGCTACATCCCCTTCCTCCCACCCTCCAAAATCTCTGATTGACTCTGGCCATTGTCTTTGCAGGTTGCAAGGTCATCAGTGCTGATGCTCTTGTCTCTCTTCCTCTGAATGCTGCCCTTCGGAGTCCTTGGTGCACTTCTTGGGCCTCCTCTACTCCGTGGACTCTCTCTGACAGTCCCCTACTAACACAAACAGCCTCATCATGTCCTCTCCCAGAATGCTGCAGCCTTGCCCTCCCAAGAGGTTTCTCTCAGTCTCCTTTGCCCCACAAGAGCAATATCAGGTATTCATTGTCCACTACCCATGTTCAAACAGGTGTTCAGCCATTCTCAGGACAGCAGAGATCTATCACACAGAATGGTTAACTGGGAAGACAAATGCCTTCACTCCAAACATTCCTTGCTTCTTCCTGCAGCTTAATATGTGCATCATGATATGGTTTATCCTTTTAGGTGGTTGTGACCAGCTGTCCCATCTGTGTCCCCTCCCTATTCTTATTCACCGACATTCTTGTGCCCAGCTAACTGATGGGTTAATGTGTAAAGCAGAAGAAGCCTTGATGTTGTGCAAGCACCACTGAGCAAACAGCCCTGCCTCCCCCTGAGCAGCTGTGGGCTTGTGGGGCAAAGGAGACTGAGAGAAACCTCTTGGGAGGGCAAGGCTGCAGCATTCTGGGAGAGGACATGATGAGGCTGTTTGTGTTAGTAGGGGACTGTCAGAGAGAGTCCACGGAGTAGAGGAGGCCCAAGAAGTGCACCAAGGACTCCGAAGGGCAGCATTCAGAGGAAGAGAGACAAGAGCATCAGCACTGATGACCTTGCAACCTGCAAAGACAATGGCCAGAGTCAATCAGAGATTTTGGAGGGTGGGAGGAAGGGGATGTAGCACATCAACATGTTTGGTAACCCTTTGGCATTGGAGCAAACATTCCAGGGCTTGGAGCAAAAGGGCCCTTCCTGCCCATGGGGCTGCAAACAAGCCCACGCAAGTGCCCCAAGCTAATGTCCCCAGACTGCAGGCAATGCCTGTGGCACTCAAGACTCATCTTCTGCTGGCACCAATGAGCTCCTGTCCCAGAAGTCCATGGGCTTCCGTGCCCAGCTCTAAAAAGGAGCCTTCAGGGAGAAACGTGTGTGGCCAAAGAAGGCAATCAAAATGCAGCCATGCAGGAAGGAAAACAAAACACAGCTCACATCACTAATTGGAGTGTTTTGCACTTGAAATGAGCTTCTCAGAAAATTATTGTTTCCAGAGAGACTTCCTCTGGACCTCGGGGAGTTCAGGACCAGTATAAAAGGCATCTCAGCTTTTCACTCTCTCATCCACTTCACTGTTCTTCTTCTCCTTTGGAAGCAAGTGAGTTGGAAGCCCTGTCGTGTACTGGGCTTGAGGCTGCTTGTTTGGGGAGGGGAGGTGGAGAGACGGTTTGGTGTGGAGGGGGCTGTGTCTGGGCTGTGGAAACTCTTGTTCTCTTGACTTAGAAAGTGCTTTTGTGGGCATGTCTGTCCTTGCTCATTGGTGGGGACCAGGCAAAGGGTTGTGTGGTCCTCCCTGCCCTGGCTGCATCTCCCAGGCCAGCCTGTGTCTTGGCTGCCTTGTGGTGGGTGGAGAGGTGTCTCCTCAACCATCCTCATCTTGTCCCTTTCTTCTCTCCCAGGTGCACCTGTGAGCCAGAGTCATGTCCAGCTGCCAGCCCTGCCCGCCCTGCTACCAGCCTTGCAGGCCTTGCTTCAAGCCCTGCACCCCCTGCCGCCCACCCTGCAACCCTTGCTACAAGCCCTGTGACCCCTGTTGCCAACCCTGTGACCCCTGTGACCCCTGTCGCCAGCCCTGCGACCCCTGCTACCAGCCCTGTGACCCTTGCTGGCAGCCCTGCCGTCCCTGCCAGCCCTGTGGCCCCACCCCGCTGGCCAACAGCTGCAATGAGTGCTGTGTCAGGCAGTGCCAGGACTCCCACATCGTCATTGAACCCTCACCCGTGGTGGTGACCCTGCCTGGACCCATCCTCAGCTCCTTCCCACAGAACACCGTGGTGGGATCCTCCACCTCTGCTGCTGTTGGCAACATCCTCAGCTGTGGTGGAGTGCCCATCAACTCTGGGGGCTTTGACCTCTCCTGCATCACCAATCGCTACTGCAACAGGACCTGCTAAAGCCACTGGTGACAGCCCCACAGAAGGACCCCCCCGGAACCCAGGAAATGAATATGGACTGAACATGGAGATCCTGACTATTGCTTTCAGAGCCACTGAGCATCCATGCCTCCAGCTGCACTGGAGGAGGGGTGCCTGGGCTCTCTAAAGCCATGGTCCTTCTCTAACTTGCCTATTTCTCTCTGTCTTCTTTCTCGCTCTCTGTTTTCTCTGTTGTTTGGCCTTTCCTGAGCTGTGACCTCTGGCTAAGCCCCATCCAAGGTGTAAACTGCACCCTGGCCAAGGGACAGAGTCTGCTACATCCCCCTGGTGCTCCCTGCACTATGGTGCTCACTCAGAGGACCTCCCTTCCCTCTTCCAACTCAATAAAGTTTTTTCTGCATCCCAGCCTGTGACTCTGTGTGGTCCTTCTCTCTCTCCATGATGTCCCCAGCTGCTAGAGAGAAAATTGCCACATCCTCTGGGGGGATGTGGCAGGCAGAGATCAGAGCTCTGGGTCTTCCTGATGGGATGGAATGTCGAGACACTGTAGCAGGATGCTCTGCCCTGTAATGTGGTTAAGCATCTTGGAGAATGCTCTATTTGCCAGGCTATCAGTAGTAGGAGTGGGGAGAACGGGTGACCTGTATATGGCTCACCAAACCCTAATCAATGTCCTTACATTGCTGCCACCACAGACACACGACTGAGTCAATCAATCTATACTATAGAAGTCCTCTATGCTTTATTCCCTGTCAGAGGAGTTTGATGCAGTAAAGCCAAACTCCCCACCTCACCCTAA
The DNA here is from genome assembly GCF_009819655.1 of Sylvia atricapilla. Lineage (NCBI taxonomy): Eukaryota > Metazoa > Chordata > Aves > Passeriformes > Sylviidae > Sylvia > Sylvia atricapilla. The sequence continues at coordinate 3,039,102 of NC_089166.1, read as the reverse complement.
ACTCTGCCAACTTGTAAAAACTGGCAGAATTAATTTATGAGGTAGGGTCCACTATAACAAGATAAACCTTGCACTATGATGCAATTGGGTAAACTGCAAGAGCGATGTAGCAAGGGTTCCAAAGGAATCAGACTAGGCCAGCACCTTTATCAGAGCACACTGTCATGCCCAGCTGTAGGATGGCACACAGGGCTCTTATATTAGGCCCACTTATGTAAGTTAGGTGCTATGTAGGATGGCAAATATAATCCTTGCCTTTAGGTCCCAAGCACTCCACAAATAAAAGCCATACCCATGAACATTCTGTCAAGCTCGGAGCACACGATCCATTCACACAAGTCCACATCCTGCTGGAAGAGAACAGGGCTCCCACGTCACCTATTACAGGATGAAGGAAAGTGGAGTGAAGAGTGTCCTGGTTTAAAGGACAGATGTTTGCTAAGGAAGGTGGGAACCTCTGTTGGAGTGGAAAATGTGATCGTCCCCTTCCCTCCAAATTATTATAACTTTGAAATTAAGGGGCTTTCAGGCAAAGATACGAGAAGTAACAGCCCTTCTTTACCAGTGTGTATGTATGTATCTAACAACTCAAATAGACAACAATAACAGCAGCAGCCACAACCAGACCCAGACACGCAGCCACGTCCCGGCCGCAGGCACTTTCCCCTTTGGTGCAGTTCCGGTCACAGCCAGCAGGGGCGCTGGTGGCTCCCGGCCGGGCAGGGCGGGTGCGCTGATTCCTCCGAGCCTGCAGGGGGCGCTGTGGCGGGAGCTCGCCCTCACGAGGGAGCCACGTCTCCCTCACGCGGTAATGGCGGCCCAGGCAGTGAGAGAGGAGGGGCCTCCTCTCTGCGTGTGGGTAATGGTGGGCCCAGCCAGCAGGAGAGATGGAGAAGGGGCTTCCTTTACAAACCCACAGGAGCAGCCGGTCCTGGTGCCCCTCTGGATGGTGAAATGAGCTGTAGCAGGAGTGCCTGAAATGGCAGAGCCAGGCATACCCTGGGGTGATGAAAAAAAATATACCATTAAACTCCACAGCCTTAGCAGGAGCCGTGGGTGTCAGGCAAACACGAGGTGTTGGGTCAGAGCGTAGTAAGAAAGCCCAAGGCTGTGGCAGAAAGCAGTGGGCTGGGCAGCAGCAGCTGGGCTTCTCTTTAGCAGCTGCCTCACGCAGCCAAGTGACACACTCTCAGGACAGGGGAGGGGCTCAGGGCCCCAGGTTTTCCCCTGAGGCACCTGAGTGGATGGTGTGGATCCTCTCCTGTCAGATCCAGTGTTACTAAGGTCCCAGTTCACTGGCTGCTCTAATGATCAGAGGCTCACCCACAGTAAAGAAGAAGCAGTGCCGGGCTGGACTCCATGGTGGTGGTGAATTCTTCCCTCGGTGGCAGCAACTCGACTGTTGGATTCTTCCACTCCCATCCTGAGAGCAAGAGAGACAGGGACCAAGCCCACTCCCTCACCCTGCAGCAAAAACCTCGGGGTATCTCTGCCCTTCCAAGAGAAAATCCCTCAACTAGAGAGGGCAGCTGCATCATTTCCCTCACCTTGGCCTCTTCTTTTGTCTCTTAAGTACCAGTTGTTATTATCTTTTAAGCAACAGATGGGAGAAAATTCCCCGAGAGAAAGAAAAAAAAACATCCTAAGCTCGAACCAAATAGATGGGAGAGTCAATTGGTCTGGCCCTACACTGCTCCAGGTCTTGAGATCTTCTCCTGTGGAAGCAATAATTCCCTGAAATGAGTTGCAGAACAGTCCAGCTAACGATATGGTTTGTGTTTCAGACTCATGCATTGTTAACTTTTGATTCCTGTGTTTACGTTCATTCCCCGATGGATCATTGCTTTGAGGGCTGATGAGGATTATGAGAATTTCCATTGCAGGAGTGTGTCATTGCTACCCTACACTGCGTTGGAAGTCCTGCAGGATTCCCTTGCAGGCTGGAGTCATTGGCCTGGCACACTCCCATGGGGTGTTTCCAGGCAAGCTGACAGGGCACACAAAGCCAATCCCCTTCCAGCTGTGCAACCCTTGGCCAGAGGGCCAAGGATTCCTGTGTATGAGGACAGGTACAGCTCACCTGCAGGACTGCTCCTCTGGGAGAGGTGCTCTCACCCTGTTCCACTGAGGACAAAAAGATATCTGAAAGAATTAATCCACAACTGGCCTTGAGGCTGAAGGGATACAGGGATTCTCTGCTGGGGTATGAGTTTGCCAGCTCCTGAGAGGTCCCCACCTGCCCCCAGTGCTCTGTTGCCACGGTTGGCACCTGATTCCTATCTCAGGTCTCTTTGAATAGAATGGAATCCCTGTGGCCTGACTCAGCCTGGTTGTATCTGGGCCCTTCTGGCTGAGCTGAAAGAGCAGCATCAAGCACTGCCCAGGATGTGGGCATGGGGCCTAAGTTGTTGCACACTAATAACTGCTTTTGTTTCCCATTTCTTCCTTTCCCTGCCCCCTCTCTGTCTCACCTTCTAACTCATTCAGGCCATGGTTTCTCATTTTTGTCTCTAAGAAAGTTCTCCACTGCTGTTTGAATTTTCTGCCCTCTAAACATGGAGTCTGTATTTCCAAGATGCAGCCATGCACATTAACAGGCAACCCTACTCACTTTTCTGTCTGATACATACCGCTGTGGCTACTGATTTCTTCTTGCTGGAAGAAACTGCCAAAGACCTCTCTTTCCTTCATTCTCCTTTGGTTTGTGGATATTTGCACCTCAGAAAACAGGAAATTGGAGGAAGGAAGTAACATTCTTAGCTGCTCCATAGATGCCAGAACCAGGTCAACACAACAGACAGTTTCCTGGGAATTTTGTGGAACAAGAGACCAAGAGTCTGGGAGTGGGGCCACATACAGTTGTCCTGTAGGATAATTTTCTTTGAAGTAAAGGTCATTACTGTACTGGGGAACAACACTGAGCTGAGAACTGAGAGCTCTTGCCCTCACCATTTGCTGTCCCTAGCCCTTCAGTTCTTCCTGATAAGCAAGGAATGGGGAAAATTCTTCCATAAGAACTTGCATGAGACATGTAGAGTTGCTTCCTGGCGCCTTTCCTTGCGCTTTTACCGTTTCTTACATTTTTCCAGACACAATGACTCAGAGAAAGGGGGACCCTCTGTCATGGAGGGCTAGAATCACCTTCCAGACCACTCACAACTGTTAGAGCTCTAACTTTTACAGTGTGATCTGGTACCGGTAGAGGAGAGGACAGGTTGTTGTCATAATACACAGCAGCTGACTCCAAGGAGAGGAGCCCATTTGCCAGATTGCTGAACACCACAAGAGGTTCAGCTTCCTGTGCTATAGGATCATAGGTGTATTATCAGCAGAGTTTTCAGAACAAATCCAAAACTCAGCCCGATATCAACTACCCTAAAGAAATTTAACTCTATCCAAGCCAAAACCAGTATACTCTCCACCCATTATTCCATACCATCTTCATTATGCCTTGATTTGTGGTGGAAATAGTTTTTAAAATACAGGCATGTTTTATTTATTGTTGAGTGGTGTTTACACAGTCAAGGCTTTGTCCACCCCTCATGTACCCCCACCTGCTGAGGGTGTACAAGGACTTCGGGGGAAAACAGCCGGGGTGGCTGACCCCAACTGACCAAAGGGATATTCCAGACCATATGATGTCATGCTCTGCATATAAATATGTGGAAGAAGAAGGATGAGTGGGATGTTTGGAGTTAAGGCATTTGTCTTCCCGAGTCAGCATTCCACACCTTGGAGCCCTACTTTCCTGGGGTTGGCTAAACTCCCACCTGCCTTGGGAAATGGTGAATGAATTCTTTGGCCTGCTTTTCTTGTGTGCTGGGTTTTGTTGTACCTGTTAAACTGTTCTATCTCAACTCATGGATTTCCTCACTTTTACTGTTCTGAATTTCTCACCTAGCCTGCTGGGGCAGTGTGAGCGAGCAGCTCTGTCATGCTCAGTTGCTGGCTGAGGTTAAATCACAACACATGTCTACTGAGTAATGGCTTCATCCTCTAGGAGTACCAGAAGGAAAAGGAACTACAGACTCACCTAGTTCTTAAGGAGAAAAAGGAGAGTGAAGTGGATGAGAGACCAAGGACTTTCATTGGCTTTTATACTGGTTCTGCACTGCCCCAGGCTCAGAGGTTGCCCAAGCAGACTGAAAAGTTTTTGACAAGCTCTTCTGAAATGTAAGACATCCCAGATGATACAGGCTGTGTTTCAGGTTCTTGATGCCTTTTACTTCTTTGTCTACACCATTATATTTCCCTCATGAATGTTTGTTTTGAGGTTAGAATGAGATTTCCTAAAATTTCTGGGACAGGAGCATGTAATTGTGGGCAGAACACTCACACCTATTGCTGGAGAAGTCCTCTACAGACCAGGACCAGTGGCCTGGGCAGTCCTGGGATGGTGTTTTCAACCTCACTGACAAAAGGCCAAGCTCATCTAAGCCCTTCAATCCTTGTCTGGACACCAAATGGATCCCATTTCTGAGGACACATCATCCTTTTCCCCCTCGTCCTCCCAGCACCTTCTGATTGCTACTGATCTTTCTCTTCCAGGCAGCTGAACTGCTCTGCTGAGCTTCAATATTTCTCCTTTGTTCACCAACCTTGGAAGAGATTTCCCAGGCTGCTTGGCTTCCTCCACTCTAGGCCATGACTGGGGACCCTCAGCGAATCCATGTTTTGAGCCTTGAGCTCCCTTGGCATGCTCCAGCCCAACAAGGGTTGTGCCTATTGAACCCTCAGCGGTCACAAAAGGGAATTTTTGCTTGGTGAATACATTTAGGTGAATGATAAATCGTTTTGAATACATGGCATGGACAAATTTGCATGCAGTGCTGTGCAGATGAGCACAAAGAAGCCTGTATATTTCTGGCATTCATCACAACAGGATGTGATGGCCATCCCCACAGGTGGTGTTCCTCACCTCAGCCTAGCCCTGCAGGCTGGGCTGCTTCTCGTATCTTCCATGTTAAAAAGCATAAAAGAGCATTAGCTTCATGTCAGGGGAGAAATGCCAAGAAATCCTGCCTAACCTGTGCATGGAAACCCTGAGTGGATCTACTTCCAGTGCTGTCTGGTGGGTGTCTGTCTCATGGAATCCAAAGCTTCAGCTGCACAGAGGCAGGGCGGATGGGGACCATGGCCAGCCAGGTCAGGGGGAGGAAGGCTGGAAGCTGGTGAGTTTCAGGAATAAAAAAAAGGCTTCTGCTCCTCTGTGGACTTTAACTCCAGAACAGGTGCTGTCACCTGCAAACTTGAAGGGTGAGGACAAAAAGACACATTAGGGAATTTGCCAGAGGAACCTTGCTCAAATAATTTTTCCTCCTTGAAGGAGAAAACACCTGTGGCATCTTAAGAAGACTCTCTCTCAGAATGTTAAGCACCAGTCTCCTAACCTGACCTGATATCTTGAGAGCGTTCTTGTTGCAGAGAAGAAAGCTGCGGAGCTTGCCCTGTCTTTGGACAAATACCCTTTGCTGCTCTTTGATGTGGGCTCCAGGGATAATGTCCAAAGTGTATCTAGAGTGACTATGGAGCTCTGAGATGAAGTAAGGAGGTGAGGGCCCAAGCTGGAAAAGACTGAGCAGGATGTTCACCTCATCCTATGGGTGAACACCTGATTGCAGGCTTTGTGTTACAGGTGGAGATTTGGTTTTGATTGCCAGAGAAATGGATGTGATGAATGAGGGGTACTGAGCAAGGATGCGAAATAATTGACAAAGTCACACAAATAATATTTAAATCCCATAAGAATCAACAGCACCCTTTACCTACATCTTTATTCATCCTTCTCTTGGGTGTATTACTGTTATTGAATCTCTGCTGTTCACTGTTCTCCTGAGGAGATATTATACAGAAATGGATCCCCTTGGCACAGATGGGTCCATCTAGAGTTCCCAGAGGAACAGTTTTTGTAAAGTGGTATCAGACTCAGAGCTCCTGCTGCTTGGGCTGCCTGCAATGATTTTAAAGCATGTGTGATCCCCCTAAAGGCATCACATGGCCCTGCCCCTAATGAAGAGTGGAATGTTTCTCACCACTCATTAAGAACTGGAAAGCAAATCCTTCCCATGTGGTTAATTAGGGAGCTTTTCCAGTTTTGTTGGCTTGTTTGTTTTTACTGGCACAGAAGGTGGTAAACAGGAGGACTTTAATCAGCTCTCAAGACAGTGGCATTTCTTTCTGTATTCTTTTGTCTGAGCCTTTCCCCCTTTGCTTCTGGTAAAATCAAGACATTCTGATGTTGCAAATTTAGTGGATCAATGTGCCTGTGTGGGAGATGCAGTATTTAGCTCTGGTGAGAATCCTCTGAGCCTGGACATCTAGTAGAATTTTCACCCACCTTAAACTCCACTTTTCTACCTTGGCTCACCAGTTTGGCTATAAGGATTATTTGTGAGGGCAGGTTTTGGTAAAGCCAATGTGAACAGGATGTCCACTGCTTTGGCTGAAAAGTGGGAACCAATTGTGTGATCTACATGCATTTCCTTGTGTGCATGACTTGCTCCAGCAAAGGATTAGATGGGAACCCACCACTTGCCATTGGAGCCCAGGTCAGCAGCTCTATCTGATTGCAGAATCTCACACCCATGTCCAAAGTACTCTAGGGAGAGAGGTGGCAGGGTAAGGGTTTTTGTGAGCAGGAGAGAAGTTGGACTGGTTCCTCTATTTAGCTGCATCTGTCACACAAACCACCAAAGTAAACCAGCCTCCTTCTAACACATTGAGTCTTTGGAGTTGACACAGGAGTTGCAAAAAGTGATTTTCTCATACCAACATTTTCCTGTTTTGTCTCTAGACAGTGTAGACCATGTCTTTTTGGGTGGAAGTCTTCTCAATAAAACCTGGATGTCTACATCTACTCTGATCCTTTCTTTGCCTAGGTTGTTTTTAGTCTTTACACTCTCTTGAATGCCACTGGGAGAAAATTTGATGCTTGTAAAATGTGGCTTGCCTGACTGGTACAGAAACTTTGGAAGGAGATAAATTTAGGCCTGAAATTGCCTATTCCTCCCCACTGATCATCTGTGACATACAGCTTAGGTGAAGACAACTGCTCTAGAGGTCAAGAGATCAATTCTTTTCTATTTAGAATTATATCTCCAAATAAACATCAGAAAACTCTCAATTAACTCAGACAAGCTCTATCTTGGAGCACAGTTTCTGCTCATTTACAACATGAAAAGGAGGTTTATGAGACTGATTCCTTTCAGATGTCCTCACTGGGATGGAAAAACTATGTGTGGTATCAGGCATTCACCTCAGTTCTTTCCTTCATCCATGCAAAGAAGTGACACTTCCCATGGGTGATTCATCACCTCCTACACCAGATGATCACCAGAGATACCTGCAGATACCTGAAATACCTCTCCCCACTGTCCTGAGTAGGGGCTGCGGATCAGTTGCCTGATGCATGGCTCAGATGTTTATTTAGATTATTATGATTTAAACCTCAGCTGTGATAGGCACTCTGACACTTAAAATGACCTTGGGAACACTTTGATTGGATCAAAAGCTGAGTGCTTTGCGCAATGCCCTTGCTGTGCTGGGGGAGCAATGGAATGGAGAAGGAATGCACATCCCTCTTCCCATCCATGAGTGAAATGAATTATTTTGTTCTGCAGGCTTCCCAAGTCCTTGTTTACCTTCACCTAGATGCTTAATTAACAGCTGTGCTAATTAACACTGTTGGCTTATTGTCAGGTTTGTGGAATACAGTGTTATCCTGGCTGAAAGGAGACAACTTTTGGGTGACACAACAATGAAATATGCCCTGAGGTGGCTGGTGCTTGTGTTACAGGGTGTGTGAAAGGGTTTGGGCAAGTGTGCAGAGCAGTTATCACCTCCCATATCCATGAATTTTACACTTCAGGAGGCTAAGAATCCTGGTAAATTGGTGTCATAGCTGACAGAACTGTACCTTGCCTACCACTGTTAAAACCAGCAGTTGTTGGCACTGTGCCAAATTAATGCTGTTTTATTTCTATTTCTTTTGCTAGCTTTAGTATAGGTACCTTGATATACTGCACTGTTTATGTTATGTAATCTACTAATTCTTTAATACCTTGTAGTAAGTAATTCAGATTAAGATCTTTCATGTGTTATCTTTTGTCTGTTTGTTTGCCTTAACAAATAGCTCATCTTTCATAAATGTATCTGATTTGCCATTATTAAAACATGTGGGATAAAGTTGCAAAACTTAAATTGTTGATAATCTGAGGTTAAGATAAGATCCAGACCCTGGACTCCTCTCTCTGAGAAGGGATTTAGAGAGCAAGGAGATCTTCTTGGCGCATCGTGACTCAGTGGCCAGGCTTCTTTAATAAACTCTGTCTTATGCTTTAAGTTTTAGCTTTCATATTTTCCAGATTCTGTACTGCCTAAGTATGTAACTCTGAATTTCATATAAAGGGTTAGCAAGTTCTCTTCACAGTTTAGTTAGACAAAACAATCCTTTTTCACTCCAAGAACCAAGGACACAGTTGCAGCTTTAGGCCCAAAAAGTATAAGCAACAGCAAATTGAGGAGAGCAATCTGGGAGGATGGGACTTTATAACCTGAAGCTGCAATTGGACAATTTGCCCCAATACGTAAAGGGACCAAAACTTATAAAAGTGTGAAAACGTAACATGTTGGGTGTAGCCATGACCAGGCTCTTGTACTGCCCGAGGTGTATCCTTTGAAGGTCTTTTAATAAATAACCTACTTTAAAAATAGATGAAAAAAACACAAAGCCCTCTTTTAAAAAATATGCTACTTTATTCCTTTAACAGTGTCTAGCCTCTGTTACAGGCAGCCTCTCAAGGCATCACACCCACTCCACTCACAATAGATTGGCTCACACTGGAGTAGGGAATAATGAGGGGAGGAAGGAGGTGCAGAAACTGATTCTTGCACTCCCACATTTTTGTTGAATAATTTTGTTCTCAGAGCTTTCCCCTTCTCTTTCCCAGGCACTGACCAGGCACTCCCTATTGTACTTCTGATGTTTCTTGGACTGGACCTCTTTGGTGGCACTCAACTTCCCATTTCTGTCTCTCCAAATTTATTTTGCAGTGGGCCTGATGTAAATCCCTGTTAGAAAGGGGAGGTAATTTTGATCAAATGTAGTTAAAACTTGTTTACAGCTACAGTGACATGAATGGCCAAATACTCTCCTTGAGAGGCATTTGACACTTCCTCCATGCTTGGGGATGGCTTCAAATGCCTGAGCACTAATTACATGAAACCTTAAAGCTCTCTAGTGGTTCTTACTAGGGATTCTGGAGCCATCCAAGGTTCCTCTGTATGAAACAGTGTCTCAATATTGTACTCCCATGGCTGAAGAGGGTGGTGTTTCTGGGACAAGCAGACTCCCTACTGCCTGCAACTGTTGAGACTGGGCCATCAGAAATGATGCTGTACATCTATGCCATGCCCCCACTGTAGTGGTTTCACGTTCGCCAATTTCTCTTTCCAAATTTAGTGTAGTGGTTTGAGTGTCTCCTAGATTTTTTTTCTGCTGTGAGATAGGATTAGGAGAGAAGCAAAGCAGGCTCAAAACTTAAAAGGTATAAAGAGAGGTTTATTAACAAAACTACAAGAAAGAAAAAACTAATAAGAATCAGAATAAAACTTTCAAAACACTTCCCCTCTCCCCCAACAGCTTCTTTTCCTTTCTTACAGACAATGTATAGAGACAAAACTTGGAAATCTAGGTCAGGTTGCCATCTATAAAATAGTCTTTCATCAGTTCACTTAGAAAGAAAGGTCTCTTTAAGTCTGCCATGGAATTCCCCACAAGAAAAGACCAGTCTTTTTGTGGCTTTTGATTCTCACAAAAACAGCTGCCTGGGTGCCTTTGTGAAGTCCTTCAGGTATTACCCAGCCTTTCCCGTAGCTGTGTATGGGCCATGAAGCTCATGGGGTATCATTTTAAAGATGAATGGTTCCAAAAGCAAAGATTCTCTATAAAATAGTCTTTCATCTCTAAGAACGGAGATCTTTTCTCTCTCTAGAGGAAGATCTTCATCTCATCTCTCTCTCTGTTAAAGCTTCTCATAAAATCACAACTACTTCAATATTTGCTTAGTCCACCACAAATGCCTTTGCTTGTATCTGCAATCTGAATACTCTCATCATATTTTTTCCACTATTTGAAAGGATGTTCTAGTATATTATAGTCCATTACCATGGCTCAAAAAAGACTTTCAGCCTAAAATCAATGCATCTTCTCATCTCTTCCATCTAAAATTGAACTGTTACTTCACTGACTTTGATGTCTTCATATTTTCTCTCTACATGTCTCCACTCTTTTATATTCTCTCACTGAGAGAAAGGATTTAATGTTCAGGATTTAATGTTTTGCAAGCTTCATCTGTCAAGGAAAGATTTAAAAGCCTGCAGTGGGCATTATAGTTTTTCCAGGCAGTGGCTGAAAGATGGTAAAATCAGGTTTTGCTGTGGGGCCACTCCACATAGCTGCAGAGCCACCCCTGGTCTCAGCTGCATGATCTCTCCCATGGCTGGGGGAAGGGCCCAGCCAGGGGTTTGGTCCGGGTGGGTAGAGGGCAGCTAGGATGTCACAGCAGCATGCCCATGGCTGATGGCTTCCCCCACTTCCTCTGCCCAGCTGTGGGGGACTTGGCCTGGCCTCGCAGCTTAGCAGCAAGGTTTTAACAGCTGCTGGAGGCCCAATACAGCTGGAACAGGGCCCACTCTCCTCCCCTTTCCCTGCCCAGGAGCTGCCTGGCTGCTCCAGCCAGGATTGCTGCAGCAGCCAGGCAGCACCAGGCCCAGGAGCCACGCGGCAGAGCAGGACCTGCCCTGCTAGCCCTGTTATCTGTTCCCAGGCTTGGAAAGAAAAGAGAGAAATTCCTGGAAGTACTCTGATTTTAACCCTCTGTGTTCACAGAAGAGTGTCACCTTTCTACTGGTTTAACTAGAAATCAATATTTAAACTTAGTCTCTTTGGTTAATCACAGCTTTTTTAGAAAAATCACTTCCTTAGGTGTCTTCCTTTCCTCACTAAATGTCAATAAATGCAAAACCACCACACCAACCTGTAAGAGACAGTCTGAAGATCCCTCATCTGCCTCAAGACCATCGTCAAGGGCAGAGACTGAAATTCCTAAAAGAACTCTAAAACCTCAACACAGGAGTTCTGGCCTGGCTGAGGTGGGATGTTTGCCAAGTGTTGCCTGCAGGTGTGTTCAGTGGAAAAACCTAGCACTCATTTCCATCGAAACCTGAGCAGAAACAAAGGGCAAGTCACGGTGAATTGACTGCACTTGCTGACGACTGTGCCTGTTGTGGTTAAGACTGTACTTGCTGATGGCTGACCAGTTCTGAGTTCTCAAAACGAACACATCATAATGATTTCCCCACCTTTTGGCCAACTGCCTGTCACTTTGGAAAGGACTATATAGACCCCTGAGTTAACCAACTTTTGTGATCACCCCACGGAAGAAGACGGATCTATTGGCCAGACCACAAGAATTTCATCTCTCCGTTGGTAGCTATTACCCACCCTCTCTTTCCCTTTCCTCTCTATCCTTTATTTCCTTTCAAATCCTTCTATCGCATTTGCTGTTGGCACTCAATAAAGGTGCATTGGTTTTGATGAATACTGAAATCTATTCTGTGTTGTTTTTGCACTCTGAGATCAGTTAACAAACCATCACGACTCCTGCTTGCATCAGCGGATCGTGACACCACCCACTTGAGATGGGTGGGAAGGTGAGGAGGAGGCTCTAGGCTCAAGCCAAGGTGATTTTTCCTAATATCTCCTACTCCCACTCTTGTTGGCATCTTCTGTCCAAACCTTCTCCCCCAATGCAGGTCAGCTTAGAGCAGGGGGCCTTGTGTGCTTGGGGGCCTTCAGACCTTCCAGCGCCTCCTGCATCACCAGGATCCTCCCATGAACAAAGCAGAGGTTGGGGTCACCATCTACAGGGCATGTTCTGAGGCCAAGGGGAACATTCCTGGGAAGACATGCCGCAAGGGAAGGGCTGATGGTGACCAGCTGTGGAGCGGCCAGAGCTGTTGTTCTCACCTCCAATGGTCAGAGCCTGAAGGAGGTCAGCAGGCAGAGAGTCCTGTCCTCTCAATCTTCAAGGAATGAGAAAGGTCTACTTGTTCACCCACATGTTCCCTTCCAAAGCATGTCCTTCTCCCATGACACACTGAGAGAGCATCTGCAGAGGAAAGGACCACGCAGAGTCAGAAGGTGGAATGCAGCAGAGCTTAATGAGTTGAAGAAAAGAAACATGAAGTCTCTGAGAGGACACAAGAGTGAAAGGATCACCATGGGCAGCCAAAAGTCAGTGCAAGTCCCCCTAAAAAGCTTTTGGCGGGTGTCAAGACTGAGAGAAGATGAAACTAACAAAGGAAAAGGTGGAAATGGAGAAAGCAGAGGAAGCAAATGAGAGACATAGGCCATGTTTCCAGAGAGTCCAGGCAGGCCCTTTCCAAAAGGCTCCTCCTTTGAAGCAGGAGAGGAACTTGCTCAGCCCTTTTGGATGCCACAGCCACAGTCTGTTTATTTGAGTTTGAAATCATGTTCTGCATTCTTGTCTAGTCTATCACTGGTGTCTTTAGCAAGAGGGGCATCTCCTGCTACAACTGTAGTGCCTGGTGAGGCAGGAGAGGTCAAAGGCCCTCATCTGCTACCTCTCAGGAGGATGTTGAAGACCACAATGAGATCTGAGCTCGGTCTCATCTTCTCCTGGCTGAATGGGCCAGGTGACCTCAGCCACTCCTCATATGGCCACTCCAGACCCTTCCCCATACTTGTGGCATCCTTTGGGGACTCTCTAGTAGCTTATCATCTTTTTTATATTGTGGGACCCAAAAGGGAGCCATGTGGAGGGGTTGCCCATGAAGGACACACACACAGTGAAGCAGAACTGGAGATGGCTTGGTTCTGGCAACGGACAGCAGCGCTTGGGCAACAGGTCTCACTAGAAGCACATGAAGCCTTGCTTTTGGGACAGAGCAAGCGATGCCAGCACCCCTCTGTTAGATGGACAAAGCTGGTGTCTCTGCCTAGAGATCTAGGCAGGAGCAGCATGAACAGAAGATCACATGAATCACAGAATCCTGTGAACCTGAGCTGGTATTTGGAGCCCAGCAACACATTCAGCAGTTTATTTTCTGCACCCAGGAGAACATGGATGCCCAGGGAATGATATTTGGAGCGTTGCCTGGGGCTGAAGGCCAAGGAATAACCAGAAATTTTCAAGTAGAACTGGAAACATTCCTACACATTGCCATTAGCAGTGAAGTCACAAATCATTTGCACAGGGAAGATGAAAACCTGGAAACAAAATTTTCCATCCCTTTGGAGCTGTTGGGTTCACAGGGGTAGAGACTCCACTGCCGAGACTGAGTGTGATACCAATCCTAATTATGACTCACCTCAGCCCTGTGTGTCTGGGCAGCAGCTGGGCCCTGCCAAGTGCTGAGGGACTGTGTGAGGTTTGGATCACATCTGCTTGTTGCCACGTTTGCTGGCCACAGACCCTAGGGCAGAAAATGAAGGAAGGCCATTAGGAGATGAGGTTGTGGGCTGTTGGGCTGTCCCCAGGTGTTGTTGTTTCCCATCCTCCCTCGTTTGGAGCCAAAGTCTCCATGATGGCCTTTGGATGCCAAGTAGCCAAGTTCTTCATCAGCTCCGAGAAAAAAAGGGCACAAAGTAAAATCCAATGCAGAGAGCCCCAGACATTGCTTTCTCCATCTTTTTCCGGAGCAGACTGGAGGATTTGCCATAGAACAACAGACGACTCAGAGGCCAAGGCTTGAATGCAGCACAATTTTAATAAGTTTAAAGAAGAAAAGGACATGGCCCACAGAGAGCACCAAGAGCAGTCAATAAGATGGAGCTCCCATGTGGTGTTCTTTGGACTGCCCTGCAGAGGAAGGATGGGCGACAGGTCCACACTGGACTGGCCTGGGGAGACACAAACAGCAAAGAGAGGAGAATAGAAAAAGAAGCGATGGTCCAAAGCTCTAAATACAACATCCGGAAGCTCTATCTCCTGGCCAGAGCCATGTTCTGAGGTCTTGGAGATTCTTGCCCAAAGATGTTGCCAGCGCATTTAGCAGGGACGACATCTGCTGCCTCCATAGCAGTTGGTGATGCAGGAGATGTCAAAGCTCCCAGAGCTGATGGGCACTCCGCCGCAGCTGAGGATGTTGCCCACAGCAGCAGAGGTGGAGGATCCCACGGCAGTGTTCTGTGGGAAGGAGCTGAGGACGGGGCCGGGCAGGGTCACCAGCACAGCAGGCGGCTCAATGACGACGTGGGAGCTCTGGCACTGCCTGACACAGCACTCATTGCAGCTGCTGGCCAGCGGGCAGGGGCCGCAGGGCTGGCAGCAAGGGTCACAGGGCTTGCAGCAGGACATGGTTGGGGCTCACAGGTGCACCTGGCACAGAGGGCAGGGAGAAGCAGAAAGTGAGGACACATGAGAAGCAGCACTGCACCCAATCACTCTGCAGCCAAGGCACCTCCTGGCCCACATTGCACTGCCCAGCTCAAAGCCCAGCAGCCACCTCTGCCAAGTCCCAGCCTCTCTTTCTCTGGCTGCACAAGACCTTCTCTCCGCTGCCCTCTCCCAGCACATGCAGCTCCCAGCCCTGCACTATGACATCCCCTCTCATGTGAGACCTCCAGCCAGGAAACAGCTGGTCTTGGAGGAAGAGGAGGAGGAAGAGGAGAAGAGGCTTTCCACTCACCTGATTCCTGAGGAGGCGAAGGTGAGAGAAGTGGCTGAGGGAGCAGAGACTTGGGCTGCCTTTTATAGCTGTCCTGCACTGCCTCAAGCCCAGAGTTACCTTAGTGGAAGCAATAATTTTCTGACCAGCTCATGTCAAATGTGCACCATCCCAGCTAATGATAGGGGCTGTGTCCTAGTTTCCTGCATTGTGTCCTTTTCATTTCCTGGTAATTTCGCTTCCTTTCTCATAGGAAGTGCTACTTCTCTTAGTGCCAGGAGGATTTCCAGGGCAGAAAGACGTCAGCACAGGCAGAAGGCTCTGATCAAGTGCCAGCAGCATCCCTTGTGGGCAGGTGATGTTGTCTTGTGTCATTTCTGAGTGGTTTGTTTGTGTTAATGTTGTCAAGAAATGGGCATTGCTCTTGTGCATCTTGCTCACATGCCTAAGAACTGCAACGTGAGGGGACACGGCAGAAGTTTTGGATGTGGTTTCCTTCTTCCGCTCCTCTCATTCTTACCACAGTCTCTCTGTGTCTCTCTAGGCCAGTCTAGAGGTGATGTGTTGCCCACTCTCCCCCAGCCTGAGAGACAGATGGACACCCTGTAGGAGCTTCATGGTATCTTTGTGGCGGCTCCTGGTTCCCTCTGTGAGCCACCTCCTTTTTTCTGTAGACTCCTTAAGGTTGTTCATCCAAACCTGGGCCTCCAAGTCATCCTTCATTCTGTGGCAACACTTTCAATCTGCTCAGTGAAAAAGGTAGAGAAGCTTGGGTGGGAGTCCCTGGGTGGATTTTACTTTGTGTCCTTTCTCTTGCAGGTAATCAAGACGTTGCTGGTTACTCTGCAGTCAATGGCCATCAGGGAGATCCTGGATGCAAAGAGTGGCAGTGATGAATATGAGAAACAATCTTCACTGTGGAGGTCACAGCCCATAGCCTCATACCTTCCTTCTCCTTCTCTCCATTCTCTCCATGAGCAGCATGTGGTCAAAGACATGACACCCTTATGACATCTGTACCTTCTACAGTCCAGTGCCTGGCAGGGCCCAGCTGCTGTCCTGACATGCAGAGCTGAGGGGATTCACAAGTTGGGATCAGTGGCTGCCACAATCAGTGCAGAGAAAAGCAATGTCATTTGTCAATTGCTCCTCTAAATGTTAACATCCAACACAGGTACATCCTCCCTTACAAAGCAATAGCACAGAACATATTTCTTACACCTGGGAGCACATGAAGTTACTTATAGGATGGGTTTTGTTGTGTGGCTGACAGCCCTACTCATATGTTCTGGCCAATATGTCTCAAGGGGCCAGTGCCATTGGTAGATTACCTCCTCTACTATTTCACCAAGAGTGTGTGAAGCACAAAAGAGAAAACTGCTCAGCTTATCAGTTGACAGAGGATTGGGATTCCCAAGTTACCCTATATAGTGAGAGTGAACTGATTGCTGCTGCCTTTTGAACACCTGGAGTGAGGGTTGCTGTGAGCTATCACACCAGAAAGGGAACCATGTGTGCTTTAGGTAAAGCTATAAATTATGCTTCACGAGCATTAACAGCCCTAAGTACAGAAATGACACAAGTCAGAGATCTGCCCTTGAAAATCAAGCAGCAATTGACTACTTGGTGTTCAGACATAATCAGGGATGTGAAGAACTTTAAGGGATGTGTTGGTTCAATCTTTCCAATAACTCCTGACTAATAGAAAAGAAAGAAAAATCTGAAGAAACCAGCCACAAATGCTACAGAGATGAAAGGACTAGATTTCTCTTGGCTGTGGGGCTCATGGCCCCACACTCCTGAACTTTGCATGCTTAAAATAATCTCTTGCACTTATCATTGTGTGATGTGGTACTCATGACCTTAATCATTTGCTTAATTCAGTGCTTACTGCCATGAAGAGTCAATCAATATAACTGCATATGACACTTTAAAGAAATTATATTGAAGTCTCAAAGGGGGGATTTGCTACCAAACATGTTCTATTTCTTCAAGGAGTCTTTACAGCAATGGGGAAAGGTGCTGGAAAACTCTTTTGACTTTTATACGTAGCGTATGATCCCTATATTCATGGTTAATGCTTAGTTTTGTAGCAGACTGTGCTTAGTACAAATACCAGAGATTAATGTGACCTTGTGTTAACTCCTTAAAACTGTGACTGATAATGTGTCAGCTAATGCTTCCTTATTTACTTATATCAGTGATTAGTACATACTAGCCAATATCTTAGTCTTGAAATGCCTTGGTTTGAAAGACAGGTGTCTGCCAAGAAACCTCCCTTGGAATAGAGAATATGACCCCCTCCTCTCTGAATTATTATAACTTTGACTTTAAGGGGCTTTCAGGCAAAGATACGGGAAAAAGAATAACAGTTCTTTACCAGTACATGTATATATAACAAGACAAACAGCAAGCAACAACAGCAGCAACAACAAACAAAAGGACCCAGAAATCTCAATAAACAGTTTCTTCCCTGCTCTTTAAGCAATCCCCCCTTTGGTGCAGTTCCGGTCACAGCCAGCAGGGGCGCTGGTGGCTCCCGGCCACGGGATGTGTGATGATTCCTCCGAGCCTGCAGGGGGCGCTGTGGCAGCACCTCGGCCGTGTCTCCCTCACCCAGTAATGGTGGACGGGCTGGATGGTGACATGGCCTGCGGCGGGAACATCAAAGTGGTGGCTGGAACGGCAGGGCAGGCTCACCCAACGCAGCAAGCAAGAAGCAGCAGAAACTCAACAGCAGCAGCTCGTATTTCCTGGAGGGGGAAAAGGCCTGGGGGCCCAGGGTTTCCCCTGAGGCAAGTGAGCAGATGGTGAAAAGGGCCCCCCTCTAGTGAGACAGGGTGTTAATAAGATCTCCTTAATAAGGACTCCTGTCTGAGTGTAATGGCTGCAACCACAAGCAGAGCTTCACCCAGGAGAAGTCAGCAGGAGATGGAGCCTCAGTCTCACCTCAGTGGTGGTGAACTCTCCCCAGAGCGACTGCAGACTGCTTTCCTGTGAGAGGGCTAGAAGCTGTGCTCAACTGCCTTTAACCCAACTGAAATCCTGAAGTATCTCTGCCCCTCCAAGAGGAACTCCCCAGCTATAGGAGTAATCACTCACACCCTTCCCATGGCAAATTCTTTTGTCTCTCTTAAGTATCGATTGTTATGGTTTCTTGGCAACAGATGGGACAAAATTCCATGAGACAGAAACAAAAGAAAAAAATGATGAGAGAAGTACATTATGACCTGGCAACATATTTGAGATACTCTCAAATAAAAGATTAATCAGAAGATCTGGAACCATATCTAAACAAATCTATGGACATAATTAACATGCATGCATGTATTCAAAAAAGTGATGAATATGTATTAGTTTTTGGAATACAACCTGGTCTGTTAGGTTACTGGGCATGCTTAGAGGAGACATCCCTATGCATCCAGCTCTGCTAATAAAGTAACACCAGCTTTCTGATGCAGGAAATTGGTTGGAGAGTTTAGTTCCAGGTTTTTGGTGACAGCGGGGCTTTGAGCAGGCTGGTCTGGTGGCAGGTGTCCCTGTGCATGGCACTGGGGTGGGACAAAATTGTCCAACCTAAAGCATTAGATGACCCTGTGATCTGCGGGCTGTTTATGGCAGACCCTGTCTTCACCAGGGTCCATTGTCTGTCTTGCAGTCCCCCTCGGGCACAGGTTTGGTCAAAGGCTTCAGTTGGGAAGGCATTGATGGACAGATTCCATCTATCCATACATGGGAGAAATGTGAATTAATAGTGAAGCCCTAAGTCTTCTGCACAGACTCAAGCAAAAGTCATTTACCACTGCGTATCCAGAGTATGGCTGACACCAACCCTAACTTTTGACATATCTCAGCACTGCATCTTAGGACAGAGATAGGCACTGCATGAGCTGAGGGCCCCAATGAGATGTGTACCTCATCTGCCTGTGCTGCTGTGTGCAGCCTATGGACCATAGACTGGATAATGGAGAGGAGAAGAAGGTAGAGATGAGGTTGTGGGCTGTTTCCACGCATTGCTGTTTCCCAGCTGTTGGGAGGAAAAGGTTAAAACGGAAAGATTTGGAGAGCAGGATGATAGATTTGTACAAGGTGACTTTGTAGGTGGGGAGGGTAGGAATATCCATGTGGAAAACTTCACATATTTACTGCTGATTATCCTGTCTCTCTTTGGAGACACAATATAAAAGCTATCAGAACCTTAAGAGGGATCTCTCACAGATAGTCTTGAGCCTCCTGCTGGGAGAGTGGGAGATCAAAAAACTCAAAGGTGATAAAAGCACAGCATTGTCATAAACTGCACATGCATGAGACCCCCTGAGATACAGGGACGGTCAGTGACCTGCCAGGATTAGACTGACCCTAATGGTGCCACTGTTCCCATTTTATGTGTCTCTGCAGCCTGGCAGTGCCTTGGGACCTTTCAGTTAATGAGGTAGTGAAATAAATGTATTCTTCGCATTTCAGCTGTGGTTTGGTGACTTGGACATATCAATCCATACACCAGCCCAATACTGTGAGCCTTTGGAGCCTCACTGTTCATGATGGCCACTGACTGTGCAGTGTCCAGGTACATTCTCCTCAGCTCGAACGGGAAAGAGCACATAGTAAAATACCCTGCAGGGAATCCCACCCTCTGCTTCTCCACCTTTAATCCTGGGCAGACTGGAAGAGATACCGTGGAAAGAAAGAGAACTTGGAGGACAAGGCTTGGATGCAAAACAACTTTATTGAGTGTAAGGAAGAAGAGGAGGTAGCTCACAGAGAGGACCAGTAGCAGCCACTAAGATGCAGAGTGTGCATCTGCCTGCCCTGCAGAGAAAGGCAGGGCAACATGTCCCCACTAGGCTGGTCTGGGGAGACACGGACAGCAAATAGAGGAGAAAGAAAAGTTGAAAGGTATAATGACTTTAAGCTGTAAATACAATGTCTCAAAGCTCTATCTCCAGCCCAGAAGCAGGTTCAGAGGTTTTGGAGGTTCTTGCCCTAGGAGGTTGCCAGAAGATTTAGCAGGGACGACAACATCTGCTGCCTCCATAGCAGTTGGTGATGCAGGAGATGTCAAAGCCCCCAGAGCTGATGGGCACTCCGCCGCAGCTGAGGATGTTGCCCACAGCAGCAGAGGTGGAGGATCCCACGGCAGTGTTCTGTGGGAAGGAGCTGAGGACGGGGCCGGGCAGGGTCACCAGCACAGCAGGCGGCTCAATGACGACGTGGGAGCTCTGGCACTGCCTGACACAGCACTCATTGCAGCTGCTGGCCAGCGGGCAGGGGCTGCAGGGCTGGCAGCAAGGGTCACAGGGCTTGCAGCAGGACATGGCTGGGGCTCACAGGTGCACCTGGCACAGAGGGCAGGGAGAAGCAGAAAGTGAGGACACGTGAGAAGCAGCACTGCACCCAATCACCCTGCAGCCAAGGCATCTCCTGGCCCTCATTGCATTGCCCAGCTCAAAGCCCAGCAGCCACCTCTGCCAAGTCCCAGCCTCTCTTTCTCTGTCTGCGCAAGACCTTCTCTCCCCTGCCCTCTAACAGCACAAGTAGGCCCCAGCTCTGTGTTATGACTCAACCCCTCTCAGCTGAGACCTGCAGCCAGGAAAGAGCTGCTCCTGAAGTAGCAGGAGCATTAGGAG
Organism: Sylvia atricapilla; assembly: GCF_009819655.1. Taxonomy (NCBI): domain Eukaryota; kingdom Metazoa; phylum Chordata; class Aves; order Passeriformes; family Sylviidae; genus Sylvia; species Sylvia atricapilla. The sequence goes on along the minus strand of NC_089166.1, from coordinate 3,018,784 downwards.
TAGAAGAGGCTTCCCACTCACCTGATTCCTGAAGAGAAGGAGGTGAGAGAAGTGGATGAGAGAGCAGAGACTTGGGCTACCTTTTATAGCAGTCCTGCACTGCCTCAAGCCTAGTGGAACCTTTGTGGAAATGATTATTTTCTGACCAGCTCATGGCAAATGCCAACCATCCAAGCTAATAATGGGGATGTGTCCTCATTTCCTGTACTGCCTCCTTTTCATTTCCTGGCACATGCCACATGCTTTTCTACATGAATTCTTCTGTAAGTGCTGAGATGAGAGGCCCAAGAGTTTCTGGGATCATAAAAACATTGGGACAGGAAGAATGCTCAAGTCCAGGCCTGGTGGCATCCCATGCAGGCATGTAATGTAAAGCTGTGTAATTTCCATGGGTTTGTTCATGGCAAAGCTGTAGTGGCAAAATAGAGTTCTGTCTTTGCTCTTTGCATCCATTCTGTGGGTATAGGCTGCCAACCTTGAAGGACTGCAGCCTATAGGAAGGGCTCATCCTGAACGGATGAACAACCTTTCCTCTCCCAGAGGTGTTCTGTGTGACAAAAGTTGGGAATGTGCTGTCTGCAAGATGCCTCAGCCCTGTAAAATGTGTGCAATGAACATCTGGGGCTACACAGAGCACTGCAAGGCTGTGCTGGAAGAGCACTATTTGTCCTTTCTCAGAAGAAGAGGTTTTTCCCTCTCAGAAAAAAAAAATGAGAAAAATGTTGTGGGTGGAGGAAAAGACAGAGGGATTTCTTACCAATTATGAACAGAAAAAACATGGCTTGATTTGGGGAACACTCATTTACACTTTGCAAACAACACAAAGCAAGATTGCGCAAGAAACCACTAAAAAAACTTCACTCCATCTACAACTCTTTTTCACCAATGCAACTGTTCTTCCTTTTCCCTGGTTCTCTTCTATTTCCTCCATGTTTCAGCAGCACAGTGGGATACAGAATGGGGGGAATAACTGTTGCAGTCAGAACACAACAGTTATTTTTTGGACAAAGATTGACTTTAACAGACCAGATCATGAAAAAGCAGCAGGAGTTCAGCAGTTACCCTAAAAACAATCACACCTTCCTACCTTTCCAGACACAGTTGCTAGGCATGCAATTTTGGGGAGGTATGGAGGTCCTGGTTCTTGAACATGAAAGTAGTTTGACTCAAAGATGTTTGACTTCCCCTGGACCACAGAGAGAGTCTATTCTGTTCTACATCTCACAACAGAGCACAACACAGGCTCCAGTCCCTTCAGTCCAACATCAATTTGTTGTGATATGCAGCCACTTCCTCACTCAGCACCAGGCAGATGAGCTGTACAAATGCATCTGGCATTGGTCTGGAGAGGAAGAACCTGTGTCCCACTCCAGTCACCAGCAACACTCCAGCATAAGAGGATCAATTCAGGGACTTCAATTCTGTGGTCTGCCTGAAATAACTCAAAAATATGTGTGCTTATATAAGAAGAGAAAAATTTAGCAGCTGGAGTCTCTGCTGACACCACGTATCCCCTCACATGGCAGTCCTAATGCAAAAAGCAAAAAAGAGGTGCCCATTTCCTGGCAACTTTGCCACAAACAAACCAACAGGAATGATACAGGTTCACATCAGCTGTCCACATGGAATGCCAACAGCCCTTGATCTGAGCATTCTACAGGTGCCGGTGTGTTTACATCCCGGAAATCTTTGGGTTTCTCCTCCCGGCACTTAAAAAAGCCCTCAAGGGGGAATGAATATGGCATGTGCCAGGAAATGAAAAGGCAGCAATGCAGGAAACCAGGACACAGCCCCTACCATTAGCTGGGATGGTGCACATTTGACATGAGCTGGTCACAAAATTATTGCTTCCACAAAGGTGCCTCTGGGCCTGAGACAGTGCCAGGCTACTATAAAAGGCAGCCCAAGTCTCTGCTCCCTCATCCACTTCTCTCACCTCCTTCTCTTCAGGAATCAGGTGAGTGGGGAGCCTCTTCTACTCCTCCTGCTCCTGCTACTGCAAGAGCAGCTGTTTCCTGGCTGGAGGTCTCAGCTGAGAGGGGTTGAGTCATAACACAGAGCTGTGGGCTGCTTGTGCTGGGAGAGGGCAGGGGAGAGAAGGTCTTGCGCAGCCAGAGAAAGAGAGGCTGGGACTTGGCAGAGGTGGCTGCTGGGCTTTGAGCTGGGCAGTGCAATGAGGGCCAGGAGGTGCCTTGGCTGCAGGGTGATTGATTGGGTGCAGTGCTGCTTCTCACGTGTCCTCACTTTCTGCTTCTCCCTGCCCTCTGTGCCAGGTGCACCTGTGAGCCCCAGCCATGTCCTGCTGCAAGCCCTGTGACCCTTGCTGCCAGCCCTGCGGCCCCTGCCCGCTGGCCAGCAGCTGCAATGAGTGCTGTGTCAGGCAGTGCCAGAGCTCCCACGTCGTCATTGAGCCGCCTGCTGTGCTGGTGACCCTGCCCGGCCCCGTCCTCAGCTCCTTCCCACAGAACACTGCCGTGGGATCCTCCACCTCTGCTGCTGTGGGCAACATCCTCAGCTGTGAGGGAGTGCCCATCAGCTCTGGGGGCTTTGACATCTCCTGCATCACCAACTGCTATGGTGGCAACAGATGTTGTCGTCCCTGCTAAATGCGCTGGCAACATCCTAGGGCATGAACCTCCAAGACCTCTGAACCTGCTTCTGGGCAGAGATAGAACTTTGGAACATTGTATTTAGAGCTGCAGACTATTATTTCCTTATTCTACTCTTCCTCCTCTTTTATTCACTGTCTATGTCTCCTCAGACCAGCCAAGAGTGACATGTATCCCTTCCTCACTCCGCAAGGCAAGCAGTTGCACACTCTGCAGGAGCTCCACTGCATCTTTGTGGCTGTTCCTCTTGGCCTCTGTGAGCCATCTCCTTTTCTTCTTTGCACTCAATAAACTTGTTTTGCATCCAAGCCTTGGCCTCTGTATCTTCCTTTTTTCTACGGCGACTCTTCCAGTCTGCTCTGGGTCGAAGGTGGAGGGGCAGAGTGTGGGACACCCTGTAGTGGATTTTACTTTGTGCCTTTTCCTTTGGAGCGGCTGAAGACATCCCCATGGTACTTCACAGCCAATGCCAAACAGGGAAAAGATGCCACCCCTTTCCAAAGGGTGGCAGGAATGAGGAAGAGAAATAGCAATGTCTGGGACCAGCCCATAGCCTCATCTCTTTCCTTCTCCTCCTGTATTTCCCAGTCTAGGGCCCATAAGCAGCACATGTGGTCAAAGGTAAAGAAGACAGGTACCTCTCAGACTCCTTCAGCACCTGTCAGGATCCAGCTGCTGTCCACACATGCAGGGTTGAGGCCATGCAGAAGTTGGGATCAGCATCTGCCAATCAAATTGAGCAGGCCATGGGGTCACACCGTGAAGGTGAAGGAAACACTCAAGATTCTTAAATGATCACAGTCAAAAGGAATAGCAGAAGTCAGAGGGTTCATGAGCAATCAGAAAGTTTTATTAGTAAATTATACACTTGGTGTGGAGGTTAGTATGTTACAGTAGTCCCAGACCTACTATAAAAACAATGGCAGTGTGTTTTGCATCAAGGGGTTTGGTGAAAGGGAAGAGAGAAATTAAAGGAGAGATGAATTAATGAAGAAAAACAAAAAGGTGGAAAGAGAGAGGGAAAGAGAAAGAAAAAGAGATCCAGTCCTGGTTCCAGCTTCCATCCAGCTGATAAGATGTTAGTTCCAGTTTCAGTGTTGATCCAGTGGTGAGATCTCAGTCCTGGTTTCAGTGTTGATCCAGCTGCTGGAGTGTCAGTCTTGGTTTCAGCATCCAGCCAGCTGTGTCAGTCCAGTCCATTGGATGTTCAAGGTCCTTAAGTGTGAGAAGCCAATTTAATCTTGATTTCTGTCTTAATACTGGTTTGTCAGAGGCATGTGAAGGAGTGGTTGCATATGTGTCAGTTGCAGGAGTCAACTAGAAGATGGGAGAAAGTCTTGTCTCTGGGGAGACTGCCAGGCAACCATTTCATGTCTCACACAATGTAGTGGTTTCACATTCACCAATTTCTGTTTCCTGAATTATGTGTAGTGGTTTGAGTGTCTACTAGAATTACGTACTCTTTTTCTGCTGTGAGATAGGATTAGGAGAAAAGCAAAGCAGGCTCAAAACTTAAAAGGTATAAAGACAGGTTTATTAACAAAACCACAAGAAAGAAAAATAAAAATATTTAGAATGAAACCTTCAAAACACTTCTCCTTCCCCCTACAACTGTTCATTTTCCCACTGACAACATAAAGAGAAGAACCCTGGGATTTTCAGTAAGTTTCACCACTTCAAAATAGTCTTTCATCGGTTCTTAGGGAGAGGAGCCTCTCTTAGAAGTCCCATGGAGACACTGCCACAAGAAACAGTTCTCTGGTGGCTCCCACGTCACGAATCTGCAGCTGCTCAGAAATTCAGGAAACCATGAAGTCCCTCCCACTTGACAGCCTTCTGACAGCTGCGCTCATGGGCATAGGAGCTTGTTAGGGTAATGTTTATAGGATGGCTGTTCTAGTACAAAAACAAAGGTTCTCTCTTAATCTATCTCTAATATCATCTTCATCTCAAGAAACAGAGGTGTTCTCTTTCCCTGGGGGCAGAGGGCTTCATATCTCATTCTCTCTATCTTCCACGGTTCAAAATTCTCCATTAGACCACAGCTACATTAGCTCATGGCTATGAATAGAACTTTGCATCCCCCTAAGAAACATTCTATAAGTTACTGGGATATTTTAGTCCATTCTCCGTGGCCTCACAAGAGAAGTCCAGCCCAAACTAGGCAACTCCTCAATCTTCCTCCCACCTAGGACTTTTACTTTCTCTCTTCACAGACTTCAGTCTCATGCTGCGCCTCTCCATGTCTCACTCTGTCCTTTTCCTCTCACTTGGGGAGACCGTTAATGTCCTCAGGTCTCAGGTCTCATTTGTGCAGTTTAAGAGTTACTATCTTGCCCAGGTCTCTCCCTCTTGGGCTGTGGCTCATGGTATTGGATTTCAAAGCTGTGCTGATAGGGGGAAGCCTCGGTAGCATCACTAGAAGAGGTCAGAGAGGTCAGAGCGTCCCTGAGCCAAAGGTGACCTCTGGGTGAACCTTCCAACCAAAGGTTATCTTTGTATTTGATCATTAACAAAATATGCATGATCATTAGTGCTGTGATAGATGTATGTAAAGTTAGGGTCCCTTTGAGAGGTCAGACCGAGCTATGACACGTCTACACTGATGCAGTGATAAATGTCGTACTGACGTTTATTGTTTGTGCATTCGTATTTATCCTCTTGCAACTTTATTGACATTACAAGGCACACAAAGAATGTACACATTTGCCGCCTTAAGGTGGCTACTGTATTAGCATTATACATCTACATGTGAACACCCATTAGTACCTGAAATATCTTAAGAAAGAGGTGAATTTTTGCTGCACCACAACCTGAATTTCCACTGCGCCACAAAGGCCCACAGGTCCCGCAGACTCAAGGAGCCCACAGGCCCCACAGGCCAAAGGGCCCAGTCTGGAATTGCTCACACCTCACTCCAAATACAAATCATGTCCTCCGTCTCTTGGAAACTCCGCTACATGTATCCACTTATTAGTGAAACACGTATTGACCTTTCTGTGTCTAGAAGCCAGACAAGGCCATGAAATCTCACATCTGGCCTTGTTTGGGGCTGTATGGTCAAAGTCATCTCCCCTGGTTCGTCCTTGGGCCCTGGCCAGGCTTTGGGTGGGACCCAAGAGGAGGATGAACCCACATGTTCCAACACTAGAAATGCTGTCAGTTTGTTTATTCAGCACTCTCAGAGCTGGGCCCTCTCCCAGCCAGGTTGGAGCTTCACCTGTGGCTGGAGGCAGCTGCAGGAATTCCCAGTGTCCAGGAGAGGCTCTGCAGTCCTTGGCTGGGACAGCTTCCCCAGCTGATGTGTGGGTGATGGGAAAGTCTGAGGGTAACTGCTGATGGATCTCTCTTTATCACTGAGGGCAATCTTTGGTAGTGATGACTGGGTGCATTGCTGAGCTACTACTTTTGTGAGAATGGTGGTCAGGATCTCAGCAGCCAGGCAGGCTGATGGACGCTTCTCCCCACACCTTAGTGGCATTGAGTAGGTTGGGCTCAGCCCAGGCTCAGAGTTGCTCCTGGAGGCCCAGCAGACACTTCCTTCAGCCCAGGCTGGCAGCAGCATGGGCTTTAGGGTCAGCTGGATGTTAGTAGACGTGGCCTCCTCCCAGCCCCACCAGCAGCTACTGGGACTTGGGGGTTCCAGCCAGGCCCGGTCCTGCCAGAACAGCAGAGCAGCAGAACAGCCGCACAGAGCAGGTCAGGCCAGTTGTTACCTGTTCCCAGGCTTGGAAGGAAAATAGCTTTTCACAGTATTCTCTGATTTTAACATGTGTATTCCCAGAGGTGTGTCAATTTTCTACTGGTTTAACCAGATATCAACATTCAAACTTAGCCACTGACTGGTTAATCACAGGTTTTCTTAGAAAAAACACTTCTGTAGGTGTCTTCCTTTCCTCATCAAATGTCAATAAATGCCAAACTAGCACACACGGGAGAGGCAGTCAGCAGGGGAACACCAAGGACACTGTACCCTCCAGAGTGGTTCTCCAGTCAGATTGCAAAAGACCTCCACCAACAGACTGCCACGGAACATTGGACTGGGCCAATGGTCTCTGGTCAGAAGGCAGACTTTGGGAGAAGCCAGGGGGCATAGAAATAACTTCATCACAAGCTCTGGGGCTTTTAGGGCATTTTGGCTTTGGGCTTTTTGAGTCTTGTCTTTTTGGGTCTTTTTTGAGTCTGGAGCCCTTTTGAGTTTTGTGTTTTTGCTTTGGCTCTAGCCTGCTGAGGTTTTTTCTTTATCCTGGCAGCAGACTGAATTGTTGCTCTTTTTGCCCTGGGTCCAGCCTGCCTTTTGGCTCTCCTGCCCTCGCTGGCCCTTGCTGGCTCTCACATACTAGCCTTCCCTCTGTCTGGGCATTTGGTGGCACCTGGTGACCTCTGAGCTGCATGTGTATCCTGTGTCCTTCCCTAAGCAGCCACTGCCTGTCTTGCCTCTCAGTGTTCCTGTCTGGTGCCCTGCCCACTTTGTCCCTGCATTCCTGCCTGAGCCACCTGCATCCAGTCCTGCCTGCCTCCAATCCAGCCTGCCATCGCAATCCCTGCCATGACCCTGTCCAGAATCTCACATTCCTTGCCCAATCCCTGCTCACCTGGTGTCCAGCTGCCTGTTTTCGTGGGAGCTGTGCCTGTGGAGCTGTGCCTCTTCCAGAGCTGCACACACTCCCTGGCAGGCAGCATGCACATACCACTGCAGCATGGATGTTGATGGCACACCCTGATCTTCTTATGGCAATGCCTGCTCTTCCTCTGTCTTCCTGCTCCCATCCATTTCCATTTTCCTTCCTCCTTTTCTGTCTTTTTTAGCCCTCATTAGTAGGGCAACTCTGTTTTTGTTTTTGTTTTTTTCATTACCAATAAGCTGTTCTCAGATACAGTGTTGTCTCAGTTGACTTAATATTGTTCTAGACCATCTGTTTTTAAAAGAACTCCTCACAGTTCCCCACAGTGGAGTACAACATGAGGACAGTGCTCTGACTTGGGGGGTACCTTTTCACGGATAGGTTTCTCTGACCCAAAGATAGGTTTCTTGCTTTCATAGAAAGCAGTAGGTGTAGTGGTTTCATGTTTGCCAAATTCTGTTTGCCAAATTCAGTGTAGTGGCTTGAGTGTTTACTCTCTTTTTCCCTCTGTGAGATACGATCAGGAGAAGAAAAGCAGGCCCAAACTTACACAAACAAATTTATTAACACGCATAAAAAGAGGAAAAGAAAATGGAAAAAAGAGAAACTTTTAAAACACTCTTCCTCCTCCCCACGGGTGTTCACTTTCCCACAAGCCACATAAAGAGACAAAACCTGTGATTTTCAGCCAGTTTGACCATTTTAAAAATACTCTTTCATCAGTTCTTTAGGAGAGGTTTAGTTTACCATGGAATTTTTATCTTCCCCTGCTGACAACTTAGAACAGTTATCTTGTGGGTTCTCAACTCTCACAAAAGCTTTGTGAAGTCCCTCCTGTTAGCATTTTCCCAAGCTGCTTATGGGTCATGTCTGCTTATTTAGGGTACTGTTTAAGGATGCTTCCTCTAGTATAAAACAAAGATTCTGTTCTTCCATCTCCAAAATCATCTTAATCTCTAAAACTAGAGATCTCCTTTTTCCCTAGGAGCGAAGGGCTTCATGTAATTTTCTTTTCTCTGTTCAAAATTCTCCATTAAATCTCAATTATATCAGCCCACAAGTTAGAACCAATGCATGCCCCCAAAGAGCATTCATATGTTACAGGAAATAGCCTATTCTTCATGGTTTCACTAGAAATTCCAGCCAGCAAGTCAACTTTTCTGTCCTTCCTCCAATTAGTCTTTTCACTCTCTGTTCAGTGACTTCATGCTGTGTCTTCTCCACATTCACTCTGTCCTTTTCTTTTTACTGAAAGGGAAGATTAGAGTTTTAAAAAGTCTCATCTGTGTCAGGAAAGAGGTAAAGCTGCCCAGGCCTGCAGTGGTCATGTGAACTCTGTGGGCTGCGGCTCTAGGCTGCACAGCTGTGGATACTTAAAGCCATGCCGATGGGGGAGGCTGGTGGATGCCTTCCCCTCCACCCCTCGATCTCATGGCATGGGTTGCTCCCTGCAGCCCAGGGAAAGGGGGGACATCTCCCCACCCCAGCCCTGGCCAGCAGTGTGGGCAGCTGCCAGGGTGAGCTTAAAATTGGCTAGATGTTAGTAACAGGGGCTTTTCCTCCCTTCCCTTGCTGTCAGCTACCACCAGGCCTGGAAATGGCCTGGTCCCGCAAGCCCAGTGGAGCAGTGGAGCCTGGCCCTGCCTGCCCAGCTGCCACAGGGCTGGTGTTACCTGCTCCACTGGTCAGAAGGAAAACGGCTGTTCTGTAGGAGCCTCTGATATTTAACCCTGTCGGTTCACGGAGACATATCTCTTTCTAATTGGTTTGTCAAACTACAACTTCCTGAAAAAAATCACTTCCTGGCCAAACCACCACACTATGCAAAGGAATTCTCATACATAATCTGTTCTTTCAGACCTTTCTGGAAATGGGTTGGAAGATTCAGGTGTCTTTGGTGGCCTTTATTCCCCCCCTGTGTACACTTTGTGACCTCATGCATCTCCTCGTGCTGTCCCATGTTGTGCTTCTCTCCAGGAACTACAGCAAATATGTTTGTGCCAGAATCAAGCTGCCTACCTCTCTATAGCCCCTTCTCCAGTCACATTGTGTTTTTTCTCACAGCATCTTCAGGGACTCCTGAAGGTACAGCTGGGCTCAAAAGAGCAGCTCAGGCACACAATGTCCCATGGATCTTATCTGGTTCCCTCCATGTTCTTCCTGCCCAAAGTTCATGGCACAGATGAGATTAACAAGTCTGACTAGAGCAATGGTAGTAATTGTTGTTATTACAATGTTGTCAGTTCAGTGTTCCTTGTTAAGTGGTAACCCTTTGTTCTGTTTCTCCTTCTGCCAGCTTATCGTTGAGCCCCGTTGCTCCTCAAAATGGCAACCAGAAGTGTATGCAAATGAAGAGCCAGTTAACACCATTCCAAAAAGAAAAACCCCAAAGGACGATGTGCCAATGTGTGACTGGAGAACTGAAAAGGACACACCATGGTTGGGAAAGAGTAGTATCATCCTCCCACTTCATCCTCATAGACCTGATATTGTCACCGTGACGAGCAAGAGACTAGCCCAGAGTGACACCCCTAGACTTTGAGCCAGCAGGGACTCCTGGTGCTCCCATGAGGACAGAAATCCTGGCTCTGACTGCACTGCACCCCAGTAGACGAAGCTGCACACCTCCTCCTCCATGTCACCCCTGGGAGTGGTGGCAGCATGCACGTGACCCATCAGGCCCCCATCTTGAGCTGACTCCAATAAAGGCATTAAAAAAGAGTAAATCTCCTGCCCTGTTTTTTTCAACAGATACCATCTGCGTCCACCTCACTGAGCACTGGTGTAGGAGCATAGGAGTAGAGGGACTTGTGTGTGTCTCAAACCCACAGCTTGATGGCTGTGGGGCCACCCGAGGGTTCTTGGTACGAAGACACTGTGAGAACAAATGGCATATGGCTGGAGAAGGGCTCATGTGGAGGTAGGACAGCACTTTTCTGGGACAAATGTCCTTGCTCTGGCTGCTCGGGAGAAGCACAGCACAGGACAAGTGCAGGAATGAGGTGAAATGGGCATGGACTGTTTACCAAAGGCCAACAAAATGCAGAGGATCAAGACCACCAAAAACCCCCAAAGCCTTCTGACCCATTTCTAGAAATGTCTAGATGAACAAACTGCACTTGATAACTAGTTTGCACAGAAGTGGTAAACTTCGCTCCAAGGCAGGGAAGCACACCTATAAAGAGGCAGCCTCACAAAATCCAGGCAGCACCCCCAGGCCCCTGGATACTCCATCAGCTGGATCAGTGCTGGAGCCAAAAGTGGTGACTTCTCCCTCTCCCTCTCCCTCTCCCTCTCCCTCTCCCTCTCCCTCTCCCTCTCCCTCTCCCTCTCCCTCTCCCTCTCCCTCTCCCTCTCCCTCTCCTCTTCCCAACTGTTTCCTGGGGTGCATCAGGGACAGCATTTCCATCTGGTCCTTTCCAGTAAATGCCAAAAAAATACTCAGCTTGGAGCACTCTTTTTCTAGTTTGCTCTGTTTAGTTGTCTCTGATACTGCAGTAAACAGGAGCTGCAATGCAAAGTTTTAATTCAGCACAAGAGCTCTCAGTTCAGGCTGCAGCAGGAGGGATGGGAAGCCCAGGAGACACAGCAGGAAGGGACAAAACTTTGCTGTCTACCTCTGGAATCAGTCAGTTTGAATTTGGCTCTGCATCTGCTCAGGAAATTCTCAGTAGTAGACAGATGGGGTAGAACTCATTCCAGGGCATGGAGGGAGCAGGAGTGAAGGAACTGGTTTAGAGAGTGGGTTCAGATATAGATAGTGGCCTTTCCAGGAATGAAAGCCTCTGGGGGAAGGAACGCTGCAGGTTGCCTGGAAACACTGATAGCAAACAGCTGAACTTGGCAGGAGTCAGAGCAGGCAGCTGTAGCTTCTGCAGATCAAAGGCTGCATTTGGCAAAGGCCAAACATTTTACCAGGAAGAATGGCTTTTAATAAAAAACCCTTCAAGAGAAGAGACAGTGGGTAGTTTCCCTGTGTGGCAATGCCAGCTGATGCTGGTGTTCCTCTCTGCTCCCTGAGGCCCTAAAATCAAGGCCAAATGTTTGAATACCTGATATGAACAGTAGAACAGAACAGCATTTTACTCTTACCAAATTAATGGAACAATGTAGCCTTAGGGAATATTAGATAAGGCTGACAAAACAAAAGTCATGCAAAACAATGGTATTGTGCATTACTCAAACACTGAGTTCAAGGAACAGCCCCCGAAAAATTTTGGGATATCAGACATTGATGACCACTGAAGAAGACCCCAAAAGACCAAACAAGGACTTGCAATAAGGGGTGTGACCATGTAAAATAAAGAAATGCATATATCTCAAGTAAGCAGGGATAGAAAATGAGTATGTAATCAGTGTGTATGATAAAAATTCTGCTTACCCTATGCTTGGTGCACTTGATTAGAGGAAGGATCTTCTGAGTCCCCAATACTGCAGTAAAGAATAATACTCAAAACTGTGTTAAAAGGTTTACATCTGAATTATTTTGGTATCATGCTAACACTGAATCTGTAGTGCTAAACTACAACTACAACTAAACTACAATAAACTAAACTACAACTCTGGCTGTGCTAAATTCTGTACACCTGGTAGTTCAAATGCAGAAAGCCTCCCACTCATGGATGGCAACTGGGGATGTAAAAGAAATGGGTTTTTATTCCATGCTGGGAACATGATTTGTCAATTCACACTTGCATGGAAGTGAAGACAATACACTTTTTCAGATTTATACCAAAGGGGTATAAATATTGCCCAATGATTGCACAGACTGTGCTTGCCGAACTTTTCCTTTTTCACTCATCTGGACATGAAATTATTTTTAATCAAACAAGACCCCTACCTGAAAAGCTGCTAAAGCTGCTGGGAATGAACTTGGAACATGGTGCTGGCCAGAAGACAGAGTTTTGGGATATGGTATTTAGAGCTTCAAGCCTGTAGGAGGTTAGGGTTCTTCCTTTTGTTTTCTTTGTCTTAGGGAATTTTCTCCCATTTTGTTGTTAAGAGACAATAACGACCAGGTCTGTAAGAGAGACAAAAGAAGTTGCCCTAGAGAGGATTTAGCTCCCTACTCTCTTATCTTAAGGTTTCTTTCAGAGGGGCACAGATAGCTTGAGAATTGGTGCTTTGAAAAAAAAGGGGGCTGGGCTCAGCTGTTGTCTTGCTGTTAGTGTTTGGAGGGGAAGGAGGCCGCAGTCTCTGTGGGAAGAATTCACCAAGTCTGTAGGGTACTACCTTCTGCTGCCTTCTCCTACTGTTAGTGGAGCTTTGCTCTTAAGAGTGGCCATTGCACTGTGACCTCATTAACTCCCCACCTCACCAAACAGGGGACCCTTCACTATCTGCTCAGGTGCCTCAGGGGAAGCCCCAGAATGCCCAAGCCCTTTCCCCTTCACGGGAGCCTCTCTCTGCTGTGTTCAGGAGCTGGGCTGCTGCTGCCCAACCCTAACACTTCTCTGCCACTGCCACTGGTTCTTCAATACACTTTAACCCTGCCCCCCTGCCTGTAGGGACACCCTGAGGCTCCTGCTACAGCTGCAGAGTCTCTGACACATCTCGGCTACCACACCGTGATCTGCTCATCCCTGCTGCTCCAGCTTGCTGCTTCCGGGTTTCCTGCTACAGCTCATTTTGCTATCTAGAGGGGCTCCGGGAATGGCTGTCCTTGTGGGTTTGTAAAGGAAGCCCCTTCTCCATCTCTCCTGCCTGCCCACCCGCCATTACCCACATGCAGAGACACGACTGAGCTCCAGCCACAGCGCCCCCTGCAGGCTCGGGGGAATCAGCGCACCAGCCCTGCCCGGCCGGGAGCCACCAGCGCCCCTGCTGGCTGTGACCGGAACTGCACCAAAGGGGAAAGTGCTTGAAGAGCAGGGAAGAGACTTTATTGGGTTTTCTGGGTTCTTTGTTTGTTGTTGCTGCCATAGTTGTTGTTTGCTTGCCTTGTTATACATACACATACTGGTAAAGAACTGTTATTCCTTTTCCCTGCCTTTGCCTGAAAGCCCCTTAATTTCAAAGTTATAATAATTTGGAGGGAAGGGGGTCATATTCTCCATTCCAAGGGAGGTTCCTGACTTTCTTGGCAGACACTTGTCTTTCAAAAAGAGACAAAGCAATTACCCCCTTCTTCAATTTTCCATTAAGGAATGAAAATCTACAGAGTTGCAAAGATCTTCTTGGACTTTTTTCCTGAACATAAAGCAAGAAATGGAGGATGTAGAGAGCAGAGGCTGCATTTCAGCTCTGCAAGTACTTCTCTAAAAGCACCTTTCAGTTGTGTATTGGCTTCTTCCAGCAAAGATGCCTGGCTACTCTGTGGTGCTGAAGGACAAATCAAGGGGTGGGGAGGGAGTGGGTGGCGACTGAGAGAATCTTCATATGCCCTCATGATGAGATTCACACACACAAGCACATACACAGACTGACTCATGTGTGCTCACGCATGACCAAAGAAAACTCTTTATTTTCACAGAAGGCCATAAAAATACCAGTACCTCAGAACCCTACTGAGGACATGTTGGGAGCAACTCTGACAGGAGAGGACTCAGGTATACTGGGGAAAGACCAGGTCACAGACACACTGCTGGTGTTCACAGATCACCAACAGAGACTGCACAGTGAGAGGATAAGGCAAATGAGACCCACTGAATTTTCCTGAGAGCAATGTTTGTGTTGCAATGGGGCCAGTGCAGCCATGACTGACTGTCACAGAAAGTCAGGGAGAAAAACAGAAAAGGATGCCTAATGTCCCCTCAGATGGCAGTCCTTCATATACAGGAATGAGAGCAGTATATATTCCCTGAAAATTTTAGCACAAAACCCCACACAGACATGATACAGGTTCTCATTAACTGACCGCATGGAATGCCACGATCTGAGTCTTCTGCCTGAACTGACATGTTTATATCCTGGAAATATTTGGGCGTCTCATCGCAGCACTTAAAAGAATTCTTCAGATAGGAAGGCACATGGAATTAGACAGAAAATGAAAAGGCAGAAGTGCAGGAAACCAGGACACAACCCCTACCATTAGCTGGAATGGTGCACATTTGACATGAGCTGGTCACAAAATCATGACTTGCATTAAGGTGCCTCTGGGCCTGAGGCAAGGCAGGACAGCTATAAAAGGCAGCCCAAGTCTCTGCTCTCTCATCCACTGCTCTCACCTCCTTCTCCTCAGGAATCAGGTGAGTGGAAAGCCTCATCTCCTTCTCCTCCTCTTCCTCCTGCTTTAAGAGCAGCTGTTTCTGGGCTGGAGGTCTCAGCTGAGAGGGTCTATTGTAGCAGAAGGCAGGAGGCTGCTTGGGCTGGGAGAGGGCAATGGAGAGAAGGTCTTGTGCAGCCAGAGAAAGAGAGGCTGGGACTTGGCAGAGGTGGCTGCTGGGCTTTGAGCTGGGCAGTGCAATGTGGGCCAGGAGGTGCCTTGGCTGAAGGGTGACTGGGTACAGTGCTGCTTCTCACGTGTCCTCACTTTCTGCTTCTCCCTGCCCTCTGTGCCAGGTGCACCTGTGAGCCCCAGCCATGTCCTGCTGCAAGCCCTGTGACCCTTGCTGCCAGCCCTGCGGCCCCTGCCCGCTGGCCAGCAGCTGCAATGAGTGCTGTGTCAGGCAGTGCCAGAGCTCCCATGTCGTCATTGAGCCGCCTGCTGTGCTGGTGACCCTGCCCGGCCCCGTCCTCAGCTCCTTCCCACAGAACACTGCCGTGGGATCCTCCACCTCTGCTGCTGTGGGCAACATCCTCAGCTGCGGCGGAGTGCCCATCAGCTCTGGGGGCTTTGACATCTCCTGCATCACCAACTGCTATGGTGGCAGCAGATGTTGTCGTCCCTGCTAAATCTGCTGGCAGTGCCCTTGGGAACACTGGGGTCTAGAGTCTAAGATCTCTGAACATGGTCCTGAACTGCAGATGCATCATTGGAACATTGTATATTTAGGCTGTTGGTTTACTGTTGGCTTACAACACTCTCTTCCCTTTCTCTTCCCTTCCTTTCCTTCACCCCCACCCAATGCCAGCCTGGTGTGATGTGTTGGCCTTTTTGCTCTGCAGGGCCAACAGACAGACACTCCTGCTTCATCATAGTGGCTGTTCCTGGTGCCCTCTCTGAACCTCCTCATTTTCTTCTAAAACTCAATAAAGCTGGTTTTGCATCCAAACCTTGAGTATAATTTATCCTTCCATCTCTGGGAGCTCTTCCAAGGAGCTCAGGGGAAAAAGGGGTGGTAAAATCAGAGTATGGGACATACTGCAGTGGATTTTGTTTTGTGCTCTTTCCATTGGAGCTCACAAACACATTCCTGAACCAGTGCAGGCTCACCTTTCAGACTGGCACCAAGATGCATCTTTAGAAAAAACATTTGGATGTCTTTCTGAAGAAGCAAAGAAGAGCAAGGGAATGGCCTCACTTGCCCACCCTGTGCAGAGATCGTTTCACTCTCCCAGTGGAACAGTGATCAGGCTCTTCAGTACCCATTGGAGGAGATGTGCTCTGAGATGCCAGGGTGGCCCAGTGTCTCAAGTCCAACCAGCACCTCCATGGTGGCCCCTGAGGCTCTGGACTTCTGCCAAATCATGGAGTAGGAAGAACAGTCCAACATTTCCACTTCGCATGCTCTGATCGAAGATGTTCTCTCTCAACATCACTCACAGTACAGCAATACATAAATGCAGTGGGTCAGTCTGTGTATTTCTGCATATGCATTGCTGTCACTTAACTTGTTTTCCCAAGTCAATATTTCTGACACTCTAAAGCATGAAAGTCACGCAGAGTTCTTGGCACAGTATGGATTCTGTGGAGTCATCGAAGATAATGCATCTGAACTATCAGGATCAGATGTATCCTAAGGAGAAACATGCAATTGTAATATTCATGTTTCCATTTTCAAATGAAATATCACCGCCTGTGTATTCCAACTGATGTGCCATTTATTTCACCAATTTCCTACTTTTATTTCGTTATCGTTAAGCCTCTTTTATACACAACTGTGGGCTCAGTTATACATGAGTACAGAATTAAAGGAATCCTCCTACAGTTGAAGCTGACACTGTTTCCCCTTCTGGAGAAACTCTCCCGTCTTGTGGCCTCCCCATCCCAGACACGGTCAAACAATGTTCTCCACGTGCCTCATTCTCTTTGACAGCAGCATTTCCCACCGCTCCTGGCTCAGGACACAGGCCAGTGTGGTCACAGGACTGCCCCATCCCCACAGAGCCACCAGGACACGGTGACCTCCAAGCTTCTCCGTTAGGCAGAAGCAATGAGCCTGGGAAAGAGCTGAGTGCCCCCAGGCTGCCTGGAGGTGACAGCAAAGGGATGGCCTGGGTTTGGGATTGTCCTGGGGAGATGGGAGTGCCATGGCCCTCTCCAGCTTCCTGCAGAGGAGCCCCTGGGGGCTGAGTGTGTGTGGGTGGCTGGCACTGCTGGGCAGGGAAGTCCCTACGGGGCTTGCAATGGCTGGGCTGAGAGGTCAGCTCAGGCACAGCTGTGGGCACACACACAGGGCCACTGACACATTGCCAGCCTGCCCAGCTGTGCCCAGACATGACCCCAGACGCACAGAGCCCAGCACACGGGCACAGGCACACGGGCACGGGGCTTGCACACAAGTGCCCTGCCCTGAGCACAGCCAGCCCCGTGTAGGCCACAGGCTCTCCGGGGGCTGTTGGCACGGGTGCAGAAACCCAGGGATGTGCAGACACTGGCACACACTGGGGCATGGCCCCAGGGCCCCCAGGCAATACCTGGCACATTATTGTGGGGGAGCACATGGGGCAGAGGCCATAGGAAGGGATGTGAACGAGGAGCTTCTGGGGGAGTTCCCATCCAGAGCATATTCTGAGAGCACAAAGCAGGACAGAAGCTCAGGCAGCAGAGCTACAGGAGTCTCAAGGATTGTGCAAGATGAGCCAGAAGACAAATACGTTCATATACTTGAGAAATCACATAGTGGCACCCTTGGGTGCTGAGCAAGAGTCTGGAGGGCTGGGAGCATAGACTTCCTTCCAGTCAGGAGGAATCACAAAGAACTGGCAGCATTATAAATCTCCAAAAGAGTGCCCCAGGCTGGCATCACCTGCAATGGCTTGGATCCCTTCTGCACTTAGTTAATATCTTCTTCCCACACTGACACATCCTTGCCCCCAGGTTACGTGGAATCTCACATACCAGCTCTCAGAAGAAGTGTCCGTGAGGGAATGGGAAGGATGGAGGCCAGGAAATGCAAAGTCATTGTGGAGGGAAAAACCAACTCATGCCATGCCGTTCCCAGAGATGTTTCCGTTCATTTGGGATCATGCGGGAACATCGTCACTTATGGGGAATGGATGCAGGGCCCTGAGGCACTGTGGGGCCAGGATAAAAGGCAGCCTAACTGCTGGCTCTCTCAAGCACTCCTGTCACCTCCTGCTCCTTGGCAACCAGGTGAGTTGGAACCACCTTTCTCCTCCATGCTCTCTAGGACAGCACTGAGCTTTGCAGCCCTTGTTCCTGCTCCTTGTACTTCTGGGAGGGGTGTTCTGCAATGGTGCTGCTGTGGGCAGAGGGGAGACGGTGTGTTCTGGGCAGAGGCTGAGGCTGCGCTCAGGTGCTGACTTCCATCCAGGTTAGGCAGGAGTGCGGCTGGGCCTGGCTGAGCTCAGAAGGAGCGTGCTGGGCTCAGGCAAAGGGTGCCCAGTTTGGGGCTGCAGAGCCTGGAGCTGCGCAGGCAGCAGGGGCCTTGTCTGGCTGGGGGTGCCTTGCGGGCTGTGTCTCAGGTGTGCGTGTGCTCTGCTTCCTCCCTGCCCTCTGTGCCAGGTGCAGCACCAGGCTCCAGCCATGTCCTGCCCAGAGAAGTGCCAGCAGTGCCAGCCCTGTGACCCTTGCTGCCGGCCCTGTGGCCCCTGCCCGCTGGCCAGCAGCTGCAATGAGTGCTGTGTCAGGCAGTGCCAGAGCTCCCACGTCGTCATTGAGCCGCCTGCTGTGCTGGTGACCCTGCCCGGCCCCGTCCTCAGCTCCTTCCCACAGAACACTGCTGTGGGATCCTCCACCTCTGCTGCTGTGGGCAGCATCCTCAGCACTGAGGGAGTGCCCATCAGCTCTGGGGGCTTTGACATCTCCTGCATCACCAACTGCTATGGTGGCAGCAGATGTTGTCGTCCCTGCTAAAGATGCTGATGCCAACATCCTGCGGACACAACCTCCAAGACCTCAGGTCATGGTACTGGAATGAAGATGGAACTTTAAGACACTGCATTTAGAGCTTCAGATTGCTGTTTCCTTCTTCTCCCGCTCTCTTTTTCTCTTCCCTTCCTTTCCTGTCGCCACCACTCAGTGGCAGCCTAGTGGGACCCATTGGCCTCGTTCCCTCCACAGGCCGGGACTTCAAACATCGCTGGGGAATCTCAGTAGCTGCTTGTGGTGCTCCCTGTGAGCCTCCTCCTTTTCTTCTTCTGTCTCAATAAAGTTGCTTTTGCATTCAAAGTGTGGCCTGTGATTCCACCTTCTTTCTACAACAACACTTCCAGAGTGCTCATAGGAAAATGGAGGAGACAGCGCAGCATTGAAATCCCTGCAGGGCAATTTTCTTTGTTCCCTTTCCCATGGAGAAGACAGAGACGTCCCTGCCTGTGAGAGTGGTGAGGCATTGGAATATCTTGCCTAGAATGATTTTGGGTGCCTCAAGCCTGGAAATGTGCAAGACCAGGTTGGACAGAGCTTTGAGCAAGCTGCTTGAGTGGGTAGCATTAGTGCCCGTCTGTTGAGGGCGGGAGGAGTGGAAAGAAATGGCCTTGAAGTTGCCTTCCAGCCCAAGCCACTCCTAATGAAGTCTGCTTGGACAGAGGCCTCAGCAGTGTGCCAGATGTGCTCCGTGTTGGGCGGGGCTGAGTCCCCTTTGGACACAGCTGGAGCTGACTGAGTCAGACGTGGCGGGAGCCGCTCTACCCTTCTCACAGAGCCCGTTCCTGCAGCCTTACTTAGACGGTTTCCCTTTGTGAGCAACCAGCAGACATGAGGAAGGCCTGCTTCCTGGCAAGTGGCCAGCCCTTGCTTCCTGAGGGAAGTTGGCCATGAATTATTTTCTTTGCCAGTGTACCTGTGCGTGCATAACCTTTTGGTTTTGCTTTAACAAACTGCCTTCTATCATGCTTCAAGTTGTTCTCTGTTTCATTTCACCTTGTCTTCCCACCAGAGAAGGGGGTAGATAGGGCAGCTTGCTGGGCACCATCCACCCTGCCAAGGTGTGCTGAGCACAGCTGGTAATCCAGCCCAGGGCCAGAGCAGGAAGGAGCTAGAGAAGCGGGCAAGGACTGTTGACCAAAGGGAGAGGTATTAGAGGGGAAGCGAGAGCACAAGGAAGACCTTATATCCCCAACCCATTCCCAAAATGGGCTGGGAGCACAGGCTGCACGTGAAAAGCCATGGCATGTCACAGAGAGATGAGGGAGAGATGGGCAGGTACACAGGAAGAACGAGAGTGATGCCCTCTGTACTTGGCCACCAACAAACCCACAGGAATGACACAGATTCACGTCATGTGCCTGCAAGGAATGCCACCAGACCGTGATGCGAGCCTCCTGCCTACTCTGATGTCCTTATATCCTGGAAATTCTTGGGCCTCTCATCCTGGCCCCAGAAGAATTCTTCAGATAGGAATGCACACGGCAGTAAGCAGGAAATAGAGACCGCAGTGCAGGAAACCAGGAAACAGCCCCTACCATTAGCTGGGCTGGTGCACATTTGACATGAGCTGGTCACAAAATTGTTGCTTCCACAAAGGTGCCTCTGGGCCTGAGGCAGTGCAGGGCTGCTATAAAAGGCAGCCCAAGTCTCTGCTCCCTCATTCACTTCTATCATCTCCTTCTCTTCAGGAATCAGGTGAGTGGGAAGCCTCTTCTACTCCTCCTGCCCCTGCTACTTCAGGAGCAGCTCTTTCCTGGCTGCAGGTCTCAGCTGAGAGGGGTTGAGTCATAACACAGAGCTGGGGCCTACTTGTGCTGTTAGAGGGCAGGGGAGAGAAGGTCTTGCGCAGCCAGAGAAAGAGAGGCTGGGACTTGGCAGAGGTGGCTGCTGGGCTTTGAGCTGGGCAGTGCAATGAGGGCCAGGAGGTGCCTTGGCTGAAGGGTGATTGATGGGGTGCAGTGCTGCTTCTCACGTGTCCTCACTTTCTGCTTCTCCCTGCCCTCTGTGCCAGGTGCACCTGTGAGCCCCAGCCATGTCCTGCTGCAAGCCCTGTGACCCTTGCTGCCAGCCCTGCGGCCCCTGCCCGCTGGCCAGCAGCTGCAACGAGTGCTGTGTCAGGCAGTGCCAGAGCTCCCACGTCGTCATTGAGCCGCCTGCTGTGCTGGTGACCCTGCCCGGCCCCGTCCTCAGCTCCTTCCCACAGAACACTGCCGTGGGATCCTCCACCTCTGCTGCTGTGGGCAACATCCTCAGCTGCGGCGGAGTGCCCATCAGCTCTGGGGGCTTTGACATCTCCTGCATCACCAACTGCTACGGCAGCAGATGCTGTCCCCCCTGCTAAATCTGCTGGCAACCTCCTCGGGCAAGAACGTCCACAACCTCTGAATAACCTCAGAATGTGGAGCAGCACTGAACATGGATCTTTGCAACAACGCATCTGTGCCCTTGCGTTCCTCTTGCTTTTCTCCAGTGTCTTCCCTTCTCTTCCTTTCCTGTCAGCACCACCCAATTCCAGCCTACTGGGACCTCTTGGCTTCCCTCCATCCCTCTGCAGGCCAGGCACATGGACACCCTCACTGCACCCCAGTGCCTGCTCCCAGCGTTCCCTTTGAGCCACCTCCTTTTTCTTCCTTCGACTCAATAAAGTTGTTTTGCATCCAAACCTGGGCCCCCGCTTTCTCTTTCCTTGTGTGGGAACTCTTCCAGTCAGCTCAGGGCAAGAGCTGGAGGAAGCCGTGGGTTGTCACTTCCAGGTGGTTTTGACTTTGGACTTTTTTTGTTGAAGATTACAAATACATCCCTTGCTTCCCCAAAATAGTGAGCATCAGGAGAAGATGATGGCAAAAGGTCACCTGAGAGGGAATGGGAAACAGTAGTGTCTCGGGACGGTCCACAACCTCCTCTCTTCCAACATGTGCCTCACATTAGCCTTTTCTCCAGCTTCCAGCCGGTCAGCCAGGGCTGAGGGGCTTCAGAGGATCAACTAAGCACCAGGGCAGAACCAAAGCCATCTTCCCACCGCGTTGGAGGCTGCCACTCTTTCCCCTTCTGGGTGCGGGAGAGGAGAAACTCTCCCATCTTCTGGCTTCCCCCTCCCAGACACGGTCAAACACTGTTCTCCACGTGCCTCATTCTCTTTGACAGCAGCATTTCCCACCGCTCCTGGATCAGGACACAGGCCAGTGTGGTCACAGGACTGCCCCATCCCCACAGAGCCACCAGGACACGGTGACCTCCAAGCTTCTCCATTAGGCAGGAGCAATGAGCCTGGGAAAGAGCTGAGTGCCCCCAGGCTGCCTGGAGGTGACAGCAAAGGGATGGCCTGGGTTTGGGATTGTCCTGGGGAGATGGGAGTGCCGTGGCCCTCTCCAGCTTCCTGCAGAGGAGCCCCTGGGGGCTGAGTGTGTGTGGGTGGCTGGCACTGCTGGGCAGGGAAGTCCCTACGGGGCTTGCAATGGCTGGGCTGAGAGGTTAGCTCAGGCACAGCTGTGGGCACACACACAGGGCCACTGACACATTGCCAGCCTGCCCAGCTGTGCCCAGACATGACCCCAGACGCACAGAGCCCAGCACACGGGCACAGGCACACGGGCACGGGGCTTGCACACAAGTGCCCTGCCCTGAGCACAGCCAGCCCTGTGTAGGCCACAGGCTCTCCAGGGGCTGTTGGCACGGGTGCAGAAGCCCAGGGATGTGCAGACACTGGCACACACTGGGGCATGGCCCCAGGGCCCCCAGGCACTGCCTGGCACGTTATTGTGGGGGAGCACATGGGGCAGAGGCCATAGGAAGGGATGTGACCGAGGGGATGCCGGGGAGTGTTGGCATGCACCCCGTACCCCCTGCAAGTATTGCCATATAGGGGAAGGTCTTAGACTCAGCCCTTGCATTTCTTATCAGGTAAAGGACCCAGAAACATCTTTGCTGTCCTGTCAGTACTTGGCTCAGTGGCAGTACAGAGGCATTGATTGGGCTTAGTCGGTGTAACTCAAAGCCTGTTGCCGATTTCATTGGGCCAAGGGCCAAAGGGCCCACCTGAACTGTCGAGCACTAAAGAGAGAGAACTAAGAGGCTCAGCGCATTTTCAGGCTGTTGCAGCAAGTGCGTGGGACCAGTCCCTCTGCTGTGCTGGGCTTAGCTGTTGTGTTTGTGTTATTTTCTTTCCTCAATGAACCCTGTTGGCTTTTTCAAGACACACTTGATCATGCCATCTCGCTAATTTATGTATTCTGTTTTCCTGCAAGTGCTGGAGCCTCAGAGGTATTGGGAACTCCAATAGGGGCGCTCCTAGCCAGAGCAGGTTCAGGTCAATCCAAGCAGGACAGAAGCTCAGACAACAGTGCTGCAAGAGTTTCATGGACAGCGAAAGCCGAGAAGGAAGGCAAAGAGGTTTTCCCTGGAAGGTTAGGCAGATGGGAGAGCTGATGAGCCAAAGACAGGATGGTTGGGAGAAGATGGGGCCCTTCCAGGCAGCAGAAACCAAAAAGATCCAAAGGAACGCCTCAGGCTGGCATCACCTACATCCTTGAGATCCCTTCTGCACTTAGTTCATGACTCTTACCCACACTGACACATCTTTGCCCCCAGGTTACGTGGAATCTCACATACCAGCTCTCAGAAGAAGTGTCCGTGAGGGAATGGGAAGGATGGAGGCCAGGAAATGCAAAGTCATTGTGGAGGGAAAAACCAACTCATGCCATGCCGTTCCCAGAGATGTTTCCGTTCATTTGGGATCCTGCGGGAATATCGTCACTTATGGGGAATGGATGCAGGGCCCTGAGGCACTGTGGGGCCAGGATAAAAGGCAGCCTAACTGCTGGCTCTCTCAAGCACTCCTGTCACCTCCTGCTCCTTGGCAACCAGGTGAGTTGGAACCACCTTTCTCCTCCATGCTCTCTAGGACAGCACTGAGCTTTGCAGCCCTTGTTCCTGCTCCTTGTACTTCTGGGAGGGGTGTTCTGCAATGGTGCTGCTGTGGGCAGAGGGGAGACGGTGTGTTCTGGCCAGAGGCTGAGGCTGCGCTCAGGTGCTGACTTCCATCCAGGTTAGGCAGGAGCGTGGC
This sequence comes from Sylvia atricapilla, assembly GCF_009819655.1. Taxonomy (NCBI): domain Eukaryota; kingdom Metazoa; phylum Chordata; class Aves; order Passeriformes; family Sylviidae; genus Sylvia; species Sylvia atricapilla. Next base: position 2,995,333 of record NC_089166.1, on the reverse strand, counting down.
TGGGCCTGGCTGAGCTCAGAAGGAGCGTGCTGGGCTCAGGCAAAGGATGCCCAGTTGGGGGCTGCAGAGCCTGGAGCTGCGCAGGCAGCAGGGGCCTTGTCTGGCTGGGGGTGCCTTGCGGGCTGTGTCTCAGGTGTGCATGTGCTCTGCTTCCTCCCTGCCCTCTGTGCCAGGTGCAGCGCCAGGCTCCAGCCATGTCCTGCCCAGAGAAGTGCCAGCAGTGCCAGCCCTGTGACCCTTGCTGCCGGCCCTGCGGCCCCTGCCCGCTGGCCAGCAGCTGCAATGAGTGCTGTGTCAGGCAGTGCCAGAGCTCCCACGTCGTCATTGAGCCGCCTGCTGTGCTGGTGACCCTGCCCGGCCCCGTCCTCAGCTCCTTCCCACAGAACACTGCCGTGGGATCCTCCACCTCTGCTGCTGTTGGCAGCATCCTCAGCACTGAGGGAGTGCCCATCAGCTCTGGGGGCTTTGACATCTCCTGCATCACCAACTGCTATGGTGGCAGCAGATGTTGTCGTCCCTGCTAAAGATGCTGATGCCAACATCCTGCGGACACAACCTCCAAGACCTCAGGTCATGGTACTGGAATGAAGATGGAACTTTAAGACACTGCATTTAGAGCTTCAGATTGCTGTTTCCTTCTTCTCCTGCTCTCTTTTTCTCTTCCCTTCCTTTCCTGTCGCCACCACTCAGTGGCAGCCTAGTGGGACCCATTGGCCTCGTTCCCTCCACAGGCCGGGACTTCAAACATCGCTGGGGAATCTCAGTAGCTGCTTGTGGTGATCCCTGTGAGCCTCCTCCTTTTCTTCTTCTGTCTCAATAAAGTTGCTTTTGCATTCAAAGTGCGGCCTGTGATTCCACCTTCTTTCTACAACAACACTTCCAGACTGCTCATAGGAAAATGGGGGAGACAGCGCAGCATTGAAATCCCTGCAGTGCAATTTTCTTTGTTCCCTTTCCCATGGAGAAGACAGAGACGTCCCTGCCTGTGAGAGTGGTGAGGCATTGGAATATCTTGCCTAGAATGATTTTGGGTGCCTCAAGCCTGGAAATGTGCAAGACCAGGTTGGACAGAGCTTTGAGCAAGCTGCTTGAGTGGGTAGCATTAGTGCCCGTCTCTTGAGGGCGGGAGGAGTGGAAAGAAATGGCCTTGAAGTTGCCTTCCAGCCCAAGCCACTCCTAATGAAGTCTGCTTGGACAGAGGCCTCAGCAGTGTGCCAGATGTGCTCCGTGTTGGGCGGGGCTGAGTCCCCTTTGGACACAGCTGGAGCTGACTGAGTCAGACGTGGCGGGAGCCGCTCTACCCTTCTCACAGAGCCTGTTCCTGCAGCCTTACTTAGACGGTTTCCCTTTGTGAGCAACCAGCAGACATGAGGAAGGCCTGCTTCCTGGCAAGTGGCCAGCCCTTGCTTCCTGAGGGAAGTTGGCCATGAATTATTTTCTTTGCCAGTGTACCTGTGCGTGCATAACCTTTTGGTTTTATTTAACAAACTGCCTTCTATCATGCTTCAAGTTGTTCTCTGTTTCATTTGACCTTGTCTTCCCACCAGACAAAGGGGGTAGATAGGGCAGCTTGCTGGGCACCATCCACCCTGCCAAGGTGTGCTGAGCACAGCTGGTAATCCAGCCCAGGGCCAGAGCAGGAAGGAGCTAGAGAAGCGGGCAAGGACTGTTGACCAAAGGGAGAGGTATTAGAGGGGAAGCGAGAGCACAAGGAAGACCTTATATGCCCAACCCATTCCAAAAATGGGCTGGGAACACAGGCTGCACGTGAAAAGCCATGGCATGTCACAGAGAGATGAGGGAGAGATGGGCAGGTGCACAGGAAGAACGAGAGTGATGCCCTGAGTACTTGGCCACCAACAAACCCACAGGAATGACACAGGTTCACCTCATGTGCCTGCAAGGAATGCCACCAGACCGTGATGCGAGCCTCCTGCCTACTCTGATGTCCTTATATCCTGCAAATTCTTGGGCCTCTCATCCTGGCCCCAGAAGAATTCTTCAGATAGGAATGCACACGGCAGTAAGCAGGAAATAGAGACCGCAGTGCAGGAAACCAGGACACAGCCCCTACCATTAGCTGGGCTGGTGCACATTTGACATGAGCTGGTCACAAAATTATTGCTTTCACAAAGGTGCCTCTGGGCCTGAGGCAGTGCAGGGCTGCTATAAAAGGCAGCCCAAGTCTCTGCTCCCTCATTCACTTCTATCATCTCCTTCTCTTCAGGAATCAGGTGAGTGGGAAGCCTCTTCTACTCCTCCTGCTCCTGCTACTTCAGGAGCAGCTCTTTCCTGGCTGCAAGTCTCAGCTGAGAGGGGTTGAGTCATAACACAGAGCTGGGGCCTACTTGTGCTGTTAGAGGGCAGGGGAGAGAAGGTCTTGCGCAGCCAGAGAAAGAGAGGCTGGGACTTGGCAGAGGTGGCTGCTGGGCTTTGAGCTGGGCAGTGCAATGAGGGCCAGGAGGTGCCTTGGCTGCAGGGTGATTGATTGGGTGCAGTGCTGCTTCTCACGTGTCCTCACTTTCTGCTTCTCCCTGCCCTCTGTGCCAGGTGCACCTGTGAGCCCCAGCCATGTCCTGCTGCAAGCCCTGTGACCCTTGCTGCCAGCCCTGCGGCCCCTGCCCGCTGGCCAGCAGCTGCAATGAGTGCTGTGTCAGGCAGTGCCAGAGCTCCCACGTCGTCATTGAGCCGCCTGCTGTGCTGGTGACCCTGCCCGGCCCCGTCCTCAGCTCCTTCCCACAGAACACTGCCGTGGGATCCTCCACCTCTGCTGCTGTGGGCAACATCCTCAGCTGCGGCGGAGTGCCCATCAGCTCTGGGGGCTTTGACATCTCCTGCATCACCAACTGCTACGGCAGCAGATGCTGTCCCCCCTGCTAAATCTGCTGGCAACCTCCTCGGGCAAGAACGTCCACAACCTCTGAATAACCTCAGAATGTGGAGCAGCACTGAACATGGATCTTTGCAACAACGCATCTGTGCCCTTGCGTTCCTCTTGCTTTTCTCCAGTGTCTTTCCTTCTCTTCCTTTCCTGTCAGCACCACCCAATTCCAGCCTACTGGGACCTCTTGGCTTCCCTCCATCCCTCTGCAGGCCAGGCACATGGACACCCTCACTGCACCCCAGTGCCTGCTCCCAGCGTTCCCTTTGAGCCACCTCCTTTTTCTTCCTTCGACTCAATAAAGTTGTTTTGCATCCAAACCTGGGCCCCCGCTTTCTCTTTCCTTGTGTGGGAACTCTTCCAGTCAGCTCAGGGCAAGAGCTGGAGGAAGCCGTGGGTTGTCACTTCCAGGTGGTTTTGACTTTGGACTTTTTTTGTTGAAGATTACAAATACATCCCTTGCTTCCCCAAAATAGTGAGCATCAGGAGAAGATGATGGCAAAAGGTCACCTGAGAGGGAATGGGAAACAGTAGTGTCTCGGGACGGTCCACAACCTCCTCTCTTCCAACACGTGCCTCACATTAGCCTTTTCTCCAGCTTCCAGCCGGTCAGCCAGGGCTGAGGGGCTTCAGAGGATCAACTAAGCACCAGGGCAGAACCAAAGCCATCTTCCCACCGCGTTGGAGGCTGCCACTCTTTCCCCTTCTGGGTGCGGGAGAGGAGAAACTCTCCCATCTTCTGGCTTCCCCCTCCCAGACACGGTCAAACACTGTTCTCCACGTGCCTCATTCTCTTTGACAGCAGCATTTCCCACCGCTCCTGGATCAGGACACAGGCTAGTGTGGTCACAGGACTGCCCCATCCCCACAGAGCCACCAGGACACGGTGACCTCCAAGCTTCTCCATTAGGCAGGAGCAATGAGCCTGGGAAAGTGCTGAGTGCCCCCAGGCTGCCTGGAGGTGACAGCAAAGGGATGGCCTGGGTTTGGGATTGTCCTGGGGAGATGGGAGTGCCGTGGCCCTCTCCAGCTTCCTGCAGACGAGCCCCTGGGGGCTGAATGTGTGTGGGTGGCTGGCACTGCTGGGCAGGGAAGTCCCTACGGGGCTTGCAATGGCTGGGCTGAGAGGTTAGCTCAGGCACAGCTGTGGGCACACACACAGGGCCACTGACACATTGCCAGCCTGCCCAGCTGTGCCCAGACATGACCCCAGACGCACAGAGCCCAGCACACGGGCACAGGCACACGGGCACGGGGCTTGCACACAAGTGCCCTGCCCTGAGCACAGCCAGCCCTGTGTAGGCCACAGGCTCTCCAGGGGCTGTTGGCACGGGTGCAGAAGCCCAGGGATGTGCAGACACTGGCACACACTGGGGCATGGCCCCAGGGCCCCCAGGCACTGCCTGGCACGTTATTGTGGGGGAGCACATGGGGCAGAGGCCATAGGAAGGGATGTGACCGAGGGGATGCCGGGGAGTGTTGGCATGCACCCCGTACCCCCTGCAGGTATTGCCATATAGGGAAAGGTCTTAGACTCAGCCCTTGCATTTCTTATCAGGTAAAGGACCCAGAAACATCTTTGCTGTCCTGTCAGTACTTGGCTCAGTGGCAGTACAGAGGCATGGATTGGGCTTAGTCGGTGTAACTCAAAGCCTGTTGCCGATTTCATTGGGCCAAGGGCCAAAGAGCCCACCTGAACTGTCGAGCACTAAAGAGAGAGAACTAAGAGGCTCAGCGCATTTTCAGGCTGTTGCAGCAAGTGCGTGGGACCAGTCCCTCTGCTGTGCTGGGCTTAGCTGTTGTGTTTGTGTTATTTTCTTTCCTGATTGAACCCTGTTGGCTTTTTCAAGACACACTTGATCATGCCATCTCGCTAATTTATGTATTCTGTTTTCCTGCAAGTGCTGGAGCCTCAGAGGTATTGGGAACTCCAATAGGGGGGCTCCTAGCCAGAGCAGGTTCAGGTCAATCCAAGCAGGACAGAAGCTCAGACAGCAGTGCTGCAAGAGTTTCATGGACAGCGAAGGCCGAGAAGGAGGGCAAAGAGGTTTTCCCTGGAAGGTTAGGCAGATGGGAGAGCTGATGAGCCAAAGACAGGATGGTTGGGAGAAGATGGGGCCCTTCCAGGCAGCAGAAACCAAAAAGATCCAAAGGAACGCCTCAGGCTGGCATCACCTACATCCTTGAGATCCCTTCTGCACTTAGTTCATGACTCTTACCCACACTGACACATCCTTGCCCCCAGGTTACGTGGAATCTCACATACCAGCTCTCAGAAGAAGTGTCCGTGAGGGAATGGGAAGGATGGAGGCCAGGAAATGCAAAGTCATTGTGGAGGGAAAAACCAACTCATGCCATGCCATTCCCAGAGATGTTTCCGTTCATTTGGGATCATGCGGGAACATCGTCACTTATGGGGAATGGATGCAGGGCCCTGAGGCACTGTGGGGCCAGGATAAAAGGCAGCCTAACTGCTGGCTCTCTCAAGCACTCCTGTCACCTCCTGCTCCTTGGCAACCAGGTGAGTTGGAACCACCTTTCTCCTCCATGCTCTCTAGGACAGCACTGAGCTTTGCAGCCCTTGTTCCTGCTCCTTGTACTTCTGGGAGTGGTGTTCTGCAATGGTGCTGCTGTGGGCAGAGGGGAGACGGTGTGTTCTGGCCAGAGGCTGAGGCTGCGCTCAGGTGCTGACTTCCATCCAGGTTAGGCAGGAGCGCGGCTGGGCCTGGCTGAGCTCAGAAGGAGCGTGCTGGGCTCAGGCAAAGGATGCCCAGTTGGGGGCTGCAGAGCCTGGAGCTGCGCAGGCAGCAGGGGCCTTGTCTGGCTGGGGGTGCCTTGCGGGCTGTGTCTCAGGTGTGCGTGTGCTCTGCTTCCTCCCTGCCCTCTGTGCCAGGTGCAGCGCCAGGCTCCAGCCATGTCCTGCCCAGAGAAGTGCCAGCAGTGCCAGCCCTGTGACCCTTGCTGCCGGCCCTGTGGCCCCTGCCCGCTGGCCAGCAGCTGCAATGAGTGCTGTGTCAGGCAGTGCCAGAGCTCCCACGTCGTCATTGAGCCGCCTGCTGTGCTGGTGACCCTGCCCGGCCCCGTCCTCAGCTCCTTCCCACAGAACACTGCCGTGGGATCCTCCACCTCTGCTGCTGTGGGCAGCATCCTCAGCACTGAGGGAGTGCCCATCAGCTCTGGGGGCTTTGACATCTCCTGCATCACCAACTGCTATGGTGGCAGCAGATGTTGTCGTCCCTGCTAAAGATGCTGAGGCCAACCTTCTTGAGCAAGAACATCCAAGAAATCAGAACTTGGTGCTGGAATAATGACAGAATTTTGGGACATTGAATTTACACTTTTCCACTATTAGTTCCTTCTTCTGCTCCCTCCTTTCTCTTCCCTTCCTTTCCTGGCACCACCACCCAGTGCCAGCCTAGTGGGATCATCTGCCCACTCCTTTCCTCCCTCTATCTGCCAGCCTGGCAGATGGACACCCCCACTCCATCTTTGTGGGTTGTCCTGTTGCTGTCTCTGATGTACCCACTTTTTTCCTATAGATTCAATAAAGTAGTTTTGCATTTATTCCGGAGCCTGTGATTCGTCCTTCATTCTGCGAGAACTCTTCCATCCTCCTCAAGGGTATGATGGAAAGCAGGGAGTGTGACTCACTGCTATGGATTTTCCTTGTGCCCTTTCCCTTGGAGCTGACAAAGACATCTCTGACAGTGAGAGTGATGAGGCACTGGAATAAGTTGCCTGGAGACAAGGAGGTTTTTCATAGCTGGAAATCTCCTATGCAAGGATGCTCAGCACTTTGAGCCAGTTGGTTTGGTGGGCTCCATTCTTGCCCATTTTTGGTTAGGTGGATGAAGTGTTGCAAAAAAAAAAAAAAAGCTTAAGTTCCCTTTCATTCCAAGTTTTTCAGTTGTCACAGTAGAGCAGACGGAACAACCACAATACCATGGTGGAAAAGGTAAAGAGTAAATTTATTTCCTTATCTAACTCCACGGACAGGGATAAATTGACCCTGTGGCAAAGATTCACAAGTTGGAACATTTTCCCCCTTAGGCTCAGTCCTAACTGGCAGAGCTTCTCTTTACACCAGTGCTATGATGTCTCTGTGCTTTTTGTGATCTCTGCGCTTTGATCTTCTCTCTCCCAGAACAGGGAGTTCAGCATGTCTGTGACAGTGTCTCCAAGTCTCTCCAAACACCGCCCTTGTCTCTACACAGACATTGTGCTTCTCCAAACACAGGATGAAACACCAGTAGCCATCCTTTTTGGGGTTTCCCACACTGATACCCTCAGGCTTTGGCTTTCTCAGCCACCAGGTCACCTGAGCACACCTACAGTCATCCTCCTGATTCTCTTGCCTTTAACCCTTTCCTCCCAACTCAAATCATTCCTTATGAAATCTGCTTCCACAGAGGCATCAGCAGTGTGACAAATGTGCTCTGTGTTGGGCAGAGCTGAATCCCCTTAGGACAGAGCTGGAGCCGACTCTGTCAGATATGGTGGGAGACACTGGACTCTTCTCACAGAACCCATTCCTGGGATTTTCTGTCCCAGCTATCAAACATCATCCGTTTTAGGCAAGAGACAATGGCTACCACACTGTGAAAAACAATCAGATGAATGAAAGCTTCTACAGTAGATTGTTATGCATGGTTTTGCTTTAGTCAGCTGCATTATGTCAATCCTCTAGTTGTTTCCCATCTTATTTTCTCTTCCCTACCCCCGTTCAGAAGGGAGAGTCATGGAATGGCTTGCAGGGCACTGGCCACCAGGCTAAGGTCAAACCAACACAGCTGGTAAAAACCACCAAAGATTACGAGTAAGAACAACCTGGCCAGAAAGACCAGCATGTGGTGGGATTTCTCTTTAATCTTCCCCTTCCCTTCTCCTTTCCCTCTCCATTCCTCTTTTTCCATGCCAAGTCTGCAATTTATTAATAAAATGTGAAAGCTTCTTTGGACTCTCTGACTTTGGTCTTTCCTCCCAACCGCCAGCATGTACAAATCCTGGCTGTTTCGTTCCCCTGCCAGTGGGACACCACACCCACTCACCAGCAACACTGCAGCAGAGTGGGATCCATTTAGGATGAAGGCCTGCAGAGGCTGGCAGGATTTCTGGGCTTTCTTCCTGAACATAAAGCAGGAAGTGGAGGGTGGAGGAGGCAGAGGCTACATTTCAGTCCTCTGGACACCTCTCTGTAAGGTCAAAGCAGCACCATTCAGCTGTCCATTGGCTCTGTCTCTCCAGGGCAACCAGTGCCTCTGTGGGACCAAAGGACACGCCAAAGGAGAAACCTTCACATTCAAGCCCCCATGATGCACACATGCACAGAGTGACACACGTGCTTACGAGGGCCTCCCTTGAACCTTACAATCCTGACATTCATAAATGAAAACCATCAAAGAGCGGATCTCTGTTGAAGTGTTGAGGACAACTCTGAGAACTCAAGCACCCTGTGAAGGAACCCAGCCATAGAAATGGTCCTTGACTTCCCGAACGACCCACAGAGAGTGTACAGAAAGACGGTGAGGTTGAAGAGACCAGCCCAATTTTCCTGAGATACTGTAAATATAGCAAGAAGGATAAACCCTCCCAGGGAAGTGCATCTGACTGAAAAAAAAGTGACTGCCATAGAGTGATGGGGAAGAAGAAGAAAAAAGATCTTTCCACTTCCCTCAAATGTCAGCTCATGTGCATGTGCACAAGAAGAATGAGCATGATGCACTAAAAATCCTGCCACAAAGAAACCAACAGGGATGACAAAGGTGAAAATCACGTGCCTACATGGAATGCCACCAGACAATGATCTGAGCACTCAGCTAACTGTGCTAAGCTGTTTACATCCTGGAAATTCTTGTGCCTCTCACCCAGCCCCAACACAAGGCTTTACGTAGGAAATAGGAACATACACAGCAGAAGCCAGAAAATGAAAAGGCAGCAATGCAGGAAACCAGGACAGAACCCCTACCATTTGCTGGGCTGGTACACATTTGACATGAGCTGGTCACAAAATTGTTGCTTCTGCAAACGTACCTCTGGGCCTGAGGCAAAGCAAGACAGCTATAAAAGGCAGCCCAAGTCTCTGCTCCCTCATTCACTTCTCTCACCTCCTTCTCTTCAGGAATCATTTGAGTGGAAAGCCTCTCATCCTTTTCAAGGCCAGGTCTGTCCTGGCTGGAGGTCTCACCTGAGGGGGCCTGTAGTAGCCCAGGGCTGGGACCCATGTGTGTTAACAGAGGGCAGGAGAGAGAAGGTCTTGTGCAGCCAGAGAAAGACAAACTGGGACTTGGCAGAGGTGGCTGCTGGGCTTTGGGCTGGGCAGTGTAATGAGGGCCAGGAGGTGTCTTGGCTGCAGGGTGATTGGGTGCAGTGCTGCTTCTCATGTGTCCTCACTTTCTGCTTCTCCCTGCCCTTTGTGCCAGGTGCACCTGTGAGCCCCAGCCATGTCCTGCTGCAGACCCTGTGACCCTTGCTGCCAGCCCTGCGGCCCCTGCCCGCTGGCCAGCAGCTGCAATGAGTGCTGTGTCAGGCAGTGCCAGAGCTCCCACGTCGTCATTGAGCCACCTGCTGTGCTGGTGACCCTGCCCGGCCCCGTCCTCAGCTCCTTCCCACAGAACACTGCCGTGGGATCCTCCACCTCTGCTGCAGTGGGCAACATCCTCAGCTGCGGCGGAGTGCCCATCAGCTCTGGGGGCTTTGACATCTCCTGCATCACCAACTGCTATGGAGGCAGCAGATGTCGTCCCTGCTAAATCTGCTGGCAACATCTTAGGGCATGAACCTCCAAGACCTCAGAACCTGGTGCTGGAATGATGACACAATATTGGGACACTGTATATAGGGCTTCTGACTTTACTTACCTTCTCATGCTCTCTTTTTTCTATTTGCTTGCTTTCCTGTCAGCATCACCCAATGCCAGCCTACTGGGACCTGTTTTCTTCTCTCCCTCCCTCCCTCTGCAGACCAGCAGATGCTCACCCCAACTGCACCACACTTGCTGCTCCTGGTGCTCTCTGAGAACTAGCTCCATTTGTTGTTTAGAGTCAGTAAAGTAATTTTGCAACCAAGCCTTGGATTCTGATCCTCTTTCCATCTGTGTCAGCTTTTCTGGTGAGCTCAGGGAAAAAGGCAGAGGAAGCAGAGGTTGGGACTCCTTACAGTGGATTTCACTTTGTGTCTTTTGTCTTGCTGAAAAGGTGGTTCACAAATACATCCCTCACTACACCACTGCAGCTACTGGGGGAGGAAGACGATTCCCAAACCTGGCAGAAAAGGGGGGTGAAAGGCGGTGGGTGGGAATCAGCAATGCCGGGGGACAGCCCACAACCTCCTCTCTGGTGCTGCTCATTCTGTACTTATGGGTTAGATGTTCCTGTTCTGCTTATATGCTGTTTCTCAGTAAATGGTTTATTCCATGTACCCCTTTATAGTTAACTCCCTTTGTTCCTTTCCTTGGTACAGTTGTATGTCAGTCTTGTGTTATGTAATCCTTGCGTCCTGTCCATCACTCTGGGGCCTCTCCCTGTGCCTGGGAAGTTCCAGGCTGAGCCCAGCTTTCCCCTCCTACGGCAACCTGGTTTGTTACCTTGTTTGTCTTTCATGTTCAGAGCCCCTCCCCTGGTTCTCCTGACTGGACCTTGGCTGAACCCATCCCCCTGTACCAGCCCCGACTAAAAGATGCTGCACAAGGCTGCTCCTTGGCACTGCTGAGGCAGGCACCTTGGGCTTCAGTTGTCTCCCCTGGGGACCAATAAACCCAGTTTGGTAAATCCTCAACAGCATCCCTCTTTCTTTCTCCTGCCATCGTCACCTCGAGCCTGAGGACAAATCAAGTCCCACTGGATCCTGATGGTGATCAAATCACTGGAAGGTACCTCACTTGCCTTGGTGCCAGGGCTGGCTGGGGTGGGAGAACCAGCACACAGCGACACTCCTCTTTTCTGACACCCGCCTCACATTAACTGGTCTGCCCAGCTGCTCTCCACACACACAGGACTGAGGGGCTTCATAGGTTGGGACTGGCAGCAGCCACACAGAGGAGCTGATTGGGATCAGCTGTTCTTTGCAGCCCCTTGCAGGTGAATGTACCATGAAGGAAGCTGTGACCCCATGAGGAGCCTGCACCAGAAAACATTCCCAGCAGGAATGCCCACTGCAGTAGAGAGAAGGCCATAGTGGAGCACATCCTGCTGATAGGACTTCTTCCACTTTTGGGGAGCTGCCGTGGAGCATTCTGTTCTTGAACAAGTGCACCCCTTGGAAGTGACCCACTCTTTCCACGGGAATCCTTGAAAGGAAAGAGGCCACGTCCTTTTTTGTTGCAATCTTTGAACTGCGGGAAAACTGGATGGAGTTTTCCAGAACCTTTTTCTTTCCAGAGAGAAAAGAGTCCACAGCTTCGCTCATAGCACAGGTTCTCCAGCTCTTTGGTTATCTGTGGCACAATACAGCAGGGTTGCAGCGGCTGCTGGATTGAGATTTGACACTTTCCTCAGGCAGTGCTGGTTCACCTTTCAGACTGGAACCACGATGCATGACGCATCTTTATACAAAACATTCCAATGCCGTTCTGAAGAACCAAAAGAAGGGTGTGGCAATGGTCTCACTTGCCTACCTAATGCAGTGATCATTTGTCTCTGTGACTGCTGTATATCCTCTGTGTGTTTGGTGAAGTAAAATCTCTGTCAGGTACCTGACTCTGTTGATTCAAAGACATGGGATGGAATGGAATATAAAGAATATTTGTTTCACTTCCAGCTCCACAGCCACCCTACAATACAGACACTGGCAACATCTATAAACCAAGTGGGTCAAAGTCCTGTGGAACTGGAGCTTTGAGCAATTAAAGGAATGCGAAGTATCATCTCTGTTCTAGTGCCTCATCACTCTCACTGTCATAGATATCTTTGACAGCTCCATGAAAAATCCATAGCAATGAGTTCTGCTGTCTGCTTTCCCACCTTTCTCCTGAGGAGACTGGAAGAGTTGTCACAAAATGAAGGACAAATCAGAGGCCAAGGTTTTGATGCAAAAAGAACTTTATTGAGTCTAAAGAAGAAAAGGAGGTAGTCTCACAGACAGCAAAAGGAGAAGCCAAAAAAAGCAGTGAGGTGCTCATTTGCCAGGCTGGCAGATACAAGGAGGGAGGGAGAGTGCGCAACAGGTCTCAGTAAGTTGGGACTGAGTTCTGGAGACAGGAATGGAATGGACAAGAGAGGAGAAGGAAAAAGGAACTAAAGATAAAAAGTGTAAATCCGATGTACCAAAATTCCATCTTCATTCCAGTACCATGATCTGAGATTTTGGAGGTTGTGTCTGCAGGATGTTGGCATCAGCGTCTTTAGCAGGGACGACAACATCTGCTGCCACCATAGCAGTTGGTGATGCAGGAGATGTCAAAGCCCCCAGAGCTGATGGGCACTCCCTCAGTGCTGAGGATGCTGCCCACAGCAGCAGAGGTGGAGGATCCCAGGGCAGTGTTCTGTGGGAAGGAGCTGAGGACGGGGCCGGGCAGGGTCACCAGCACAGCAGGCGGCTCAATGACGACGTGGGAGCTCTGGCACTGCCTGACACAGCACTCATTGCAGCTGCTGGCCAGCGGGCAGGGGCCGCAGGGCCGGCAGCAAGGGTCACAGGGCTGGCACTGCTGGCACTTCTCTGGGCAGGACATGGCTGGAGCCTGGCGCTGCACCTGGCACAGAGGGCAGGGAGGAAGCAGAGCACACGCACACCTGAGACACAGCCCGCAAGGCACCCCCAGCCAGACAAGGCCCCTGCTGCCTGCACAGCTCCAGGCTCTGCAGCCCCAAACTGGGCATCCTTTGCCTGAGCCCAGCACGCTCCTTCTGAGCTCAGCCAGGCCCAGCCGCACTCCTGCCTAACCTGGATGGAAGTCAGCACCTGAGCGCAGCCTCAGCCTCTGGCCAGAACACACCGTCTCCCCTCTGCCCACAGCAGCACCATTGCAGAACACCACTCCCAGAAGTACAAGGAGCAGTAACAAGGGCTGCAAAGCTCAGTGCTGTCCTAGAGTGTGTGGAGTAGAAAGGAGCTTGCAACTTACCTAGTTCCCAAGGAGGAGGAGGTGACAGGAGTGGTTGAGATAGCCTGCAGTTAGACTGCCTTTTATCCTGGCCCCACAGTGCCTCAGGGCCAAGAGTCTGTGCTGTGACAAAAAAGTGACAAATTTCAGGCATGATCCACATGAACTGAAACATCTCTGCAAATGGAATGGCATGAGTTGCTGTTTCCTTCTAAAATGACTGCATTTCCTGACTCACGTCATTCCCATTCCCTCACAGACATTTATTCTCAGTTCTAGTATGGGAGATCCCAGTTTTCCTGGGGGCAAGGATGTGTCAGTGTGGGTAAGAGTCATGAACTAAGTGCAGAAGGGATCCCGAGGATGGCAGGTGATGCAAGCCTGGGGCATTCTGGTTGAGATTTATAATGCTGTCAGAATTTTGTAATCTCTGCTGATGAGAAGGGCCTCCAGTCTTTTGGTCATGACCCAGCAGCTCTCCTATTTGGCTTGTCTTTTTAATTAAACCTCCCTGCCCTACTCCTCTACTTCCACAATCCTTGATGGTCCTGTAGTCTTGCTGCCTGAGCTTCAGTCCTGCTTTGAGTGCCCTGAACCTTATTTGGCTGGGAGGTCCCCAGCATTCCTTCGGTCACATCCCTTCCTATGGCCTCTGCCCCATGTGCTCCCCCACAATAATGTGCCAGGCAGTGTCTGGGGGCCCTGGGGCCATGCCCCAGTGTGTTCCAGTGTCTGCACATCCCTGGGCTTCTGCACCCGTGCCAACAGCCCCTGGAGAGCCTATGGCCTACACGGGGCTGGCTGTGCTCAGGGCAGGGCACTTGTGTGCAAGCCCTGTGCCCGTGTGCCTGTGCCCGTGTGCTGGGCTCTGTGCGTCTGGGGTCATGTCTGGGCACAGCTGGGCAGGCTGGCAATGTGTCAGTGGCCCTGTGTGTGTGCCCACAGCTGTGCCTGAGCTGACCACTCAGCCCAGCCATTGCAAGCCCCGTAGGGACTTCCCTGCCCAGCAGTGCCAGCCACCCACACACACTCAGCCCCCAGGGGCTCCTCTGCAGGAAGCTGGAGAGGGCCATGGCACTCCCATCTCCCCAGGACAATCCCAAACCCAGGCCATCCCTTTGCTGTCACCTCCAGGCAGCCTGGGGGCACTCAGCTCTTTCCCAGGCTCATTGCTCCTGCCTAATGGAGAAGCTTGGAGGTCACCGTGTCCTGGTGGCTCTGTGGGTATGGGGCAGTCCTGTAACCACACTGGCCTGTGTCCTGAGCCAGGAGCTGTGGGAAATACTGCTGTCAAGGAGAATGAGGCACTTGGAGAAATGTTTTTAACTCTGTCTTGGAAATTGAAGCCCCAATACTGGAGAGTTTCTCCTCTCCAGTACCCAGAAAGGGAAACAGAGGCAGCTTCCAACATTTTATTAGGATGGTTTTGGTCTGTCCTTATGCTTGGCTGAGCTCACAATTGTGTATAAAAGTGGCTTCAGAATCATGTGAGAAGAGTGGGAAACTTTTGAGATTAAAGGGCAAATCAGTTGGAATACGTGGACACAGGTGTTTCATTTGAAAATTCAAATTTGACTGGTAAAATTGCACTTTTCCCATTGGGATACATCTGATCCTGATGGTTCAGGTTCATCATCTGCCATGACTCTGCTGTATCCATGCTGTGCTAAGAACTCCGATTAACTTTCATGCTTTATTTTTTTGAGGAAATAAATGGAATGAAAGCAATGGACACGCAGATATACACAGACTGACCCATTGCATTTATGTATTGCTGTGCTGTGAATGATGTCAAGAGACAACAGCATCTTAGATCAGAGCAGGAAAAGTAGAAATGTTGGACTGTCCTTCCTACTCCATGATTTGACAGAAGTCCAGAGTCTCAGGGACCACCATGAAGTTGCTGGAGTTGGACTTGGGACATTGGGCCTCCCTGGCTGCTCAGAGCACCTCCCCTCCAGTGGCTACTTGTACTGGTTTTGAATTGATTGAAGAAAGCTGTGGGAAAAAACCAATTAGTGACTGGCTTTGAATGTTGACAGCCTGATCAACCAATTAAATATGGGGATGCCCCTCTGGAGTACACAGGTTAAAAATCAGAGGAATCCTGGGAAAACTTCTCTATTCTTCCCGCCTGCTAAGGGGTAACAAGGGGCCCTGGCTGCCTCCTTGTTAGGAAGGAGCCAGCTGGACCCTGTCTGGGGCCAGGCCCCTTCCCAAGGAGCCCGCTGGGCCCTGGGTCAGGGCCCACCCAGTGACTGCCGGGCCGGGGCAGGGGAGGAGAGAGGGTCCCATCCTGGCCTCCAGCAGCTGTTAACATCCTCCCACTAAGCTGCCTCTCCATCGTGGCCTGGAGGCCTGGCAGGGCCAGGCCAGGCCCCCCTCAGTGGCTTCCAGGCAGAGGAAGAGGGGGAAGCCCCAGCTGTGGCCGTGCTGCGGGGAGATCCCAGCCTTCCCCCACAGCGCACCGCAACCACCCGCAGCTGCACCACCTTCTGCCACTGTCTGGAAGAATCATCATTCCCTCTGCAGAAAGTCAGCTCTTTCCTTGCACAGATGAAACTTGCAAAACGCTAATCGTCTCTGAAGAGAGAAAAGGGACAGAGGGGAAACATGTAGAGAGACAATATGAAGACATCAAAGTCAGTGAAGAAGGAAGAGTTGAGGCCTAGATGGACGAGAATGAGAAGATTCCTTGGATTTAGGCTGAAATTCTTTTGTAAGTCATGGTGATGGACTGTGATGTACTAGAATATCCCTTTGAATCATGGAAAATATGCATTGGGAAGATGATGTGTATTCAATTTGTAGATCTGAGCAAAGGTATTTGTGAATATTGAAACAGCTGTGATCCTATGAGAACCTGGAACAGAGAGAGAGATGAGATGAAGATAAAGATCTGCCCCTAGAAAGAGAAAAGATCTCTGTTCCTAGAGATGAAGAAAACCTTTGCTTTTGAACTGTTCATCTTTAAAAACAGTAACCCATGAGTTTTGATATGACTCATAACACAGCTGTGGAAAGGCTGCATGAGATGGGAGGGATTTCACAAATGCAGATTCCTGGACAGCTGCTTTTGTGAGAATTAAAAGCCAAAAGAGAACTCTTCTTTCTTGTGGGGAAGTTTCCATAGCAGACCAAATGAGACTTCTCTGTCTAAAGGTGTTGCCCCAAGTTTGCCTGCTTTTCACTGTTTGCATTTTATTCTCACGCAGCTTCAAGAAAACTATGTATATTTTTAGAATTTATCAATTTTGTTTACATATTTCTCCTCTGGGAGGAGAAAAATGATTGATGGTGATGTTCACCAATGAGGTTGAAGAGGCGGCTACTTGTGTAGCCAACCTTTTCCCTTTCATCAAGTGTATGCAAGATGGAGTCAGAAAAATAAAGTTTAGAGCTTTTCCTGCTGACCTTTCTGCTGTCTGCTGGTTCTTTCATGTCCCTAACAGCAACATAAAGGTGCTAATGAAATACTATTTTATAGGTGGTAAACTGATAAAAGGTCCCAAGTTTTGTCTGTATACATTGTTCATAAGATGGGAAAAGAAGTTGGGCAAGAGGAGAAGTGTTTTCAAGGCTTTATTCTGATTCTTATTAATTTTTTCTCTCTTGTTGTTTTGTTAATAAACCTGTTTATATACAATTTTAAGTTTTGAGCCAGATTTGCTTTTCTCCTAATCCTATCTCACAGCAGAAAAAGAGTAACTAATTATAGCAGAGACCCAAACAAATACACATAATTTGGAAAAAAGAAATAGGCAAATTTGAAACCACTACAGTACTGAAGAGGGTGGTTGCTGTTCACCAAAAGTGTAATTATCTGAGCATAAAGTGGATGAGGGAGCCACACCCTTCTTTTGGTTCTTCAGAAAGGCATTGGAATGTTTTGTATAAAGATGCGTCATGCATCGTGGTTCCAGTCTGAAAGGTGAACCAGCACTGCCTGAGGAAAGTGTCAAATCTCAATCCAGCAGCCGCTGCAACCCTGCTGTATTGTGCCACAGATAACCAAAGAGCTGGAGAACCTGTGCTATGAGCGAAGCTGTGGACTCTTTTCTCTCTGGAAAGAAAAAGGTTCTGGAAAACTCCATCCAGTTTTCCCGCAGTTCAAAGATTGCAACAAAAAAGGATGTGGCCTCTTTCCTTTCAAGGATTCCCGTGGAAAGAGTGGGTCACTTCCAAGGGGTGCACTTGCTCAAGAACAGAATGCTCCACAGCATCTCCCCAAAAGTGGAAGAAGTCCTATCAGCAGGATGTGCTTCACTATGGCCTTCTCTCTACTGCAGTGGACATTCCTGCTGGGAATGTTTTCTGGTGCAGGCTCCTCATGGGGTCACAGCTTCCTTCATGGTACATTCACCTGCAAGGGGCTGCAAAGAACAGCTGATCCCAATCAGCTCCTCTGTGTGGCTGATGCCAGTCTCAACCTATGAAGCCCCTCAGTCCTGTGTGTGTGGAGAGCAGCTGGGCAGACCAGTTAATGTGAGGCGGGTGTCAGAAAAGAGGAGTGTCGCTGTGTGCTGGTTCTCCCACCCCAGCCAGCCCTGGCACCAAGGCAAGTGAGGTACCTTCCAGTGATTTGATCACCATCAGGATGCAGTGGGACTTGATTTGTCCTCAGGCTCGAGGTGACGATGGCAGGAGAAAGAAAGAGGGACGCTGTTGAGGATTTACCAAACTGGGTTTATTGGTCCCCAGGGGAGACAGCTGAAGCCCAAGGTGCCTGCCTCAGCAGTGCCAAGGAGCAGGCTTGTGCAGCATCTTTTAGTCGGGGCTGGTACAGGGGGATGGGTTCAGCCAAGGTCCAGTCAGGAGAACCAGGGGAGGGGCTCTGAACATGAAAGACAAACAAGGTAACAAACCAGGTTGCCGTAGGAGGGGAAAGCTGGGCTCAACCTGGAACTTCCCAGGCACAGGGAGAGGCCCCAGAGTGATGGACAGGACGCAAGGATTACATAACACAAGACTGACATACAACTGTACCAAGGAAAGGAACAAAGGGAGTTAACTATAAAGGGGTACATGGAATAAACCATTTACTGAGAAGCAGCATATAAGCAGAACAGGAACATCTAACCCATAAGTACAGAATGAGCAGCACCAGAGAGGAGGTTGTGGGCTGTCCCACGGCATTGCTGATTCCCACCCACCGCCTTTCACCCCCCTTTTCTGCCAGGTTTGGGAATCATCTTCCTCCCTCAGTAGCTGCAGTGGTGTAGTGAGGGATGTATTTGTGAACCACCTTTTCAGCAAGACAAAAGACACAAAGTGAAATCCACTGTAAGGAGTCCCAACCTCTGCTTCCTCTGCCTTTTTCCCTGAGCTCACCAGAAAAGCTGACACAGATGGAAAGAGGATCAGAATCCAAGGCTTGGTTGCAAAATGACTTTATTGACTCTAAACAAGAAGAGGAGCTGGTTCTCAGAGAGCACCAGGAGCAGCAAGTGTGGTACAGTTGGGATGACCATGTGCTGGTCTGCAGATGGAGGGAAGGAGGGAGAGAAGAAGACAGGTCCCAGTAGGCTGGCATTGGGTGATGCTGACAGGAAAGGAAGCAAATAGAAAAAAGAGAGCATGAGAAGGTAAGTAAAGTCAGAAGCCCAATATACAGTGTCCCAATATTGTGTCATCATTCCAGCACCAGGTTCTGAGGTCTTGGAGGTTCATGCCCTAAGATGTTGCCAGCAGATTTAGCAGGGACGACATCTGCTGCCTCCATAGCAGTTGGTGATGCAGGAGATGTCAAAGCCCCCAGAGCTGATGGGCACTCCGCCGCAGCTGAGGATGTTGCCCACAGCAGCAGAGGTGGAGGATCCCACGGCAGTGTTCTGTGGGAAGGAGCTGAGGACGGGGCCGGGCAGGGTCACCAGCACAGCAGGCGGCTCAATGACGACGTGGGAGCTCTGGCACTGCCTGACACAGCACTCATTGCAGCTGCTGGCCAGTGGGCAGGGGCCGCAGGGCTGGCAGCAAGGGTCACAGGGCTTGCAGCAGGACATGGCTGGGGCTCACAGGTGCACCTGGCACAAAGGGCAGGGAGAAGCAGAAAGTGAGGACACGTGAGAAGCAGCACTGCACCCAATCACCCTGCAGCCAAGACACCTCCTGGCCCTCATTACACTGCCCAGCTCAAAGCCCAGCAACCACCTCTGCCAAGTCCCAGCCTCTCTTTCTCTGGCTGCACAAGACCTTCTCTCTCCTACCCTCTGTTAACACACATGGGTCCCAGCCCTGGGCTACTACAGGCCCCCTCAGGTGAGACCTCCAGCCAGGACAGACCTGGCCTTGAAAAGGATGAGAGGCTTTCCACTCACCTGATTCCTGAAGAGAAGGAGGTGAGAGAAGTGAATGAGGGAGCAGAGACTTGGGCTGCCTTTGATAGCTGTCTTGCTTTGCCTCAGGCCCAGAGGTACGTTTGCAGAAGCAACAATTTTGTGACCAGCTCATGTCAAATGTGCACCAGCCCAGCAAATGGTAGGGGTTCTGTCCTGGTTTCCTGCATTGCTGCCTTTTCATTTTCTGGCTTCTGCTGTGTATGTTCCTATTTCCTACGTAAAGCCTTGTGTTGGGGCTGGGTGAGAGGCACAAGAATTTCCAGGATGTAAACAGCTTAGCACAATTAGCTGAGTGCTCAGATCATTGTCTGGTGGCATTCCATGTAGGCATGTGATTTTCACCTTTGTCATCCCTGTTGGTTTCTTTGTGGCAGGATTTTTAGTGCATCATGCGCATTCTTCTTGTACACATGCACATGAGCTGACATTTGAGGGAAGTGGAAAGATCTTTTTTCTTCTTCTTCCCCATCACTCTATGGCAGTCACTTTTTTTCAGTCAGATGCACTTCCCTGGGAGGGTTTATCCTTCTTGCTATATTTACAGTATCTCAGGAAAATTGGGCTGGTCTCTTCGACCTCACCGTCTTTCTGTACACTCTCTGTGGGTCGTTCGGGAAGTCAAGGACCATTTCTATGGCTGGGTTCCTTCACAGGGTGCTTGAGTTCTCAGAGTTGTCCTCAACACTTCAACAGAGATCCACTCTTTTATGGTTTTCATTTATGAATGTCAGGATTGTAAGGTTCAAGGGAGGCCCTCGTAAGCACGTGTGTCACTCTGTGCATGTGTGCATCATGGGGGCTTGAATGTGAAGGTTTCTCCTTTGGCGTGTCCTTTGGTCCCACAGAGGCACTGGTTGCCCTGGAGAGACAGAGCCAATGGACAGCTGAATGGTGCTGCTTTGACCTTACAGAGAGGTGTCCAGAGGACTGAAATGTAGCCTCTGCCTCCTCCACCCTCCACTTCCTGCTTTATGTTCAGGAAGAAAGCCCAGAAATCCTGCCAGCCTCTGCAGGCCTTCATCCTAAATGGATCCCACTCTGCTGCAGTGTTGCTGGTGAGTGGGTGTGGTGTCCCACTGGCAGGGGAACGAAACAGCCAGGATTTGTACATGCTGGCGGTTGGGAGGAAAGACCAAAGTCAGAGAGTCCAAAGAAGCTTTCACATTTTATTAATAAATTGCAGACTTGGCATGGAAAAAGAGGAATGGAGAGGGAAAGGAGAAAGGAAGGGGAAGGGTAAAGAGAAATCCCACCACATGCTGGTCTTTCTGGCCAGGTTGTTCTTACTCGTAATCTTTGGTGGTTTTTACCAGCTGTGTTGGTTTGACCTTAGCCTGGTGGCCAGTGCCCTGCAAGCCATTCCATGACTCTCCCTTCTGAACGGGGGTAGGGAAGAGAAAATAAGATGGGAAACAACTAGAGGATTGACATAATGCAGCTGACTAAAGCAAAACCATGCATAACAATCTACTGTAAAAGCTTTCATTCATCTGATTGTTTTTCACAGTGTGGTAGCCATTGTCTCTTGCCTAAAACGGGTGATGTTTGATAGCTGGGACAGAAAATCCCAGGAATGGGTTCTGTGAGAAGAGTCCAGTGTCTCCCACCACATTTGACAGACTCAGCTCCAGCTCTGTCCTAAGGGGACTCAGCTCTGCCCAACACGGAGCACATTTGTCACACTGCTGATGCCTCTGCGGACGCAGATTTCATAAGGAATGGTTTGAGTTGGGAGGAAAGGGTTAAATGCAGGAGAGTCAGGAGGATGACTGTAGGTGTACTCAGGTGACCTGGTGGCTGAGAAAGCCAAAGCCTGAGGGTATCAGTGTGGGAAACCCCAAAAAGGATGGCTACTGGTGTTTCATCCTGTGTTTGGAGAAGCACAATGTCTGTGTAGAGACAAGGGCGGTGTTTGGAGAGACTTGGAGACACTGTCACAGACATGCTGAACTCCCTGTTCTGGGAGAGAGAAGATCAAAGCGCAGAGATCACAAAAAGCACAGAGACATCATAGCACTGGTGTAAAGAGAAGCTCTGCCAGTTAGGACTGAGCCTAAGGGGGAAAATGTTCCAACTTGTGAATCTTTGCCACAGGGTCAATTTATCCCTGTCCGTGGAGTTAGATAAGGAAATAAATTTACTCTTTACCTTTTCCACCATGGTATTGTGGTTGTTCCGTCTGCTCTACTGTGACAACTGAAAAACTTGGAATGAAAGGGAACTTAAGCTTTTTTTTTTTGCACCACTGCATCCACCTAACCAAAAATGGGCAAGAATGGAGCCCACCAAACCAACTGGCTCAAAGTGCTGAGCAACCTTGCCTTGAACACTTCCAGAAATGAAAAACCTCCTTGTCTCCAGGCAACTTATTCCAGTGCCTCATGGCTCTCACTGTCAGGGATGTCTTTGTCAGCTCCAAGGGAAAGGGCACAAGGAAAATCCATAGCAGTGAGTCACACTCCCTGCTTTTCCATCATACCCTTGAGGAGGATGGAAGAGTTCTCGCAGAATGAAGGACGAATCACAGGCTCCGGAATAAATGCAAAACTACTTTATTGAATCTATAGGAAAAAAGTGGGTACATCAGAGACAGCAACAGGACAACCCACAAAGATGGAGTGGGGGTGTCCATCTGCCAGGCTGGCAGATAGAGGGAGGAAAGGAGTGGGCAGATGATCCCACTAGGCTGGCACTGGGTGGTGGTGCCAGGAAAGGAAGGGAAGAGAAAGGAGGGAGCAGAAGAAGGAACTAATAGTGGAAAAGTGTAAATTCAATGTCCCAAAATTCTGTCATTATTCCAGCACCAAGTTCTGATTTCTTGGATGTTCTTGCTCAAGAAGGTTGGCCTCAGCATCTTTAGCAGGGACGACAACATCTGCTGCCATAGCAGTTGGTGATGCAGGAGATGTCAAAGCCCCCAGAGCTGATGGGCACTCCGCCGCAGCTGAGGATGTTGCCCACAGCAGCAGAGGTGGAGGATCCCACGGCAGTGTTCTGTGGGAAGGAGCTGAGGACGGGGCCGGGCAGGGTCACCAGCACAGCAGGCGGCTCAATGACGACGTGGGAGCTCTGGCACTGCCTGACACAGCACTCATTGCAGCTGCTGGCCAGCGGGCAGGGGCCGCAGGGCTGGCAGCAAGGGTCACAGGGCTTGCAGCAGGACATGGCTGGGGCTCACAGGTGCACCTGGCACAGAGGGCAGGGAGAAGCAGAAAGTGAGGACACGTGAGAAGCAGCACTGCACCCAATCACCCTGCAGCCAAGGCACCTCCTGGCCCACATTGCACTGCCCAGCTCAAAGCCCAGCAGCCACCTCTGCCAAGTCCCAGCCTCTCTTTCTCTGGCTGCACAAGACCTTCTCTCCCCTGTCCTTTCCCAGCACATGTAGCTCCAAGCCCTGCACTATGACAGCCCCTTTAAACTGAGACCTAAAGCCAGGAAAGAGCTGCTCTTGAAGCAGCAGGAGCAGCAGGAGATGAGGCTTTCCACTCACCTGATTCCTGAAGAGAAGGAGGTGAGACAAGTGGATGAGGGAGCAGAGACTTGGGCTGCCTTTTATAGCAGCCCTGCACTGCCTCAGGCCCAGAGGCACCTTAGTGGAAGTCATAATTTTCAGACCAGCTCATGTCAAATATGCAGCATCCCAGCTAATGGCAGGGGCAGTGTACCATTTTTCTGCATGGCTGTCTTCTCATTTCCTGGCTTCTGCCATTTGCATTCCTATATGAAGTCTTGGGTTATAGCTGGGATTAGAGGCCCAAGAATTTTTGGGAAATGAACTCATCTGTACAGCCAGAGTGCTTGTATCATTGTCTGGTGCCATTCCATGACTACACGTGGTGTGTCTTGAATCCTCTCGACTGGGCCAGCCTTCGGTCAACAGTCCATACTTGTTGCTCCACCTCATCCCTGCACTTTCCTTGTGTTGGGTTTTGTTTCTCTCCAGGAGCCACAGCAAGGACACTTGCCCCAGAAATTGCTGTCCTACCTCCCTAGGGCCCCTTCCCCAGCCAGATGCTGGTCATTCCCACGACATGTTCTTACCAAGACTCCTTGGTTGTTACTACCAGCTGTGCTGGGTTGACCTTGGCTGGATGGCCAGTACCCTCCAGACAATCTATCACTCTCCCTTCTGAAGTGAACAAGGAAGAGAAAATAAGAAGAAAAACAACATGAATATAAGGATTGGAATATTCACTAAAACCATCAAAAGATTGTGCATGCAGTTGTAAAGTGGAAAAAGCTCCCACTTTTTATGCTCTTCATCAGAGCATCAGAAGATCACTCCAATCAGGAAATTCTGTCTTGCCACTTCCCAGGAAGCGGAGCTTGAGCAAATATAGTGGTGTTAGTTGAAGGCAAACGTTGCAAATAACAAATGCCTGTAGCAATGGACACGAAATAAAGATGCTTACCCCCACCCCAGTCAGAAGGCAGTAGAAATTAGAAGGCTTTATTTACACTTCATTTGGCCCTGTTAAACATGGTGCCCTAAGAAGACATGCCATTGGTCTACAGAACTGGTACCTCTCCCATTGGCTAAGTAACAGAAGTAGGAAACAGCATCTGCTGTTATTGGAAAAGAGCATTGTTTACACAGGGTTGTTTTGGGGGAAAAACCAAACCCAAAAAACTGTTGAAAAGTATCCCTTGAGAAGAGCTAGCTCTTCTCAAGCTCAGTATCGAGCCCACAATGCCCACCCTTGTTTCTCCTTTCCTTAGCTATTGTGTCTGACCTCCTGGTATATGGCATGAAATATCCCTTCCACTCAATTTGGGACAACTGTCTGATCCACTCCCAGGATCTTGCCCCTAACTTCCCCAGCTCCTGATGGGGAAGGGAATGTTGGAGAGACAGTGCTGGTGCTGTGTGAGCACTGCTCAGCAGGAGCCACAGGACTGCAGTGTTACCAGCACCTTTGTAACTCCCAGTGCAGCGCACAGCCCTGCCAGGGCTGCTGTGGGGAACATGAACTGCATCTCAGGCACACCAACACAGCCACAAGCCTTGGCTGGCTCCAGGGGCATACAGCTCTGCGTCTCTGAGACATACACATCAGACCTTATCTCCTCCACTTCTCCACTGGGATGGAACACAGTCTCTTCCTGCCCAGGCCAATTGTACCACTCAGACTGCTGTGGAGTGAGGCAGGGGCCAAGACCTTAAAACAAATGAGGGGATGGAACTGAAGGGATCAGGGTACAGATGGTGCCTTGCTCTGAGATGTGGGATAGATGTTCGAGGTGACACAGGGTTAGTGAAAGAGCTGTGGACTCTTTTTAGTGTTCAAGCTCCAGGACTTGCAGATCCTCTGGAAAAGGTGTTCCCAGCAACGAGGCCCAGGAAAGCAGCAGCACGTCATTCAGGACCAAAAGGCCAATACCACAGCTCCTCCATCAAGGGGGAGGTCAGTTAAATTCCCTCTTTACTGAGGGACTACTAATATAATTTTTGTTTGGGTTACTGCAAGTTACATTCATCCCTGTCTTAAGCCTGGACCACTGTGTGGCTGTTAAAAAGTTTATTCATGCAATTGTTTTTTACACAGTTATGAATGGACCTTCCCTCTTCTGTAAGGTGGTGAAATTTGGCAGCTGGGGCAGAAGACTTCAGGAACAGGCTCTGGGACATCATTCCACCACCCTCGAACACTTCTGACAGAGTCAGCTCCTGCTGTGTCCAAAAACACATAAAGGATGCCTCCTGCTCTTTTATCCTGTGTTTGAAGAAGCAGAATCTGTGTAGAAAACCCGCCAGTGTTCAGAGAGACTTGGTGGCCCTGTCACAGACATACTTGAGCACTGGTGCAAAGAGGAGCCCTGCCAGCAAGGGCAGAGCCTAAGGGGGACAATGTCCCCACTTGTGCATCTCTGCCCAAGCATTGCTTCAACCTCCTCCATTGAGTGAGATATGGCAATCGATTTCATCTTTTCCTTTCCACCATGGTTTTGTGGTTGTTCCAGCTGCACAACTGTGTCGATGCAAACACTTGTGATGGAAGGGAATATAAATAACATTTTAATTTCATTTTCAAACCCACAGCTACCACACAAAATAAGCTTTGACTGCATCCACCAAACCAACTGGCTCAAAGTGCTGAGCAACCTTGCGTAGAAGATTTCCAGCTATGAGAAATCTCATTGTCTCCAGGCAACTTGTTCCACTGCCTCATCACTCTCACTGTCAGGGATGTCTTTGTCAGCTCCAAGGGAAAGGGCACAAGGAAAATCCATAGCAGTGAGTCACACTCCCTGCTTTTCCATCATACCCTTGAGGAGGATGGAAGAGTTCTTGCAGAATGAAGGACGAATCACAGGCTCCGGAATAAATGCAAAACTACTTTATTGAATCTATAGGAAAAAAGTGGGTACATCAGAGACAGCAACAGGACAACCCACAAAGATGGAGTGGGGGTGTCCATCTGCCAGGCTGGCAGTTAGAGGGAGGAAAGGAGTGGGCAGATGATCCCACTAGGCTGGCACTGGGTGGTGGTGCCAGGAAAGGAAGGGAAGAGAAAGGAGGGAGCAGAAGAAGGAACTAATAGTGGAAAAGTGTAAATTCAATGTCCCAAAATTCTGTCATTATTCCAGCACCAAGTTCTGATTTCTTGGATGTTCTTGCTCAAGAAGGTTGGCCTCAGCATCTTTAGCAGGGACGACAACATCTGCTGCCATAGCAGTTGGTGATGCAGGAGATGTCAAAGCCCCCAGAGCTGATGGGCACTCCCTCACTGCTGAGGATGCTGCCCACAGCAGCAGAGGTGGAGGATCCCACGGCAGTGTTCTGTGGGAAGGAGCTGAGGACGGGGCCGGGCAGGGTCACCAGCACAGCAGGCGGCTCAATGACAACGTGGGAGCTCTGGCACTGCCTGACACAGCACTCATTGCAGCTGCTGGCCAGCGGGCAGGGGCCGCAGGGCTGGCAGCAAGGGTCACAGGGCTTGCAGCAGGACATGGCTGGGGCTCACAGGTGCACCTGGCACAAAGGGCAGGGAGAAGCAGAAAGTGAGGACACGTGAGAAGCAGCACTGCACCCAATCACCCTGCAGCCAAGGCACCTCCTGGCCCACATTGCACTGCCCAGCTCAAAGCCCAGCAGCCACCTCTGCCAAGTCCCAGCCTCTCTTTCTCTGGTTGCACAAGACCTTCTCTCTCCTGCCCTCTCCCAGGTGATGCAACCCCCTGCCCTCTGCTACAAGAGCCCCTCTCAGCTGAGGCCCACAGCCACGAAAGATTTGGTCTTGAAGCAGCAGCAGGAGTAGTAGGAGACGAGGCTTCTCACTCACCTGATTCCTGAAGAGAAGGAGGTGAGACAAGTGGATGAGGGAGCAGAGACTTGGGCTGCCTTTTATAGCAGTCTTTCACTGCCTCAGGCCATGAGGCACCTTAGTGGAAGTCATAATTTTCAGACCAGCTCATGTCAAATATGCACCATCCCAGCTAATGGTAGGGGCTGTGTACTGGTTTCCTACATTTTTTTCATTTCTTGGTTGCTGCCTGTACATTCCTATGTGTAGACATGGGTTACAGCCTGGATGAGAGGCCCAAGAATTTCTAGGGTATGAACTTGTCAGGAGTGAGAAGGTGCTTGGGTCATGGTCTGGTGACGTCCCATAAGAGCACTGGATGTGTCTTGAATCCTCTTGACTGGGTCGGTCTCTGGTCAACAGTCCATACTGGTTGCTCCATAACGTTCCTGCTCTTTCCTTGTGTTGGGTTTTGTTTCTCTGCAGGAGCCACAGCAAGGACACTTCTCACAGAAAAGAGATGTCCTACCTCCCCAGGGCCACTTCTCCAGCCACATGCTGGTCTTTCTCACCACATGTTCTTACCTAGTACCCTTGGTTGTTACTACCAGCTGTGGTGGGCTGACCCTGGTTGGATGGCCAGTACCTTCCAGGCATGCTCTTGCTCCCTCTTCTGATTTAGACAGGAAAGAAAAAAATATATGTAAAAAATTGAGGCTTACCAAAGGCTGTTTGCTAAAGCAAAACTCCCATAATTCTTTGCTCTTGAAATTTTGTTTCACACTGTGATGCATCGTCTCCCTTGTGTTAGAGTTGCAAGGTTTGTTAGCTGGAGCCAAAGGCTGCAGGAATGAGCTCTGTGAGAAGAGTCCAGTGTCTCCCACCGTGTCTGACTCAGTCCACTCTGTCCTAAGGGGACTCAGCTCTGCCCAACACAGAGCACATTTGTCACACTGCTGATGTCCCTGGGAAAGTGGATTTCATTAGGAATGGGTTGGGTTTGTAGGAAAGGGTTAAATGCAGGAGAATCAGGAGGATGATTGTACATTTACTCAAGTGACCTGGCAGATGAGAAAGCCAAAGCCTAAGGGTATCAGTGTGGGAAACCCCAAAAAGGATAGCTACTGCTGTTTCATCCTGTGTTTGGAGAAGTAAAATGTCTGTGTAGAGACAAGGGCGGTGTTTGGAGAGACTTGGTGACCCTGTCACAGACATGCTGAACTCCCTGTTCTGGGAGAGAGAAGATCAAAGCGCAGAGATCACAAAAAGCACAGAGACATCATAGCACTGGTGTAAAGAGAAGCTCTGCCAGCAAGGCCTGAGCCTAAGTGGGACAAAGTTCTCACTGGTGCATCTGTAGCCTAGCATTTCCTTGGCCTGCCTTGTGCAGAGAAGCAAGGAAATAAATTTACTCTTTGCCTTATCACCATGGTTGTTCCACCTGCCTGACTGTATTGACTCAAAAACCTGAGATCAAAGGGACAGAAAAAATTTTTTTTTGTTTGTGACACTTAGCCCCCCCCCCCCCCCCCCCCCCCAAATATGGGCAAGGACGGCACTCAAAAAATCAAGTGGCTCAAAGTCCTGAGTGACCTTGCCTTAACACATCCAGGAACGCAAAGAAACTTCTCTGTGCAATTCTTTCCAGTGCATTGTAAACCTCACTGTCATGGGTGTCTTTGTCAGCCCCAAGGGAAAGGGCACAATGAAAATCCGTAAAAGTGAGTCCCACTTTCTGCTTTTCCAACTTTGTCCTGAAGTGACTGGATGAGTTTTCAGAGATGAATAAGAAAAGAGAAGCCCAAGAGTGGATAGAAATTAACCTAATTGAATTTAAAGATGAAAAGCTGCTGATTCTCAAAGAGAGCAGCAGAAGTAACCACAAAGATGCAGTGGGCGTGTCCAGCAGTGTGGACTGCAGGACAGAGGGAGGAAGGGAGTGGGAGCCGACAGACCAGACAAGCTGGCATTGGGCCATGGAGAGAGGAAAGGAAGGGAAGGGATGAGTGAGATTAGAAAAAGGAAAGAAAATCAAGAAAGGCAAACTGAATGTTCCAAATTTTGGTCTGGATTACATCACCAGGTTCTGAGATTATGAAGGTACCGGCCTTTCTCCTGAGCCAGGAGAGGTGCGAAATGCTGCTCTCAAAGAGAACGAGGCACGTGGAGAACAGTGTTTGACCGTGTCTGGGAGGGGGAAGCCAGAAGATGGGAGAGTTTCTCCTCTCCCGCACCCAGAAGGGGAAAGAGTGGCAGCCTCCAACACAGTGGGAAGATGGCTTTGGTTCTGCCCTGGTGCTTAGTTGATCCTCTGAAGCCCCTCAGCCCTGGCTGACCGGCTGGAAGCTGGAGAAAAGGCTAATGTGAGGCACGTGTTGGAAGAGAGGAGGTTGTGGACCATCCCCAGGCACTGCTGTTTCCCATTCCCTCTCAGGTGACCTTTTGCCATCATCTTCTCCTGATGCTCACTATTTTGGGGAAGCAAGGGATGTATTTGTAATCTTCAACAGAAAAAGTCCAAAGTCAAAACCACCTGGAAGTGACAACCCACGGCTTCCTCCAGCTCTTGCCCTGAGCTGACTGGAAGAGTTCCCACACAAGGAAAGAGAAAGCGGGGGGCCCAGGTTTGGATGCAAAACAACTTTATTGAGTCGAAGGAAGAAAAAGGAGGTGGCTCAAAGGGAACGCTGGGAGCAGGCACTGGGGTGCAGTGAGGGTGTCCATGTGCCTGGCCTGCAGAGGGATGGAGGGAAGCCAAGAGGTCCCAGTAGGCTGGAATTGGGTGGTGCTGACAGGAAAGGAAGAGAAGGGAAGACACTGGAGAAAAGCAAGAGGAAAGCAAGGGCACAGATGCGTTGTGGCAAAGATCCATGTTCAGTGCTGCTCCACATTCTGAGGTTATTCAGAGGTTGTGGACGTTCTCGCCTGAGGAGGTTGCCAGCAGATTTAGCAGGGGGGACAGCATCTGCTGCCGTAGCAGTTGGTGATGCAGGAGATGTCAAAGCCCCCAGAGCTGATGGGCACTCCGCCGCAGCTGAGGATGTTGCCCACAGCAGCAGAGGTGGAGGATCCCACGGCAGTGTTCTGTGGGAAGGAGCTGAGGACGGGGCCGGGCAGGGTCACCAGCACAGCAGGCGGCTCAATGACGACGTGGGAGCTCTGGCACTGCCTGACACAGCACTCATTGCAGCTGCTGGCCAGCGGGCAGGGGCCGCAGGGCTGGCAGCAAGGGTCACAGGGCTTGCAGCAGGACATGGCTGGGGCTCACAGGTGCACCTGGCACAGAGGGCAGGGAGAAGCAGAAAGTGAGGACACGTGAGAAGCAGCACTGCACCCAATCACCCTGCAGCCAAGGCACCTCCTGGCCCTCATTGCACTGCCCAGCTCAAAGCCCAGCAGCCACCTCTGCCAAGTCCCAGCCTCTCTTTCTCTGGCTGCGCAAGACCTTCTCTCCCCTGCCCTCTACCAGCACAAGTAGGCCCCAGCTCTGTGCTATGACTCAACCCCTCTCAGCTGAGACCTGCAGCCAGGAAAGAGCTGCTGCTGAAGTAGCAGGGGCAGGAGGAGTAGAAGAGGCTTCCCACTCACCTGATTCCTGAAGAGAAGGAGATGATAGAAGTGAATGAGGGAGCAGAGACTTGGGCTGCCTTTTATAGCAGCCCTGCACTGCCTCAGGCCCAGAGGCACCTTTGTGGAAGCAACAATTTTGTGACCAGCTCATGCCAAATGTGCACCAGCCCAGCTAATGGTAGGGGCTGTGTCCTGGTTTCCTGCACTGCGGTCTCTATTTCCTGCTTACTGTCGTGTGCATTCCTATATGAAGAATTCTTCTGGGGCCAGGATGAGAGGCCCAAGAATTTGCAGGATATAAGGACATCGGAGTAGGCAGGAGGCTCGCATCACGGTCTGGTGGCATTCCTTGCAGGCACATGACGTGAACCTGTGTCATTCCTGTGGGTTTGTTGGTGGCCAAGTACTCAGGGCATCACTCTCGTTCTTCCTGTGTACCTGCCCATCTCTCCCTCATCTCTCTGTGACATGCCATGGCTTTTCACGTGCAGCCTGTGTTCCCAGCCCATTTTGGGAATGGGTTGGGGATATAAGGTCTTCCTTGTGCTCTCGCTTCCCCTCTAATACATCTCCTTTGGTCAACAGTCCTTGCCCGCTTCTCCAGCTCCTTCCTGCTCTGGCCCTGGGCTGGATTACCAGCTGTGCTCAGCACACCTTGGCAGGGTGGATGGTGCCCAGCAAGCTGCCCTATCTACCCCCTTTCTCTGGTGGGAAGACAAGGTCAAATGAAACAGAGAACAACTTGAAGCATGATAGAAGGCAGTTTGTTAAAGCAAAACCAAAAGGTTATGCACGCACAGGTACACTGGCAAAGAAAATAATTCATGGCCAGCTTCCCTCAGGAAGCAAGGGCTGGCCACTTGCCAGGAAGCAGGCCTTCCTCATGTCTGCTGGTTGCTCACAAAGGGAAACCGTCTAAGTAAGGCTGCAGGAACGGGCTCTGTGAGAAGGGTAGAGCGGCTCCCGCCACGTCTGACTCAGTCAGCTCCAGCTGTGTCCAAAGGGGACTCAGCCCCGCCCAACACGGAGCACATCTGGCACACTGCTGAGGCCTCTGTCCAAGCAGACTTCATTAGGAGTGGCTTGGGCTGGAAGGCAACTTCAAGGCCATTTCTTTCCACTCCTCCCGCCCTCAAGAGACGGGCACTAATGCTACCCACTCAAGCAGCTTGCTCAAAGCTCTGTCCAACCTGGTCTTGCACATTTCCAGGCTTGAGGCACCCAAAATCATTCTAGGCAAGATATTCCAATGCCTCACCACTCTCACAGGCAGGGACGTCTCTGTCTTCTCCATGGGAAAGGGAACAAAGAAAATTGCACTGCAGGGATTTCAATGCTGCGCTGTCTCCCCCATTTTCCTATGAGCAGTCTGGAAGTGTTGTTGTAGAAAGAAGGTGGAATCACAGGCCGCACTTTGAATGCAAAAGCAACTTTATTGAGACAGAAGAAGAAAAGGAGGAGGCTCACAGGGAGCACCACAAGCAGCTACTGAGATTCCCCAGCGATGTTTGAAGTCCCGGCCTGTGGAGGGAACGAGGCCAATGGGTCCCACTAGGCTGCCACTGAGTGGTGGCGACAGGAAAAGAAGGGAAGAGAAAAAGAGAGCAGGAGAAGAAGGAAACAGCAATCTGAAGCTCTAAATGCAGTGTCTTAAAGTTCCATCTTCATTCCAGTACCATGATCTGAGGTCTTGGAGGTTGTGTCCGCAGGATGTTGGCATCAGCATCTTTAGCAGGGACGACAACATCTGCTGCCACCATAGCAGTTGGTGATGCAGGAGATGTCAAAGCCCCCAGAGCTGATGGGCACTCCCTCAGTGCTGAGGATGCTGCCCACAGCAGCAGAGGTGGAGGATCCCACGGCAGTGTTCTGTGGGAAGGAGCTGAGGACGGGGCCGGGCAGGGTCACCAGCACAGCAGGCGGCTCAATGACGACGTGGGAGCTCTGGCACTGCCTGACACAGCACTCATTGCAGCTGCTGGCCAGCGGGCAGGGGCCGCAGGGCCGGCAGCAAGGGTCACAGGGCTGGCACTGCTGGCACTTCTCTGGGCAGGACATGGCTGGAGCCTGGCGCTGCACCTGGCACAGAGGGCAGGGAGGAAGCAGAGCACACGCACACCTGAGACACAGCCCGCAAGGCACCCCCAGCCAGACAAGGCCCCTGCTGCCTGCACAGCTCCAGGCTCTGCAGCCCCAAACTGGGCATCCTTTGCCTGAGCCCAGCACGCTGCTTCTGAGCTCAGCCAGGCCCAGCCGCGCTCCTGCCTAACCTGGATGGAAGTCAGCACCTGAGCGCAGCCTCAGCCTCTGGCCAGAACACACCGTCTCCCCTCTGCCCACAGCAGCACCATTGCAGAACACCACTCCCAGAAGTACAAGGAGCAGGAACAAGGGCTGCAAAGCTCAGTGCTGTCCTAGAGAGCATGGAGGAGAAAGGTGGTTCCAACTCACCTGGTTGCCAAGGAGCAGGAGGTGACAGGAGTGCTTGAGAGAGCCAGCAGTTAGGCTGCCTTTTATCCTGGCCCCACAGTGCCTCAGGGCCCTGCATCCATTCCCCATAAGTGACGATGTTCCCGCATGATCCCAAATGAACGGAAACATCTCTGGGAACGGCATGGCATGAGTTGGTTTTTCCCTCCACAATGACTTTGCATTTCCTGGCCTCCATCCTTCCCATTCCCTCGCGGACACTTCTTCTGAGAGCTGGTATGTGAGATTCCACGTAACCTGGGGGCAAGGATGTGTCAGTGTGGGTAAGAGTCATGAACTAAGTGCAGAAGGGATCTCAAGGATGTAGGTGATGCCAGCCTGAGGCGTTCCTTTGGATCATTTTGGTTTCTGCTGCCTGGAAGGGCCCCATCTTCTCCCAACCATCCTGTCGTTGGCTCATCAGCTCTCCCATATGCCTAACCTTCCAGGGAAAACCTCTTTGCCCTCCTTCTCGGCCTTCGCTGTCCATGAAACTCTTGCAGCACTGCTGTCTGAGCTTCTGTCCTGCTTGGATTGACCTGAACCTGCTCTGGCTAGGAGCCCCCCTATTGGAGTTCCCAATACCTCTGAGGCTCCAGCACTTGCAGAAAAACAGAATACATTAATTAGTGAGATGGCATGATCAAGTGTGTCTTGAAAAAGCCAAAAGTTTTCAGTGAGGAAAGAAAATAATACAAAAACTACAGCAAAGCCGAGCACAGCAGAGGGACAGGTCCCACGCACATGCTGCAACAGCCTGAAAATGTGCTGAGCCTCTTTGTTCTCTCTCTTTAATACTCGACAATTCAGGTGGGCCCTTTGGCCCTTGGCCCAATGAAATCGGCAACAGGCTTTGAGTTACACTGACTAAGCCCAATCCATGCCTCTGTACTGCCACTGAGCCAAGTACTGACAGGACAGCAAAGATGTTTCTGGGTCCTTTACCTGATAAGAAATGCAAGGGCTGAGTCTAAGACCTTTCCCTATATGGCAATACCTGCAGGGGGTACGGGGTGCATGCCAACACTCCCCGGCATCCCCTCGGTCACATCCCTTCCTATGGCCTCTGCCCCATGTGCTCCCCCACAATAACGTGCCAGGAAGTGCCTGGGGGCCCTGGGGCCATGCCCCAGTGTGTGCCAGTGTCTGCACATCCCTGGGTTTCTGCACCCGTGCCAACAGCCCCCGGAGAGCCTGTGGCCTACACGGGGCTGGCTGTGCTCAGGGCAGGGCGCTTGTGTGCAAGCCCCATGCCCGTGTGCCTGTGCCCGTGTGCTGGGCTCTGTGCGTCTGGGGTCCTGTCTGGGTACAGCTGGGCAGGCTGGCAATGTGTCAGTGGCCCTGTGTGTGTGCCCACAGCTGTGCCTGAGCTGACCACTCAGCCCAGCCATTGCAAGCCCCGTAGGGACTTCCCTGCCCAGCAGTGCCAGCCACCCACACACACTCAGCCCCCAGGGGCTCCTCTGCAGGAAGCTGGAGAGGGCCATGGCACTCCCATCTCCCCAGGACAATCCCAAACCCAGGCCATCCCTTTGCTGTCACCTCCAGGCAGCCTGGGGGCACTCAGCTCTTTCCCAGGCTCATTGCTCCTGCCTAATGGAGAAGCTTGGAGGTCACCGTGTCCTGGTGGCTCTGTGGGTATGGGGCAGTCCTGTAACCACACTGGCCTGTGTCCTGAGCCAGGAGCTGTGGGAAATACTGCTGTCAAAGAGAATGAGGCACTTGGAGAAATGTTTTTAACTCTGTCTTGGAAATTGAAGCCCCAATACTGGAGAGTTTCTCCTCTCCAGTACCCAGAAAGGGAAACAGAGGCAGCTTCCAACATTTTATTAGGATGGTTTTGGTCTGTCCTTATGCTTGGCTGAGCTCACAATTGTGTATAAAAGTGGCTTCAGAATCATGTGAGAAGAGTGGGAAACTTTTGAGATTAAAGGGCAAATCAGTTGGAATACGTGGACACAGGTGTTTCATTTGAAAATTCAAATTTGACTGGTAAAATTGCACTTTTCCCATTGGGATACATCTGATCCTGATGGTTCAGGTTCATCATCTGCCATGACTCTGCTGTATCCATGCTGTGCTAAGAACTCCGATTAACTTTCATGCTTTATTTTTTTGAGGAAATAAATGGAATGAAAGCAATGGACACGCAGATATACACAGACTGACCCATTGCATTTATGTATTGCTGTGCTGTGAATGATGTCAAGAGACAACAGCATCTTAGATCAGAGCAGGAAAAGTAGAAATGTTGGACTGTCCTTCCTACTCCATGATTTGACAGAAGTCCAGAGTCTCAGGGACCACCATGAAGTTGCTGGAGTTGGACTTGGGACATTGGGCCTCCCTGGCTGCTCAGAGCACCTCCCCTCCAGTGGCTACTTGTACTGGTTTTGAATTGATTGAAGAAAGCTGTGGGAAAAAACCAATTAGTGACTGGCTTTGAATGTTGACAGCCTGATCAACCAATTAAATATGGGGATGCCCCTCTGGAGTACACAGGTTAAAAATCAGAGGAATCCTGGGAAAACTTCTCTATTCTTCCCGCCTGCTAAGGGGTAACAAGGGGCCCTGGCTGCCTCCTTGTTAGGAAGGAGCCAGCTGGACCCTGTCTGGGGCCAGGCCCCTTCCCAAGGAGCCTGCTGGGCCCTGGGTCAGGGCCCACCCAGTGACTGCCGGGCCGGGGCAGGGGAGGAGAGAGGGTCCCATCCTGGCCTCCAGCAGCTGTTAACATCCTCCCACTAAGCTGCCTCTCCATCGTGGCCTGGAGGCCTGGCAGGGCCAGGCCAGGCCCCCCTCAGTGGCTTCCAGGCAGAGGAAGAGGGGGAAGCCCCAGCTGTGGCCGTGCTGCGGGGAGATCCCAGCCTTCCCCCACAGCGCACCGCAACCACCCGCAGCTGCACCACCTTCTGCCACTGTCTGGAAGAATCATCATTCCCTCTGCAGAAAGTCAGCTCTTTCCTTGCACAGATGAAACTTGCAAAACGCTAATCGTCTCTGAAGAGAGAAAAGGGACAGAGGGGAAACATGTAGAGAGACAATATGAAGACATCAAAGTCAGTGAAGAAGGAAGAGTTGAGGCCTAGATGGACGAGAATGAGAAGATTCCTTGGATTTAGGCTGAAATTCTTTTGTAAGTCATGGTGATGGACTGTGATGTACTAGAATATCCCTTTGAATCATGGAAAATATGCATTGGGAAGATGATGTGTATTCAATTTGTAGATCTGAGCAAAGGTATTTGTGGTGGACTAAGCGAATATTGAAACAGCTGTGATCCTATGAGAACCTGGAACAGAGAGAGAGATGAGATGAAGATAAAGATCTGCCCCTAGAAAGAGAAAAGATCTCTGTTCCTAGAGATGAAGAAAACCTTTGCTTTTGAACTGTTCATCTTTAAAAACAGTAACCCATGAGTTTTGATATGACTCATAACACAGATGTGGAAAGGCTGCATGAGATGGGAGGGATTTCACAAATGCAGATTCCTGGACAGCTGCTTTTGTGAGAATTAAAAGCCAAAAGAGAACTCTTCTTTCTTGTGGGGAAGTTTCCATAGCAGACCAAATGAGACTTCTCTGTCTAAAGGTGTTGCCCCAAGTTTGCCTGCTTTTCACTGTTTGCATTTTATTCTCACGCAGCTTCAAGAAAACTATGTATATTTTTAGAATTTATCAATTTTGTTTACATATTTCTCCTCTGGGAGGAGAAAAATGATTGATGGTGATGTTCACCAATGAGGTTGAAGAGGCGGCTACTTGTGTAGCCAACCTTTTCCCTTTCATCAAGTGTATGCAAGATGGAGTCAGAAAAATAAAGTTTAGAGCTTTTCCTGCTGACCTTTCTGCTGTCTGCTGGTTCTTTCATGTCCCTAACAGCAACATAAAGGTGCTAATGAAATACTATTTTATAGGTGGTAAACTGATAAAAGGTCCCAAGTTTTGTCTGTATACATTGTTCATAAGATGGGAAAAGAAGTTGGGCAAGAGGAGAAGTGTTTTCAAGGCTTTATTCTGATTCTTATTAATTTTTTCTCTCTTGTTGTTTTGTTAATAAACCTGTTTTTATACAATTTTAAGTTTTGAGCCAGATTTGCTTTTCTCCTAATCCTATCTCACAGCAGAAAAAGAGTAACTAATTATAGCAGAGACCCAAACAAATACACATAATTTGGAAAAAAGAAATAGGCAAATTTGAAACCACTACAGTACTGAAGAGGGTGGTTGCTGTTCACCAAAAGTGTAATTATCTGAGCATAAAGTGGATGAGGGAGCCACACCCTTCTTTTGGTTCTTCAGAAAGGCATTGGAATGTTTTGTATAAAGATGCGTCATGCATCGTGGTTCCAGTCTGAAAGGTGAACCAGCACCGCCTGAGGAAAGTGTCAAATCTCAATCCAGCAGCCGCTGCAACCCCGCTGTATTGTGCCACAGATAACCAAAGAGCTGGAGAACCTGTGCTATGAGCGAAGCTGTGGACTCTTTTCTCTCTGGAAAGAAAAAGGTTCTGGAAAACTCCAGAAAACTGGAAAAATCCAGTTTTCCCGCAGTTCAAAGATTGCAACAAAAAAGGATGTGGCCTCTTTCCTTTCAAGGATTCCCGTGGAAAGAGTGGGTCACTTCCAAGGGGTGCACTTGTTCAAGAACAGAATGCTCCACGGCAGCTCCCCAAAAGTGGAAGAAGTCCTATCAGCAGGATGTGCTCCACTATGGCCTTCTCTCTACTGCAGTGGACTTTCCTGCTGGGAATGTTTTCTGGTGCAGGCTCCTCATGGGGTCACAGCTTCCTTCATGGTACGTTCACCTGCAAAGGGCTGCAAAGAACAGCTGATCCCAATCAGCTCCTCTGTGTGGCTGATGCCAGTCTCAACCTATGAAGCCCCTCAGTCCTGTGTGTGTGGAGAGCAGCTGGGCAGAGCAGTTAATGTGAGGCGGGTGTCAGAAAAGAGGAGTGTCGCTGTGTGCTGGTTCTCCCACCCCAGCCAGCCCTGGCACCAAGGCAAGTGAGGTACCTTCCAGTGATTTGATCACCATC
Organism: Sylvia atricapilla; assembly: GCF_009819655.1. NCBI lineage: Eukaryota > Metazoa > Chordata > Aves > Passeriformes > Sylviidae > Sylvia > Sylvia atricapilla. Next base: position 2,957,755 of record NC_089166.1, on the reverse strand, counting down.
AGGATCCAGTGGGACTTGATTTGTCCTCAGGCTCGAGGTGACGATGGCAGGAGAAAGAAAGAGGGATGCTGTTGAGGATTTACCAAACTGGGTTTATTGGTCCCCAGGGGAGACAACTGAAGCCCAAGGTGCCTGCCTCAGCAGTGCCAAGGAGCAGGCTTGTGCAGCATCTTTTAGTCGGGGCTGGTACAGGGGGATGGGTTCAGCCAAGGTCCAGTCAGGAGAACCAGGGGAGGGGCTCTGAACATGAAAGACAAACAAGGTAACAAACCAGGTTGCCGTAGGAGGGGAAAGCTGGCCTCAGCCTGGAACTTCCCAGGCACAGGGAGAGGCCCCAGAGTGATGGACAGGACGCAAGGATTACATAACACAAGACTGACATACAACTGTACCAAGGAAAGGAACAAAGGGAGTTAACTATAAAGGGGTACATGGAATAAACCATTTACTGAGAAGCAGCATATAAGCAGAACAGGAACATCTAACCCATAAGTACAGAATGAGCAGCACCAGAGAGGAGGTTGTGGGCTGTCCCACGGCATTGCTGATTCCCACCCACCGCCTTTCACCCCCCTTTTCTGCCAGGTTTGGGAATCATCTTCCTCCCTCAGTAGCTGCAGTGGTGTAGTGAGGGATGTATTTGTGAACCACCTTTTCAGCAAGACAAAAGACACAAAGTGAAATCCACTGTAAGGAGTCCCAACCTCTGCTTCCTCTGCCTTTTTCCCTGAGCTCACCAGAAAAGCTGACACAGATGGAAAGAGGATCAGAATCCAAGGCTTGGTTGCAAAATTACTTTACTGACTCTAAACAACAAATGGAGCTAATTCTCAGAGAGCACCAAGTGCAGCAAGTGTGGTGCAGTTGGGGTGACCATGTGCTGGTCTGCAGAGGGAGGGAGGGACGGAGAGAAGAAAACAGGTCCCAGTAGGCTGACATTGGGTGATGCTGATAGGAAAGGAAGCAAATAGAAAAAAGAGAGCATGAGAAGGTAAGTAAAGTCAGAAGCCCTATATACAGTGTCCCAATATTGTGTCATCATTCCAGCACCAGGTTCTGAGGTCTTGGATGTTCATGCCCTAAGATGTTGCCAGCAGATTTAGCAGGGACGACATCTGCTGCCTCCATAGCAGTTGGTGATGCAGGAGATGTCAAAGCCCCCAGAGCTGATGGGCACTCCGCCGCAGCTGAGGATGTTGCCCACAGCAGCAGAGGTGGAGGATCCCACGGCAGTGTTCTGTGGGAAGGAGCTGAGGACGGGGCCGGGCAGGGTCACCAGCACAGCAGGCGGCTCAATGACGACGTGGGAGCTCTGGCACTGCCTGACACAGCACTCATTGCAGCTGCTGGCCAGCGGGCAGGGGCCGCAGGGCTGGCAGCAAGGGTCACAGGGTCTGCAGCAGGACATGGCTGGGGCTCACAGATGCACCTGGCACAGAGGGCAGGGAGAAGCAGACAGTGAGGACATGTGAGAAGCAGCACTGCACCCAATCACCCTGCAGCCAAGGCACCTCCTGGCCCACATTGCACTGCCCAGCTCAAAGCCCAGCAGCCACCTCTGCCAAGTCCCAGTTTGTCTTTCTCTGTCTGCACAAGACCTTCTCTCTCCTGCTCTCTGTTAACTCACACAGGTCCCAGCCCTGGGCTACTACAGGCCCTCTCAGGTGAGACCTCCAGCCAGGACAGACCTGGCCTTGAAGAAGGATGAGAGGATTTCCACTCACCTGATTCCTGAGGAGAAGGAGGTGAGACAAGTGGATGAGGGAGCAGAGACTTGGGGTGCCTTTTATAGCTGTCTTGCCTTGCCTCAGGGCCGGAGGTACTTTTCCAAAGCAACAATTTTGTGACCAGCTCATGTCAAATGTGCACCAGCCCAGCAAATGGTAGGGGTTCTGTCCTGGTTTCCTGCATTGCTGCCTTTTCATTTTCTGGCTTCTGCTTTGTATGTTCCTATTTCCTATGTAAAGCCTTGTGTTGGGGCTGGGTGAGAGGCACAAGAATTTCCAGGATGTAAACAGCTTAGCACAGTTAGCTGAGTGCTCAGATCATTGTCTGGTGGCATTCTATGTAGGCACGTGATGTTCACCTATGTCATCCCTGTTGGATTCTTTGTGGCAGGATTTTTAGTGCATCATGCTCATTCTTCTTGTACACATGCACATGTGCTGACATTTGCGGGAAGTGGAAAGATCTTTTTTCTTCTTCCCCATCACTCTATGGCAGTCGCTTTTTTTTCAGTCAGATGCACTTCCGTTGGAGGGTTTATCCTTCTTGCTATATTTACAGTATCTCAGGAAAATTGGGCTGGTCTCTTCGACCTCACCGTCTTTCTGTACACTCTCTGTGGGTCCTTCGGGAAGTCAAGGACCATTTCTATGGCTGGGTTCCTTCGCAGGGTGCTTGAGTTCTCAGAGTTGTCCTCAACACTTCAACAGAGATCCGCCCTTTGATGGTTTTCATTTATGAATGTCAGGATTGTAAGGTTCAAGGGAGGCCCTCGTAAGCACGTGTGTCACTTTGTGCATGTGTGCATCATGGGGGCTTGAATGTGAAGGTTTCTCCTTTGGCGTGTCCTTTGGTCCCACAGAGGCACTGGTTGCCCTGGAGAGACAGAGGCAATGGACAGCTGAATGGTGCTGCTTTGACCTTACAGAGAGGTGTCCAGAGGACTGAAATGTAGCCTCTGCCTCCTCCACCCTCCACTTCCTGCTTTATGTTCAGGAAGAAAGCCCAGAAATCCTGCCAGCCTCTGCAGGCCTTCATCCTAAATGGATCCCGCTCTGCTGCAGTGTTGCTGGTGAGTGGCTGTGGTGTCCCACTGGCAGGGGAATGAAACAGCCAGGATTTGTACATGCTGGCGGTTGGGAGGAAAGACCAAAGTCAGAGAGTCCAAAGAAGCTTTCACATTTTATTAATAAATTGCAGACTTGGCATGGAAATAGAGGAATGGAGAGGGAAAGGAGAAAGGAAGGGGAAGGGTAAAGAGAAATCCCACCACATGCTGGTCTTTCTGGCCAGGTTGTTCTTACTGGTAATCTTTGGTGGTTTTTACCAGCTGTGTTGGTTTGACCTTAGCCTGGTGGCCAGTGCCCTGCAAGCCATTCCATGACTCTCCCTTCTGAACGGGGGTAGGGAAGAGAAAATAAAATGGGAAACAATATGAGGATTGACATAATGCAGCTGACTAAAGCAAAACCATGCATAACAATCTACTGTAGAAGCTTTCATTCATCTGATTGTTTTTCACAGTGTGGTAGCCATTGTCTCTTGCCTAAAACGGGTGATGTTTGATAGCTGGGACAGAAAATCCCGGGAATGGGTTCTGTGAGAAGAGTCCAGTGTCTCCCACCATATCTGACAGAGTCGGCTCCAGCTCTGTCCTAAGGGGACTCAGCTCTGCCCAACACAGAGCACATTTGTCACACTGCTGATGCCTCTGCGGAAGCAGATTTCATAAGGAATGGTTTGAGTTGGGAGGAAAGGGTTAAATGCAAAATAATCAGGAGGATGATTGTAGGTGTGCTCAGGTGACCTGGTAGCTGAGAAAGCCAAAGCCTGAGGGTATCAGTGTGGGAAACCCCAAAAAGGATGGCTACTGGTGTTTCATCCTGTGTTTGGAGAAGTAAGATGTCTGTGTAGAGACAAGGGCGGTGTTTGGAGAGACTTGGAGACACTGTCACAGACATGCTGAACTCCCTGTTCTGGGAGAGAGAAGATCAAAGCGCAGAGATCACAAAAAGCACAGAGACATCATAGCACTGGTGTAAAGAGAAGCTCTGCCAGCAAGGACTGAGCCTAAGGGGGAAAATGTTCCAACTTGTGAATCTTTGCCACAGGGTCGATTTATTCCTGTTCGTGGAGTTAGATAAGGAAATAAATTTATTCTTTGCCTTATCACCATGGTATTGTGGTTGTTCCGTCTGCTCTACTGTGTCAACTGAAAAACTTGGAATGAAAGGGAACTTAAGCTTTTTTTTTTTTTTTTTTGCAACACTTCATCCACCTAACCAAAAATGGGCAAGAATGGAGCCCACCAAACCAACTGGCTCAAAGTGCTGAGCAACCTTGCCTTGAACACTTCCAGAAATGAAAAACCTCCTTGTCTCCAGGCAACTTGTTCCAGTGCCTCATCACTCTCACTGTCAGGGATGTCTTTGTCAGCTCCAAGGGAAAGGGCACAAGGAAAATCCATAGCAGTGAGTCACACTCTCTGCTTTTCCATCATACCCTTGAGGAGGATGGAAGAGTTCTCGCAGAATGAAGAACGAATCACAGGCTCCGGAATAAATGCAAAACTACTTTATTGAATCTATAGGAAAAAAGTGGGTACATCAGAGACAGCAACAGGAGAACCCACAAAGATGGAGTGAGGGTGTCCATCTGCCAGGCTGGCAGATAGAGGGAGGAAAGGAGTGGGTAGATGATCCCACTAGGCTGGCACTGGGTGGTGGTGCCCGGAAAGGAAGGAAAGAGAGAGGAGGAAGCAGAAGAAGGAACTAATAGTGGAAAAGTGTAAATTCAGTGTCCCAAAATTCTGTCATTATTCCAGCACCAAGTTCTGATTTCTTGGATGTTCTTGCTCAAGAAGGTTGGCCTCAGCATCTTTAGCAGGGACGACAACATCTGCTGCCATAGCAGTTGGTGATGCAGGAGATGTCAAAGCCCCCAGAGCTGATGGGCACTCCGCTGCAGCTGAGGATGTTGCCCACAGCAGCAGAGGTGGAGGATCCCACGGCAGTGTTCTGTGGGAAGGAGCTGAGGACGGGGCCGGGCAGGGTCACCAGCACAGCAGGCGGCTCAATGACGACGTGGGAGCTCTGGCACTGCCTGACACAGCACTCATTGCAGCTGCTGGCCAGTGGGCAGGGGCCGCAGGGCTGGCAGCAAGGGTCACAGGGTCTGCAGCAGGACATGGCTGGGGCTCACAGATGCACCTGGCACAGAGGGCAGGGAGAAGCAGAAAGTGAGGACACGTGAGAAGCAGCACTGCACCCAATCACCCTGCAGCCAAGGCACCTCCTGGCCCACATTGCACTGCCCAGCTCAAAGCCCAGCAGCCACCTCTGCCAAGTCCCAGCCTCTCTTTCTCTGGCTGCACAAGACCTTCTCTCCCCTGTCCTTTCCCAGCACATGTAGCTCCAAGCCCTGCACTATGACAGCCCCTTTCAAACTGAGACCTAGAGCCAGGAAAAAGCTGCTCTTGAAGCAGCAGGAGCAGCAGGAGATGAGGCTTTCCACTCACCTGATTCCTGAAGAGAAGGAGGTGAGACAAGTGGGTGAGGGAGCAGAGACTTGGGCTGCCTTTTATAGCAGCCCTGCACTGCCTCAGGCCCAGAGGCACCTTAGTGGATATCATAATTTTCAGACCAGCTCATGTCAAATATGCAGCATCCCAGCTAATGGCAGGGGCAGTGTACCATTTTTCTGCATGGCTGTCTTCTCATTTCCTGGCTTCTGCCATTTGCATTCCTATATGAAGTCTTGGGTTATGGCTGGGATTAGAGGCCCATGAATTTTTGGGATATGAACTCATCTGCACAACCAGAGTGCTTGTATCATTTTTTGGTGCCATTCCATGACTACACGTGATGTGTCTTGAATCCTCTATACTGGGTCAGGCTGCAGTCAACAGTCCATACTTGTTGCTCCACCTCATCCCTGCTCTTTTTTTGTTTTGGATTTTGTTTCTCTCCAGGAGCCACAGCAAGGACACTTGCCCCAGAAATTGGTGTCCTACCTCCCTAGGGCCCCTTCCCCAGCCAGATGCTGGTCATTCCCACGACATGTTCTTACCAAGACTCCTTGGTTGTTACTACCAGCTGTGCTGGGTTGACCTTGGCTGGATGGCCAGTACTCTCCAGACAATCTATCACTCTCCCTTCTGAAGTGAACAAGGAAGAGAAAATAAGAAGAAAAACAACATGAATATAAGGATTGGAATATTCACTAAAACCATCAAAAGATTGTGCATGCCGTTGTAAAGTGGAAAAAGCTCCCACTTTTTATGCTCTTCATCAGAGCATCAGAAGATCACTCCAATCAGGAAATTCTGTCTTGCCACTTCCAGGAAGCGGAGCTTGAGCAAATATAGTGGTGTTAGTTGAAGGCAAACGTTGCAAATAACAAATGCCTGTAGCAATGGACACGAAATAAAGATGGTTACCCCCACCCCAGTCAGAAGGCAGTAGAAATTAGAAGGCTTTTTTTACATTTCATTTGGCCCTGTTAAACATGGTGCCCTAAGAAGACACGCCATTGGTCTACATAACTGGTACCTCTCCCATTGGCTAAGTAACAGAAGTAGGAAACAGCATCTGCTGTTATTGGAAAAGAACATTGTTTACACAGGGTTGTTTTGGGGGAAAAACCAAACCCAAAAAACTGTTGAAAAGTATCCCTTGAGAAGAGCTAGCTCTTCTCAAGCTCAGTATCGAGCCCACAATGCCCACCCTTGTTTCTCCTTTCCTTAGCTATTGTGTCTGACCTCCTGTCATATGGCATGAAATATCCCTTCCACTCAATTTGGGACAACTGTCTGATCCACTCCCAGGATCTTGCCCCCCACTTCCCCAGCTCCTGATGGGGAAGGGAATGTTGGAGAGACAGTGCTGGTGCTGTGTGAGCACTGCTCAGCAGGAGCCACAGGACTGCAGTGTTACCAGCACCTTTGTAACTCCCAGTGCAGCGCACAGCCCTGCCAGGGCTGCTGTGGGGAACATGAACTGCATCTCAGGCACACCAACACAGCCACAAGCCTTGGCTGGCTCCAGGGGCATCCAGCTCTGTGTCTCCGAGACATACACATCAGCCCTTATCTCCTCCACTTCTCCACTGGGATGGAACACAGTCTCTTCCTGCCCAGGCCAATGGTACCACTCAGACTGCTGTGGAGTGAGGCAGGGGCCAAGACCTTAAAACAAATGAGGGGATGGAACTGAAGGGACCAGGATACAGATGGTGCCTTGCTCTGAGATGTGGGATAGATGTTCGAGGTGACACAGGGTTAGTGAAAGAGCTGTGGACTCTTTTTAGTGTTCAAGCTCCAGGACTTGCAGATCCTCTGGAAAGGTGTTCCCAGCAATGAGGCCAGGAAAGCAGCAGCACGTCATTCAGGACCAAAAGGCCAATAACACAGCTCCTCCATCAAGGGGAGGTCAGGCAAATTCCCTCTTACTGAGGGACTAATAATATAATTTTTGTTTGGGTTACTGCAAGTTACATTCATCCCTGTCTCAAGCCTGGACCACTGTGTGGCTGTTAAAAAGTTTATTCATGCAATTGTTTTTTACACGGTTATGAATGGACCTTCCCTCTTCTGTAAGGTGGTGAAATTTGGCAGCTGGGGCAGAAGACTTCAGGAACAGGCTCTGGGACATCATTCACCACCCTCGAACACTTCTGACAGAGTCAGACTCCTGCTGTGTCCAAAAAACCCATAAAGGATGCCTCCTGTTCTTTTATCCTGTGTTGAAGAAGCAGAATCTGTGTAGAAAACCCGCCAGTGTTCAGAGAGACTTGGTGGCCCTGTCACAGACATACTTGAGCACTGGTGCAAAGAGGAGCCCTGCCAGCAAGGGCTGAGGCCTAAGGGGGACATGTCCCCATCTGTGCATCTCTGCCCAAGCATTGCTTCAACCTCCTCCATTGAGTGAGATTATGGCAACTGATTTCATCTTTTCCTTTCCACCACGGTTTTGTGGTTGTTCCAGCTGCACAACTGTGTTGATGCAAACACTGTGATGGAAGGGAATATAAATAACATGTTAATTTCATTTTCAAACCTACAGCTACCACACAAAAATAAGCTTTGACTGCATCCACCAAACCAATGGCTCAAAGTGCTGAGCAACCTTGCGTAGAAGATTTCCAGCTATGAGAAATCTCATTGTCTCCAGGCAACTTGTTCCACTGCCTCATCACTCTCACTGTCAGGGATGTCTTTGTCAGCTCCAAGGGAAAGGGCACAAGGAAAATCCATAGCAGTGAGTCACACTCCCTGCTTTTCCATCATACCCTTGAGGAGGATGGAAGAGTTCTTGCAGAATGAAGACGAATCACAGGCTCCGGAATAAATGCAAAACTACTTATTGAATCTATAGGAAAAAGTGGGTACATCAGAGACAGCAACAGGAGAACCCACAAAGATGGAGTGAGGGTGTCCATCTGCCAGGCTGGAAGATAGAGGGAGGAAAGGAGTGGGCAGATGATCCCACTAGGCTGGCACTGGGTGGTGGTGCCCGGAAAGGAAGGGAAGAGAGAGGAGGGAGCAGAAGAAGGAACTAATAGTGGAAAAGTGTAAATTCAGTGTCCCAAAATTCTGTCATTATTCCAGCACCAAGTTCTGATTTCTGGATGTTCTGCTCAAGAAGTTTGGCCTCAGCATATTTAGCAGGGACGACAACATCTGCTGCCATAGCAGTTGTGATGCAGGAGATGTCAAAGCCCCAGAGCTGATGGCACTCCCTCAGTGCTGAGGATGCTGCCCACAGCAGCAGAGGGGAGGATCCACGCAGTGTTCTGTGGGAAGGAGCTGAGGACGGGGCCGGGCAGGGTCACAGCACAGCAGGCGGCTCAATGACCACGTGGGAGCTCTGGCACGGCCTGACCAGCATCATTGGCAGCTGCTGGCCACGTGGCCGTGCCGCCGGGCTGGCAGCAGGGTCACAGGGCTTGCAGCAGGACATGGCTGGGGCTCACAGGTGCCCCTGGCACAAGAGGCAGGAGAAGCAGAAAGTGAGGACCGTGAGAAGCAGCACTGCACCCAATCACCTGCAGCCAAGGCACCTCCTGGCCCACATTGCATGCCCAGCTCAAAGACCAGCAGCCACCTCTGCCAAGTCCCAAGCCTCTCTTTCTCTGGCTGCACAAGACCTTCTCTCTCCTGCCCTCTCCCAGGTGACGCAAACCCCCTGCCCTCTGCTACAAGAGCCCCTCTCAGCTGAGGTCCACAGCCACGAAAGATTTGGTCTTGAAGCGCAGCAGGAGTAGCAGGAGACGAGGCTTCTCACTCACCTGATTCCTGAAGAGAAGGAGGTGAGACAAGTGGATGAGGGAGCAGAGAGACTTGGGCTGCCTTTTATAGCAGGACCTCCTCTGCCTCAGGCCATGAGGCACCTTAGTGGAAGTCATAATTTTCAGACCAGCTCATGTCAAATATGCACCATCCCAGCTAATGGTAGGGGCTGTGTACTGGTTTCCTACATTTTTTCATTTCTTGGTTGCTGCCTGTACATTCCTATGTGAAGACATTGGTACAGCCTGAGGAGGAGGCCCAAGAATTTCTAGGGTATGAACTTGTCAGGAGTGAGAGGGTGCTCGGGTCATGGTCTGGTGACGTCCCATAAGAGCACTAGATGTGTCTTGAATCCTCTTGACTGGGTCGGTCTCTGGTCAACAGTCCATACTGGTTGCTCCATAACGTTCCTGCTCTTTCCTTGTGTTGGGTTTTGTTTCTCTCCAGCAGCCACAGCAAGGACACTTCTCACAGAAAAGAGATGTCCTACCTCCCCAGGGCCCCTTCTCCAGCCACATGCTGGTCTTTCTCACCACATGTTCTTACCTAGAACAATTGGTTGTTACTACCAGCTGTGGTGGGCTGACCCTGGTTGGATGGCCAGTACCTTCCAGGCATGCTCTTGCTCCCTCTTCTGATTTAGACAGGAAAGAAAAAAATATATTGTAAAAATGAGGCTTACCAAAGGCTGTTTGCTAAAGCAAAACTCGCATAATTCTTTGCTCTTGAAATTTTGTTTCAGACTGTGATGGATAGTCTCCCTTGTGTTAGAGTTGCAAGGTTTGTTAGCTGGAGCCAAAGGCCGCGGGAATGAGCTCTGTGAGAAGAGTCCAGTTGTCCCACCGGGTTGACTCAGTCCCACTCTGTCCTAAGGGACTCAGCTCTGCCCAACACAGAGCACATTTGTCACACTGCTGATGTCCCTGGGAAAGTGGATTTCATTAGGAATGGGTTGGGTTTGTAGGAAAGGGTTAAATGCAGGAGAATCAGGAGGATGATTGTACATTACTCAAGTGACCTGGAGATGAGAAAGCCAAAGCCTGAGGGTATCAGTGTGGGAAACCCCAAAAGGATAGCTACTGCTGTTTCATCCTGTGTTTGGAGAAGTAAAATGTCTGTGTAGAGACAAGGGCGGTGTTTGGAGAGACTTGGAGACCCTGTCACAGACATGCTGAACTCCCTGTTCTGGGAGAGAGAAGATCAAAGCGCAGAGATCACAAAAAGCACAGAGACATCATAGCACTGGTGTAAAGAGAAGCTCTGCCAGCAAGGACTGAGCCTAAGTGGGACAAAGTCTCACTGGTGCATCTGTACCCTAGCATTTCCTTGGCCTGCCTTGTGCAGAGAAGCAAGGAAAAATTTACTCTTTGCCTTATCACCATGGTTGTTCCACCTGCCTGACTGTTGACTCAAAAACTTGAGATCAAAGGGACAGAAAAAATTTTTTTTGTTTGTGACACTTAGCCCCCCCCCCCCCCCCCCCAAATATGGGCAAGGACGGCACTCAAAAAATCAAGTGGTTCAAAGTCCTGAGTGACCTTGCCTTAACACATCCAGGAACGCAAAGAAACTTCTCTGTGCAATTCTTTCCAGTGCATTGTCACCTCACTGTCATGGGTGTCTTTTCAGCCCCAAGGGAAAGGGCACAATGAAAATCCGTAAAAGTGAGTCCCACTTTCTGCTTTTCCAACATTGTCCTGAAGTGACTGGATGAGTTTTCAAGATGAATAAGAAAAGAGAAGCCCAAGAGTGGATAGAAATTAACCTAATTGAATTCAAAGATGAAAAGCTGCTGATCTCAAAGAGAGCAGCAGAAGTAACCACAAAGATGCAGCGGGCGTGTCCAGCACTGTGGACTGCAGGACAGAGGGAGGAAGGAGTGGGAGCCGACAGACCAGACAAGCTGGCATTGGTCATGGAGACAGGAAAGGAAGGGAAGGGATGAGTGAGATCGAAAAAGGAAAGAAAATCAAGAAAGGCAAACTGAATGTTCCAAATTTTGTCTGGATTACATCACCAGGTTCTGAGATTTGAAGGTACAGGCTTTTCCTGAGCCTGGAGATGTGCGAAATGCTGGCTGTCAAAGAGAATGTGGGCACGTGGAGAACAGTGTTTGAGCCGTGTCTGGGAGTGGGAAGCCAGAAGATGGGAGAGTTCTCTCCTCTCCCGCACCCAGAAGGGGGAAAGAGTGGCAGCCTCCAACACGGTGGGAAGATGGCTTTGGTTCTGCCCTGGTGCTTAGTTGATCCTCTGAAGCCCCTCAGCCCTGGCTGAGACCGGCTGGAAGCAGGAGAAAAGGCTAATGTGAGGCACGTGTGGAAGAGAGGAGGTTGTGGACCAAGCCCCAGGCACTGCTGTTTCCCATTCCCTCTCAGGTGACCTTTTGCCATCATCTTCTCCTGATGCTCACTATTTTGGGGAAGCAAGGGTATTTGTAATCTTCAACAGAAAAAGTCCAAAGTCAAAACCACCTGGAAGTGACAACCCACGGCTTCCTCCAGCTCTTGCCCTGAGCTGACTGGAAGAGTTCCCACACAAGGAAAGAGAAAGCGGGGGCCCAGGTTTGGATGCAAAACAACTTTATTGAGTCGAAGGAAGAAAAAGGAGGTGGCTTCAAAGGGAACGCTGGGAGCAGGCACCTGGGTGCAGTGAGGGTGTCCCATGTGCCTGGCCTGCAGAGGGATGGAGGGAAGCCAAGAGGTCCCAGTAGCTGGAATTGGGTGGTGCTGACAGGAAAGGAAGAGAATGGAAGACACTGGAGAAAAGCAAGAGGAAAGCAAGGGCACAGATGCGTTGTTGCAAAGATCCATGTTCAGTGCTGCTCCACATTCTGAGGTTATTCAGAGGTGTGGACGTTCTTCTTGCCCGAGGAGGTTGCCAGCAGATTAGCAGGGGGGACAGCATCTGCTGCCGTAGCAGTTGGTGATGCAGGAGATGTCAAAGCCCCCAGAGCTGATGGGCACTCCGCCGCAGCTGAGGATGTTGCCCACAGCAGCAGAGGTGGAGGATCCCACGGCAGTGTTCTGTGGGAAGGAGCTGAGGACGGGGCCGGGCAGGGTCACCAGCACAGCAGGCGGCTCAATGACGACGTGGGAGCTCTGGCACTGCCTGACACAGCACTCATTGCAGCTGCTGGCCAGCGGGCAGGGCCGCAGGGCTGGCAGCAAGGGTCACAGGGCTTGCAGCAGGACATGGCTGGGGCTCACAGGTGCACCTGGCACAGAGGGCAGGGAGAAGCAGAAAGTGAGGACACGTGAGAAGCAAGCACTGCACCCAATCAATCACCTGCAGCCAAGGCACCTCCTGGCCCTCATTGCACTGGCCCAGCTCAAAGCCCAGCAGCCACCTCTGCCAAGTCCCAGCCTCTCTTTCCTCTGGCTGCGCAAGACCTTCTCTCCCCTGCCCTCTAACAGCACAAGTAGGCCCCCAGCTCTGTGTTATGACTCAACCCCTCTCAGCTGAGACTTGCAGCCAGGAAAGAGCTGCTCCTGAAGTAGCAGGAGCAGGAGGAGTAGAAGAGGCTTCCCACTCACCTGATTCCTGAAGAGAAGGAGATGATAGAAGTGAATGAGGGAGCAGAGACTTGGGCTGCCTTTTATAGCAGCCCTGCACTGCCTCAGGCCCAGAGGCACCTTTGTGAAAGCAATAATTTTGTGACCAGCTCATGTCAAATGTGCACCAGCCCAGCTAATGTAGGGGCTGTGTCCTGGTTTCCTGCACTGCGGTCTCTATTTCCTGCTTACTGCCGTGTGCATTCCTATCTGAAGAATTCTTCTGGGGCCAGGATGAGAGGCCCAAGAATTTGCAGGATATAAGGACATCAGAGTAGGCAGGAGGCTCGCATCACGGTCTGGTGGCATTCCTTGCAGGCACATGAGGTGAACCTGTGTCATTCCTGTGGGTTGTTGGTGGCCAAGTACTCAGGGCATCACTCTCGTTCTTCCTGTGCACCTGCCCATCTCTCCCTCATCTCTCTGTGACATGCCATGGCTTTTCACGTGCAGCCTGTGTTCCCAGCCCATTTTGGAATGGGTTGGGCTATAAGGTCTTCCTTGTGCTCTCGCTTCCCCTCTAATACCTCTCCCTTTGGTCAACAGTCCTTGCCCGCTTCTCTAGCTCCTTCCTGCTCTGGCCCTGGCTGGATTACAGCTGTGCTCAGCACACCTTGGCAGGGTGGATGGTGCCCAGCAAGCTGCCCTATCTACCCCCTTTGTCTGGTGGGAAGACAAGGTCAAATGAAACAGAGAACAACTTGAAGCATGATAGAAGGCAGTTTGTTAAATAAAACCAAAAGGTTATGCACGCACAGGTACACTGGCAAGAAAATAATTCATGGCCAACTTCCCTCAGGAAGCAAGGGCTGGCCACTTGCCAGGAAGCAGGCCTTCCTCATGTCTGCTGGTTGCTCACAAAGGGAAACCGTCTAAGTAAGGCTGCAGGAACAGGGCTCTGTGAGAAGGGTAGAGCGGCTCCCGCCACGTCTGACTCAGTCAGCTCCAGCTGTGTCCAAAGGGGACTCAGCCCGCCCAACACGGAGCACATCTGGCACACTGCTGAGGCCTCTGTCCAAGCAGACTTCATAGGAGTGGCTTGGGCTGGAAGGCAACTTCAAGGCCATTTCTTTCCACTCCTCCCGCCCTCAAGAGACGGGCACTAATGCTACCCACTCAAGCAGCTTGCTCAAAGCTCTGTCCAACCTGGTCTTGCACATTTCCAGGCTTGAGGCACCCAAAATCATTCTAGGCAAGATATTCCAATGCCTCACCACTCTCACAGGCAGGGACGTCTCTGTCTTCTCCATGGGAAAGGGAACAAAGAAAATTGCCCTGCAGGGATTTCAATGCTGCGCTGTCTCCCTCCATTTTCCTATGAGCAGTCTGGAAGTGTTGTTGTAGAAAGAAGGTGGAATCACAGGCCGCACTTTGAATGCAAAAGCAACTTTATTGAGACAGAAGAAGAAAAGGAGGAGGCTCACAGGGATCACCACAAGCAGCTACTGAGATTCCCCAGCGATGTTTGAAGTCCCGGCCTGTGGAGGGAACGAGGCCAATGGGTCCCACTAGGCTGCCACTGAGTGGTGGCGACAGGAAAGGAAGGGAAGAGAAAAAGAGAGCAGGAGAAGAAGGAAACAGCAATCTGAAGCTCTAAATGCAGTGTCTTAAAGTTCCATCTTCATTCCAGTACCATGACCTGAGGTCTTGGAGGTTGTGTCCGCAGGATGTTGGCATCAGCATCTTTAGCAGGGACGACAACATCTGCTGCCACCATAGCAGTTGGTGATGCAGGAGATGTCAAAGCCCCCAGAGCTGATGGGCACTCCCTCAGTGCTGAGGATGCTGCCAACAGCAGCAGAGGTGGAGGATCCCACGGCAGTGTTCTGTGGGAAGGAGCTGAGGACGGGGCCGGGCAGGGTCACCAGCACAGCAGGCGGCTCAATGACGACGTGGGAGCTCTGGCACTGCCTGACACAGCACTCATTGCAGCTGCTGGCCAGCGGGCAGGGGCCGCAGGGCCGGCAGCAAGGGTCACAGGGCTGGCACTGCTGGCACTTCTCTGGGCAGGACATGGCTGGAGCCTGGCGCTGCACCTGGCACAGAGGGCAGGGAGGAAGCAGAGCACACGCACACCTGAGACACAGCCCGCAAGGCACCCCCAGCCAGACAAGGCCCCTGCTGCCTGCGCAGCTCCAGGCTCTGCAGCCCCCAACTGGGCATCCTTTGCCTGAGCCCAGCACGCTCCTTCTGAGCTCAGCCAGGCCCAGCCGCGCTCCTGCCTAACCTGGATGGAAGTCAGCACCTGAGCGCAGCCTCAGCCTCTGGCCAGAACACACCGTCTCCCCTCTGCCCACAGCAGCACCATTGCAGAACACCCCTCCCAGAAGTACAAGGAGCAGGAACAAGGGCTGCAAAGCTCAGTGCTGTCCTAGAGAGCATGGAGGAGAAAGGTGGTTCCAACTCACCTGGTTGCCAAGGAGCAGGAGGTGACAGGAGTGCTTGAGAGAGCCAGCAGTTAGGCTGCCTTTTATCCTGGCCCCACAGTGCCTCAGGGCCCTGCATCCATTCCCCATAAGTGACGATGTTCCCGCATGATCCCAAATGAACGGAAACATCTCTGGGAACGGCATGGCATGAGTTGGTTTTTCCCTCCACAATGACTTTGCATTTCCTGGCCTCCATCCTTCCCATTCCCTCACGGACACTTCTTCTGAGAGCTGGTATGTGAGATTCCACGTAACCTGGGGCAAGGATGTGTCAGTGTGGGTAAGAGTCATGAACTAAGTGCAGAAGGGATCTCAAGGATGTAGGTGATGCCAGCCTGAGGCATTCCTTTGGATCTTTTTGGTTTCTGCTGCCTGGAGGGGCCCCATCTTCTCCCAACCATCCTGTCTTTGGCTCATCAGCTCTCCCATATGCCTAACCTTCCAGGGAAAACCTCTTTGCCCTCCTTCTCGGCCTTCGCTGTCCATGAAACTCTTGCAGCACTGCTGTCTGAGCTTCTGTCCTGCTTGGATTGACCTGAACCTGCTCTGGCTAGGAGCGCCCCTATTGGAGTTCCCAATACCTCTGAGGCTCCAGCACTTGCAGGAAAACAGAATACATTAATTAGCGAGATGGCATGATCAAGTGTGTCTTGAAAAAGCCAACAGGGTTCAATTGAGGAAAGAAAATAACACAAACATAACAGCTAAGCCCAGCACAGCAGAGGGACTGGTCCCACGCACTTGCTGCAACAGCCTGAAAATGCGCTGAGCCTCTTATGTTCTCTCTCTTTAGTGCTCGACAGTTCAGGTGGGCCCTTTGGCCCTTGGCCCAATGAAATCGGCAACAGGCTTTGAGTTACACCGACTAAGCCCAATCCATGCCTCTGTACTGCCACTGAGCCAAGTACTGACAGGACAGCAAAGATGTTTCTGGGTCCTTTACCTGATAAGAAATGCAAGGGCTGAGTCTAAGACCTTTCCCTATATGGCAATACCTGCAGGGGGTACGGGGTGCATGCCAACACTCCCCGGCATCCCCTCGGTCACATCCCTTCCTATGGCCTCTGCCCCATGTGCTCCCCCACAATAACGTGCCAGGCAGTGCCTGGGGGCCCTGGGGCCATGCCCCAGTGTGTGCCAGTGTCTGCACATCCCTGGGCTTCTGCACCCGTGCCAACAGCCCCTGGAGAGCCTGTGGCCTACACAGGGCTGGCTGTGCTCAGGGCAGGGCACTTGTGTGCAAGCCCCGTGCCCGTGTGCCTGTGCCCGTGTGCTGGGCTCTGTGCGTCTGGGGTCATGTCTGGGCACAGCTGGGCAGGCTGGCAATGTGTCAGTGGCCCTGTGTGTGTGCCCACAGCTGGGCCTGAGCTGACCTCTCAGCCCAGCCATTGCAAGCCCCGTAGGGACTTCCCTGCCCAGCAGTGCCAGCCACCCACACACACTCAGCCCCCAGGGGCTCGTCTGCAGGAAGCTGGAGAGGGCCACAGCACTCCCATCTCCCCAGGACAATCCCAAACCCAGGCCATCCCTTTGCTGTCACCTCCAGGCAGCCTGGGGGCACTCAGCTCTTTCCCAGGCTCATTACTCCTGCCTAATGGGAAGCTTGGAGGTCACCGTGTCCTGGTG
The DNA here is from genome assembly GCF_009819655.1 of Sylvia atricapilla. Lineage (NCBI taxonomy): Eukaryota > Metazoa > Chordata > Aves > Passeriformes > Sylviidae > Sylvia > Sylvia atricapilla. Next base: position 2,941,136 of record NC_089166.1, on the reverse strand, counting down.
GCTCTGTGGGGATGGGGCAGTCCTGTGACCACACTGACCTGTGACCTGATCCAGGAGCGGTGGGAAATGCTGCTGTCAAAGAGAATGAGGCCCGTGGAGAACAGTGTTTGACCGTGTCTGGGAGGGGGAAGCCAGAAGATAGGAGAGTTTCTCCTCTCCCGCACCCAGAAGGGGAAAGAGTGGCAGCCTCCAACACGGTGGGAAGATGGCTTTGGTTCTGCCCTGGTGCTTAGTTGATCCTCTGAAGCCCCTCAGCCCTGGCTGACCGGCTGGAAGCTGGAGGAAAGGCTAATGTGAGGCACGTGTTGGAAGAGAGGAGGTTGTGGACCAAGCCCGAGACACTACTGTTTCCCATTCCCTCTCAGGTGACCTTTTGCCATCATCTTCTCCTGATGCTCACTATTTTGGGGAAGCAAGGGATGTATTTGTAATCTTCAACAGAAAAAGTCCAAAGTCAAAACCACCTGGAAGTGACAACCCACAGGCTTCCTCCAGCTCTTGCCCTGAGCTGACTGGAAGAGTTCCCACACAAGGAAAGAGAAAGCGGGGGCCCAGGTTTGGATGCAAAACAACTTTATTGAGTCGAAGGAAGAAAAAGGAGGTGGCTCAAAGGGAACGCTGGGAGCAGGCACTGGGGTGCAGTGAGGGTGTCCATGTGCCTGGCCTGCAGAGGGATGGAGGGAAGCCAAGAGGTCCCAGTAGGCTGGAATTGGGTGGTGCTGACAGGAAAGGAAGAGAAGGAAAGACACTGGAGAAAAGCAAGAGGAACGCAAGGGCACAGATGCGTTGTTGCAAAGATCCATGTTCAGTGCTGCTCCACATTCTGAGGTTATTCAGAGGTTGTGGACGTTCTTGCCCGAGGAGGTTGCCAGCAGATTTAGCAGGGGGGACAGCATCTGCTGCCGTAGCAGTTGGTGATGCAGGAGATGTCAAAGCCCCCAGAGCTGATGGGCACTCCGCCGCAGCTGAGGATGTTGCCCACAGCAGCAGAGGTGGAGGATCCCACGGCAGTGTTCTGTGGGAAGGAGCTGAGGACGGGGCCGGGCAGGGTCACCAGCACAGCAGGCGGCTCAATGACGACGTGGGAGCTCTGGCACTGCCTGACACAGCACTCGTTGCAGCTGCTGGCCAGCGGGCAGGGGCCGCAGGGCTGGCAGCAAGGGTCACAGGGCTTGCAGCAGGACATGGCTGGGGCTCACAGGTGCACCTGGCACAGAGGGCAGGGAGAAGCAGAAAGTGAGGACACGTGAGAAGCAGCACTGCACCCAATCAATCACCCTGCAGCCAAGGCACCTCCTGGCCCTCATTGCACTGCCCAGCTCAAAGCCCAGCAGCCACCTCTGCCAAGTCCCAGCCTCTCTTTCTCTGGCTGCGCAAGACCTTCTCTCCCCTGCCCTCTACCAGCACAAGTAGGCCCCAGCTCTGTGTTATGACTCAACCCCTCTCAGCTGAGACTTGCAGCCAGGAAAGAGCTGCTCCTGAAGTAGCAGGAGCAGGAGGAGTAGAAGAGGCTTCCCACTCACCTGATTCCTGAAGAGAAGGAGATGATAGAAGTGAATGAGGGAGCAGAGACTTGGGCTGCCTTTTATAGCAGCCCTGCACTGCCTCAGGCCCAGAGGCACCTTTGTGAAAGCAATAATTTTGTGACCAGCTCATGTCAAATGTGCACCAGCCCAGCTAATGGTAGGGGCTGTGTCCTGGTTTCCTGCACTGCGGTCTCTATTTCCTGCTTACTGCCGTGTGCATTCCTATCTGAAGAATTCTTCTGGGGCCAGGATGAGAGGCCCAAGAATTTGCAGGATATAAGGACATCAGAGTAGGCAGGAGGCTCGCATCACGGTCTGGTGGCATTCCTTGCAGGCACATGACGTGAACCTGTGTCATTCCTGTGGGTTTGTTGGTGGCCAAGTACTCAGGGCATCACTCTCGTTCTTCCTGTGCACCTGCCCATCTCTCCCTCATCTCTCTGTGACATGCCATGGCTTTTCACGTGCAGCCTGTGTTCCCAGCCCATTTTTGGAATGGGTTGGGCATATAAGGTCTTCCTTGTGCTCTCGCTTCCCCTCTAATACCTCTCCCTTTGGTCAACAGTCCTTGCCCGCTTCTCTAGCTCCTTCCTGCTCTGGCCCTGGGCTGGATTACCAGCTGTGCTCAGCACACCTTGGCAGGGTGGATGGTGCCCAGCAAGCTGCCCTATCTACCCCCTTTGTCTGGTGGGAAGACAAGGTCAAATGAAACAGAGAACAACTTGAAGCATGATAGAAGGCAGTTTGTTAAAGTAAAACCAAAAGGTTATGCACGCACAGGTACACTGGCAAAGAAAATAATTCATGGCCAACTTCCCTCAGGAAGCAAGGGCTGGCCACTTGCCAGGAAGCAGGCCTTCCTCATGTCTGCTGGTTGCTCACAAAGGGAAACCGTCTAAGTAAGGCTGCAGGAACGGGCTCTGTGAGAAGGGTAGAGCGGCTCCCGCCACGTCTGACTCAGTCAGCTCCAGCTGTGTCCAAAGGGGACTCAGCCCCGCCCAACACGGAGCACATCTGGCACACTGCTGAGGCCTCTGTCCAAGCAGACTTCATTAGGAGTGGCTTGGGCTGGAAGGCAACTTCAAGGCCATTTCTTTCCACTCCTCCCGCCCTCAACAGACGGGCACTAATGCTACCCACTCAAGCAGCTTGCTCAAAGCTCTGTCCAACCTGGTCTTGCACATTTCCAGGCTTGAGGCACCCAAAATCATTCTAGGCAAGATATTCCAATGCCTCACCACTCTCACAGGCAGGGACGTCTCTGTCTTCTCCATGGGAAAGGGAACAAAGAAAATTGCCCTGCAGGGATTTCAATGCTGCGCTGTCTCCTCCATTTTCCTATGAGCAGTCTGGAAGTGTTGTTGTAGAAAGAAGGTGGAATCACAGGCCGCACTTTGAATGCAAAAGCAACTTTATTGAGACAGAAGAAGAAAAGGAGGAGGCTCACAGGGATCACCACAAGCAGCTACTGAGATTCCCCAGCGATGTTTGAAGTCCCGGCCTGTGGAGGGAACGAGGCCAATGGGTCCCACTAGGCTGCCACTGAGTGGTGGCGACAGGAAAGGAAGGGAAGAGAAAAAGAGAGCAGGAGAAGAAGGAAACAGCAATCTGAAGCTCTAAATGCAGTGTCTTAAAGTTCCATCTTCATTCCAGTACCATGACCTGAGGTCTTGGAGGTTGTGTCCGCAGGATGTTGGCATCAGCATCTTTAGCAGGGACGACAACATCTGCTGCCACCATAGCAGTTGGTGATGCAGGAGATGTCAAAGCCCCCAGAGCTGATGGGCACTCCCTCAGTGCTGAGGATGCTGCCAACAGCAGCAGAGGTGGAGGATCCCACGGCAGTGTTCTGTGGGAAGGAGCTGAGGACGGGGCCGGGCAGGGTCACCAGCACAGCAGGCGGCTCAATGACGACGTGGGAGCTCTGGCACTGCCTGACACAGCACTCATTGCAGCTGCTGGCCAGCGGGCAGGGGCCGCAGGGCCGGCAGCAAGGGTCACAGGGCTGGCACTGCTGGCACTTCTCTGGGCAGGACATGGCTGGAGCCTGGCGCTGCACCTGGCACAGAGGGCAGGGAGGAAGCAGAGCACACGCACACCTGAGACACAGCCCGCAAGGCACCCCCAGCCAGACAAGGCCCCTGCTGCCTGCGCAGCTCCAGGCTCTGCAGCCCCCAACTGGGCATCCTTTGCCTGAGCCCAGCACGCTCCTTCTGAGCTCAGCCAGGCCCAGCCGCGCTCCTGCCTAACCTGGATGGAAGTCAGCACCTGAGCGCAGCCTCAGCCTCTGGCCAGAACACACCGTCTCCCCTCTGCCCACAGCAGCACCATTGCAGAACACCCCTCCCAGAAGTACAAGGAGCAGGAACAAGGGCTGCAAAGCTCAGTGCTGTCCTAGAGAGCATGGAGGAGAAAGGTGGTTCCAACTCACCTGGTTGCCAAGGAGCAGGAGGTGACAGGAGTGCTTGAGAGAGCCAGCAGTTAGGCTGCCTTTTATCCTGGCCCCACAGTGCCTCAGGGCCCTGCATCCATTCCCCATAAGTGACGATGTTCCCGCATGATCCCAAATGAACGGAAACATCTCTGGGAACGGCATGGCATGAGTTGGTTTTTCCCTCCACAATGACTTTGCATTTCCTGGCCTCCATCCTTCCCATTCCCTCACGGACACTTCTTCTGAGAGCTGGTATGTGAGATTCCACGTAACCTGGGGGCAAGGATGTGTCAGTGTGGGTAAGAGTCATGAACTAAGTGCAGAAGGGATCTCAAGGATGTAGGTGATGCCAGCCTGAGGCATTCCTTTGGATCTTTTTGGTTTCTGCTGCCTGGAGGGGCCCCATCTTCTCCCAACCATCCTGTCTTTGGCTCATCAGCTCTCCCATCTGCCTAACCTTCCAGGGAAAACCTCTTTGCCCTCCTTCTCGGCCTTCGCTGTCCATGAAACTCTTGCAGCACTGCTGTCTGAGCTTCTGTCCTGCTTGGATTGACCTGAACCTGCTCTGGCTAGGAGCGCCCCTATTGGAGTTCCCAATACCTCTGAGGCTCCAGCACTTGCAGGAAAACAGAATACATTAATTAGCGAGATGGCATGATCAAGTGTGTCTTGAAAAAGCCAACAGGGTTCAATGAGGAAAGAAAATAACACAAACATAACAGCAAAGCCCAGCACAGCAGAGGGACTGGTCCCACGCACTTGCTGCAACAGCCTGAAAATGCGCTGAGCCTCTTTGTTCTCTCTCTTTAGTGCGCGACAGTTCAGGTGGGCCCTTTGGCCCTTGGCCCAATGAAATCGGCAACAGGCTTTGAGTTACACCGACTAAGCCCAATCAATGCCTCTGTACTGCCACTGAGCCAAGTACTGACAGGACAGCAAAGATGTTTCTGGGTCCTTTACCTGATAAGAAATGCAAGGGCTGAGTCTAAGACCTTCCCCTATATGGCAATACTTGCAGGGGGTACGGGGTGCATGCCAACACTCCCCGGCATCCCCTCGGTCACATCCCTTCCTATGGCCTCTGCCCCATGTGCTCCCCCACAATAACGTGCCAGGCAGTGCCTGGGGGCCCTGGGGCCATGCCCCAGTGTGTGCCAGTGTCTGCACATCCCTGGGTTTCTGCACCCGTGCCAACAGCCCCCGGAGAGCCTGTGGCCTACACGGGGCTGGCTGTGCTCAGGGCAGGGCACTTGTGTGCAAGCCCCGTGCCCGTGTGCCTGTGCCCGTGTGCTGGGCTCTGTGCGTCTGGGGTCATGTCTGGGCACAGCTGGGCAGGCTGGCAATGTGTCAGTGGCCCTGTGTGTGTGCCCACAGCTGTGCCTGAGCTGACCTCTCAGCCCAGCCATTGCAAGCCCCGTAGGGACTTCCCTGCCCAGCAGTGCCAGCCACCACACACACTTCAGCCCCCAGGGGCTCCTCTGCAGGAAGCTGGAGAGGGCCACGGCACTCCATCTCCCCAGGACAATCCCAAACCCAGGCCATCCCTTTGCTGTCACCTCCAGGCAGCCTGGGGCACTCAGCTCTTTCCCAGGCTCATTGCTCCTGCCTAATGGGAAGCTTGGAGGTCACCGTGTCCTGGTGGCTCTGTGGGGATGGGGCAGTCCTGTGACCACACTAGCCTGTGTCCTGAGCCAGGAGCGGTGGGAAATGCTGCTGTCAAAGAGAATGAGGCCCGTGGAGAACAGTGTTTGACCGTGTCTGGGAGGGGGAAGCCAGAAGATGGGAGAGTTTCTCCTCTCCCGCACCCAGAAGGGGAAAGAGTGGCAGCCTCCAACACGGTGGGAAGATGGCTTTGGTTCTGCCCTGGTGCTTAGTTGATCCTCTGAAGCCCCTCAGCCCTGGCTGACCGGCTGGAAGCTGGAGAAAAGGCTAATGTGAGGCACGTGTTGGAAGAGAGGAGGTTGTGGACCAAGCCCGAGACACTACTGTTTCCCATTCCCTCTCAGGTGACCTTTTGCCATCATCTTCTCCTGATGCTCACTATTTTGGGGAAGCAAGGGATGTATTTGTAATCTTCAACAGAAAAAGTCCAAAGTCAAAACCACCTGGAAGTGACAACCCACAGCTTCCTCCAGCTCTTGCCCTGAGCTGACTGGAAGAGTTCCCACACAAGGAAAGAGAAAGCGGGGGCCCAGGTTTGGATGCAAAACAACTTTATTGAGTCGAAGGAAGAAAAAGGAGGTGGCTCAAAGGGAACGCTGGGAGCAGGCACTGGGGTGCAGTGAGGGTGTCCATGTGCCTGGCCTGCAGAGGGATGGAGGGAAGCCAAGAGGTCCCAGTAGGCTGGAATTGGGTGGTGCTGACAGGAAAGGAAGAGAAGGAAAGACACTGGAGAAAAGCAAGAGGAACGCAAGGGCACAGATGCGTTGTTGCAAAGATCCATGTTCAGTGCTGCTCCACATTCTGAGGTTATTCAGAGGTTGTGGACGTTCTTGCCCGAGGAGGTTGCCAGCAGATTTAGCAGGGGGGACAGCATCTGCTGCCGTAGCAGTTGGTGATGCAGGAGATGTCAAAGCCCCCAGAGCTGATGGGCACTCCGCCGCAGCTGAGGATGTTGCCCACAGCAGCAGAGGTGGAGGATCCCACGGCAGTGTTCTGTGGGAAGGAGCTGAGGACGGGGCCGGGCAGGGTCACCAGCACAGCAGGCGGCTCAATGACGACGTGGGAGCTCTGGCACTGCCTGACACAGCACTCATTGCAGCTGCTGGCCAGCGGGCAGGGGCCGCAGGGCTGGCAGCAAGGGTCACAGGGCTTGCAGCAGGACATGGCTGGGGCTCACAGGTGCACCTGGCACAGAGGGCAGGGAGAAGCAGAAAGTGAGCACACGGGAGAAGCAGCACTGCACCCAATCACCCTGCAGCCAAGGCACCTCCTGGCCCTCATTGCACTGGCCAGCTCAAAGCCCAGCAGCCACCTCTGCCAAGTCCCAGCCTCTCTTTCTCTGGCTGCACAAGACCTTCTCTCCCCTGCTCTCTACCAGCCCAAGTAGGCCCCAGCTCTGTGCTATGACTCAACCCCTCTCAGCTGAGACCTGCAGCCAGGAAAGAGCTGCTCCTGAAGTAGCAGGGGCAGGAGGAGTACAAGAGGCTTCCCACTCACCTGATTCCTGAAGAGAAGGAGATGATAGAAGTGAATGAGGGAGCAGAGACTTGGGCTGCCTTTTATAGCAGCCCTGCACTGCCTCAGGCCCAGAGGCACCTTTGTGGAAGCAACAATTTTGTGACCAGCTCATGTTAAATGTGCACAAGCCCAGCTAATGGTAGGGGCTGTGTCCTGGTTTCCTGCACTGCGGTCTCTATTTCCTGCTTACTGCCGTGTGCATTCCTATCTGAAGAATTCTTCTGGGGCCAGGATGAGAGGCCCAAGAATTTGCAGGATATAAGGACATCGGAGTAGGCAGGAGGCTCGCATCACGGTCTGGTGGCATTCCTTGCAGGCACATGACGTGAACCTGTGTCATTCCTGTGGGTTTGTTGGTGGCCAAGTACTCAGGGCATCACTCTCGTTCTTCCTGTGTACCTGCCCATCTCTCCCTCATCTCTCTGTGACATGCCATGGCTTTTCACGTGCAGCCTGTGTTCCCAGCCCATTTTGGGAATGGGTTGGGGATATAAGGTCTTCCTTGTGCTCTCGCTTCCCCTCTAATACATCTCCCTTTGGTCAACAGTCCTTGCCTGCTTCTCCAGCTCCTTCCTGCTCTGGCCCTGGGCTGGACTACCAGCTGTGCTCAGCACACCTTGGCAGGGTGGATGGTGCCCAGCAAGCTGCCCTACCTACCCCCTTTCTCTGGTGGGAAGACAAGGTCAAATGAAACAGAGAACAACTTGAAGCATGATAGAAGGCAGTTTGTTAAAGCAAAACCAAAAGGTTATGCACGCACAGGTACACTGGCAAAGAAAATAATTCATGGCCAGCTTCCCTCAGGAAGCAAGGGCTGGCCACTTGCCAGGAAGCAGGCCTTCCTCATGTCTGCTGGTTGCTCACAAAGGGAAACCGTGTAAGTAAGGCTGCAGGAACGGGCTCTGTGAGAAGGGTAGAGCGGCTCCCGCCACGTCTGACTCAGTCAGCTCCAGCTGTGTCCAAAGGGGACTCAGCCCCGCCCAACACGGAGCACATCTGGCACACTGCTGAGGCCTCTGTCCAAGCAGACTTCATTAGGAGTGGCTTGGGCTGGAAGGCAACTTCAAGGCCATTTCTTTCCACTCCTCCCGCCCTCAAGAGACGGGCACTAATGCTACCCACTCAAGCAGCTTGCTCAAAGCTCTGTCCAACCTGGTCTTGCACATTTCCTGGCTTGAGGCACCCAAAATCATTCTAGGCAAGATATTCCAATGCCTCACCACTCTCACAGGCAGGGACATCTCTGTCTTCTCCATGGGAAAGGGAACAAAGAAAATTGCCCTGCAGGGATTTCAATGCTGCGCTGTCTCCTCCATTTTCCTATGAGCAGTCTGGAAGGTGTTGTTGTAGAAAGAAGGTGGAATCACAGGCCGCACTTTGAATGCAAAAGCAACTTTATTGAGACAGAAGAAGAAAAGGAGGGGGCTCACAGGGAGCACCACAAGCAGCTACTGAGATTCCCTAGCGATGTTTGAAGTCCCGGCCTGTGGAGGGAACGAGGCCAATGGGTCCCACTAGGCTGCCACTGAGTGGTGGCGACAGGAAAGGAAGGGAAGAGAAAAAGAGAGCAGGAGAAGAAGGAAACAGCAATCTGAAGCTCTAAATGCAGTGTCTTAAAGTTCCATCTTCATTCCAGTACCATGATCTGAGGTCTTGGGGGTTGTGTCCGCAGGATGTTGGCATCAGCATCTTTAGCAGGGACGACAACATCTGCTGCCACCATAGCAGTTGGTGATGCAGGAGATGTCAAAGCCCCCAGAGCTGATGGGCACTCCCTCAGTGCTGAGGATGCTGCCAACAGCAGCAGAGGTGGAGGATCCCACGGCAGTGTTCTGTGGGAAGGAGCTGAGGACGGGGCCGGGCAGGGTCACCAGCACAGCAGGCGGCTCAATGACGACGTGGGAGCTCTGGCACTGCCTGACACAGCACTCATTGCAGCTGCTGGCCAGCGGGCAGGGGCCGCAGGGCCGGCAGCAAGGGTCACAGGGCTGGCACTGCTGGCACTTCTCTGGGCAGGACATGGCTGGAGCCTGGCGCTGCACCTGGCACAGAGGGCAGGGAGGAAGCAGAGCACACGCACACCTGAGACACAGCCCGCAAGGCACCCCCAGCCAGACAAGGCCCCTGCTGCCTGCGCAGCTCCAGGCTCTGCAGCCCCAAACTGGGCATCCTTTGCCTGAGCCCAGCATGCTCCTTCTGAGCTCAGCCAGGCCCAGCCGCGCTCCTGCCTAACCTGGATGGAAGTCAGCACCTGAGCGCAGCCTCAGCCTCTGGCCAGAACACACCGTCTTCCCTCTGCCCACAGCAGCACCATTGCAGAACACCACTCCCAGAAGTACAAGGAGCAGGAACAAGGGCTGCAAAGCTCAGTGCTGTCCTAGAGAGCATGGAGGAGAAAGGTGGTTCCAACTCACCTGGTTGCCAAGGAGCAGGAGGTGACAGGAGTGCTTGAGAGAGCCAGCAGTTAGGCTGCCTTTTATCCTGGTCCCACAGTGCCTCAGGGCCCTGCATCCATTCCCCATAAGTGACGATGTTCCCGCATGATCCCAAATGAACGGAAACATCTCTGGGAACGGCATGGCATGAGTTGGTTTTTCCCTCCACAATGACTTTGCATTTCCTGGCCTCCATCCTTCCCATTCCCTCACGGACACGTTCTTCTGAGAGCTGGTATGTGAGATTCCACGTAACCTGGGGACAAGGATGTGTCAGTGTGGGTAAGAGTCATGAACTAAGTGCAGAAGGGATCTCAAGGATGTAGGTGATGCCAGCCTGAGGCGTTCCTTTGGATCTTTTTGGTTTCTGCTGCCTGGAAGGGCCCCATCTTCTCCCAACCATCCTGTCTTTGGCTCATCAGCTCTCCCATCTGCCTAACCTTCCAGGGAAAACCTCTTTGCCCTCCTTCTCGGCCTTCGCTGTCCATGAAACTCTTGCAGCACTGCTGTCTGAGCTTCTGTCCTGCTTGGATTGACCTGAACCTGCTCTGGCTAGGAGCGCCCCTGTTGGAGTTCCCAATACCTCTGAGGCTCCAGCACTTGCAGAAAACCAGAATACATTAATTAGCGAGATGGCATGATTAAGTGTGTCTTGAAAAAGCCAAAAGTTTTCAGTGAGGAAAGAAAATAATACAAAAACTACAGCAAAGCCCAGCACAGCAGAGGGACAGGTCCCACGCACTTGCTGCAACAGCCTGAAAATGCGCTGAGCCTCTTTGTTCTCTCTCTTTAGTGCTCGACAGTTCAGGTGGGCCCTTTGGCCCTTGGCCCAATGAAATCGGCAACAGGCTTTGAGTTACACCGACTAAGCCCAATCCATGCCTCTGTACTGCCACTGAGCCAAGTACTGACAGGACAGCAAAGATGTTTCTGGGTCCTTTACCTGATAAGAAATGCAAGGGCTGAGTCTAAGACCTTTCCCTATATGGCAATACCTGCAGGGGGTACGGGGTGCATGCCAACACTCCCCGGCATCCCCTCGGTCACATCCCTTCCTATGGCCTCTGCCCCATGTGCTCCCCCACAATAACGTGCCAGGAAGTGCCTGGGGGCCCTGGGGCCATGCCCCACTGTGTGCCAGTGTCTGCACATCCCTGGGTTTCTGCACCCGTGCCAACAGCCCCCGGAGAGCCTGTGGCCTACACGGGGCTGGCTGTGCTCAGGGCAGGGCACTTGTGTGCAAGCCCCGTGCCCGTGTGCCTGTGCCCGTGTGCTGGGCTCTGTGCGTCTGGGGTCATGTCTGGGTACAGCTGGGCAGGCTGGCAATGTGTCAGTGGCCCTGTGTGTGTGCCCACAGCTGTGCCTGAGCTGACCTCTCAGCCCAGCCATTGCAAGCCCCGTAGGGACTTCCCTGCCCAGCAGTGCCAGCCACCCACACATTGAGCCCCCAGGGGCTCCTCTGCAGGAAGCTGGAGAGGGCCACGGCACTCTCCCCAGGACAATCCCAAACCCAGGCCATCCCTTTGCTGTCACCTCCAGGCAGCCTGGGGACACTCAGCTCTTTCCCAGGCTCATTGCTCCTGCCTAATGGGAAGCTTGGAGTTCACCGTGTCCTGGTGGCTCTGTGGGGATGGGGCAGTCCTGTGACCACACTGGCCTGTGTCCTGAGCCAGGAGCGGTGGGAAATGCTGCTGTCAAAGAGAATGAGGCACATGGAGAACAGTGTTTGACCGTGTCTGGGAGTGGGAAGCCAGAAGATGGGAGAGTTTCTCCTCTCCCGCACCCAGAAGGGGAAAGAGTGGCAGCCTCCAACACGGTGGGAAGATGGCTTTGGTTCTGCCCTGGTGCTTAGTTGATCCTCTGAAGCCCCTCAGCCCTGGCTGACCGGCTGGAAGCTGGAGAAAAGGCTAATGTGAGGCACGTGCTGGAAGAGAGGAGGTTGTGGACCATCCCCAGGCACTGCTGTTTCCCATTCCCTCTCAGGTGACCTTTTGCCATCATCTTCTCCTGATGCTCACTATTTTGGGGAAGCAAGGGATGTATTTGTAATCTTCAACAGAAAAAGTCCAAAGTCAAAACCACCTGGAAGTGACAACCCACAGCTTCCTCCAGCTCTTGCCCTGAGCTGACTGGAAGAGTTCCCACACAAGGAAAGAGAAAGCGGGGGCCCAGGTTTGGATGCAAAACAACTTTATTGAGTCGAAGGAAGAAAAAGGAGGTGGCTCAAAGGGCACGCTGGGAGCAGGCACCGGGGTGCAGTGAGGGTGTCCATGTGCCTGGCCTGCAGAGGGATGGAGGGAAGCCAAGAGGTCCCAGTAGGCTGGAATTGGGTGGTGCTGACAGGAAAGGAAGAGAAGGAAAGACACTGGAGAAAAGCAAGAGGAACGCAAGGGCACAGATGCGTTGTGGCAAAGATCCATGTTCAGTGCTGCTCCACATTCTGAGGTTATTCAGAGGTTGTGGACGTTCTTGCCCGAGGAGGTTGCCAGCAGATTTAGCAGGGGGGACAGCATCTGCTGCCGTAGCAGTTGGTGATGCAGGAGATGTCAAAGCCCCCAGAGCTGATGGGCACTCCGCCGCAGCTGAGGATGTTGCCCACAGCAGCAGAGGTGGAGGATCCCACGGCAGTGTTCTGTGGGAAGGAGCTGAGGACGGGGCCGGGCAGGGTCACCAGCACAGCAGGCGGCTCAATGACGACGTGGGAGCTCTGGCACTGCCTGACACAGCACTCATTGCAGCTGCTGGCCAGCGGGCAGGGGCCGCAGGGCTGGCAGCAAGGGTCACAGGGCTTGCAGCAGGACATGGCTGGGGCTCACAGGTGCACCTGGCACAGAGGGCAGGGAGAAGCAGAAAGTGAGCACACGGGAGAAGCAGCACTGCACCCAATCACCCTGCAGCCAAGGCACCTCCTGGCCCTCATTGCACTGGCCAGCTCAAAGCCCAGCAGCCACCTCTGCCAAGTCCCAGCCTCTCTTTCTCTGGCTGCACAAGACCTTCTCTCCCCTGCCCTCTACCAGCACAAGTAGGCCCCAGCTCTGTGCTATGACTCAACCCCTCTCAGCTGAGACCTGCAGCCAGGAAAGAGCTGCTCCTGAAGTAGCAGGGGAAGGAGGAGTAGAAGAGGCTTCCCACTCACCTGATTGTCGAAGAGAAGGAGATGATAGAAGTGAATGAGGGAGCAGAGACTTGGGCTGCCTTTTATAGCAGCCCTGCACTGCCTCAGGCCCAGAGGCACCTTTGTGGAAGCAACAATTTTGTGACCAGCTCATGTCAAATGTGCACCAGCCCAGCTAATGGTAGGGGCTGTGTCCTGGTTTCCTGCACTGCGGTCTCTATTTCCTGCTTACTGCCGTGTGCATTCCTATCTGAAGAATTCTTCTGGGGCCAGGATGAGAGGCCCAAGAATTTGCAGGATATAAGGACATCGGAGTAGGCAGGAGGCTCGCATCACGGTCTGGTGGCATTCCTTGCAGGCACATGACGTGAACCTGTGTCATTCCTGTGGGTTTGTTGGTGGCCAAGTACTCAGGGCATCACTCTCGTTCTTCCTGTGTACCTGCCCATCTCTCCCCCATCTCTCTGTGACATGCCATGGCTTTTCACGTGCAGCCTGTGTTCCCAGCCCATTTTGGGAATGGGTTGGGGATATAAGGTCTTCCTTGTGCTCTCGCTTCCCCTCTAATACATCTCCTTTGGTCAACAGTCCTTGCCCGCTTCTCTAGCTCCTTCCTGCTCTGGCCCTGGGCTGGATTACCAGCTGTGCTCAGCACACCTTGGCAGGGTGGATGGTGGCCAGCAAGCTGCCCTATCTACCCCCTTTCTCTGGTGGGAAGACAAGGTCAAATGAAACAGAGAACAACTTGAAGCATGATAGAAGGCAGTTTGTTAAAGCAAAACCAAAAGGTTATGCACGCACAGGTACACTGGCAAAGAAAATAATTCATGGCCAGCTTCCCTCAGGAAGCAAGGGCTGGCCACTTGCCAGGAAGCAGGCCTTCCTCATGTCTGCTGGTTGCTCACAAAGGGAAACCGTGTAAGTAAGGCTGCAGGAACGGGCTCTGTGAGAAGGGTAGAGGGGCTCCCGCCACGTCTGACTCAGTCAGCTCCAGCTGTGTCCAAAGGGGACTCAGCCCCGCCCAACACGGAGCACATCTGGCACACTGCTGAGGCCTCTGTCCAAGCAGACTTCATTAGGAGTGGCTTGGGCTGGAAGGCAATTTCAAGGCCATTTCTTTCCACTCCTCCCGCCCTCAACAGACGGGCACTAATGCTACCCACTCAAGCAGCTTGCTCAAAGCTCTGTCCAACCTGGTCTTGCACATTTCCAGGCTTGAGGCACCCAAAATCATTCTAGGCAAGATATTCCAATGCCTCACCACTCTCACAGGCAGGGACATCTCTGTCTTCTCCATGGGAAAGGGAACAAAGAAAATTGCCCTGCAGGGATTTCAATGCTGCGCTGTCTCCCCCATTTTCCTATGAGCAGTCTGGAGGTGTTGTTATAGAAAGAAGGTGAAATCACAGGCCGCACTTTGAATGTAAAAGCAACTTTATTGAGACAGAAAAAGAATAGTAGGAGGTTCACAGGGAGCACCACAAGCAGCTACTGAGATTCCCCAGCGATGTTTGAAGTCCCGGCCTGTGGAGGGAACGAGGCCAATGGGTCCCACTAGGCTGCCACTGAGTGGTGGCGACAGGAAAGGAAGGAAAGAGAAAAAGAGAGCAGGAGAAGAAGGAAACAGCAATCTGAAGCTCTAAATGCAGTGTCTTAAAGTTCCATCTTCATTCCAGTACCATGATCTGAGGTCTTGGAGGTTGTGTCCGCAGGATGTTGGCATCAGCATCTTTAGCATGGACGACAACATCTGCTGCCACCATAGCAGTTGGTGATGCAGGAGATGTCAAAGCCCCCAGAGCTGATGGGCACTCCCTCAGTGCTGAGGATGCTGCCCACAGCAGCAGAGGTGGAGGATCCCACGGCAGTGTTCTGTGGGAAGGAGCTGAGGACGGGGCCGGGCAGGGTCACCAGCACAGCAGGCGGCTCAATGACGACGTGGGAGCTCTGGCACTGCCTGACACAGCACTCATTGCAGCTGCTGGCCAGCGGGCAGGGGCCACAGGGCCGGCAGCAAGGGTCACAGGGCTGGCACTGCTGGCACTTCTCTGGGCAGGACATGGCTGGAGCCTGGCGCTGCACCTGGCACAGAGGGCAGGGAGGAAGCAGAGCACACGCACACCTGAGACACAGCCCGCAAGGCACCCCCAGCCAGACAAGGCCCCTGCTGCCTGCGCAGCTGCAGGCTCTGCAGCCCCAAACTGGGCATCCTTTGCCTGAGCCCAGCACGCTCCTTCTGAGCTCAGCCAGGCCCAGCCGCGCTCCTGCCTAACCTGGATGGAAGTCAGCACCTGAGCGCAGCCTCAGCCTCTGGCCAGAACACACCGTCTCCCCTCTGCCCACAGCAGCACCATTGCAGAACACCACTCCCAGAAGTACAAGGAGCAGGAACAAGGGCTGCAAAGCTCAGTGCTGTCCTAGAGAGCATGGAGGAGAAAGGTGGTTCCAACTCACCTGGTTGCCTAGGAGCAGGAGGTGACAGGAGTGCTTGAGAGAGCCAGCAGTTAGGCTGCCTTTTATCCTGGTCCCACAGTGCCTCAGGGCCCTGCATCCATTCCCCATAAGTGACGATGTTCCCGCATGATCCCAAATGAACGGAAACATCTCTGGGAACGGCATGGCATGAGTTGGTTTTTCCCTCCACAATGACTTTGCATTTCCTGGCCTCCATCCTTCCCATTCCCTCGCGGACAGTTCTTCTGAGAGCTGGTATGTGAGATTCCACGTAACCTGGGGACAAGGATGTGTCAGTGTGGGTAAGAGTCATGAACTAAGTGCAGAAGGGATCTCAAGGATGTAGGTGATGCCAGCCTGAGGCGTTCCTTTGGATCATTTTGGTTTCTGCTGCCTGGAAGGGCCCCATCTTCTCCCAACCATCCTGTCTTTGGCTCATCAGCTCTCCCATCTGCCTAACCTTCCAGGGAAAACCTCTTTGCCTTCCTTCTCGGCCTTCGCTGTCCATGAAACTCTTGCAGCACTGCTGTCTGAGCTTCTGTCCTGCTTGGATTGACCTGAACCTGCTCTGGCTAGGAGCCCCCCTATTGGAGTTCCCAATACCTCTGAGGCTCCAGCACTTGCAGAAAACGAGAATACATTAATTAGTGAGATGGCATGATTAAGTGTGTCTTGAAAAAGCCAAAAGTTTTCAGTGAGGAAAGAAAATAATACAAAAACTACAGCAAAGCCCAGCTGGAGCCTCAGAGGTATTGGGAACTCCAATAGGGGGGCTCCTAGCCAGAGCAGGTTCAGATCAATCCAAGCAGGACAGAAGCTCAGACAGCAGTGCTGCAAGAGTTTCATGGACAGCGAAGGCCGAGAAGGAAGGCAAAGAGGTTTTCCCTGGAAGGTTAGGCAGATGGGAGAGCTGATGAGCCAAAGACAGGATGGTTGGGAGAAGATGGGGCCCTTCCAGGCAGCAGAAACCAAAATGATCCAAAGGAACGCCTCAGGCTGGCATCACCTACATCCTTGAGATCCCTTCTGCACTTAGTTCATGACTCTTACCCACACTGACACATCCTTGTCCCCAGGTTACGTGGAATCTCACATACCAGCTCTCAGAAGAACTGTCCGCGAGGGAATGGGAAGGATGGAGGCCAGGAAATGCAAAGTCATTGTGGAGGGAAAAACCAACTCATGCCATGCCGTTCCCAGAGATGTTTCCGTTCATTTGGGATCATGCGGGAACATCGTCACTTATGGGGAATGGATGCAGGGCCCTGAGGCACTGTGGGACCAGGATAAAAGGCAGCCTAACTGCTGGCTCTCTCAAGCACTCCTGTCACCTCCTGCTCCTAGGCAACCAGGTGAGTTGGAACCACCTTTCTCCTCCATGCTCTCTAGGACAGCACTGAGCTTTGCAGCCCTTGTTCCTGCTCCTTGTACTTCTGGGAGTGGTGTTCTGCAATGGTGCTGCTGTGGGCAGAGGGGAGACGGTGTGTTCTGGCCAGAGGCTGAGGCTGCGCTCAGGTGCTGACTTCCATCCAGGTTAGGCAGGAGCGCGGCTGGGCCTGGCTGAGCTCAGAAGGATCATGCTGGGCTCAGGCAAAGGATGCCCAGTTTGGGGCTGCAGAGCCTGGAGCTGCGCAGGCAGCAGGGGCCTTGTCTGGCTGGGGGTGCCTTGCGGGCTGTGTCTCAGGTGTGCGTGTGCTCTGCTTCCTCCCTGCCCTCTGTGCCAGGTGCAGCGCCAGGCTCCAGCCATGTCCTGCCCAGAGAAGTGCCAGCAGTGCCAGCCCTGTGACCCTTGCTGCCGGCCCTGCGGCCCCTGCCCGCTGGCCAGCAGCTGCAATGAGTGCTGTGTCAGGCAGTGCCAGAGCTCCCACGTCGTCATTGAGCCGCCTGCTGTGCTGGTGACCCTGCCCGGCCCCGTCCTCAGCTCCTTCCCACAGAACACTGCCGTGGGATCCTCCACCTCTGCTGCTGTGGGCAGCATCCTCAGCACTGAGGGAGTGCCCATCAGCTCTGGGGGCTTTGACATCTCCTGCATCACCAACGGCTATGGTGGCAGCAGATGTTGTCGTCCATGCTAAAGATGCTGATGCCAACATCCTGCGGACACAACCTCCAAGACCTCAGATCATGGTACTGGAATGAAGATGGAACTTTAAGACACTGCATTTAGAGCTTCAGATTGCTGTTTCCTTCTTCTCCTGCTCTCTTTTTCTCTTTCCTTCCTTTCCTGTCGCCACCGCTCAGTGGCAGCCTAGTGGGACCCATTGGCCTCGTTCCCTCCACAGGCCGGGACTTCAAACATCGCTGGGGAATCTCAGTAGCTGCTTGTGGTGCTCCCTGTGAGCCCCCTCCTTTTCTTCTTCTGTCTCAATAAAGTTGCTTTTGCATTCAAAGTGCGGCCTGTGATTCCACCTTGTTTCTACAACAACACCTCCAGACTGCTCATAGGAAAATGGGGGAGACAGCGCAGCATTGAAATCCCTGCAGGGCAATTTTCTTTGTTCCCTTTCCCATGGAGAAGACAGAGATGTCCCTGCCTGTGAGAGGGGTGAGGCATTGGAATATCTTGCCTAGAATGATTTTGGGTGCCTCAAGCCTGGAAATGTGCAAGACCAGGTTGGACAGAGCTTTGAGCAAGCTGCTTGAGTGGGTAGCATTAGTGCCCGTCTGTTGAGGGCGGGAGGAATGGAAAGAAATGGCCTTGAAATTGCCTTCCAGCCCAAGCCACTCCTAATGAAGTCTGCTTGGACAGAGGCCTCAGCAGTGTGCCAGATGTGCTCCGTGTTGGGCGGGGCTGAGTCCCCTTTGGACACAGCTGGAGCTGACTGAGTCAGACGTGGCGGGAGCCCCTCTACCCTTCTCACAGAGCCCGTTCCTGCAGCCTTACTTACATGGTTTCCCTTTGTGAGCAACCAGCAGACATGAGGAAGGCCTGCTTCCTGGCAAGTGGCCAGCCCTTGCTTCCTGAGGGAAGCTGGCCATGAATTATTTTCTTTGCCAGTGTATCTGTGCGTGCATAACCTTTTGGTTTTGCTTTAACAAACTGCCTTCTATCATGCTTCAAGTTGTTCTTTGTTTCATTTGACCTTGTCTTCCCACCAGAGAAAGGGGGTAGATAGGGCAGCTTGCTGGCCACCATCCACCCTGCCAAAGTGTACTGAGCACAGCTGGTAATCCAGCCCAGGGCCAGAGCAGGAAGGAGCTAGAGAAGCGGGCAAGGACTGTTGACCAAAGGAGATGTATTAGAGGGGAAGCGAGAGCACAAGGAAGACCTTATATCCCCAACCCATTCCCAAAATGGGCTGGGAACACAGGCTGCACGTGAAAAGCCATGGCATGTCACAGAGAGATGAGGGAGAGATGGGCAGGTACACAGGAAGAACGAGAGTGATGCCCTGAGTACTTGGCCACCAACAAAGCCACAGGAATGACACAGGTTCACATCATGTGTCTGCAAGGAATGCCACCAGACCGTGATGCGAGCCTCCTGCCTACTCCGATGTCCTTATATCCTGCAAATTCTTGGGCCTCTCATCCTGGCCCCAGAAGAATTCTTCAGATAGGAATGCACACGGCAGTAAGCAGGAAATAGAGACCGCAGTGCAGGAAACCAGGACACAGCCCCTACCATTAGCTGGGCTGGTGCACATTTGGCATGAGCTGGTCACAAAATTGTTGCTTCCACAAAGGTGCCTCTGGGCCTGAGGCAGTGCAGGGCTGCTATAAAAGGCAGCTCAAGTCTCTGCTCCCTCATTCACTTCTATCATCTCCTTCTCTTCAGGAATCAGGTGAGTGGGAAGCCACTTCTACTCCTCCTGCCCCTGCTACTTCAGGAGCAGCTCTTTCCTGGCTGCATGTCTCAGCTGAGAGGGGTTGAGTCAAAGCACAGAGCTGGGGCCTACTTGTGCTGGTAGAGGGCAGGGGAGAGAAGGTCTTGTGCAGCCAGAGAAAGAGAGGCTGGGACTTGGCAGAGGTGGCTGCTGGGCTTTGAGCTGGGCAGTGCAATGAGGGCCAGGAGGTGCCTTGGCTGCAGGGTGATTGGGTGCAGTGCTGCTTCTCACGTGTCCTCACTTTCTGCTTCTCCCTGCCCTTTGTGCCAGGTGCACCTGTGAGCCCCAGCCATGTCCTGCTGCAAGCCCTGTGACCCTTGCTGCCAGCCCTGCGGCCCCTGCCCGCTGGCCAGCAGCTGCAATGAGTGCTGTGTCAGGCAGTGCCAGAGCTCCCACGTCGTCATTGAGCCGCCTGCTGTGCTGGTGACCCTGCCCGGCCCCGTCCTCAGCTCCTTCCCACAGAACACTGCCGTGGGATCCTCCACCTCTGCTGCTGTGGGCAACATCCTCAGCTGCGGCGGAGTGCCCATCAGCTCTGGGGGCTTTGACATCTCCTGCATCACCAACTGCTATGGAGGCAGCAGATGTCGTCCCTGCTAAATGCGCTGGCAACATCTTTGGGCAAGAATCTCCAAGACCTCAGAACATGGCTCTGGCCAGGAGATAGAGCTTCCGGATGTTGTATTTAGAGCTTTGGACCATCGCTTCCTTCTTCTATTCTCCTCTCCTTCTCTGTGCCTCTGTCCCCAGGCCAGTCCAGTGTGGACCTGTCGCCCATCCTTCCTCTGCAGGGCAGTCCAAAGAACACCACATGGGAGCTCCATCTAAGTGACTGCTCCTGGTGCTCTCTGTGGGCCATGTCCTTTTCTTCTTTAAACTTATTAAAATTGTGCTGCATTCAAGCCTTGGCCTCTGAGTCTCTTGTTCTGTGACAAATCCTCCAGTTGGCTCCGGAAAAAGATGGAGACAGGAATGGGTGGGATTCTCTGCACTGGATTTTACTTTGTGCCCTTTTTCCCTTGGAGATGATGAAGAATATCCCTGGCTATATGGCAGCCAAAGGCCATCATGGAGACTTTGGCTTCAAACGCGGGGGCATTGGAAACAACAACACCTGGGGACAGCCCACAACCTCATCACTTCCTGGCCTTCCTTCATTTCCTGCCCTAGGGCCTGTGGCCAGCGCACGCTGCAACAAGCAGATGTGATCCAAACCTCACACAGTCCCTCAGCACTTGGCAGGGCCCAGTGCTGCCCAGACACACAGGGCTGAGGTGAGTCACAAGTTAGGATTGGTAACACACTCCATCTCTGCAGTGGAGTCTCCATCCTTGTGAACCCAACAGCTCCAAAGGGGTGGAAAGCTTTGTTTCCAGGTTTTCATCTTCCCTGTGCAAATGATTTGTGACTTCACTGCTAGTGCCAACATGTAGCAATGTTTCCAGTTGTACTTGAGAGTTTCTGGTTAGTCCTTGGCCTTCAGCCCAGGAAATGCTCTAAATATTATTCCCTCCGTATCCATGTTCTCCTGGTTGCAGAAAATGAACTGCTGAATGTCTTGCTATGCTCTAAATAAAAAGCTCAGGTTCACAGCATTCTGTGATTCATGTGGTCTTATGTACATGCTGCAACTGCCTAGATCTCTGGGCAGAGACACCAGCTTTGTCCATGTATGAGAGGGCTGCTGGCACACCTTCCTCTTTCCAAAAGCAAGGCTTCACGTGCTCCTAGTGAGACCTGTTGCCCAAGCGCTGCTGTCTGTTGCCAGAACCAAGCCATCTCCAGTTCTACTTCACTGTGTTTGTGTGTCCCTGATGGACAACCCCTCCACATGGCTCCCTTTTAGGACCCTCTCATAGATTGACACAGTTTGGTTTTTGATTAATGGAATACGGCTGTTCCAGGACCTGGCACTTTGTTTTCAAAAGGACAGGGACCTATCAGAGGCCAGTTCTTTCTATTGGCAGGTCGTTTGATCACTGAGAGTGTTAAAGGTGAGTTTTGGTAGTAGCCATATAAAGCTGAGGGTGGCCAAGCCCAGCGCTCTTTTTCCTTCTGGCCCCAGTGGACGTAAGGCAGTCCTGGCTCTCCCCTTGAGGGTGATAGGATGGCCCATCCTGCCTGGGCCCGGGCTTTCATGGGAGGCCCGCCCGGCCTGGTGACTCCCGGGCTGGGGGACGGGATGAGCAATGCCTCTGTCCCGGCCTGGATCGGTTTTCAGCAGCAGTAAAGCACCCTGCTGTTCCCCCCATGCTGGGAGCTGGCCCGAGGCCTGTCCATGGGCCTGGGCCCTTTCCCCCAGCAGGGGACAGGAGCCTGCCGCCTCTGACAGCGGCTCCTACCTGGGCTATCCCGGATGAGGCCGAGGGCTGGGGGCAGGAGGCATCCATCAGCCGGGCTGCTCTGAGATCTGTCAGCCTGAGTTTTCTCCCGCATCCCTGCCGCTTTTAGAAATCCTGGCTGCCGCCTGGCAGATATCACCTGACCCGTCTGCAAGAATGTTAACTCTTTCCTAAAACAGATTGAGGCTTTTAAAACTTAGCTCTTCCCTGAGAGAGAGAAAAATCAGCCACCCAGTGTAACAGTCAGATGGACAGAGTGTGTAAAAGACTAATTAGAGGAAGGATGACGGAGTTGTCGGCTGGCTGGACTTTCTTATTGGAGCTATGGAAATGAACTCTCTAAGCAGATTATCCTTTAAATCATGGAAAAAATAGGCATTTGGGGAAATGATCTGTGGATTTTTGAGCAAAGGTGTTTGTGGTGAACTGAGTACTAGTGCATTAAAATCTGTGATTCTTGTGGTCCCATGAAATGCCTGAACAGAGAGAGAGAGAGATGAGGAGACGCCTGAACTAGTGAAAGAAGTAAGGAGACATCTCTGTTCCTTGAGATAAAGAATCCTTTGCCCTTGAAGCTACAAATTTTTAAATGGTGACATCCCAGAGGCCTGAGTTTATAAGACCCATATAAGACCCACAGGAATGACACCGGTGAACACATCTGTCCACAGAGGATGCTGCCAGACAACGTTCTGAGCATTCTAAATGCACCCAGCATGGTTTTGGCCCAGGAAGTCCTTGAATCTCTCATCCCAGCACTTAGAGAAATGACCCTTCATGTAGGAAAGCCGGCAGAATTAGCCAGGAAATGAAAAGGCAGAAGTGCTGGAAACCAGGACACACCCCACAGCATTAGCTGGGATGGTTCACACTTGTGACATGAGCTGGCCAAAAAATTATGACTTCCACTGAGGTACCTGTGGACCTGTGGGAGTGCAGGACTGCTATAAAAGGCAGCTCAAGTCTCTGCTCTCTCAGCCACTTCTCTCACCTCCTTCTCTTCAGGAATCAGGTGAGTGGGATGCCTCTTCTCTAGCTGCTGTTTCAAGAGCAGCTGTTTCCTGGCTGGAGGTCTCAGCTGAGAGGGGCTGTCATAGTGCAGGGCTTGGAGGCACTTTTGGGGGGAGAGGGTAGGGGAGAGAAGGTCTTGTGCAGACAGAGAAAGACAAACTGGGACTTGGCAGAGGTGGCTGCTGGGCTTTGAGCTGGGCAGTGCAATGTGGGCCAGGAGGTGCCTTGGCTGCAGGGTGATTGGGTGCAGTGCTGCTTCTCACGTGTCCTCACTTTCTGCTTCTCCCTGCCCTCTGTGCCAGGTGAACCTGTGAGCCCAAGCCATGTCCTGCTGCAAGCCCTGTGACCCTTGCTGCCAGCCCTGCGGCCCCTGCCCGCTGGCCAGCAGCTGCAATGAGTGCTGTGTCAGGCAGTGCCAGAGCTCCCACGTCGTCATTGAGCCGCCTGCTGTGCTGGTGACCCTGCCCGGCCCCGTCCTCAGCTCCTTCCCACAGAACACTGCCGTGGGATCCTCCACCTCTGCTGCTGTGGGCAACATCCTCAGCTGCGGCGGAGTGCCCATCAGCTCTGGGGGCTTTGACATCTCCTGCATCACCAACTGCTATGGAGGCAGCAGATGTCGTCCCTGCTAAATGCGCTGGCAACATCTGTGGGCAAGAATCCCCAAGACCTCAGAACATGGCTCTGGCCAGGAGATAGAGCTTCCGGATGTTGTATTTAGAGCTTTGGACCATCGCTTCCTTCTTCTACTCTCCTCTCCTTCTCTGTGCCTCTGTCCCCAGGCCAGTCCAGTGTGGATTTGTCGCCCATCCTTCCTCTGCAGGGCAGTCCAAAGAACACCACATGGGAGCTCCATCTAAGTGACTGCTCCTGGTGCTCTCTGTGGGCCATGTCCTTTTCTTCTTTAAACTTATTAAAATTGTGCTGCATTCAAGCCTTGGCCTCTGAGTCTCTTGTTCTGTGACAAATCCTCCAGTCTGCTCCGGGAAAAGATTGAGAAAGCAATGGGTGGGACTCTCTGCACTGGATTTTACTTTGTGCCCTTTTTCCCTTGGAGCTGATGAAGAATATCCCTGGCTATATGGCAGCCAAAGGCCATCATGGAGACTTTGGCTTCAAACGCGGGTGGGTTGGAAACAACAACACCTGGGGACAGCCCACAACCTCATCACTTCCTGGCCTTCCTTCATTTCCTGCCCTAGGGCCTGTGGCCAGCACACGCTGCAACGAGCAGATGTGATCCAAACCTCACACAGTCCCTCAGCACTTGGCAGGGCCCAGTGCTGCCCAGACACACAGGGCTGAGGTGAGTCACAAGTTAGGATTGGTAACACACTCCATCTCTGCAGTGGAGTCTCCATCCTTGTGAACCCAACAGCTCCAAAGGGGTGGAAAGCTTTGTTTCCAGGTTTTCATCTTCCCTGTGCAAATGATTTGTGACTTCACTGCTAGTGCCAACATGTAGCAATGTTTCCAGTTGTACTTGAGAGTTTCTGGTTAGTCCTTGGCCTTCAGCCCTAGGCAATACTCCAAATATCGTTCCCTGGGTATCCATGTTCTCCTGGGTACACAAAATGAACGGCTGAATGTGTTGCTGGGCTCCAAATACCAGCTCAGGTGCACAGCATTCTGTGATTCATGTGACCTTCTGCATATGCCGCTCCTGTCTAGATCTGTGGGCAGAGACTCCAGATTTGTCCGTCTAACAGGGGGGTGCTATTTTTCTGTCATTGTCTTCTTTTCCTTTTGTGTGTGTTAATAAACTCACTGCATACCTTAAGTTGGGGCCTGTTTTGCCTTTTTCTCCAAAATCCTGTCTCCCAGAGGTAAAAAATGGCAGACACTGAATTCATCGGACATGGAACCACTACACACCTGCACCATTAAAGTGGACTATAAGCTACTAGAGAGTGCCCAAAGGGGGGCCTGAGGATGGGGAAGGGTCTGGAGGGGACATATGAGGAGTGGCTGAGGTCACCTGGCCCATTCTGCCCTGTAGAAAATGAGACTGAGCTCAGACTCCTCTGTGGTTTTCAACATCTTCCTAAGGGGCAGGAGAGGGGCAAGAACCAAACTCTTCACTCTCACGACCAGTGACAAGACTTGAGAAAATGGTTGGAGCTGAGCGGAGGGAAGTTTAGTGCAGATATTTTGGCATGACTTCATTGAAGCCTAAAAGCTGAGCAGTTGAAAAAGGAATTCGTTTTTGCACCATTACATCAGTCCCATGAAGGCCAAGTTATCAGAGTGTGTAGCAGTACGCAGAAGACTGGTCACATAAAGTCTTTAAGTCAAAGCAGAAGCAGCAGCCACAGCAGCAGCAGGGGCCTCAGTAGTCTGTGTCCCATGAGCGTTGTATCAGTAGCAGTTCATGCAGTAGCAACAACAGTGGCATCAGTGTTTGTGAGCCCTCTGTGTGTGTGTTCTTTGAGTAGTATGTGTTCATTTTATTTTTGACCAATTAGATATAGACACAAAATTTCTACATCCTTGCTGGGCCAATCCTAAGTTAAGATGGATGTGTGAAGACAAACACAAATTCTTACACAAATTCTACACATATAGCTCTATCTGTTCAACCCGAGGTTGCACAGCAAAGTTACATTACTTTTATTATGACTAGAATTTAAATGAACTTTGCAAAAGGCAATATCACTGAACTATCAACTAGGTATTGGTCTCTTTCTTACTTACTAACACAAGCACTTATTTTTCAGGCACTTAACAATCCTCTATTTGTTTATAGCCAGACATGTCTGTCTACTTCATGTTTTGTGGTTTTATATATTTTTGATTTAGAAGGTTCTAATTAGAAGGTTTAGATTCTGAAGGTTCTAATTCAATTCTCACATCCCTGGACACTCCGGGCCATTCATGGATTTGGCCCAGGGGGTAGTCATACTCCCACAGTTTTGGTTGGATATCAGGAAAAGTTTCTTCACCCAGAGGGTATTTGGTGATTGAGCACTGGAACAGGCTCCCCAGTGAAAGTGGTCTGCGCAGCAAAACTGACAGCTCACGAAGTGTATGGACCACACCCTCAGGTACTTGCTGGGAGTCTTGGTGTGTCCTGTGCAGGGCCAGGAGTTGGACTTGATGCTCCTTCCGGGTCACTTCCAACTCAGCATCCTTAAGGTCTCTAGGATTCTGTGATTGTGCTGAGAAAGTCTGAGTCCTCTTGGCAGATCCCATTTAATGACAAAAACACTGTGAGGAGGTCCTCCAAAAGCCACCAGATCTCCAAGGACAAACAATTGCATACCCTCTGTCTTTCCCTTGGGGGCTAGCTTTTTTGGAGATTTTTCTCTGGGGCAATTTTGTTCCCATTTGTTGGCAGGGAGATAATAAATGGACATTTATCAGGCCAACACAAATTTTGGTCTGAGCACTGTTAGAGTAGCAACAGGCCTCAACTCTCTCAGAAGCTGCATCTAAGCTTGCAACAGTGAGTGACCATCATGGACAGATGGAAAAAGCATGAGAAAATGATATGTCATGTGCCCTCACGTGGCAGTCCATGGGCATGTGGGCAAGAAGCACAGGACTGATGCTCATTTCCTGACAACCTGGACAAAAACAAACCCACAGGAATGACACCGGTGAACACATCTGTCCACAGAGGATGCTGCCAGACAACGTTCTGAGCATTCTAAATGCACTCAGCATGGTTTTGGCCCAGGAAGTCCTTGAATCTCTCATCCCAGCACTTAGAGAAATGACCCTTCATGTAGGAAAGCCGGCAGAATTAGCCAGGAAATGAAAAGGCAGAAGTGCTGGAAACCAGGACACACCCCACAGCATTAGCTGGGATGGTTCACACTTGTGACATGAGCTGGCCAAAAAATTATGACTTCCACTGAGGTACCTGTGGACCTGTGGGAGTGCAGGACTGCTATAAAAGGCAGCTCAAATCTCTGCTCTCTCAGCCACTTCTCTCACCTCCTTCTCTTCAGGAATCAGGTGAGTGGGATGCCTCTTCTCTAGCTGCTGTTTCAAGAGCAGCTGTTTCCTGGCTGGAGGTCTCAGCTGAGAGGGGCTGTCATAGTGCAGGGCTTGGAGGCACTTTTGGGGGGAGAGGGTAGGGGAGAGAAGGTCTTGTGCAGACAGAGGAAGACAAACTGGGACTTGGCAGAGGTGGCTGCTGGGCTTTGAGCTGGGCAGTGCAATGTGGGCCAGGAGGTGCCTTGGCTGCAGGGTGATTGGGTGCAGTGCTGCTTCTCACGTGTCCTCACTTTCTGCTTCTCCCTGCCCTCTGTGCCAGGTGCACCTGTGAGCCCCAGCCATGTCCTGCTGCAAGCCCTGTGACCCTTGCTGCCAGCCCTGCGGCCCCTGCCCGCTGGCCAGCAGCTGCAATGAGTGCTGTGTCAGGCAGTGCCAGAGCTCCCACGTCGTCATTGAGCCGCCTGCTGTGCTGGTGACCCTGCCCGGCCCCGTCCTCAGCTCCTTCCCACAGAACACTGCCGTGGGATCCTCCACCTCTGCTGCTGTGGGCAACATCCTCAGCTGCGGCGGAGTGCCCATCAGCTCTGGGGGCTTTGACATCTCCTGCATCACCAACTGCTATGGAGGCAGCAGATGTCGTCCCTGCTAAATGCGCTGGCAACATCTTTGGGCAAGAATCTCCAAGACCTCAGAACGTGGCTCTGGCCAGGAGATAGAGCTTCCGGATGTTGTATTTAGAGCTTTGGACCATCGCTTCCTTCTTCTACTCTCCTCTCCTTCTCTGTGCCTCTGTCCCCAGGCCAGTCCAGTGTGGACCTGTCGCCCATCCTTCCTCTGCAGGGCAGTCCAAAGAACACCACATGGCAGCTCCATCTAAGTGACTGCTCCTGGTGCTCTCTGTGGGCCATGTCCTTTTCTTCTTTAAACTTATTAAAATTGTGCTGCATTCAAGCCTTGGCCTCTGAGTCTCTTGTTCTGTGACAAATCCTCCAGTCTGCTCCGGAAAAAGATGGAGACAGCAATGGGTGGGATTCTCTGCACTGGATTTTACTTTGTGCCCTTTTTCCCTTGGAGATGATGAAGAATATCCCTGGCTATATGGCAGCCAAAGGCCATCATGGAGACTTTGGCTCCAAACGCGGGGGGATTGGAAGCAACAACACCTGGGGACAGCCCACAACCTCATCACTTCCTGGCCTTCCTTCATTTCCTGCCCTAGGGCCTGTGGCCAGCGCACGCTGCAACAAGCAGATGTGATCCAAACCTCACACAGTCCCTCAGCACTTGGCAGGGCCCAGTGCTGCCCAGACACACAGGGCTGAGGTGAGTCACAAGTTAGGATTGGTAACACACTCCATCTCTGCAGTGGAGTCTCCATCCTTGTGAACCCAACAGCTCCAAAGGGGTGGAAAGCTTTGTTTCCAGGTTTTCATCTTCCCTGTGCAAATGATTTGTGACTTCACTGCTAGTGCCAACATGTAGCAATGTTTCCAGTTGTACTTGAGAGTTTCTGGTTAGTCCTTGGCCTTCAGCCCTAGGCAATACTCCAAATATCGTTCCCTGGGTATCCATGTTCTCCTGGGTACACAAAATGAACGGCTGAATGTGTTGCTGGGCTCCAAATACCAGCTCAGGTGCACAGCATTCTGTGATTCATGTGACCTTCTGCATATGCCGCTCCTGTCTAGATCTGTGGGCAGAGACTCCAGATTTGTCCGTCTAACAGGGGGGTGCTATTTTTCTGTCATTGTCTTCTTTTCCTTTTGTGTGTGTTAATAATCTCACTGCATACCTTAAGTTGGGGCCTGTTTTGCCTTTTTCTCCAAAATCCTGTCTCCCAGAGGTAAAAAATGGCAGACACTGAATTCATCGGACATGAAACCACTGCAGACCTGCATCATTAAAGGGGACTATAAGCTACAAGAGAGTGCCCAAAGGGGGCCCTGAGGATGGGGAAGGGTCTGGAGGGGCTATATGAGGAGTGGCTGAGGTCACCTGGCCCATTCCGCCCTGTAGAAAATGAGACTGAGCTCAGACTGCTCTGTGGTTTTCAACATCTTCCTAAGGGGCAGTCGAGGGGCAAGAACCAAACTCTTCACTCTCACGACCAGTGACAAGACTTGAGGAAATGGCTGGAGCTGAGCTGAGGGAAGTTTAGTGCAGATATTTTGGCACGACTTCACTGAAGACTAAAAGCTGGGCAGTTGAAAAAGAAATCCGTTTTTGCACCATTACATCAGTCCCATGAAGGCCAAGTTATCAGAGTGTGTAGCAGTACGCAGGAGGCAGGTCACATAAAGTCTTTAAGTCAAAGCAGAAGCAGCAGCCACAGCAGCAGCAGGGGCCTCAGTAGTCTGTGTCCCATGAGCGTTGTATCAGTAGCAGTTCATGCAGTAGCAACAACAGTGGCATCAGTGTTTGTGAGCCCTCTGTGTGTGTGGTCTTTGAGTAGTACGTGTTTATTCTATTTTTGACAAATTAGATATAGACACAAAATTTCTACATCCTTGCTGGGCCAATCCTAAGTTAAGATGGATGTGTGAAGACAAACACAAATTCTTACACAAATTCTACACATATAGCTCTATCTGTTCAACCCGACGTTGCACACCAAAGTTACATTACTTTTATTATGACTAGAATTTAAATGAACTTTGCAAAAGGCAATATCACTGAACTATCAACTAGGTATTGGTCTCTTTCTTACTTACTAACACAAGCACTTATTTTTCAGGCACTTAACAATCCTCTATTTGATTATAGCCAGACATGTCTGTCTACTTCATGTTTTGTGGTTTTATATATTTTTGATTTAGAAGGTTCTAATTAGAAGGTTTAGATTCTGAAGGTTCTAATTCAATTCTCACATCCCTGGACACTCCGGGCCATTCATGGATTTGGCCCAGGGGGTAGTCATACTCCCACAGTTTTGGTTGGATATCAGGAAAAGTTTCTTCACCCAGAGGGTATTTGGTGATTGAGCACTGGAACAGGCTCCCCAGTGAAAGTGGTCTGCGCAGCAAACCTGACAGAGCTCAAGAAGTGTATGGACAACAGCCTCAGGTACTTGCTGGGAGTCTTGGTGTGTCCTGTGCAGGGCCAGGAGTTGGACTTGATGCTCCTTCCGGGTCACTTCCAACTCAGCATCCCTAAGGTCTCTAGGATTCTGTGATTGTGCTGAGAAAGTCTGAGTCCTCTTGGCAGATCCCATTTAATGACAAAAACACTGTGAGGAGGTCCTCCAAAAGCCACCAGATCTCCAAGGACAAACAATTGCATACCCTCTGTCTTTCCCTTGGGGGCTAGCTTTTTTGGAGATTTTTCTCTGGGGCAATTTTGTTCCCATTTGTTGGCAGGGAGATAATGAATGGACATTTATCAGGCCAACACAAATTTTGGTCTGAGCACTGTTAGAGTAGCAACAGGCCCCAACTCTCTCAGAAGCTGCAGCTAAGCTTGCAACAGTGAGTGACCATCATGGACAGATGGAAAAATGCAAGAGAAAATGATATGTCATGTGCCCTCACGTGGCAGTCCATGGGCATGTGGGCAAGAAGCACGGGACTGATGCTCATTTCCTGACAACCTGGACAAAAACAAACCCACAGGAATGACATCGGTGAACACATCTATCCACAGAGGATGCTGCCAGACAACGTTCTGAGCATTCTAAATGCACCCAGCATGGTTTTGGCCCAGGAAGTCCTTGAATCTCTCATCCCAGCACTTAGAGAAATGACCCTTCATGTAGGAAAGCCGGCAGAATTAGCCAGGAAATGAAAAGGCAGAAGTGCTGGAAACCAGGACACACCCCACAGCATTAGCTGGGATGGTTCACACTTGTGACATGAGCTGGCCAAAAAATTATGACTTCCACTGAGGTACCTGTGGACCTGTGGGAGTGCAGGACTGCTATAAAAGGCAGCCCAAGTCTCTGCTCTCTCAGCCACTTCTCTCACCTCCTTCTCTTCAGGAATCAGGTGAGTGGGATGCCTCTTCTCTAGCTGCTGTTTCAAGAGCAGCTGTTTCCTGGCTGGAGGTCTCAGCTGAGAGGGGCTGTCATAGTGCAGGGCTTGGAGGTGCTTTTGGGGGGAGAGGGTAGGGGAGAGAAGGTCCTGTGCAGACAGAGAAAGACAAACTGGGACTTGGCAGAGGTGGCTGCTGGGCTTTGAGCTGGCCAGTGCAATGTGGGCCAGGAGGTGCCTTGGCTGCAGGGTGGTTGGGTGCAGTGCTGCTTCTCACGTGTCCTCACTTTCTGCTTCTCCCTGCCCTCTGTGCCAGGTGCACCTGTGAGCCCCAGCCATGTCCTGCTGCAAGCCCTGTGACCCTTGCTGCCAGCCCTGCGGCCCCTGCCCGCTGGCCAGCAGCTGCAATGAGTGCTGTGTCAGGCAGTGCCAGAGCTCCCACGTCGTCATTGAGCCGCCTGCTGTGCTGGTGACCCTGCCCGGCCCCGTCCTCAGCTCCTTCCCACAGAACACTGCCGTGGGATCCTCCACCTCTGCTGCTGTGGGCAACATCCTCAGCTGCGGCGGAGTGCCCATCAGCTCTGGGAGCTTTGACATCTCCTGCATCACCAACTGCTATGGAGGCAGCAGATGTCGTCCCTGCTAAATGCGCTGGCAACATCTTTGGGCAAGAATCTCCAAGACCTCAGAACATGGCTCTGGCCAGAAGATAGAGCTTCCGGATGTTGTATTTAGAGCTTTGGACCATCGCTTCCTTCTTCTACTCTCCTCTCCTTCTCTGTGCCTCTGTCCCCAGGCCAGTCCAGTGTGGACCTGTTGCCCATCCTTCCTCTGCAGGGCAGTCCAAAGAACACCACATGGCAGCTCCATCTAAGTGACTGCTCCTGGTGCTCTCTGTGGGCCATGTCCTTTTCTTCTTTAAACTTATTAAAATTGTGCTGCATTCAAGCCTTGGCCTCTGAGTCTCTTGTTCTGTGACAAATCCTCCAGTTGGCTCCGGAAAAAGATGGAGACAGCAATGGGTGGGATTCTCTGCACTGGATTTTACTTTGTGCCCTTTTTCCCTTGGAGATGATGAAGAATATCCCTGGCTATATGGCAGCCAAAGGCCATCATGGAGACTTTGGCTCCAAACGCGGGGGGATTGGAAGCAACAACACCTGGGGACAGCCCACAACCTCATCACTTCCTGGCCTTCCTTCATTTCCTGCCCTAGGGCCTGTGGCCAGCACACGCTGCAACAAGCAGATGTGATCCAAACCTCACACAGTCCCTCAGCACTTGGCAGGGCCCAGCTGCTGTCCAGACACACAGGGCTGAGGTGAGTCACAAGTTAGGATTGGTAACACACTCCATCTCTGCAGTGGAGTCTCCATCCTTGTGAACCCAACAGCTCCAAAGGGGTGGAAAGCTTTGTTTCCAGGTTTTCATCTTCCCTGTGCAAATGATTTGTGACTTCACTGCTAGTGCCAACATGTAGCAATGATTCGAGTTGTACTTGAGAGTTTCTGGT
Organism: Sylvia atricapilla; assembly: GCF_009819655.1. Taxonomy (NCBI): domain Eukaryota; kingdom Metazoa; phylum Chordata; class Aves; order Passeriformes; family Sylviidae; genus Sylvia; species Sylvia atricapilla. The sequence goes on along the minus strand of NC_089166.1, from coordinate 2,909,392 downwards.
TAGTCCTTGGCCTTCAGCCCTAGGCAATACTCCAAATATCGTTCCCTGGGTATCCATGTTCTCCTGGGTACACAAAATGAACAGCTGAATGTGTTGCTGGGCTCCAAATACCAGCTCAGGTGCACAGCATTCTGTGATTCATGTGACCTTCTGCATATGCCGCTCCTGTCTAGATCTGTGGGCAGAGACTCCAGATTTGTCCGTCTAACAGGGGGGTGCTATTTTTCTGTCATTGTCTTCTTTTCCTTTTGTGTGTGTTAATAATCTCACTGCATACCTTAAGTTGGGGCCTGTTTTGCCTTTTTCTCCAAAATCCTGTCTCCCAGAGGTAAAAAATGGCAGACACTGAATTCATCGGACATGAAACCACTACAGACCTGCATCATTAAAGAGGACTATAAGCTACAAGAGAGTGCCCAAAGGGGGCCCTGAGGATGGGGAAGGGTCTGGAGGGGCTATATGAGGAGTGGCTGAGGTCACCTGGCCCATTCCGCCCTGTAGAAAATGAGACTGAGCTCAGACTCCTCTGTGGTTTTCAACATCTTCCTAAGGGGCAGGAGAGGGGCCAGAACCAAACTCTTCACTCTCACGACCAGTGACAAGACTTGAGGAAATGGTTGGAGCTGAGCTGAGGGAAGTTTAGTGCAGATATTTTGGCACGACTTCACTGAAGACTAAAAGCTGGGCAGTTGAAAAAGAAATCCGTTTTTGCACCATTACATCAGTCCCATGAAGGCCAAGTTATCAGAGTGTGTAGCAGTACGCAGAAGGCAGGTCACATAAAGTCTTTAAGTCAAAGCAGAAGCAGCAGCCATAGCAGCAGCAGGGGCCTCAGTAGTCTGTGTCCCATGAGCGTTGTATCAGTAGCAGTTCATGCAGTAGCAACAACAGTGGCATCAGTGTTTGTGAGCCCTCTGTGTGTGTGTTCTTTGAGTAGTACGTGTTTATTCTATTTTTGACCAATTAGATATAGACACAAAATTTCTACATCCTTGCTGGGCCAATCCTAAGTTAAGATGGATGTGTGAAGACAAACACAAATTCTTACACAAATTCTACACATATAGCTCTATCTGTTCAACCCGACGTTGCACACCAAAGTTACATTACTTTTATTATGACTAGAATTTAAATGAACTTTGCAAAAGGCAATATCACTGAACTATCAACTAGGTATTGGTCTCTTTCTTACTTACTAACACAAGCACTTATTTTTCAGGCACTTAACAATCCTCTATTTGTTTATAGCCAGACATGTCTGTCTACTTCATGTTTTGTGGTTTTATATATTTTTGATTTAGAAGGTTCTAATTAGAAGGTTTAGATTCTGAAGGTTCTAATTCAATTCTCACATCCCTGGACACTCCGGGCCATTCATGGATTTGGCCCAGGGGGTAGTCATACTCCCACAGTTTTGGTTGGATATCAGGAAAAGTTTCTTCACCCAGAGGGTATTTGGTGATTGAGCACTGGAACAGGCTCCCCAGTGAAAGTGGTCTGCGCAGCAAACCTGACAGAGCTCAAGAAGTGTATGGACAACAGCCTCAGGTACTTGCTGGGAGTCTTGGTGTGTCCTGTGCAGGGCCAGGCGTTAGACTTGATGCTCCTTCCGGGTCACTTCCAACTCAGCATCCCTAAGGTCTCTAGGATTCTGTGATTGTGCTGAGAAAGTCTGAGTCCTCTTGGCAGATCCCATTTAATGACAAAAACACTGTGAGGAGGTCCTCCAAAAGCCACCAGATCTCCAAGGACAAACAATTGCATACCCTCTGTCTTTCCCTTGGGGGCTAGCTTTTTTGGAGATTTTTCTCTGGGGCAATTTTGTTCCCATTTGTTGGCAGGGAGATAATGAATGGACATTTATCAGGCCAACACAAATTTTGGTCTGAGCACTGTTAGAGTAGCGACAGGCCCCAACTCTCTCAGAAGCTGCAGCTAAGCTTGCAACAGTGAGTGACCATCATGGACAGATGGAAAAATGCAAGAGAAAATGATATGTCATGTGCCCTCACGTGGCAGTCCATGGGCATGTGGGCAAGAAGCACGGGACTGATGCTCATTTCCTGACAACCTGGACAAAAACAAACCCACAGGAATGACATCGGTGAACACATCTATCCACAGAGGATGCTGCCAGACAACGTTCTGAGCATTCTAAATGCACCCAGCATGGTTTTGGCCCAGGAAGTCCTTGAATCTCTCATCCCAGCACTTAGAGAAATGACCCTTCATGTAGGAAAGCCGGCAGAATTAGCCAGGAAATGAAAAGGCAGAAGTGCTGGAAACCAGGACACACCCCACAGCATTAGCTGGGATGGTTCACACTTGTGACATGAGCTGGCCAAAAAATTATGACTTCCACTGAGGTACCTGTGGACCTGTGGGAGTGCAGGACTGCTATAAAAGGCAGCCCAAGTCTCTGCTCTCTCAGCCACTTCTCTCACCTCCTTCTCTTCAGGAATCAGGTGAGTGGGATGCCTCTTCTCTAGCTGCTGTTTCAAGAGCAGCTGTTTCCTGGCTGGAGGTCTCAGCTGAGAGGGGCTGTCATAGTGCAGGGCTTGGAGGTGCTTTTGGGGGGAGAGGGTAGGGGAGAGAAGGTCCTGTGCAGACAGAGAAAGACAAACTGGGACTTGGCAGAGGTGGCTGCTGGGCTTTGAGCTGGCCAGTGCAATGTGGGCCAGGAGGTGCCTTGGCTGCAGGGTGGTTGGGTGCAGTGCTGCTTCTCACGTGTCCTCACTTTCTGCTTCTCCCTGCCCTCTGTGCCAGGTGCACCTGTGAGCCCCAGCCATGTCCTGCTGCAAGCCCTGTGACCCTTGCTGCCAGCCCTGCGGCCCCTGCCCGCTGGCCAGCAGCTGCAATGAGTGCTGTGTCAGGCAGTGCCAGAGCTCCCACGTCGTCATTGAGCCGCCTGCTGTGCTGGTGACCCTGCCCGGCCCCGTCCTCAGCTCCTTCCCACAGAACACTGCCGTGGGATCCTCCACCTCTGCTGCTGTGGGCAACATCCTCAGCTGCGGCGGAGTGCCCATCAGCTCTGGGAGCTTTGACATCTCCTGCATCACCAACTGCTATGGAGGCAGCAGATGTCGTCCCTGCTAAATGTGCGGGCAACATCTTTGGGCAAGAATCTCCAAGACCTCAGAACATGGCTCTGGCCAGGAGATAGAGCTTCCGGATGTTGTATTTAGAGCTTTGGACCATCGCTTCCTTCTTCTACTCTCCTCTCCTTCTCTGTGCCTCTGTCCCCAGGCCAGTCCAGTGTGGACCTGTTGCCCATCCTTCCTCTGCAGGGCAGTCCAAAGAACACCACATGGCAGCTCCATCTAAGTGACTGCTCCTGGTGCTCTCTGTGGGCCATGTCCTTTTCTTCTTTAAACTTATTAAAATTGTGCTGCATTCAAGCCTTGGCCTCTGAGTCTCTTGTTCTGTGACAAATCCTCCAGTCTGCTCCGGGAAAAGATGGAGACAGCAATGGGTGGGATTCTCTGCACTGTATTTTACTTTGTGCCCTTTTTCCCTTGGAGATGATGAAGAATATCCCTGGCTATATGGCAGCCAAAGGCCATCATGGAGACTTTGGCTCCAAACACGGGGGGATTGGAAGCAACAACACCTGGGGACAGCCCACAACCTCATCACTTCCTGGCCTTCCTTCATTTCCTGCCCTAGGGCCTGTGGCCAGCGCACGCTGCAACAAGCAGATGTGATCCAAACCTCACACAGTCCCTCAGCATTTGGCAGGGCCCAGTGCTGCCCAGACACACAGGGCTGAGGTGAGTCACAAGTTAGGATTGGTAACACACTCCATCTCTGCAGTGGAGTCTCCATCCTTGTGAACCCAACAGCTCCAAAGGGGTGGAAAGCTTTGTTTCCAGGTTTTCATCTTCCCTGTGCAAATGATTTGTGACTTCACTGCTAGTGCCAACATGTAGCAATGTTTCCAGTTGTACTTGAGAGTTTCTGGTTAGTCCTTGGCCTTCAGCCCTAGGCAATACTCCAAATATCGTTCCCTGGGTATCCATGTTCTCCTGGGTACACAAAATGAACGGCTGAATGTGTTGCTGGGCTCCAAATACCAGCTCAGGTGCACAGCATTCTGTGATTCATGTGACCTTCTGCATATGCTGCTCCTGTCTAGATCTGTGGGCAGAGACACCAGATTTGTCTGTCTAACAGGGGGGTGCTATTTTTCTGTCATTGTCTTCTTTTCCTTTCGTGTGTGTTAATAACCTCACTGCATACCTTAAGTTGGGGCCTGTTTTGCCTTTTTCTCCAAAATCCTTTCTCCCAGAGGTAAAAAATGGCAGACACTGAATTCATCGGACATGAAACCACTACAGACCTGCACCATTAAAGAGGACTATAAGCAACTAGAGAGGGCCCAAAGGGGGCCCTGAGGATGGGGAAGGGTCTGGAGGGGCTATATGAGGAGTGGCTGAGGTCACCTGGCCTATTCCGCCCTGTAGAAAATGAGACTGAGCTCAGACTCCTCTGTGGTTTTCAACATCTTCCTAAGGGGCAGTCGAGGGGCAAGAACCAAACTCTTCACTCTCACGACCAGTGACAAGACTTGAGGAAATGGCTGGAGCTGAGCTGAGGGAAGTTTAGTGCAGATATTTTGGCATGACTTCACTGAAGACTAAAAGCTGGGCAGTTGAAAAAGAAATCCATTTTTGCACCATTACCTCAGTCCCATGAAGGCCGAGTTATCAGAGTGTGTAGCAGTACGCAGAAGGCAGGTCACATAAAGTCTTTAAGTCAAAGCAGAAGCAGCAGCCACAGCAGCAGCCGGGGCCTCAGTAGTCTGTGTCCCATGAGCGTTGTATCAGTAGCAGTTCATGCAGTAGCAACAACAGTGGCATCAGTGTTTGTGAGCCCTCTGTGTGTGTGTTCTTTGAGTAGTACGTGTTTATTCTATTTTTGACCAATTAGATATAGACACAAAATTTCCACATCCTTGCTGGGCCAATCCTAAGTTAAGATGGATGTGTGAAGACAAACACAAATTCTTACACAAATTCTACACATATAGCTCTATCTGTTCAACCCGACGTTGCACACCAAAGTTACATTTCTTTTATTATGACTAGAATTTAAACGAACTTTGCAAAAGGCAATATCACTGAACTATCAACTAGGTATTGGTCTCTTTCTTACTCACTAACACAAGCACTTATTTTTCAGGCACTTAACAATCCTCTATTTGATTATAGCCAGACATGTCTGTCTACTTCATGTTTTGTGGTTTTATATATTTTTGATTTAGAAGGTTCTAATTAGAAGGTTTAGATTCTGAAGGTTCTAATTCAATTCTCACATCCCTGGACACTCCGGGCCATTCATGGATTTGGCCCAGGGGGTAGTCATACTCCCACAGTTTTGGTTGGATATCAGGAAAAGTTTCTTCACCCAGAGGGTATTTGGTGGTTGAGCACTGGAACAGGCTCCCCAGTGAAAGTGGTCTGCGCAGCAAAACTGACAGCTCAAGAAGTGTATGGACAACAGCCTCAGGTACTTGCTGGGAGTCTTGGTGTGTCCTGTGCAGGGCCAGGAGTTGGACTTGATGCTCCTTCCGGGTCACTTCCAACTCAGCATCCCTAAGGTCTCTAGGATTCTGTGATTGTGCTGAGAAAGTCTGAGTCCTCTTGGCAGATCCCATTTAATGACAAAAACACTGTGAGGAGGTCCTCCAAAAGCCACCAGATCTCCAAGGACAAACAATTGCATACCCTCTGTCTTTCCCTTGGGGGCTAGCTTTTTTGGAGATTTTTCTCTGGGGCAATTTTGTTCCCATTTGTTGGCAGGGAGATAATGAATGGACATTTATCAGGCCAACACAAATTTTGGTCTGAGCACTGTTAGAGTAGCGACAGGCCCCAACTCTCTCAGAAGCTGCAGCTAAGCTTGCAACAGTGAGTGACCATCATGGACAGATGGAAAAATGCAAGAGAAAATGATATGTCATGTGCCCTCACGTGGCAGTCCATGGGCATGTGGGCAAGAAGCACGGGACTGATGCTCATTTCCTGACAACCTGGACAAAAACAAACCCACAGGAATGACACCGGTGAACACATCTATCCACAGAGGATGCTGCCAGACAACGTTCTGAGCATTCTAAATGCACCCAGCATGGTTTTGGCCCAGGAAGTCCTTGAATCTCTCATCCCAGCACTTAGAGAAATGACCCTTCATGTAGGAAAGCCGGCAGAATTAGCCAGGAAATGAAAAGGCAGAAGTGCTGGAAACCAGGACACACCCCACAGCATTAGCTGGGATGGTTCACACTTGTGACATGAGCTGGCCAAAAAATTATGACTTCCACTGAGGTACCTGTGGACCTGTGGGAGTGCAGGACTGCTATAAAAGGCAGCTCAAGTCTCTGCTCTCTCAGCCACTTCTCTCACCTCCTTCTCTTCAGCAATCAGGTGAGTGGGATGCCTCTTCTCTAGCTGCTGTTTCAAGAGCAGCTGTTTCCTGGCTGGAGGTCTCAGCTGAGAGGGGCTGTCATAGTGCAGGGCTTGGAGGCGCTTTTGGGGGGAGAGGGTAGGGGAGAGAAGGTTTTGTGCAGACAGAGAAAGACAAACTGGGACTTGGCAGAGGTGGCTGCTGGGCTTTGAGCTGGGCAGTGCAATGTGGGCCAGGAGGTGCCTTGGCTGCAGGGTGATTGGGTGCAGTGCTGCTTCTCACGTGTCCTCACGTTCTGCTTCTCCCTGCCCTCTGTGCCAGGTGAACCTGTGAGCCCAAGCCATGTCCTGCTGCAAGCCCTGTGACCCTTGCTGCCAGCCCTGCGGCCCCTGCCCGCTGGCCAGCAGCTGCAATGAGTGCTGTGTCAGGCAGTGCCAGAGCTCCCACGTCGTCATTGAGCCGCCTGCTGTGCTGGTGACCCTGCCCGGCCCCGTCCTCAGCTCCTTCCCACAGAACACTGCCGTGGGATCCTCCACCTCTGCTGCTGTGGGCAACATCCTCAGCTGCGGCGGAGTGCCCATCAGCTCTGGGGGCTTTGACATCTCCTGCATCACCAACTGCTATGGAGGCAGCAGATGTCGTCCCTGCTAAATGCGCTGGCAACATCTGTGGGCAAGAATCCCCAAGACCTCAGAACATGGCTCTGGCCAGGAGATAGAGCTTCCGGATGTTGTATTTAGAGCTTTGGACCATCGCTTCCTTCTTCTACTCTCCTCTCCTTCTCTGTGCCTCTGTCCCCAGGCCAGTCCAGTGTGGACCTGTTGCCCATCCTTCCTCTGCAGGGCAGTCCAAAGAACACCACATGGGAGCTCCATCTAAGTGACTGCTCCTGGTGCTCTCTGTGGGCCATGTCCTTTTCTTCTTTAAACTTATTAAAATTGTGCTGCATTCAAGCCTTGGCCTCTGAGTCTCTTGTTCTGTGACAAATCCTCCAGTTGGCTCCGGAAAAAGATGGAGACAGCAATGGGTGGGATTCTCTGCACTGGATTTTACTTTGTGCCCTTTTTCCCTTGGAGATGATGAAGAATATCCCTGGCTATATGGCAGCCAAAGGCCATCATGGAGACTTTGGCTCCAAACACGGGGGGATTGGAAGCAACAACACCTGGGGACAGCCCACAACCTCATCACTTCCTGGCCTTCCTTCATTTCCTGCCCTAGGGCCTGTGGCCAGCGCACGCTGCAACAAGCAGATGTGATCCAAACCTCACACAGTCCCTCAGCATTTGGCAGGGCCCAGTGCTGCCCAGACACACAGGGCTGAGGTGAGTCACAAGTTAGGATTGGTAACACACTCCATCTCTGCAGTGGAGTCTCCATCCTTGTGAACCCAACAGCTCCAAAGGGGTGGAAAGCTTTGTTTCCAGGTTTTCATCTTCCCTGTGCAAATGATTTGTGACTTCACTGCTAGTGCCAACATGTAGCAATGTTTCCAGTTGTACTTGAGAGTTTCTGGTTAGTCCTTGGCCTTCAGCCCTAGGCAATACTCCAAATATCGTTCCCTGGGTATCCATGTTCTCCTGGGTACACAAAATGAACAGCTGAATGTGTTGCTGGGCTCCAAATACCAGCTCAGGTGCACAGCATTCTGTGATTCATGTGACCTTCTGCATATGCCGCTCCTGTCTAGATCTGTGGGCAGAGACACCAGATTTGTCCGTCTAACAGGGGGGTGCTATTTTTCTGTCATTGTCTTCTTTTCCTTTTGTGTGTGTTAATAAACTCACTGCATACCTTAAGTTGGGGCCTGTTTTGCCTTTTTCTCCAAAATCCTGTCTCCCAGAGGTAAAAAATGGCAGACACTGAATTCATCGGACATGAAACCACTGCAGACCTGCATCATTAAAGGGGACTATAAGCTACAAGAGAGTGCCCAAAGGGGACCCTGAGGATGGGGAAGGGTCTGGAGGGGCTATATGAGGAGTGGCTGAGGTCACCTGGCCCATTCCGCCCTGTAGAAAATGAGACTGAGCTCAGACTCCTTTGTGGTTTTCAACATCTTCCTAAGGGGCAGGAGAGGGGCAAGAACCAAACTCTTCACTCTCACGACCAGTGACAAGACTTGAGGACATGGTTGGAGCTGAGCTGAGGGAAGTTTAGTGCAGATATTTTGGCACGACTTCACTGAAGACTAAAAGCTGGGCAGTTGAAAAAGAAATCCGTTTTTGCACCATTACATCAGTCCCATGAAAGCCAAGTTATCAGAGTGTGTAGCAGTACGCAGAAGGCTGGTCACATAAAGTCTTTAAGTCAAAGCAGAAGCAGCAGCCACAGCAGCAGCAGGGGCCTCAGTAGTCTGTGTCCCATGAGCGTTGTATCAGTAGCAGTTCATGCAGTAGCAACAACAGTGGCATCAGTGTTTGTGAGCCCTCTGTGTGTGTGTTCTTTGAGTAGTACGTGTTTATTCTATTTTTGACCAATTAGATATAGACACAAAATTTCTACATCCTTGCTGGGCCAATCCTAAGTTAAGATGGATGTGTGAAGACAAACACAAATTCTTACACAAATTCTACACATATAGCTCTATCTGTTCAACCCGAGGTTGCACAGCAAAGTTACATTTCTTTTATTATGACTAGAATTTAAACGAACTTTGCAAAAGGCAACATCACTGAACTATCAACTAGGTATTGGTCTCTTTCTTACTTACTAACACAAGCACTTATTTTTCAGGCACTTAACAATCCTCTATTTGATTATAGCCAGACATGTCTGTCTACTTCATGTTTTGTGGTTTTATATATTTTTGATTTAGAAGGTTCTAATTAGAAGGTTTAGATTCTGAAGGTTCTAATTCAATTCTCACATCCCTGGACACTCCGGGCCATTCATGGATTTGGCCCAGGGGGTAGTCATACTCCCACAGTTTTGGTTGGATATCAGGAAAAGATTCTTCACCCAGAGGGTATTTGGTGATTGAGCACTGGAACAGGCTCCCCAGTGAAAGTGGTCTGCGCAGCAAACCTGACAGCTCAAGAAGTGTATGGACAACAGCCTCAGGTACTTGCTGGGAGTCTTGGTGTGTCCTGTGCAGGGCCAGGAGTTGGACTTGATGCTCCTTCCGGGTCACTTCCAACTCAGCATCCCTAAGGTCTCTAGGATTCTGTGATTGTGCTGAGAAAGTCTGAGTCCTCTTGGCAGATCCCATTTAATGACAAAAACACTGTGAGGAGGTCCTCCAAAAGCCACCAGATCTCCAAGGACAAACAATTGCATACCCTCTGTCTTTCACTTGGGGGCTAGCTTTTTTGGAGATTTTTCTCTGGGGCAATTTTGTTCCCGTTTGTTGGCAGGGAGATAATGAATGGACATTTATCAGGCCAACACAAATTTTGGTCTGAGCACTGTTAGAGTAGCGACAGGCCCCAACTCTCTCAGAAGCTGCAGCTAAGCTTGCAACAGTGAGTGACCATCATGGACAGATGGAAAAATGCAAGAGAAAATGATATGTCATGTGCCCTCACGTGGCAGTCCATGGGCATGTGGGCAAGAAGCACGGGACTGATGCTCATTTCCTGACAACCTGGACAAAAACAAACCCACAGGAATGACATCGGTGAACACATCTATCCACAGAGGATGCTGCCAGACAACGTTCTGAGCATTCTAAATGCACCCAGCATGGTTTTGGCCCAGGAAGTCCTTGAATCTCTCATCCCAGCACTTAGAGAAATGACCCTTCATGTAGGAAAGCCGGCAGAATTAGCCAGGAAATGAAAAGGCAGAAGTGCTGGAAACCAGGACACACCCCACAGCATTAGCTGGGATGGTTCACACTTGTGACATGAGCTGGCCAAAAAATTATGACTTCCACTGAGGTACCTGTGGACCTGTGGGAGTGCAGGACTGCTATAAAAGGCAGCTCAAGTCTCTGCTCTCTCAGCCACTTCTCTCACCTCCTTCTCTTCAGCAATCAGGTGAGTGGGATGCCTCTTCTCTAGCTGCTGTTTCAAGAGCAGCTGTTTCCTGGCTGGAGGTCTCAGCTGAGAGGGGCTGTCATAGTGCAGGGCTTGGAGGCGCTTTTGGGGGGAGAGGGTAGGGGAGAGAAGGTTTTGTGCAGACAGAGAAAGACAAACTGGGACTTGGCAGAGGTGGCTGCTGGGCTTTGAGCTGGCCAGTGCAATGTGGGCCAGGAGGTGCCTTGGCTGCAGGGTGGTTGGGTGCAGTGCTGCTTCTCACGTGTCCTCACTTTCTGCTTCTCCCTGCCCTCTGTGCCAGGTGCACCTGTGAGCCCCAGCCATGTCCTGCTGCAAGCCCTGTGACCCTTGCTGCCAGCCCTGCGGCCCCTGCCCGCTGGCCAGCAGCTGCAATGAGTGCTGTGTCAGGCAGTGCCAGAGCTCCCACGTCGTCATTGAGCCGCCTGCTGTGCTGGTGACCCTGCCCGGCCCCGTCCTCAGCTCCTTCCCACAGAACACTGCCGTGGGATCCTCCACCTCTGCTGCTGTGGGCAACATCCTCAGCTGCGGCGGAGTGCCCATCAGCTCTGGGGGCTTTGACATCTCCTGCATCACCAACTGCTATGGAGGCAGCAGATGTCGTCCCTGCTAAATGCGCTGGCAACATCTTTGGGCAAGAATCTCCAAGACCTCAGAACATGGCTCTGGCCAGGAGATAGAGCTTCCGGATGTTGTATTTAGAGCTTTGGACCATCGCTTCCTTCTTCTACTCTCCTCTCCTTCTCTGTGCCTCTGTCCCCAGGCCAGTCCAGTGTGGACCTGTCGCCCATCCTTCCTCTACAGGGCAGTCCAAAGAACACCACATGGGAGCTCCATCTAAGTGACTGCTCCTGGTGCTCTCTGTGGGCCATGTCCTTTTCTTCTTTAAACTTATTAAAATTGTGCTGCATACAAGCCTTGGCCTCTGAGTCTCTTGTTCTGTGACAAATCCTCCAGTCTGCTCCGGGAAAAGATGGAGACAGCAATGGGTGGGATTCTCTGCATTGGAATTTACTTTGTGCCCTTTTTCCCTTGGAGCTGATGAAGAATATCCCTGGCTATATGGCAGCCAAAGGCCATCATGGAGACTTTGGCTCCAAACGCGGGGGGATTGGAAGCAACAACACCTGGGGACAGCCCACAACCTCATCACTTCCTGGTCTTCCTTCATTTCTTGCCCTAGGGCCTGTGGCCAGCGCACGCTGCAACAAGCAGATGTGATCCAAACCTCACACAGTCCCTCAGCACTTGGCAGGGCCCAGCTGCTGTCCAGACACACAGGGCTGAGGTGAGTCACAAGTTAGGATTGGTAACACACTCCATCTCTGCAGTGGAGTCTCCATCCTTGTGAACCCAACAGCTCCAAAGGGGTGGAAAGCTTTGTTTCCAGGTTTTCATCTTCCCTGTGCAAATGATTTGTGACTTCACTGCTAGTGCCAACATGTAGCAATGTTTCCAGTTGTACTTGAGAGTTTCTGGTTAGTCCTTGGCCTTCAGCCCTAGGCGATACTCCAAATATCGTTCCCTGGGTATCCATGTTCTCCTGGGTACACAAAATGAACGGCTGAATGTGTTGCTGGGCTCCAAATACCAGCTCAGGTGCACAGCATTCTGTGATTCATGTGACCTTCTGCATATGCCGCTCCTGTCTAGATCTGTGGGCAGAGACACCAGATTTGTCCGTCTAACAGGGGGGTGCTATTTTTCTGTCATTGTCTTCTTTTCCTTTTGTGTGTGTTAATAAACTCACTGCATACCTTAAGTTGGGGCCTGTTTTGCCTTTTTCTCCAAAATCCTGTCTCCCAGAGGTAAAAAATGGCAGACACTGAATTCATCGGACATGGAACCACTACACACCTGCACCATTAAAGAGGACTATAAGCTACTACCAAGGTGTGCCCAAAGGGGGTCCTGAGGATGGGGAAGGGCCTGGAGGGGCTATATGAAGAGTGGCTGAGGTCACCTGGCACATTCTGCCCTGTAGAAAATGAGACTGAGCTCAGACTCCTTTGTGCTTTTCAACATCTTCCTAAGGGGCAGGAGAGGGGCCAGAACCAAACTCTTCACTCTCACGACCAGTGACAAGACTTGAGGACATGGTTGGAGCTGAGCTGAGGGAAGTTTAGTGCAGATATTTTGGCATGACTTCATTGAAGCCTAAAAGCTGAGCAGTTGAAAAAGAAATTCGTTTTTGCACCATTACATCAGTCCCATGAAGGCCAAGTTATCAGACTGTGTAGCAGTACGCAGAAGGCTGGTCACATAAAGTCTTTAAGTCAAAGCAGAAGCAGCAGCCACAGCAGCAGCAGGGGCCTCAGTAGTCTGTGTCCCATGAGCGTTGTATCAGTAGCAGTTCATGCAGTAGCAACAACACTGGCATCAGTGTTTGTGAGCCCTCTGTGTGTGTGTTCTTTGAGTAGTACGTGTTCAGTTTATTTTTGACCAATTAGATACAGACACAAAATTTCTACATCCTTGCTGGGCCAATCCTAAGTTAAGATGGATGTGTGAAGACAAACACAAATTCTTACACAAATTCTACACATATAGCTCTATCTGTTCTACCCAAGATTGCACAGCAAAGTTACATTTCTTTTATTATGACTAGAATTTAAACGAACTTTGCAAAAGGCAATATCACTGAACTATCAACTAGGTATTGGTCTCTTTCTTACTTACTAACACAAGCACTTATTTTTCAGGCACTTAACAATCCTCTATTTGTTTATAGCCAGACATGTCTGTCTACTTCATGTTTTGTGGTTTTATATATTTTTGATTTAGAAGGTTCTAATTAGAAGGTTTAGATTCTGAAGGTTCTAATTCAATTCTCACATCCCTGGACACTCCGGGCCATTCATGGATTTGGCCCAGGGGGTAGTCATACTCCCACAGTTTTGGTTGGATATCAGGAAAAGATTCTTCACCCAGAGGGTATTTGGCGATTGAGCACTGGAACAGGCTCCCCAGTGAAAGTGGTCTGCGCAGCAAAACTGACAGCTCAAGAAGTGTATGGACAACAGCCTCAGGTACTTGCTGGGAGTCTTGGTGTGTCCTGTGCAGGGCCAGGAGTTGGACTTGATGCTCCTTCCGGGTCACTTCCAACTCAGCATCCCTAAGGTCTCTAGGATTCTGTGATTGTGCTGAGAAAGTCTGAGTCCTCTTGGCAGATCCCATTTAATGACAAAAACACTGTGAGGAGGTCCTCCAAAAGCCACCAGATCTCCAAGGACAAACAATTGCATACCCTCTGTCTTTCCCTTGGGGGCTAGCTTTTTTGGAGATTTTTCTCTGGGGCAATTTTGTTCCCGTTTGTTGGCAGGGAGATAATGAATGGACATTTATCAGGCCAACACAAATTTTGGTCTGAGCACTGTTAGAGTAGCGACAGGCCCCAACTCTCTCAGAAGCTGCAGCTAAGCTTGCAACAGTGAGTGACCATCATGGACAGATGGAAAAATGCAAGAGAAAATGATATGTCATGTGCCCTCACGTGGCAGTCCATGGGCATGTGGGCAAGAAGCACGGGACTGATGCTCATTTCCTGACAACCTGGACAAAAACAAACCCACAGGAATGACATCGGTGAACACATCTATCCACAGAGGATGCTGCCAGACAACGTTCTGAGCATTCTAAATGCACCCAGCATGGTTTTGGCCCAGGAAGTCCTTGAATCTCTCATCCCAGCACTTAGAGAAATGACCCTTCATGTAGGAAAGCCGGCAGAATTAGCCAGGAAATGAAAAGGCAGAAGTGCTGGAAACCAGGACACACCCCACAGCATTAGCTGGGATGGTTCACACTTGTGACATGAGCTGGCCAAAAAATTATGACTTCCACTGAGGTACCTGTGGACCTGTGGGAGTGCAGGACTGCTATAAAAGGCAGCTCAAGTCTCTGCTCTCTCAGCCACTTCTCTCACCTCCTTCTCTTCAGCAATCAGGTGAGTGGGATGCCTCTTCTCTAGCTGCTGTTTCAAGAGCAGCTGTTTCCTGGCTGGAGGTCTCAGCTGAGAGGGGCTGTCATAGTGCAGGGCTTGGAGGCGCTTTTGGGGGGAGAGGGTAGGGGAGAGAAGGTTTTGTGCAGACAGAGAAAGACAAACTGGGACTTGGCAGAGGTGGCTGCTGGGCTTTGAGCTGGCCAGTGCAATGTGGGCCAGGAGGTGCCTTGGCTGCAGGGTGGTTGGGTGCAGTGCTGCTTCTCACGTGTCCTCACTTTCTGCTTCTCCCTGCCCTCTGTGCCAGGTGCACCTGTGAGCCCCAGCCATGTCCTGCTGCAAGCCCTGTGACCCTTGCTGCCAGCCCTGCGGCCCCTGCCCGCTGGCCAACAGCTGCAATGAGTGCTGTGTCAGGCAGTGCCAGAGCTCCCACGTCGTCATTGAGCCGCCTGCTGTGCTGGTGACCCTGCCCGGCCCCGTCCTCAGCTCCTTCCCACAGAACACTGCCGTGGGATCCTCCACCTCTGCTGCTGTGGGCAACATCCTCAGCTGCGGCGGAGTGCCCATCAGCTCTGGGGGCTTTGACATCTCCTGCATCACCAACTGCTATGGAGGCAGCAGATGTCGTCCCTGCTAAATGCGCTGGCAATATCTTGGGCAAGAATCTCCAAGACCTCAGAACATGGCTCTGGCCAGGAGATAGAGCTTCCGGATGTTGTATTTAGAGCTTTGGACCATCGCTTCCTTCTTCTACTCTCCTCTCCTTCTCTGTGCCTCTGTCCCCAGGCCAGTCCAGTGTGGACCTGTCGCCCATCCTTCCTCTACAGGGCAGTCCAAAGAACACCACATGGGAGCTCCATCTAAGTGACTGCTCCTGGTGCTCTCTGTGGGCCATGTCCTTTTCTTCTTTAAACTTATTAAAATTGTGCTGCATTCAAGCCTTGGCCTCTGAGTCTCTTGTTCTGTGACAAATCCTCCAGTCTGCTCCGGGAAAAGATGGAGACAGCAATGGGTGGGATTCTCTGCACTGTATTTTACTTTGTGCCCTTTTTCCCTTGGAGATGATGAAGAATATCCCTGGCTATATGGCAGCCAAAGGCCATCATGGAGACTTTGGCTCCAAACGCGGGGAATTGGAAGCAACAACACCTGGGGACAGCCCACAACCTCATCACTTCCTGGCCTTCCTTCATTTCCTGCCCTAGGGCCTGTGGCCAGCGCACGCTGCAACAAGCAGATGTGATCCAAACCTCACACAGTCCCTCAGCACTTGGCAGGGCCCAGCTGCTGTCCAGACACACAGGGCTGAGGTGAGTCACAAGTTAGGATTGGTAACACACTCCATCTCTGCAGTGGAGTCTCCATCCTTGTGAACCCAACAGCTCCAAAGGGGTGGAAAGCTTTGTTTCCAGGTTTTCATCTTCCCTGTGCAAATGATTTGTGACTTCACTGCTAGTGCCAACATGTAGCAATGTTTCCAGTTGTACTTGAGAGTTTCTGGTTAGTCCTTGGCCTTCAGCCCTAGGCAATACTCCAAATATCGTTCCCTGGGTATCCATGTTCTCCTGGGTACACAAAATGAACGGCTGAATGTGTTGCTGGGCTCCAAATACCAGCTCAGGTGCACAGCATTCTGTGATTCATGTGACCTTCTGCATATGCCGCTCCTGTCTAGATCTGTGGGCAGAGACACCAGATTTGTCCGTCTAACAGGGGGGTGCTATTTTTCTGTCATTGTCTTCTTTTCCTTTTGTGTGTGTTAATAAACTCACTGCATACCTTAAGTTGGGGCCTGTTTTGCCTTTTTCTCCAAAATCCTGTCTCCCAGAGGTAAAAAATGGCAGACACTGAATTCATCGGACATGGAACCACTACACACCTGCACCATTAAAGAGGACTATAAGCTACTACCAAGGTGTGCCCAAAGGGGGTCCTGAGGATGGGGAAGGGCCTGGAGGGGCTATATGAGGAGTGGCTGAGGTCACCTGGCACATTCTGCCCTGTAGAAAATGAGACTGAGCTCAGACTCCTTTGTGCTTTTCAACATCTTCCTAAGGGGCAGGAGAGGGGCCAGAACCAAACTCTTCACTCTCACGACCAGTGACAAGACTTGAGGACATGGTTGGAGCTGAGCTGAGGGAAGTTTAGTGCAGATATTTTGGCATGACTTCATTGAAGCCTAAAAGCTGAGCAGTTGAAAAAGAAATCCGTTTTTGCACCATTACATCAGTCCCATGAAGGCCAAGTTATCAGAGTGTGTAGCAGTACGCAGAAGGCAGGTCACATAAAGTCTTTAAGTCAAAGCAGAAGCAGCAGCCACAGCAGCAGCAGGGGCCTCAGTAGTCTGTGTCCCATGAGCGTTGTATCAGTAGCAGTTCATGCAGTAGCAACAACAGTGGCATCAGTGTTTGTGAGCCCTCTGTGTGTGTGTTCTTTGAGTAGTACGTGTTCATTCTATTTTTGACCAATTAGATACAGACACAAAATTTCTACATCCTTGCTGGGCCAATCCTAAGTTAAGATGGATGTGTGAAGACAAACACAAATTCTTACACAAATTCTACACATATAGCTCTATCTGTTCTACCCAAGATTGCACAGCAAAGTTACATTTCTTTTATTATGACTAGAATTTAAACGAACTTTGCAAAAGGCAATATCACTGAACTATCAACTAGGTATTGGTCTCTTTCTTACTTACTAACACAAGCACTTATTTTTCAGGCACTTAACAATCCTCTATTTGTTTATAGCCAGACATGTCTGTCTACTTCATGTTTTGTGGTTTTATATATTTTTGATTTAGAAGGTTCTAATTAGAAGGTTTAGATTCTGAAGGTTCTAATTCAATTCTCACATCCCTGGACACTCCGGGCCATTCATGGATTTGGCCCAGGGGGTAGTCATACTCCCACAGTTTTGGTTGGATATCAGGAAAAGATTCTTCACCCAGAGGGTATTTGGTGATTGAGCACTGGAACAGGCTCCCCAGTGAAAGTGGTCTGCGCAGCAAACCTGACAGCTCAAGAAGTGTATGGACAACAGCCTCAGGTACTTGCTGGGAGTCTTGGTGTGTCCTGTGCAGGGCCAGGAGTTGGACTTGATGCTCCTTCCGGGTCACTTCCAACTCAGCATCCCTAAGGTCTCTAGGATTCTGTGATTGTGCTGAGAAAGTCTGAGTCCTCTTGGCAGATCCCATTTAATGACAAAAACACTGTGAGGAGGTCCTCCAAAAGCCACCAGATCTCCAAGGACAAACAATTGCATACCCTCTGTCTTTCCCTTGGGGGCTAGCTTTTTTGGAGATTTTTCTCTGGGGCAATTTTGTTCCCGTTTGTTGGCAGGGAGATAATGAATGGACATTTATCAGGCCAACACAAATTTTGGTCTGAGCACTGTTAGAGTAGCGACAGGCCCCAACTCTCTCAGAAGCTGCAGCTAAGCTTGCAACAGTGAGTGACCATCATGGACAGATGGAAAAATGCAAGAGAAAATGATATGTCATGTGCCCTCACGTGGCAGTCCATGGGCATGTGGGCAAGAAGCACGGGACTGATGCTCATTTCCTGACAACCTGGACAAAAACAAACCCACAGGAATGACATCGGTGAACACATCTATCCACAGAGGATGCTGCCAGACAACGTTCTGAGCATTCTAAATGCACCCAGCATGGTTTTGGCCCAGGAAGTCCTTGAATCTCTCATCCCAGCACTTAGAGAAATGACCCTTCATGTAGGAAAGCCGGCAGAATTAGCCAGGAAATGAAAAGGCAGAAGTGCTGGAAACCAGGACACACCCCACAGCATTAGCTGGGATGGTTCACACTTGTGACATGAGCTGGCCAAAAAATTATGACTTCCACTGAGGTACCTGTGGACCTGTGGGAGTGCAGGACTGCTATAAAAGGCAGCTCAAGTCTCTGCTCTCTCAGCCACTTCTCTCACCTCCTTCTCTTCAGCAATCAGGTGAGTGGGATGCCTCTTCTCTAGCTGCTGTTTCAAGAGCAGCTGTTTCCTGGCTGGAGGTCTCAGCTGAGAGGGGCTGTCATAGTGCAGGGCTTGGAGGCGCTTTTGGGGGGAGAGGGTAGGGGAGAGAAGGTTTTGTGCAGACAGAGAAAGACAAACTGGGACTTGGCAGAGGTGGCTGCTGGGCTTTGAGCTGGCCAGTGCAATGTGGGCCAGGAGGTGCCTTGGCTGCAGGGTGGTTGGGTGCAGTGCTGCTTCTCACGTGTCCTCACTTTCTGCTTCTCCCTGCCCTCTGTGCCAGGTGCACCTGTGAGCCCCAGCCATGTCCTGCTGCAAGCCCTGTGACCCTTGCTGCCAGCCCTGCGGCCCCTGCCCGCTGGCCAGCAGCTGCAATGAGTGCTGTGTCAGGCAGTGCCAGAGCTCCCACGTCGTCATTGAGCCGCCTGCTGTGCTGGTGACCCTGCCCGGCCCCGTCCTCAGCTCCTTCCCACAGAACACTGCCGTGGGATCCTCCACCTCTGCTGCTGTGGGCAACATCCTCAGCTGCGGCGGAGTGCCCATCAGCTCTGGGGGCTTTGACATCTCCTGCATCACCAACTGCTATGGAGGCAGCAGATGTCGTCCCTGCTAAATGCGCTGGCAATATCTTTGGGCAAGAATCTCCAAGACCTCAGAACATGGCTCTGGCCAGGAGATAGAGCTTCCGGATGTTGTATTTAGAGCTTTGGACCATCGCTTCCTTCTTCTACTCTCCTCTCCTTCTCTGTGCCTCTGTCCCCAGGCCAGTCCAGTGTGGACCTGTCGCCCATCCTTCCTCTACAGGGCAGTCCAAAGAACACCACATGGGAGCTCCATCTAAGTGACTGCTCCTGGTGCTCTCTGTGGGCCATGTCCTTTTCTTCTTTAAACTTATTAAAATTGTGCTGCATACAAGCCTTGGCCTCTGAGTCTCTTGTTCTGTGACAAATCCTCCAGTCTGCTCCGGGAAAAGATGGAGACAGCAATGGGTGGGATTCTCTGCACTGTATTTTACTTTGTGCCCTTTTTCCCTTGGAGATGATGAAGAATATCCCTGGCTATATGGCAGCCAAAGGCCATCATGGAGACTTTGGCTCCAAACGCGGGGAATTGGAAGCAACAACACCTGGGGACAGCCCACAACCTCATCACTTCCTGGCCTTCCTTCATTTCCTGCCCTAGGGCCTGTGGCCAGCGCACGCTGCAACAAGCAGATGTGATCCAAACCTCACACAGTCCCTCAGCACTTGGCAGGGCCCAGCTGCTGTCCAGACACACAGGGCTGAGGTGAGTCACAAGTTAGGATTGGTAACACACTCCATCTCTGCAGTGGAGTCTCCATCCTTGTGAACCCAACAGCTCCAAAGGGGTGGAAAGCTTTGTTTCCAGGTTTTCATCTTCCCTGTGCAAATGATTTGTGACTTCACTGCTAGTGCCAACATGTAGCAATGTTTCCAGTTGTACTTGAGAGTTTCTGGTTAGTCCTTGGCCTTCAGCCCTAGGCAATACTCCAAATATCGTTCCCTGGGTATCCATGTTCTCCTGGGTACACAAAATGAACGGCTGAATGTGTTGCTGGGCTCCAAATACCAGCTCAGGTGCACAGCATTCTGTGATTCATGTGACCTTCTGCATATGCCGCTCCTGTCTAGATCTGTGGGCAGAGACACCAGATTTGTCCGTCTAACAGGGGGGTGCTATTTTTCTGTCATTGTCTTCTTTTCCTTTTGTGTGTGTTAATAAACTCACTGCATACCTTAAGTTGGGGCCTGTTTTGCCTTTTTCTCCAAAATCCTGTCTCCCAGAGGTAAAAAATGGCAGACACTGAATTCATCGGACATGGAACCACTACACACCTGCACCATTAAAGAGGACTATAAGCTACTACCAAGGTGTGCCCAAAGGGGGTCCTGAGGATGGGGAAGGGCCTGGAGGGGCTATATGAGGAGTGGCTGAGGTCACCTGGCACATTCTGCCCTGTAGAAAATGAGACTGAGCTCAGACTCCTTTGTGCTTTTCAACATCTTCCTAAGGGGCAGGAGAGGGGCCAGAACCAAACTCTTCACTCTCACGACCAGTGACAAGACTTGAGGACATGGTTGGAGCTGAGCTGAGGGAAGTTTAGTGCAGATATTTTGGCATGACTTCATTGAAGCCTAAAAGCTGAGCAGTTGAAAAAGAAATCCGTTTTTGCACCATTACATCAGTCCCATGAAGGCCAAGTTATCAGAGTGTGTAGCAGTACGCAGAAGGCAGGTCACATAAAGTCTTTAAGTCAAAGCAGAAGCAGCAGCCACAGCAGCAGCAGGGGCCTCAGTAGTCTGTGTCCCATGAGCGTTGTATCAGTAGCAGTTCATGCAGTAGCAACAACAGTGGCATCAGTGTTTGTGAGCCCTCTGTGTGTGTGTTCTTTGAGTAGTACGTGTTCATTCTATTTTTGACCAATTAGATACAGACACAAAATTTCTACATCCTTGCTGGGCCAATCCTAAGTTAAGATGGATGTGTGAAGACAAACACAAATTCTTACACAAATTCTACACATATAGCTCTATCTGTTCTACCCAAGATTGCACAGCAAAGTTACATTTCTTTTATTATGACTAGAATTTAAACGAACTTTGCAAAAGGCAATATCACTGAACTATCAACTAGGTATTGGTCTCTTTCTTACTTACTAACACAAGCACTTATTTTTCAGGCACTTAACAATCCTCTATTTGTTTATAGCCAGACATGTCTGTCTACTTCATGTTTTGTGGTTTTATATATTTTTGATTTAGAAGGTTCTAATTAGAAGGTTTAGATTCTGAAGGTTCTAATTCAATTCTCACATCCCTGGACACTCCGGGCCATTCATGGATTTGGCCCAGGGGGTAGTCATACTCCCACAGTTTTGGTTGGATATCAGGAAAAGATTCTTCACCCAGAGGGTATTTGGTGATTGAGCACTGGAACAGGCTCCCCAGTGAAAGTGGTCTGCGCAGCAAACCTGACAGCTCAAGAAGTGTATGGACAACAGCCTCA
Organism: Sylvia atricapilla; assembly: GCF_009819655.1. Taxonomy (NCBI): domain Eukaryota; kingdom Metazoa; phylum Chordata; class Aves; order Passeriformes; family Sylviidae; genus Sylvia; species Sylvia atricapilla. The sequence continues at coordinate 2,888,036 of NC_089166.1, read as the reverse complement.
GGTACTTGCTGGGAGTCTTGGTGTGTCCTGTGCAGGGCCAGGAGTTGGACTTGATGCTCCTTCCGGGTCACTTCCAACTCAGCATCCCTAAGGTCTCTAGGATTCTGTGATTGTGCTGAGAAAGTCTGAGTCCTCTTGGCAGATCCCATTTAATGACAAAAACACTGTGAGGAGGTCCTCCAAAAGCCACCAGATCTCCAAGGACAAACAATTGCATACCCTCTGTCTTTCCCTTGGGGGCTAGCTTTTTGGAGATTTTTCTCTGGGGCAATTTTGTTCCCGTTTGTTGGCAGGGAGATAATGAATGGACATTTATCAGGCCAACACAAATTTTGGTCTGAGCACTGTTAGAGTAGCGACAGGCCCCAACTCTCTCAGAAGCTGCAGCTAAGCTTGCAACAGTGAGTGACCATCATGGACAGATGGAAAAATGCAAGAGAAAATGATATGTCATGTGCCCTCACGTGGCAGTCCATGGGCATGTGGGCAAGAAGCACGGGACTGATGCTCATTTCCTGACAACCTGGACAAAAACAAACCCACAGGAATGACATCGGTGAACACATCTATCCACAGAGGATGCTGCCAGACAACGTTCTGAGCATTCTAAATGCACCCAGCATGGTTTTGGCCCAGGAAGTCCTTGAATCTCTCATCCCAGCACTTAGAGAAATGACCCTTCATGTAGGAAAGCCGGCAGAATTAGCCAGGAAATGAAAAGGCAGAAGTGCTGGAAACCAGGACACACCCCACAGCATTAGCTGGGATGGTTCACACTTGTGACATGAGCTGGCCAAAAAATTATGACTTCCACTGAGGTACCTGTGGACCTGTGGGAGTGCAGGACTGCTATAAAAGGCAGCTCAAGTCTCTGCTCTCTCAGCCACTTCTCTCACCTCCTTCTCTTCAGCAATCAGGTGAGTGGGATGCCTCTTCTCTAGCTGCTGTTTCAAGAGCAGCTGTTTCCTGGCTGGAGGTCTCAGCTGAGAGGGGCTGTCATAGTGCAGGGCTTGGAGGCGCTTTTGGGGGGAGAGGGTAGGGGAGAGAAGGTTTTGTGCAGACAGAGAAAGACAAACTGGGACTTGGCAGAGGTGGCTGCTGGGCTTTGAGCTGGCCAGTGCAATGTGGGCCAGGAGGTGCCTTGGCTGCAGGGTGGTTGGGTGCAGTGCTGCTTCTCACGTGTCCTCACTTTCTGCTTCTCCCTGCCCTCTGTGCCAGGTGCACCTGTGAGCCCCAGCCATGTCCTGCTGCAAGCCCTGTGACCCTTGCTGCCAGCCCTGCGGCCCCTGCCCGCTGGCCAACAGCTGCAATGAGTGCTGTGTCAGGCAGTGCCAGAGCTCCCACGTCGTCATTGAGCCGCCTGCTGTGCTGGTGACCCTGCCCGGCCCCGTCCTCAGCTCCTTCCCACAGAACACTGCCGTGGGATCCTCCACCTCTGCTGCTGTGGGCAACATCCTCAGCTGCGGCGGAGTGCCCATCAGCTCTGGGGGCTTTGACATCTCCTGCATCACCAACTGCTATGGAGGCAGCAGATGTCGTCCCTGCTAAATGCGCTGGCAATATCTTTGGGCAAGAATCTCCAAGACCTCAGAACATGGCTCTGGCCAGGAGATAGAGCTTCCGGATGTTGTATTTAGAGCTTTGGACCATCGCTTCCTTCTTCTACTCTCCTCTCCTTCTCTGTGCCTCTGTCCCCAGGCCAGTCCAGTGTGGACCTGTCGCCCATCCTTCCTCTACAGGGCAGTCCAAAGAACACCACATGGGAGCTCCATCTAAGTGACTGCTCCTGGTGCTCTCTGTGGGCCATGTCCTTTTCTTCTTTAAACTTATTAAAATTGTGCTGCATTCAAGCCTTGGCCTCTGAGTCTCTTGTTCTGTGACAAATCCTCCAGTCTGCTCCGGGAAAAGATGGAGACAGCAATGGGTGGGATTCTCTGCACTGTATTTTACTTTGTGCCCTTTTTCCCTTGGAGATGATGAAGAATATCCCTGGCTATATGGCAGCCAAAGGCCATCATGGAGACTTTGGCTCCAAACGCGGGGAATTGGAAGCAACAACACCTGGGGACAGCCCACAACCTCATCACTTCCTGGCCTTCCTTCATTTCCTGCCCTAGGGCCTGTGGCCAGCGCACGCTCCAACAAGCAGATGTGATCCAAACCTCACACAGTCCCTCAGCACTTGGCAGGGCCCAGTGCTGCCCAGACACACAGGGCTGAGGTGAGTCACAAGTTAGGATTGGTAACACACTCCATCTCTGCAGTGGAGTCTCCATCCTTGTGAACCCAACAGCTCCAAAGGGGTGGAAAGCTTTGTTTCCAGGTTTTCATCTTCCCTGTGCAAATGATTTGTGACTTCACTGCTAGTGCCAACATGTAGCAATGTTTCCAGTTGTACTTGAGAGTTTCTGGTTAGTCCTTGGCCTTCAGCCCTAGGCAATACTCCAAATATCGTTCCCTGGGTATCCATGTTCTCCTGGGTACACAAAATGAACGGCTGAATGTGTTGCTGGGCTCCAAATACCAGCTCAGGTGCACAGCATTCTGTGATTCATGTGGCCTTCTGCATATGCTGCTCCTGTCTAGATCTGTGGGCAGAGACACCAGATTTGTCCGTCTAACAGGGGGGTGCTATTTTTCTGTCATTGTCTTCTTTTCCTTTTGTGTGTGTTAATAATCTCACTGCATACCTTAAGTTGGGGCCTGTTTTGCCTTTTTCTCCAAAATCCTGTCTCCCAGAGGTAAAAAATGGCAGACACTGAATTCATCGGACATGGAACCACTACACACCTGCACCATTAAAGAGGACTATAAGCTACTAGAGAGTGCCCAAAGGGGGTCCTGAGGATGGGGAAGGGTCTGGAGGGGCTATATGAGGAGTGGCTGAGGTCACCTGGCACATTCTGCCCTGTAGAAAATGAGACTGAGCTCAGACTCCTCTGTGGTTTTCAACATCTTCCTAAGGGGCAGTCGAGGGGCAAGAACCAAACTCTTCACTCTCACGACCAGTGACAAGACTTGAGGAAATGGCTGGAGCTGAGCTGAGGGAAGTTTAGTGCAGATATTTTGGCATGACTTCATTGAAGCCTAAAACCTGGGCAGTTGAAAAAGAAATCCTTTTTTTGCACCATTACATCAGTTCCATGAAGGCCAAGTTATCAGAGTGTGTGGCAGTACACAGAAGGCTGGTCACATAAAGTCTTTAAGTCAAAGCAGAAGCAGCAGCCACATCAGTAGCAGGGGCCTCAGTAGTGTGTGTCCCATGAGTGTTGTATCAGTAGCAGTTCATGCAGTAGCAACAACAGTGGCATCGGTCTTTGTGAGCCCTCTGTGTGTGTGTTCTTGGAGTAGTACGTGTTTATTCTATTTTTGACCAATTAGATATACACACAAAATTTCTGCATCCTTGCTTGGCCAATCCTAAGTTCAGATGGATGTGTGAAGACAAACGCAAATTCTTACACAAATTTTACACATATAGCTCCAGATGTTCAATCCAAAATTACTCAGCAGATTTACATTACTTTTATTATGACTAGAATTTAAACGAACTTTGCAAAAGACAATATCACTGAACTATCAACTAGGTTTTGGTCTCTTTCTTACTTACTAACACAAGCACTTATTTTTCAGGCACTTAAAAGTCCTCTATTTGATTAAAGCCAGACATGTCTGTCTACTTCATGTTTTGTGGTTTTATATATTTTTGATTTAGAAGGTTCTAATTAGAAGGTTTAGATTCTGAAGGTTCTAATTCAATTCTCACATCTCTGGACACTCCGGGCCATTCATGGATTTGGCCCAGGGGGTAGTCATACTCCCACAGTTTTGGTTGGATATCAGGAAAAGTTTCTTCACCCAGAGGGTATTTGGTGATTGAGCACTGGAACAGGCTCCCCAGTGAAAGTGGTCTGCGCAGCAAAACTGACAGCTCAAGAAGTGTATGGACAACAGCCTCAGGTACTTGCTGGGAGTCTTGGTGTGTCCTGTGCAGGGCCAGGAGTTGGACTTGATGCTCCTTCCGGGTCACTTCCAACTCAGCATCCCTAAGGTCTCTAGGATTCTGTGATTGTGCTGAGAAAGTCCGAGTCCTCTTGGCAGATCCCATTTAATGACAAAAACACTGTGAGGAGGTCCTCCAAAAGCCACCAGATCTCCAAGGACAAACAATTGCATACCCTCTGTCTTTCCCTTGGGGGCTAGCTTTTTTGGAGATTTTTCTCTGGGGCAATTTTGTTCCCGTTTGTTGGCAGGGAGATAATGAATGGACATTTATCAGGCCAACACAAATTTTGGTCTGAGCACTGTTAGAGTAGCAACAGGCCCCAACTCTCTCAGAAGCTTCAGCTAAGCTTGCAACAGTGAGTGACCATCATGGACAGGTGGAAAAAGCAAGAGAAAATGATATGTCATGTGCCCATCACGTGGCAGTCCATGGGCATGTGGGCAAGAAGCACGGGACTGATGCTCATTTCCTGACAACCTGGACAAAAACAAACCCACAGGAATGACATCGGTGAACACATCTATCCACAGAGGATGCTGCCAGACAACGTTCTGAGCATTCTAAATGCACCCAGCATGGTTTTGGCCCAGGAAGTCCTTGAATCTCTCATCCCAGCACTTAGAGAAATGACCCTTCATGTAGGAAAGCCGGCAGAATTAGCCAGGAAATGAAAAGGCAGAAGTGCTGGAAACCAGGACACACCCCACAGCATTAGCTGGGATGGTTCACACTTGTGACATGAGCTGGCCAAAAAATTATGACTTCCACTGATGTACCTGTGGACCTGTGGGAGTGCAGGACTGCTATAAAAGGCAGCTCAAGTCTCTGCTCTCTCAGCCACTTCTCTCACCTCCTTCTCTTCAGCAATCAGGTGAGTGGGATGCCTCTTCTCTAGCTGCTGTTTCAAGAGCAGCTGTTTCCTGGCTGGAGGTCTCAGCTGAGAGGGGCTGTCATAGTGCAGGGCTTGGAGGTGCTTTTGGGGGGAGAGGGTAGGGGAGAGAAGGTCTTGTGCAGACAGAGAAAGACAAACTGGGACTTGGCAGAGGTGGCTGCTGGACTTTGAGCTGGGCAGTGCAATGTGGGCCAGGAGATGCCTTGGCTGCAGGGTGATTGATTAGGTGCAGTGCTGCTTCTCACATGTCCTCACTTTCTGCTTCTCCCTGCCCTCTGTGCCAGGTGCACCTGTGAGCCCCAGCCATGTCCTGCTGCAAGCCCTGTGACCCTTGCTGCCAGCCCTGCGGCCCCTGCCCGCTGGCCAGCAGCTGCAATGAGTGCTGTGTCAGGCAGTGCCAGAGCTCCCACGTCGTCATTGAGCCGCCTGCTGTGCTGGTGACCCTGCCCGGCCCCGTCCTCAGCTCCTTCCCACAGAACACTGCCGTGGGATCCTCCACCTCTGCTGCTGTGGGCAACATCCTCAGCTGCGGCGGAGTGCCCATCAGCTCTGGGAGCTTTGACATCTCCTGCATCACCAACTGCTATGGTGGCAGCAGATGTCGTCCCTGCTAAATGCGCTGGCAAAATCTTTGGGCAAGAATCTCCAAGACCTCAGAACATGGCTCTGGCCAGGAGATAGAGCTTTGGGATATATTCTTTGTAGCTCTAATTCACTGTTACCTTCATTTAGTTTTCTCTTTTTTTTTTTTTTCACTCCCCTTATATTTCCATGCCAGCCTATCGGAGACCTATTGTCTTTCCTTCTTTAGTATGGGCAGATGGACACCCTGCAGATGCTCCACTGCATCTTAGCAGTTGTCTTGGTGCTCTCTGTGAGCTACCTCCTTTTCTTCTTTACACTCAATAAATTCAATGCACAGTCAAGCCTTGGCCTCTGAGTTCTCCTTGTTTCCCTGGAAAATCTTCCAGTCTGCCCAGGATAAAGGGTGGAGAAGCTGAGGGTGGGAGTCCCTGCAGTGAATTTTACTATATGCTCTTTCGTTTTGGAGCTGAGGAGAATGTACCTGGACACTGCACAGTCAGTGGCCATCATGAACAGTGAGGCTCCAAAGGCTCACAGTATTGGGCTGGTGTATGGATTGATATGTCCAAGTTACGAAACCACAGCTGAAATGTGAAGATTAGATTTATTTCACTACCTCATTAACTGAAATGTCCCAAGGCACTGCCAGGCTGCAGAGGCACATAAAATGGGAACAGTGGCACCATTAGGGTCAGTCTACTCCTGGCAGGTCCCCGACTGTCCCTGTATCTCAGGGGGTCTCATTCATGTGCAGTTTATCAATGCTGTGCTTTTATCACCTTTGAGTTTTTTCATCTCTCACTCTCCCAGCAGGAGGCTCAAGACTCTCTGTGAGAGATCCCTCTTAAGGTTCTCATAGCTTTTGTATTGTGTCTCCAAAGAGAGACAGGATAATCAGCAGTAAATATGTGAAGTTTTCCACATGGATATTTCTACCCTCCCCACCTACAAAGTCACCTTGTACAAATCTATCATCCTGCTCTCCAAATCTTTCCGTTTTAACCTTTTCCTCCCAACAGCTGGGAAACAGCAATGCGTGGAAACAGCCCACAACCTCATCTCTACCTTCTTCTCCTCTCCATTATCCAGTCTATGGTCCATAGGCTGCACACAGCAGCACAGGCAGATGAGGTACACATCTCATTGGGGCCCTCAGCTCATGCAGTGCCTATCTCTGTCCTAAGATGCAGTGCTGAGATATGTCAAAAGTTAGGGTTGGTGTCAGCCATACTCTGGATATGCAGTGGTAAATAACTTTTGCTTGAGTCTGTGCAGAAGACTTAGGGCTTCACTATTAATTCACATTTCTCCCATGTATGGATAGATGGAATCTGTCCATCAATGCCTTCCCAACTGAAGCCTTTGACCAAACCTGTGCCCGAGGGGGACTGCAAGACAGACAATGGACCCTGGTGAAGACAGGGTCTGCCATAGACAGCCCGCAGATCACAGGGTCATCTAATGCTTTAGGTTGAACAATCTTGTCCCACCCCAGTGCCATGCACAGGGACACCTGCCACCAGACCAGCCTGCTCAAAGCCCCGCTGTCACCAAAAACCTGGAACTAAACTCTCCAACCAATTTCCTGCATCAGAAAGCTGGTGTTACTTTATTAGCAGAGCTGGGTGCATAGGGATGTCTCCTCTAAGCATGCCCAGTAACCTAACAGACCAGGTTGTGTTCCAAAAACTAATACATATTCATCACTTTTTTGAATACATGCACGCATGTTAATTATGTCTGTGGACTTGTTTGCATACTGTTCCAGATCTTCTGGTTAATCTTTGCTTTTAGAGAGTATCTCAAATACGTATTCAGGTCATAAACTACTACTCCCCCATTCTTCACTCTGACACACAAACCTTGTTCTCAAAACTAAGATACTGACTAAAACATATTAAACACTGATATAAGTATATAAGGAAGCATTAGGCCACATTAATCTGTGGTATTTGTACTAAGCACAGTCTGCTACAAAACTAAGCATTAAGCATGAGTATAGGGATCATACAGTATGTGCTAAAGTCAAAAGAATTTTCGAACATCTTTCCCCACTGCTGCTAAGGCTCCTTGAAGAAATAGAACTTGTTTGGTAGCAAATCCCCCCCTTGATACCTTAATATAATTTCTTTAAAGCTTCATAAGCAGTTATTATATTGACCTAGTCTTCACAGCGGTAAGCACTGAATTAAACAACAGGTGATTAAAGTCACAAGTACTACATTACATCACAGTAAGTACGACAGATTGTTTGACCCATCCAATCCATCCAAAGCTGAGGAATGTTGTTCCACCCACAAAACTAGCCAAGGGAAATCTAGTCCTTCTGTCTCTGTAGCATTTGTGGCTGGTTTCTTCAGATTTTTCTTTCTTTTCTATTAGTCAGCATTTATTGGAAAGATTGAACCAACACATATCTTTAAATTCTTCACATCCTTGATTATGTCTCAACACCAAGTAGTCCATTGCTGCTCAGTTTTCAAGGGCAGATCTCTGACTTGTGTCATTTCTGTACTTATGGCTGTTAATGCTTGTGAAGCATTATATCTTTACCATGTCTTTACCTAAAGCACACATGGTTCTCTTTCTGGTGATAGCTCACAGCAACCCTGACTCCAGGTGTTCAAAAGGCAACAGCAATCAGATCACTCTCACTATATAGGGTAACTTGGGAATCACAATCCTCTGTCAACTATAAACTGAACACTTCTCTCTTTCATGTTTCAAACCTTCTTGGTCAAGTAGTTAATCTACCATAAGCACAGGGTTCTCCAGAAATATTGGCCAGAACATATGAGTAGGGCTGTCAGCCACAAAACAAAACCCATCCTATAGGTAACTTCATGTGCCCCCAGGTGTAAGAAATTTGTTCTGTGCTACTGCTTTTTAAAGGAGGATGTACCTGTGTTAGATGTCAACATTTAGAGGAGCAATTGACAAATGACATTGCTTTTCTCTGCACTGATTGTGGCAGCCACTGATCCCAACTTGTGAATCCCCTCAGCTCTGCATGTCAGGACAGCAGCTGGGCCCTGCCGGGCACTGGACTGTAGAAGGTACAGATGTCATAAGGGTGTCATGTCTTTGACCACATGCTGTTCATGGAGCAGGTAATGGAGAGGAGAAGGAAGGGATGAGGTTGTGGGCTGTGACCTCCACAGTGAAGATTGTTTCTCATATTCATCACTGCCACTCTTTGCATCCAGGATCTCCTTGATGGCCATTGACTGCAAAGTAGCCAGCAATGTCTTGATTACCTGCAAGAGAAAGGACACAAAGTAAAATCCACTCAGGGACTCCCACCCAAGCTTCTCTACCTTTTTCACTGAGCAGACTGGAAGTGTGGCCACAGAATGAAGGACGACTTGGAGGCCCAGGTTTGGATGCACAACATTAGGAGTCTACAGAAAAAAGGAGGGGGCTCACAGAGGGAACCAGGAGCAGCCATGAAGATGCAGTGGAATTCATGCAGGGTGTCCATCTACCTTTCATGTTGAGGGAGTGAGGGCAACACATCACCTCTAAACCGGCCTGGGGACACACAGGAAACAGGAGGTAAGAAGGAACAAAATGGAAGATGGGAAGAACATTGAAAGCTCTGTCACATCCCCTCACATTGCAGTTCTTAAGCATGTGCGGACGAAGCACAAGAGCAGAGTCCATTTCCTGACAACTTTGCCATAAACAACCCAATCAGAAATAACCCAAGTGAACATCACCTGCCCACAAGGGACACCACCAGCCCTTGATCATATCATTCTGCCTGTGATGATGTTTTCTGCCTCAGAAATTAATAACCTTCTCATCACAGCAATTACAGAACCAGCCTTTCATATAGGAAAGCAAATGGCAGAAGCCAGGAAATGAAAAGCCAGAAATGCAGGAAATGAAGACACTGCCCCATTATTAGCTTGGATGGCTTGCATTTGCCATGAGCTGGTCAGAAAATAGTCACTTCCACAAATGTTCCTCTGGGCTTGAGGCAGTGCAGGACTGCTATAAAAGGCAGCCAGGGCCTCTGCACTCTCAGCCACTTCTCTCACCTACTTCTCCTCCAGAATCAGGTGAATGTGAAGCCTCGTCTCCTTCTCCTTTTTCCCCTTCTTCTCTCTCTTCTCCTTCTTCTCCTCCTCTTCCTTCTTAAAGACCAGCTCTTTCCTGGCTGAAGATCTCAGCTGAGAAGGGGTGTCATAGCACAGAGTGGGGAGCTGCTTGTGCTGGTAGAGGGCAGGGGAGAGAAGGTCTTGTGCAGACAGAGAAAGAGAGGCTGGGACTTGGCAGAGGTGGCTGCTGGGCTTTGAGCTGGCCAGTGCAATGTGGGCCAGGAGGTGCCTTGGCTGCAGGGTGATTGGGTGCAGTGCTGCTTCTCACGTGTCCTCACTTTCTGCTTCTCCCTGCCCTCTGTGCCAGGTGCACCTGTGAGCCCCAGCCATGTCCTGCTGCAAGCCCTGTGACCCTTGCTGCCAGCCCTGCGGCCCCTGCCCGCTGGCCAGCAGCTGCAATGAGTGCTGTGTCAGGCAGTGCCAGAGCTCCCACGTCGTCATTGAGCCGCCTGCTGTGCTGGTGACCCTGCCCGGCCCCGTCCTCAGCTCCTTCCCACAGAACACTGCCGTGGGATCCTCCACCTCTGCTGCTGTGGGCAACATCCTCAGCTGCGGCGGAGTGCCCATCAGCTCTGGGGGCTTTGACATCTCCTGCATCACCAACTGCTATGGAGGCAGCAGATGTCGTCCCTGCTAAATGCGCTGGCAAAATCTTTGGGCAAGAATCTCCAAGACCTCAGAACATGGCTCTGGCCAGGAGATAGAGCTTTGGGACATTGTAATTAGAGTTTCAAGCCACTGTCCCCTTCTTCTCCTCTCTCCTCTTTATTTCTTTTGCTGTTTGTGTCTCTGCAGACCAGCATGGGAGAACCTGTTGCCCTTCTTCTTCCTCCCTTTTTAGGGTGGGCAAATGGACGCCCTGCAGGAACTCCATTGTGACTTAGTGAGTCTTCCTGGTGCTCTCTGTGAGCCACCTTCTTTTCTTCTTTAGACCTAATAAAATTGTTTTGCAACCAAATCATGGCCTCCAAATCCTCCTTCTTTCCATGGCAACTCTTCCAGTCAACTCAAGGAAAAAGTTTGAGAAAGCAAGTGTTGGGACTCCATGCAGGGAATTTTACTTCATAACTTTTCTTCTGGAGCTGTTGAAATCTTCCTTGGCTACCCCACAGAGAATGGTCTTCAGGAAAACCCTGGCTTTGAAGGTTTGCAGCAACAGAGATGAGAAACAAAGCCCTGGGGACAGCCCACAACCTGACTTCTGCCTTCTCCTCCCCTGCCATCATCTGGTCTACAGTCCATGGTCAGCACAGATGGTCAAAGACAGATGAGATATGCACCTCATACACCCCTTTATTACCTGGCAAGGCCCAGCTGCCTTCCAGATATTGCGAGGCTGATAACAACAAGCTGATATCAATACTTGCCATATTCAGGCTACAAAGTTGCAGTCCCCATTCCTGTGAACCAAACACCTCTATGGGCTACTGCCTGGCTGGGCTCTTGGTCTTTTCGGGGCAGAGGCTTCTTCATTTTTGGGTTCTCTTTTTGTTTTTGTTCCCTTGTCCCAGAGACACTACAGGTAGCACTTTTTAGCTGCCTGGAGGTGAATCCCATGGATGCTGCCTATCACCGCAGGTGGCTATGCTCCAGCAAGCTGGTCAAGATGGATTAGCCCCCACTCCAGGAAAGAAGAATACAGAAACAGAGACCTTCTCTTTCACAGCTGATTTTGGTGAAGGTGCACTCTTGGCTTTGAAGGTAGTTGCTTTGGATTTACAACTGTAGCCATTTGTTAAGACTGCATTTCACAATTAGAAACTGTTTTGAAATTAACTTCGAAAACTTTGCCAGCAGCAAAAAAGTGAGCAAGTTCCTGGGGTTGGACCACCCTGTGTTGGTGTGGACAGACCTGTCCTTTCCTCTCCACCACAGGCAAAGGGCAGAGCAGAGTAGTAGTACCACTGGAGCCTCATGAATGGTAGGAGTAAGCGGCAGCAGTGCAGACCCTGTGTGAACTGGCAAGTCTTCATCAGCCACTAGAACTGCTCTACAGGCTCTTGCCTTTCCCAGTAGGGTTTACCATTATCTTGTCCCTTTTTTTCCTGGGAGCACATGGTCACCTGCCATCTTCCCCTTATCCCTCAAGCCATGCAGCCACCTTGGGAAGGATATTTCTGGAATTTCTCTTTGTTCCCATGGGTTTTGTGAGGTTCAGCAATTTTGTATCTAGCAGTAATTTACTGTTATTTTTTGTCTGATCCATTCCTTAGTAAAATGTTATTTTTTTCACTTATATCTACTCATACTTTGTTCTATATTGGTGGGAATATATTGGTTAGAATTAAGAGAAGATTACTTATTTCAGAGTGCCCAGCTCTTTAAATTATCTTAAACCAAGACTACTACCACCAGTGAAATTTTCCAAACCTCTGTTCCATTTTCTTTGGGACAATTGCAATTTTTCCCTTGTAACAACCAATACTGTTGCAGAGTAAGATAATATTACTGTGTACTCTGCCTCCTCATAAATTAATTTGTCTTTACAAGTGTGCAGAGCTTGGGGTGAAGGGATGTGAAGAAGGGTTGCTGACTCAAACCCCTTCTCTGGGGAGTGAAGTGATATCAGGCTCAGAGAGTCACACCTCCCTTTCTGCCTTCTCAATTTTTACAGGTGGATGGAATTAAGGGTGCAGGGAGGGTTTGGTTTTGCTGCATTAAACTTACAAGGGCTGAGGATTGTGACATTGCATTCAAGGAGGTCCACCTTTTCCTCAGGGCTGAAAAACTCTAATTTATTCTCCACACCTCCCACAGCAGTGTTAATTTGCAACTCCAAAGCTTTCGCTTTAGACAAGTTTGTTTAACTGGTTTTCCAGGTTTTGGGCTAGCTTCTTCTGGGCATTCCATTCTCAATCTGCCCTGAGGTGGGCTATTGTTTCAGCCCCCAAGAGAATTTGCAACTCAATCAGGTCTTTCTGTTGCTGCTCCACAATATACTTCTCTTTGAGTACCAGTATGAATTTTTCCCTTGCTGGGGTTTTTCCGCATCTTTTGCCAACGTTCAAGTTTTCTCTGCAACTAACTGCAGATTTTGCCAATTTTTCTTAGCCCACATCCCTCTTTATGAGGTTGGACAAAGTCTATAAGCTTTTAAAAATTCTATCAGTGGACAACAGGTCTGTAGTGGATCTAATGTTGGCTAAATGACAATGCACTCACTAGAATTATTTGCTCCTTTTCTGCTGCAAGATAGGATTAGGAGAAGAGAAAAGCAGGCTCAAAACTTTAAAAGCTATAAAGAAAACATTATTAACAAAACTAAAAGAAGAAAAAAAAAATAATCAGAATAAAACTTTCAGAATACTTTTCCTCCTGCCACAACCTTTTTTTCTTTCTCACTGACAACATACAGAGACAAAACCTGGAGCCTTCATTCAGTTTACCACCACGAAAATAGTCTTTCTTTAGTTCTCTGAGGGAGAGGAGTCTGTCTTGCTATGTCGTGGAGATTTCTCCACAAGAAACAGTTCTCTTTAATTTCCACGAATAGCAGCATTTGCGAAGTCCCTCCCATCTCATGCAGCCTTCCCACAGCTGCTTTCATGGGCCATGTCAACTCATGGGGTACTATTTTAAGGATGAGCTGTTCAAAAGCAAGGTTCTCTTCATCTATCTCTGAAGGTCATCTTCATCTCTGGGAATAGAGGTCTTCTTTCCCTGGGGGCAGAGGGTCTTCATCACTCTCATCTCTCTCTCTGTTCAAAGTTCTCATGAGATCACACTACTTCAGCACCTACTTGCTTCAGCATGAATGCCTTTGCTGGTGTCTGCAACTTGAACACTCCATCCCCTCATGTTTTTTCATGAATTAAAGAGATATTCTAGGATCTCCTCATTCTCCTCTCATCTGGGACTTGAATCCTTCTTTACTGACCTTGGTGTCTTCATGTTGTTTCTCTATGTGTCTTCACCTTTCTCTCACTCGGTAGAGGATCGATGTTCTGCAAGTTTCATCTGTACAATGAAAGAGTTAATATCTCGCCCAGGGGCCTGCTGATGGTCATGATGGTTTCTGCCGGGGCAGTGGTAAAAGCAGTCAAAGCAGTTGTGGTGGTAGATTCAGGGCGGTGATAGATTCAGGCCACGCTGGGGGCTGTGCCAGGATCTCAGGGGCCTGGGCCAGAACAGCACAACCACTCTGGACACAGGGCTGGGCTCCGGCCCCTGTTGCACGCAATTCCAGCTGCAGGCTGGCCTGACTGTGCTGTGGGGGCAAACTAGCCTGGTGGCAAGATGTTAACAGCCACTGGGGCCCAGCACGGCTCTTTCGGCTCTTTCGGGGCCCCTCGGCCTTCTCTCCTGTGCCTGGCAGCCACCAGGGCCCAGCCCGGCTGGGACATGGCCCGGCGGGCTCCCTGGAAGGGCCACCCGGCTGCACAGAGCGGGGCCAGGCCGCCCTGCTACACCTCTTCCCAGGACAGACGGAAAAGAGACTTTCCCCAAGCTTGTTTGCCTTAAAATGTGAATTTCACAGAGGCATATTCAGCTCTTTAATTGGTTTAACAGGTTGTCAATATTTAAACTAGCCACTAGTTCATTTTGTCAATGAAGAGGAAACTTTTAGCAGCTTCTCCTAGATAATCACTTCCGTGGATGGTATTTTCCCTCTTCACCACAAATCAATTAATACAAAACCACTGATCTCAAGGTCAGATCAGTTTTTAACCACAATTCTGTGACCTTTTTGCTGGAGAATATCGGTATGAGAAATGACACTCACTTTTAAAAATTTCAAAGGTTTATTAAAAAACCTTAACAAAATACTACAAAGGACTGAATAAGGAAAAAGGACAGTGCACTGGGATCTGGTGACCCTGACAGCCATGAGCTCACCTACAGAATGGCTGCTCCACTTTTTATACGTTTGGGGTTGCACCAGGCAACCCTGGCCTCTCCCGAAGTTTGTCAGTCAACTTTTCCCTTGTCCATTGGTGGAGGCTTCTTTCTTGAAGCTTGACTGGAGGTGTTGTCATGCCACACCTCCTAATAACAAGCCTGCCCTCTTCCCAAAATGCCCTATGTCAGGGGCACAGGTACACGCCTTCCCTCCACATGCCCCGAGTACACAGGCTGTCTATTGGCATCATACAGGGGGGGAAGGGGGACTGTGGGGAGGACGTCTAAACAATAAATCATAATAACATAACTATACATCAATAAAATTTTCTTTAATGTACACATAGTATGTATCTCTTAATCGTGACAGCCAACCATCAAATTAACTATCTATAACATCTGTTTCAAGCAAAAAATTAGTTTACTCTTTATTCTGCAAGGAGCAGTTCTCTCTGTGTAAAATACCTCTTCATCACCTCAAGAATACCCTGTTCACCTGAGCCAATTAAAATGCAGACCCCCAAAATTTCATTCAGTGTGACACTTAAAAAGGCTTTTGTTTTTCATGTACTCTGATTTAGACACACCAAAAAGATATTCTCAAGAGGTCACAAATACCAAAAAACCCTTTACTGCCTACTTTGGAAAATCGAAGAACTTTGAGAAAAGGTTTCAAGCAGCATCCAATCAACACAAAATACTTCTCAAAGCATTAATTAATCAATTCAATTTAGCAGATTCTAAGCCCACCTGATTTTAGTTACCCAAAATTCTAAGAAGAGAATTAGAAGAAGAGGGGAAAGAGAGAAGGACAGGGAAAGGAATAGAAGAGAACAAACAGAGCTACTATTTCTGATTCCAGTGGTGTTCAGCCTATGGAAATTCCAAGAACAGGGAGGGTCAAGACATGTACTTACCTTGTGTCCTCAGGTTAAATACCCTTTGACTTTCCTGGATCCTGGTGGGACTTCCAGCCATCTGGCCACGCTGGAGGTAGATCGGGGTGCAGGGGTAGGCTGTGGAGCATTGCCTCTGGTTTTCCAGGGATTGGCAGCCTCTGAAAGGTTAGGATGCAGGTCCAGGGAATGGGATGTATGAAGCAGGATATTGCCTCATCAGGGCAGAGCCCAAGCTGCCTTTTTCTCCACACAAAATCATGTGAATATTTCAAGCCAGCAATCCTTCCAGTCTCTCACTTATGGGCTTGGAACATCCTGATCTAGATAAAGACACCTGTGATTTTGGCACCTGGGTGGATTAGATGATCTGTATGATCCATTCAAACCCAAACCGTTCTATGAGTCCCTGATCTGTGGGCTGTCTCTGCCAGAGCATTTGTTCAACAGGGTCCGCCATCCTTTGCCTGATACTCCTAGGCAGTGGTTTGGTCAAAAGAGAAGACAATGTTCAGATAACATCTATCTCTAAGTGGAAGAAATGTGAACCTTTAGTGAAGCAGTAAGTCATTTGCATAAACTCAACCAAAATCATTAACTACTGCATACCCTGAGTATGGTGGATACCAATCCCAACCTGTGAATTGTCTTAATCCTGCATGTCTGGACAACAGCTTTGCCTGCCTGTGCTGAGGGAGTGCATCTCATCTCCCTTGCTTCTATTTGCATGCCATGGAGCTGAGACCAGGTAAGGGAGTGGAGGAGAAGGAAGAGATGAGGTTATGGGCTGGTCCCAGGAATTGTTTTTCCCCTTCCCCATTCCTGCCACCCTTTGGAGCCTGTCTCTCTGATGGCCTCTGGCTGCCAAGAAGCCAGGGATGACTTTGTCAGCACCGAAGAAAAAGGCACAAAGGAAAATCCACTAGAGGGAATCCCACCATTTGCTTTCTCCAGCTATTTTCCCTGAGCAGACTGAAAGAGTTGTTACAGAACAAAGGAAGACTCAGAGACCTGTACATGAATGCAAACAGCTTTATTGAGTGTTGAGAAAAAAGTACTCAGAGTGGCTTTGAGAGGGCACCCGGAGCAGCCATTAAGATGCAGTGGGGTGTCCCTCTGCTTGGCCTGCAGAGGTAGAGGAGGACAACAAGTCTCCACTAGACTGGCTTGAGGAGACATGGACAGCAAAGAAAGAGCAAAAGGAGAGAGGAGAAGAAGGGGACAATGGCTTGAAATTCTAATTACAATGTCCAAAGCTCTATCTCTTGCCCAGAACCAGGTCCTGAGGTGGTGGAGGTTCTTGCCCAAGGATATTGCCAGCGCAATTAGCAGGGACGACATCTGTTGCCACTGTAGCGGCTGGTGATGCAGGAGAGGTCAAAGCCCCCAGAGTTGATGGGCACTCCGTCACAGCTGAGGATGTTGCCAACAGCAGCAGAGGTGGAGGATCCCACCACGGTTGTTCTGAGGGAAGGAGCTGAGGATGGGTCCAGGCAGGGTCACTACCACAGGTGAGGGTTCAATGACGACGTGGGAGTCCTGGCACTGCCTGACACAGCACTCATTGCAGCTGTTGGCCAGCGGGGTGGGGCCGCAGGGCTGGCAGCAAGGGTTGCAGGGCTGGCAGCTGGACATGGCTGGAGCCTGGTGCTGCACCTGGCACAGAGGGCAGGGAGAAGCAAAAAGTGAGGACTCACGAGAAGTGGCTCCACACCCAAAGGAACCTCCTTGTTCACATTGCACTGCCCAGCTCAAAGCCCAGGAGTCACCTCTGCCAAGTCCCAGCCTCTCTCTGTCTGCACAAGACCTTCTCTCCCCTACCCTCTCCCAGCACAAGCAGCTCCCAGCCCTCAGCTCTTATGGCACCTCTCAGCTGAGACCTACAGCCAGGAAAGAGCTGATCCTAAGGCAGGAAGAGACGAGGCTTCCAACTCACCTGATTCCTGAAGAGAAGGAGGTGAGAGAAGTGGATGAGAGAGCAGAGACTTGAGCTGCCTTTTTATAGCAGTCCTGCACTGCCTCAGGCCAGAGGCACCTTTGTGTAAGTGATTATTTTTCTGACCAGCTCATCTCAAATGCAAACTATCCAGCTAATGGTATGGGGTGTGCCCTGTTTTCCTACACTGCTGCCTTTTCATTTCTAGTGCATTCCACACGCTTTCTTTTATGCAAACTTCTGTAGTGTCAAGATTAGAGGTTCAAGAACTTCAGGGCAGAAAGACATCAGCACAGGCACAATGCTCAGATCAAGAGCTGGCAGCATCCCCTGTGGGCAGGTGATGTGAACCTATTTCATGCCTGTAGATTTGTTTATGGCAAAGTTGTCAGGAAAGGGGCACCACTCTTGTGCTTCTCACCTGCATGCCCAAGGTCTCCATTGTTTGGGCACATGACAGATTTTCAGGTTGCTATTTCCTTCTTCCACTTTTCTCTTCCTTTTGTTTCTTTATCTCCCCAGACTACTCTAGTGAAGACATGTTGCCCTCCCTCCTTCCACAGGAGAGGCAGACAGGCGACCTGCAGGATCTCCACTGCATTTTAGTGGCTACCCCGATACTCCTTGTAGGAACTATTACAGTCTGCTCAGGGTAGAAGAGAGAGGAAGAGGAGGGGAGTACCTGCAATAGATTTTACTTTGAGCCTTTTCCTTGCAGCTTATGAAGATATCCCCTGCTACTCTATAGCCAATGACAGTTAGGCCACCAATCCAAAATATCCTGGCAGTGGAGATGGAAAATAACAGTGCTTTGGAACAGTCCACAACTTCATCTCTTCCTTCTCCTGTGTTCTGTTGCCTGGTGTATATGGTCAGCACACAGGAACAGATATGCACCTCAGACCTCCTTTAGCACATGACAGTGCTCGGCTGCTGCTGTTATATTCAGTTCTCAGGTTTTTCACTAGTTAGAATTGGAATCAAGAATGCTCAAGCTATGCAAGTGTCGTTTGACACTGGCCCAATGCCAGGCACCCACAAGAGTGTCTCACTCACCCTCCCCTGCTACAGATTGGCAGTGCAGAGGGAAAAAATTAAAAAGGTCTGTGAGTGAGATAAGAATTGGGAGAAAACATTCAAGGGCAAAAGAGGTTAAATTTAAAGTTGCAAAGTGGCTTTATTGCTCACAGAATCAGAGGAGGATAATGAGAAGTAAAATAAGCCCTTAAAACACCTTTTCCTCCCAGCCCCTCACTCCTTTCCCACAACAGTGTAGGGAGACAGGACATGGGGGTTTTGGGTCAGTTCATCACTGACATTTTCTTCCACTGCTCCTGGAGAGGAAGTCCTTCCCCTGTGAGACTGTGGGATCCCTCTCACGGGAGACAGTTCTCCATGAACTTCTCCATCCTGGGTCCACTCTTACAAGCATCAGGTCGACAGCACCTGCTGCAACATGAGTCCCTCCCACGGGCAGACAGTTCTCCCAAGACTGCTGCAGCATTGGTCTCTCTTTCATCGGGGTGCAGGCCTCCAAGGACAGGCTGCTCCAGCTTGGAAACAGGGCCACTCTCTCCATGAGGTCTTCTACTGGACCACAGCCTTCTCCAGGCTTCCACCTGCTCTGCCATGGGCACCTCCCTCACGGGCTGCAGGTGGATCTCTGCATTCCCCGTGGATCCTCACAGGCTGCAGGTGGATTATAAAGACAGCTGAGATATTCTGGACTGTCCTGTCTGGGAAACATAGAGAGTAGATGGCTGAAAGTCAGAGGCAGTAAGAGACAGATGGTTAGGAAAAGAAAAGCTGTCAATCTGTCATTGGTCTCCAGGTGGACAAGCACAAGGGCCAATTAACCTCATTGCCCACCATCCCCTGAGGGTATCACCAAATGGGACAGAAGAAACTTATCCAGCACCAATTTGATGCAAATAGGCAGACATTTCTTTGTTGGGGGTGCCCAGAACACTGGGACTAGCTCCTCAGAAAACATGTTGTGCTTAACAAACAAAACTATCAATTTTATAAACTTTTTCTGCTGAATCATCATTACACAGATTCTTTACATATTATGCATACTATGCCCCACTCTTAAACTTAACCTTTACATTGATGGGTTCCAATAGCAATAACTTCATCAACATTCTTATCCTAAAACAATCATTGCTCAACTCTACTAAGATCTACTGTTTGGAATCCTTCATAATAAAATCAAGATGGGAAGGGTAGTGTGTTTCCAAGCAGCACAACTGGTGAGCATAATGGTCTCCACAATTTCTTGGCTGTGGAAATGGAAACATAAGGGTCCAGTAAGCCCTTGGTGAGGTTTCTATGCTTGCACATTTTAAACACAGCCCTCCTAATATCTCTATATCCTGTTCTTCACTATTTTTTTTTACCTATAATCATAGCTAACCCTTTGTATATCATAAAATTGATTATTTGTTCAAAACATTCATAACAAGGGGAAAAATAGTAGGAGAAGACTGCTCCTACAGGGACAAATAGGAAGCAGAAAATATAGCAAGCAAAGGACAAATACTCAATGCACTTCTATTTCCCATACTTAATGTAAAACCAGAAAGACCCTGGCTGGCTTCCAGTGCCCCAGGTGCTTGCCCCCCACCCTTTCCTTCCTCTATGGGTGAGGAGAAAAGTAAGGTGGAAATGGTCACAGCTCAAGATGAAGACAGAAGGATTAGATATCAATAACCATGGGCAAAGCAGACTTGACTTAGGGGACATACATTTAACTTACTGCCAATCAAAAATAGAGGAGGATGGTGAGGAGTAACTAAAATAACCCCACCTTCACTCCATCCTCATGTCTGTTTCACAGCCTCAACTTCCCTCTTTCATTTTTGAACTCTTTTGTTTCCCTCCACCCCAAAGCAGTGCGGTGAGATGCAGAATGTGGGGTTGTGGTCTGTACACAACTCTTTCTTCCTGTCACAGTTTCCTCCTCTCATTTTTAATGTGCTCAAGCACAGGCCCTTCCCATAGGCTACAAACTATCAAGATTGGCTCCAGTGTGCATCATGTCCATGGGCTTCAGCTTGAGTCCTCCAAAGGCCACTGTTTTCCAGGAGCCTGCTTCAGCATCAGCCCTGCACAGTCCAGAGTTCCTACAGAGCCTCTCTACCTGCTCTGGCATGGGATCATCCATGGTCTTCTCTGAGGATATCTGGTGCATGATGGTCTCTTCCATGGGCTACCGGGGAACCCCTGTATCATTGCCTGGGGCAACTTCTCCTCTCCTGTCTCTGGTCTTGGTGTGTCCCATTTTTTGGGTCATCCCTCTCTTCTAGTGGAGTGTGCTGCCCTTAGCTGAATGTGCTTTCATGGAGACACCACCAGCATTGCTAATTTGCTCATGTGAGGCAACACTAAATCCATTTAGAAGCTGGCTGAAACAGACTCTGTTATATGTGACTGTCCCTGGATTCTTCTTACAATGACCACCCCTTCAATCTTCTTTCCCCACTACCATTTTTCTCAAGAAAAATGGTATTATTAGTTACACTTAAAGATTTGGAAGAAATACTCCAAAAAATCCAGCCATCGAATGTCCTTTCTAAATCCTACAGGAAATGGAACAGGTGCAGCTAATAAGGACCATTTCCTTAATATTATTGTTGTCAGATATTAACTCATAGACTCATAGAATCACAGAATATCCTGAGTTGGATGGGACCCATCAGGATCATCAAGTCCAACACCTGGCCCTGCACAGACAGCCCAGCCCTGAGAACATTGTCCAAATGCTCCTTGAGCTCTGGCAGCCTTAGGGGTTGTGACCATTCCCTGTTCAGGGAGCCTGTTCCTGTTCAGTGTCTGACCACCCTCTGAGGGAAGAACCTTTTCCTAACAGCCAGCCTACACCTGCCCTGACACAACTTCATACCATTCCCTTGAGTCCTGTCCTTGGTCACCAGACAGAAGAGATCAATGTCTGCCCCTCCACAAGTTGTAGATTGCACTGATGTCTCCTCTCAGCCTCTCTTTATCAAGACTGAATAAACCAAGTGACCTCAGTGACTCCTCGTATGGCTCCCCTTCCAGACCCTTCACCACCTTTGTCTCCTCCTTTGGACACCTCTCTAACAGCTTAATATCTTTCTTATACTGTGGTGCCCAAAACTAGCTCAAGAACTCAGGGTAAGGCTGCCCCAGTGCTGAGCAGAGTGGGCCAATGCCCTTCCTTGCCCAGCCGGCTATGTTTGGCCTGATGTCCCCCAGGACGCTGTTGGCCCTCCTGGCTGCCAGGGCACTGCTGAGTCATATCTAACTTGCCATCAACCAGGACCCTCAAGTCACTTTCCTCGGCTCTGATCTCCAGCCTCTCTGTCCTCAGTCTGTCCGTACATTCACAGCTGCCCCATCCCAGGTGCAGAAGTTGGTACATGCCCTTGTTGAACTTCATATGGTTGGTAATTGCCCACCTCTAATTTGTTGAGGTCTCTTTGCAGAGCCTCTCTGTCTTTGAGGGAGTTGACAGCTCCTCCCAGTTTTGCATACTCTGCAAACTTAATATTTGTTCAAGCCCTGGATCCCAACTATTTATGAAAATGTTGAAGAGGATTGACCCTAAAAGTGAGGTACCTCATTGGAGACCAGTTGCCAGTCTGATGTCTCATTGTCACCCTTTGTGCCTGACCCATGAGCCAGTTGCTCACCCATCACACAATGTATTTATACAGTTTTGCCCTGGACATTTTGTCCAGAAGGATCCTTTGAGAAACAGTATCAAAAACTTTAGAGAAATGCAAAAAAGATTGTATCACTTGCCTACCATTCATCAGGTTACCTTGCTGTGAAAGGAAATTAGGTTTGACAAGTACGGCTTTCCTCTTGTGGACTGACGCTAGTGGTGAAAAACAACTGCCTTGTTAATCATGTGTCTTTGAATACGTCCTAGAATAATCTTCCAGCTAATTTGACCAGGGATTTTACTACAAGCCTAGACTGACACACGTATGCTCTCACATCTTCATGAAACAAACAAAAAACCTGTACATACAAATAAGGTCAGGAAATGTCATTAGCTGAGAAATCTGTTGTGGAGATGCAGCATATTCCTTCACAGCAGTGGCCTTGGGCACGTGGGAGAGAAGCACAAGAGCAGTGCCCATTTTCCGACAACGTTACCACAGACAAGACCACAGGAATGAAACTGGTAAACACAACCTGCCCACAGGGGATGCCGAGAACAATTAATCTGAGATTTCTGGCTGTGCTGACGTCTTTCTGCATCAGAAATCGTTGATGCTCTCATCCCAGCACTTACAGAAAGAGATCTTAATATAGGAAAGCACGCGGAATTAGCCAGGAAATGAAAAGGCAGAAGTGGAGGAAAACAGAACACAGCCCCATCATTAGCTGGGATAGTTTGCATTTAACATGAGCTGGTCAGAAAATTATGACTTCCACTAAGGTGCCTCTGGGCCTGAGGCAGTGCAGGACTGCTATAAAAGGCAGCCCAAGCCTGTGCTCTCTCATCCACTTCTCTCACCTTCACCTCCTCAGGAATCAGGTGAGTGGGAAGCCTCTTCTCCTCCTCCTCATCCTGCTGCTCAAAGACCAGCTCTTTCCTGGCTGGAGGTCTGAGCAGTTGTAACACAGGCCAGGGAGCTGCTTGTGCTGGGAGAAAGCAGGGGAGAGAAGGTCTTGTGCAGACAGAGAAAGAGAGGCTGGGACTTGGCAGAGGTAGCTGCTGGGCTTTGAGCTGGGCAGTGCAATGTGGGCCAGAAGGTGCCTTGGCTGCAGGGTGATTGGGTGCAGTGCTGCTTCTCATGTGTCCTCACTTTCTGCTTCTCTCTGCCCTCTGTGCCAGGTGCACCTGTGAGCCCCAGCCATGTCCTGCTGCAGACCCTGTGACCCTTGCTGCCAGCCCTGCGGCCCCACCCCACTGGCCAACAGCTGCAATGAGTGCTGTGTCAGGCAGTGCCAGGACTCCCATGTGGCCATCCAGCCCTCAGCCGTGGTGGTGACCCTGCCCGGCCCCATCCTCAGCTCCTTCCCACAGAACACTGCCGTGGGATCCTCCACCTCTGCTGCTGTTGGCAACATCCTCAGCTGTGGTGGAGTGCCCATCAACTCTGGGGGCTTTGACATCTCCTGCATCACCAACTGCTATGGTGGCAGCAGATGTCGTCCCTGCTAAATCTGCTTAAAGGCTTTAGGCGAGAACTTCAAGTACCTCAGAAACTGGTTCTGGGCAGGAGATAGAGCTTTAAGGCATGGTATTTCATGTCTGACCCATTGCTTCCTTCTATTTTTTATGTCTTTCCTTTGCTGTCCGTGTCTTCCCAGGCCAGCCTAGGGGGATGTGTTGCCCTCCCTTCCTCTTTTGGGCAGCCAAATGGACACCACAAAGGAGCTTCACTGCATCTTAGTGGCTGCTTCTGGTGCTCTCTGTGAGCTACCTCTGTTTCTACCTTACATTCATTAAAGATGTGCATCCAAGCCTTGGCCTCTAAGTTGTTCTTCTTTCCATGGCAATTTTTCCAGTCTGCTCAGGATAGATTGTGGAGGGGCAAAGCATGGGACTCCCTGTAGTGGATTTTGCTTTCTGCCTTTTCCATTGGAGTTGATGAAGACTAACCCTGGCTACTCCACAGCCAGTGCCAAACGGGGAAAAGATTGCTCCAAAGGGTGGCGGGAATGAAGAAGGGAAACAGCAATGTCTGGAACCAGCCCACAGCCTCATCTCTTCCTTCTCCTCCTGCATTTCCCTGTGCAGGCCTCATAAGCAGCACATGTGGTCAAAGGTAGACAAGACAGGTACCTCATAGAGTCCTTCAGCACCTGGCAGGACCCAGATGCTGTCCACAACATGCAGGGTTGAGATGATGCAGAAGTTGGGATCAGTATCTGCCAATCAGGTTATGCAGGCTGTGGGGATTCCCCCTTTAAGGTGTAGAAAACACTCAAGTTTCATAAATGCTCCCAGTCAAAAGGAATGGCAAAAGTCTGGGGGTTTGACCAAAAAAAAAAAAAAAAAAAGAAAGAAGTTTTATTAGTAAATTACATGCTTAGTGTGGAGATTGATATGTTATAGTAGTCCTAGACCTACTATATAAGTACATGGGTGTGGGTTTTGGATTAAGCGGCCTGGTGAAAGAGAGAAATTTAAGAGGGAGAAATGAATTAATGAGGGAAAGATAGAAAGAAGGAAAGAGAGGGAAATAGAGGGTAAGAGAGAGAAAAAGAAGTCCTGCTACCAGCATCAATCCTGTGGGTGAGATGTCAGTCCTGGTTTCAGTATCCATCCATCTGTACCAGTCCAGTCCATTGGATGTCCAGGGTCCTGAGGGCAGTGCCCAGCTTGGGGGGATACCTTTCAGAGATAGGTTTCTCTACCCAAAGATAGGTTTCTCACTTCCTATGCAATGAGTTGTTATACACAGTCTGTTTTTTCAGACCTTTCTGGAGATGAGTTGGAAGATTCAGGGGTCTTTGGTGACCTGATCAAGGTCACCTCCCTAGAGCCCGTGTGGTCTTTGTGACCTCATTTGTGTCCTTGTGCTGTCCTATGTTGTGCTTCTCTCTAGGAACTGCAGCAAGGTAGGTTGTTCCAGAAAAGTGCTGTCCTGCCTCTGTATAGCCCCTTCTCCAGCCACATCCTGTTTTTTCTCATGGCATCCTCAGGAACTCCTGAAGGCACAGCTGGGCTCGAAAGAACAGCTCTGGCACACAGTGCCCCATGGATCTTATTTGGTTCTCCCCATGCTCTTCCTGCTCAGAGTTCATGGCACAGACACCATCTGTGTCCACCTCACTGAGCACTGGTGTAGGAATATAGAAGAAGAGGGACTCGTGTATGTCTGAAACCGACAGCTTGATGTCTGTGGGGCCACCTGAGGGTGCTTGGTACGAAGACACTGTGAGAACAAATGGCATGTGCCTGGAGAACGGCCCATGTGGAGGTAGTACAGCACTTTTCTGGGCAAATGTCCTTGTTCCACCTGGATACTCCAACAGCTGAATCAATGCTTGAGCCAGGACTGGTGTTCTGTCTTCCTTTCTTTCTCTCATTTAATATCTCTCTCTTGCTTCTCTTTCATTCTACCATATATTGACAATTGTCTTTGTTTAAAAGACAGGTATCTGCCAAGGAAGGCGAGAACCTTCATGGAATGGAAAATATTACACTCTTCCCTCAAAATTATTAATATAACTTTGAAATTATGGGGCTTTCAGACAAAGACATAGGAAAAGGAATAACAATTCTTTACTAGAACATACATAACAAGGCAAACAAACAACTCTGGCAACAACCACAACCAGACCCAGACACGCAGTCAGAGCCTTCTCCTGGCCGCAGGCACTTTCCCTTTGGTGCAGTTCCGGTCACAGCCAGCAGGGGCGCTGGTGGCTCCCGGCCGGGCAGGGTGGGTGCGCTGATTCCCCCGAGCCTGCAGGGGGCGCTGTGGTGGGTTCGGCCACGTCTCCCTCACGCGGTAATGGCGGCTCAGGCGACAGAGGAGAGGGGAGGTGGCTCCCTTGGCAAAATCCACGGGGGGCAGCCGGCCCCAGTGCCACTATGGGTGGTGAAATGTGCTGTAGCAGGAACCTCGGGGTCGCAAACTGCAACAGCAGAAGTGAGCAGCCTCAGGGAGGCAAATGAAATGTTGCAAACCCCCCTGAAGCTGTGGCAGGAGCAGTGGGGGTCCAGGCAGTCAAATTAAAATGTAGCAAAAACTGTTAAAGTAGGGGCAGAAAATAGCAGGGTTGGGCATGCCCAAAGGAAAGAAGGTAGAGGCACAGGATGTTTTGTGTTTTACCCTGCATGTCACCTCTCCCGTGTGATGTCCTGTGGATGGCAGCAGGGGCTGGGCTCCTGCAAGCAGCCAGGAGATGCTCCCTCCAGAGAGAGGGAGCACATCAGGGTCCTGGGTTTCCCGAGGCACCCAGGCAGATGGTGAGGGTCTCTCCCAGTGAGATCGGGTGTAGAAAAGGTCCCAGTTCAATGTCTGCTCTTGTGAGCAGACGCTCACCCACGGTAAGGAGAAGCAGTGAAGGACAGAACTACACAGTGGCAGCAAATTCTCCCCACAGCAGAAGTCCACCACCAAGACCGCAACCATCTCCCCTCCAATCCCCCAAGAAAGAAGGAAAAAGAGAGCTGAGCCCAGTCCCTGACCCCCAGCCAAGTCTTGTAGTCTCTCTACACTGTCCAAGAGAAACCCCCACACAGCCACCAAGCTCACTCCCCAACTAAGAGACTGCAGCCAACTGCACTCCTTCCCCCCTCCTCCCCATGCTGCCCGTATCTTTTCTCTCCTAAGTATCATCATTCCCATGTCTTAAGCAGCAAATTGGAGAAATATTTCCTGGGAGAAAGAAAAAAAAAAAGGAACCTCCAACAATTCACTACCCTGTTTTTACAGTAGAAGATAATTTGCATCAATTTTCATGCCAAGTGTGTTATTTAGTAATAAAGCTTAGTAAGTTTTTGTGGAGCCTCTGACTTACTCTTTTTGACCATAGGCATTAGCAAATCTTGGATGCTCCCTTTCCCTTAGGGGTGGGATGCCGCATTTTTGCAGACATCACAGACAGGATGCTGTGGTTGAAGGGTTCCATGCATGATACCATCACACTTCACCTGAGTTCCAGGCAAGAAGTGCCTGGAAGTTACCCTTTGGTTTTAATAGCCTTAAGGGATCCAAGCATCTGCAAGCCACAACTGTCACGGAAAGGCCAGATCCTGGCTGCTTCCCATTTCTGGAAAAACTGAGGGGATATGATGCTTGCCCCACTCCCCTGGGCATAGAATGGGAGAGCAGGAATTTGTATAATCTGTTGTTACACTGATAAATGCAATGTTAGAGGAACAAAAGGTACAGAAGGGAAAAGAAAAAGCAGTTTTATGTATAATTTCAGGAGTGACATTTACCACTGCCCTAAAGGAGAGGTATGCGAATAAGTGAGTGGAAGGGGAAATTACTAGATCTTTGCAGGATTTGGTGAGAGGCTTGTAGGGTCAGGTGAATGAAGAGAGGCTAAGCAGGATTTGGGAGAAGGTGTTGCTTGCTACTGAAACTGATCAGGACATGCAAAAGAGACTGCAAACATAATAATGGCCCAGACATTAGGATTTTAGTTGGTTCTTATCTACCAACAATTAATAAATTTAGTAGATATGAGAGCACAACATTCAGTACTAATCCAGTGGGATCCTGAGAAGCTGTGTGTATGGAATGACAAAGTTAAAATCACTTTAAGCAAATGGAGCGCTACATACTGAACTGATAAGGGTAATTAACGGTGAGAAGTGGATGTCAGCTATTTGTTTTGCAATTAAAGATCACAGTGAAAATATTTTGGGTTTTGAATCATCAAACCTGGTGTGTGCTGGACAGGAGTGTGTGGCCCTTCAGTTCAAATGTTAACCCTAATCCTAAAAGAAATGCAGAGACTGCAGTGTGCTTGCTTCATGTGGTGACTGCATTCCTTGATTCAAAGATTGCTGCTGTATCTCGGTGCTGGACTTTTGCTGTGGCATGAGGGGGAATTTCGGTACTTCCAGCCAATTTAGCCCCACTAACCGCTGGAGTATGCAATATTACAAACCTAACAGTCACACTTGAAGCAGCCATGTGCTTGGACATTGATGGGGTGGTAGCAGACCAGGAGAAAAGACTCACTCACTCACACTCCTGTTCTAATTCTCCTTTCTGGCTCTGAAAGATCTGAAGAGAGTCGTATCTTACAGTTTATTATAGGTAATTGATTGCCAATTGTGTCTTTAACTGCGGGTATGCTAAATTCTGCAGAACTAGTAACTCAAATTTAGAGAGCCTACCACTCTAGTATAGCAACCCTGGATGTAAAAAAAATGTTTTTTCTGATTCCATGCCAGGAACATGACAAGGCTCAATTTGCACTTGCCTGGAAGGATAGACAATACACATTTATCAGAGTCTCACATGGGTATAAACATTTCTGCAAGACTGTACAGGCTGTGATTGCCAAACATTTACAGACAGTCTCACTTTCTCTGGACATGCAATTATGTAATATTCTAAGTGCAGGAGACACCACCACTCCCTCTGCAAAAGTGGGGGAAGCAGCAACAGTAGTGTGGCAAGAAGTTCATCAACTAGAAGTTGAGATTACGAATGAGGAATGTCATGGCAAAACTGGCGCTGATGGACCAAAGACATTTTTATTATTTCTCGACTTAACTGCATTTAAAGAGACAAAACAGAGATACTCTGAATAGGAAAAGGTACTTTTGTCATTACTCCAAGCTGTTATACACCTTGAGCAACTAAGGATAACCTGTCTGGGCCAGCTCTGCTGAGACTTGCAGTGCTTTATCTTTCCAGGAACATTACCGGGAATTGTGCCAGTACATTCCACTGAAGATTGAGTTACTTATCAAAGACCTGTTTATCATTTTTGTAGAAGCAATCATTGCCAGCAGCAGCCAAATTTGGTTCACACATTAACAAATTCAACCCACAGGATTGAAACTCTTGCTTCTTTATTTTATGCTAATCAATATGGTAGCCATGTGCATTCTGCACTACACACACACCTCTCTTGTGGGTGCAATTTACTGGGGCAGCAATTACAAAGGAAGGTGGCATTCAAAAGGTAACCAGGGATACTGCAAAAAGGAATTCCACTCCTAGCAACTAGATACTAGTAGCAACTATCAATTTTCCTTTATGACCCCAGGTACCATAAACCACAGTTTTTATTGTAACAGTACATGGTGCTTCAGTATATACCATATACCAAATCATTGTGTCAGGATTAAACCCTAATGGAGATGTACTCTAGTCTTTACAGCACAGAGAATGGGCCTGATGGAATGGATGTGCTTGTGTGAGAATCCCTCATGATTTTGTATTTGTAGACAACATCATTGTACATACTAGTACCCTAATATTTGTGCTTGTAACTTTGTTGACATTATGGAATGTGATTTTAGTTATTCAGCTCCTCTTACATATTAACAATTGTTATGATTTAATTAAAGACAGGGAACATCACTATCGGGAAATTTTATTTGGATGGCCACCAAGAGCAACTGAAGTTCTTGTCCTTCTGACGTTAACATTTTTTGCATTTTATTTTCGTAATAAGATTGTATATCAAAATGTGGGGGATTTTAAAGATATTAACCCCAAATTCAGAAATAGCTTATATGGTTTCCCCCTTTCTCTCTCTCTTTCCTTACTTGTCCTTTTTCAGTCCAAATCCATACTGATTGAGCCACAGGTGGTGCAGAAGTCCAGATGATAAGGTGTCTCAAAACCAACAATCAGATAACCATGGAGCCAACCAAGGACTGTTAGTAAGAAGGCATTGTGAGGAGAAACAGTCTGTGGCTGAAGAAGGGGCTGCACAGAGGTAGGCAGCCCATTTTTGCAACAAACATCCTTGTTCTCTCTCCTGGGAGACAAGCACAACTTAGGACTATGCAAACACAGGAATGAGGTCACAAAGTGAGCATGGACTGTCAACCAAAGGTTGACCCAGCAGCAGGGGGCACTGGTTTGATTAAAGGCCTCATCCAGGAAGAACTTGACGGACAGATTACATACATTCATACATACAAGAAATGTTACAAATTTATAATAAAGCCATAAGATATTTGCACAAATTCAGATGGAAGTAATTTACCACTGCATTAGCCTGAGTATGGCTGATAGCAAACTTGCAAATTACCTCAGCCCTGCATGTCTGGATATCAGCTGAGTCCTGCCTGTGCTGAGGGGATGTATCTCATCTACCCATGCTCCTGTATGCAGGCCTTGGACTGCAGATGAGGTAATGGAGGGCAGGAGTAGGAAGAGGTGAGGTTATAGGTTGTGCCCAGACATTGCTTTTTCCCTTCACAGCTGTTGCCAAACTTTGGACTCATGGTCTTCCTGATGACCTCTGGCTTTTAAATAGCCAGGGATGACTTTGTCAGCTTCAGGGGAGCTGAACCCTCTTCTTCCTCCACAATATTCCCAAAGCAATATGGAAGGTTTGCCAGAAAATTAAGGATGACTCAGAAGCCATGGCTTGGATGCAAAAGTATTTTATTCAGTCTAAAGAAAAGGACATGGCTCACAGAGAGCACAAGGAGCAGCCCCTGCGATGCAGTGGAGCTCCTGCAGGGTGTCCATGTGCCTGCCCTAAAGAGGAAGGGAGGCAAACAGATGCCCCTGGGCTGACCAGGGGACACATGGACAGCATAGAAAAAAGATGAAATAACAGGAGAAAGAAACATCATCCTAAAGCTGTAAATAGAATGTCCAGAAGCTCTGTCTCTTGCCCAGAATCATGTTCTGCCCAGAATCATGTTCTGAGCTCTTGGAGATTCTTGCCTGAGGACAACGCCAGCAGCATCTTTAGCAGGGACGACATCTGTTGCCACCAAAGCAGTTGGTGATGCAGGAGATGTCAAAGCCTCCTGAGTTGATGGGCACTCCACCACAGCTGAGGATATTACCCACAGCAGCAGAGGTGGAGGATCCCACGGCAGTGTTCTGTGGGAAGGAGCTGAGGATGGGGCCGGGCAGGGTCACCACCACGGCTGAGGGCTGGATGGCCACATGGGAGTCCTGGCACTGCCTGACACAGCACTCATTGCAGCTGTTGGCCAGTGGGGTGGGGCCGCAGGGCTGGCAGCAAGGGTCACAGGGTCTGCAGCAGGACATGGCTGGGGCTCACAGGTGCACCTGTGAAGGCAAGGAGAAACAGAAAGTAGAGACACATGAGAAATAGCGCTACCACCAACTACCCTGCAGCCAAGGCACCTCCTGGCCCACATTGCACTGCCCAGCTCAAAGCCCAGCAGCCACCTCTGCCAAGTCCCAGCCTCTCTTTCTCTGTCTGCACAAGCCCTACTCTCTCCTGCCCTCTCCCAGCACAAGCAGCCCCCAGCTCTGTGCTATGACGACCCCTCTCAGCTGAGACCCACAGCCAGGAAACAGCTGCTCTTGAAGCAGCAGGAGGAGGAGGAGAAGAGGCTTCCAACTCACCTGATTCCTGAGAAGGAGATGAGAGAAGTGGCTGAGGGAGCAGAGACTTGGGCTGCCTTTTATAGCAGTCCTGCCCTTCCCAGCCCAGAGGCACCTTAGTGGAAGTCATAATTTTCTGACCAGCTCATGTCAAATACAAACTATCCCATCTAATGGAATGGGGTGTGTTCTGGTTTCCTGCACTGCTGCCTTTTCATTTCCTGGCTTCTGCCACGTGTTTTCCTATATGAAGGGTCATTTCTCAAAGTGCCAGGATGAGAGCATCAAGGATTTCGGGGCAGAAAGACATCAGTGGACAAAGAAGGTTAAGATCAAGGGTTGTTGGTATCCCATGTGAGCAGGTGATTTGTACCTGTGTCATTCCTCAGGACTCCTCCAGTGGCCAGAAATCAACCCTGCTCTCATGCTCCTTGTACACATACCCAAGGTCTGCATGAAACACGACATATTTTATCTTTTGCTTCTTTCATTACTCTGTGACCAGCACTCTGTTTTATAGTCAGATGGACTTCTTCTGGGACAGTTTGACCGTACTGCTGTACTAAAAGTACTCAGAAAAATCGTGCAGTCTCATTGACATCCCATCTGTGTGCTCTCTCTAGGTCCTCTGTCCTTCTGTGGTGCGCTTAAGTCTGTTCTGCCAGTGTAAAGGTCCCATACTTAGCACATATGTCAGTGTGGGCTTGTGAGACCTTTGTTCTGAAATTATGTGAAGATCATGGTGGGGGACTCTCCCCTCTTGTGTCCTTGATTCCCACAGTGTTGCCAGCTGCCCTTGCCAGAAGGAGACAATTTACAGCTTAATGGTGCTGTCTTCAACCTTGCGGAGAAGTGTTCAGAGAATTGAAATGCAGCCTCTGCCTCCTGCACCCTCCATTTTTTGCTTCATGTTTAAGTAGAAATGCCAAACGATGGCCTTATTCATCATTTGCCATAGACAGTGAAACACACAAGGCACTATCGCAAGTATTGCCACTATAACAATCAATACATATAAGCCCATTTCACAAGGCTCCTTTAGACAAGGTGCAAAGCTCCATCCTTCCAACAAATCGTCTAATCATGATCCATCATCTGTTTTAATTTGATTTGCCAAATCTGTCATGTTTTGAAGCTATTTGTGGATGGACTCTGAATGGTCAGACAAATTCATGCAACACAATCCTTCAAATTCTCACAACCATGCTCATGTGATAGTAAAAGAAAATTGATGGCTGCTCTGTTCTGTAGGGTCGCATGTCTGACAGCACTAACATCTTATCACTAATTACAATGGAAGTAGCATTGACTTCTTTGCTCAACCAACACCCCAATCTGTCTAATTGTTTCAATGACATTGCTGAGGAAGGTTGGGGTACAAATAAACCTGATGTAACATGTTTTGCAGGGCCCTAGGCTTTAAAATTGCTATTACAGTTTTCTTCAGAATGATGGGCAAATCTTTTTCCTCTGTTTTCTCTTGATGGCTTTTTTAACACTAGGTGCTATCACAGTGAGCTGTCCAATGCTACATGGGTCACCTTTAGTTTTTGAGAGAATGCCTTGCCAGGCTCTATCTCCACAAATGAGCCAATATCCTTTTGGCAATTGCCATGGAAGCTAATAAAGATCAGCAGTCTTACCCCGAGGGGGCACAGGGGTAATGCATTTGCACCAAAAAGTCGTGTTTCTGTACACAGAATGATGAGGAGTAACATTTAATTGTGGATCTCCCTAATACTGAAACTCAGCACAAAATTCCATTGTCAAAAAACCAAGAATTTCCAATTCTTGAGGTTCCGAAGGTGCTTAAAGAAGGTCATGCCAATCAATTATGGGATCTGTCTCGTTGACAGCCTCAATAATTGTCAAGGTTGGGTATCGCCCACTCCTTGGCTGGCACTGGCACACTGACCAAACAGGTTGCAAATGGTTTGTCTGGGTTCAAATTGTCAAGCATATGGTGTCTGAGCCTGATGACTTGGCTAAAGCAACCCAAACATTCATTTTTGGTTGATCTACAGGCATATTTACACTGCAAAAGCAAGCAAACAAAACTAAAAAGCACCAATATATCATTTGATCAAACTCCATGTTCTTGTTCAGCTATTTTTTGGCAAAAGGCTTTCCCATATATTTCAATTTTCAAGCAAATATTTTAGCACTTTTTGCTTTTATATTTTCCCAAATTTGTTGAGGGACTGGCCAACCATAAGGCATTAAGCTGTCCTGTTAACTCTCAATTTTACTAATTTGGATATCTTGGGATTCTTTTTAACATGATGGACACCATGCTTTTGCCAAAAGAGCTCTATGATACCAATGATTTTCAGAGTCTAAACATCAACATAAACCCCAAGGTTTGTAGTTTTTGCAAGTTGAACAGAGAATGAGCCATGCAGCTCATGTCTGTGTGCTCGTTTCCCTGCTCGTGAAATTGCTAGTGCGTTCCTGTGCTTGATAAGGTTTCACGTTCTTTTGCTGGAAACCACTTAGGTCCTGCACCTGTAGAAACACAAGTATACCCTTTGCCTCAGGTTATTAGCCAAAATGGTCCTTCAATTTGTCCTGTCTCAGGGTTTCTAATTAAAACTGGAGGATTTTCTTTCACTTTTCAAATACCACACTTTCTGTGGTCTTTTTGAAAAGTGCCTAAAACCTGGATGATTTGGTTCTGCAAATGAGCTATTCAAAGAATTAAAAATATAGAGAGCTTTGCACAACCTCATCTGAGGCATTGCTTGGGCCACTTCCCCTTTCTGTTGATTTAGAATGCATTTTAGAGTGTGATGTGTCTTTCAATAATTGCTTGACTTGTGGGAGAATAGGAAATCCCAAAAGTTTGGAATGCTGACTGGCATTCCATCAGGTGGTTCTGCTGACTGGCCTATTGCACCCAGGAAAGCCATTGCTTAATCAAAGTCCCCTGATGTGGCCTCTGCTGATCCTGATCCAGCAGCTGCTCCTACTCCATTGTGTGTGTTAAAGAAAAGCAAAGAGTTGGAGAAACTATGCTATGAGGAAAGACTGAAGGAGTATAGCCTTTTCTCCCTGGAGAACAGGACTCTTGGGGAGGAACATATCACAGTATTTTAAGGATTAAATGGGACCTACCAAGAGAACTGAGAGTTTTTCAGCACAAGGGCACACATGGAGGGGCTGTCCATGAGAGTCACACACTGAGTGAAGAGAAAGTGGAGATGATTTGAGTGTTGGCAACTGAGACCAGTGCTTGGGTCTCATCAGGAGCAAGTGAAGCTTTGGTTTCTGGACATAGCAAGATGAGCACAGGTACTAGTAAGATGGAGAAAGATCATGTGTCTGCCCTGAACCGAGGGCAGATGCATGTGTGGAACCTCACAGGCTTCATGGAACACTCTGTACCTGACTTTTTATTCTGTGCCCAGCAGTGCCTTGAAGAGTTCCTTTTCTGCACGCAGGATATCCGCATGTGGATATCCAGGGGATGACATGGATTAGAGCATTACTCAAGGCTGAAGGCATAGGAATTTTTGTATCCCATCCCCACTGCTGCCACCCTTTGAACTTGAGGTTTCACTGGTGGCCTCTCTTCGTGCAGTAGTCGAGGATGTCTTCATTGGCTCCAAGGGAAAGAGCAAAGAGGAGAATCCACTGCAGGAATTCCCACCTCTGCGTTTTTTTTAACCTTGTACATGAGCAGGTTGGAAGAGTTCCCCCAGAACAAAGGAGAACTTGGAGGCCAAGGCATGAGAGCACAACTTCAATGAGTCCAAGGAAGAAAGGGAGACCACCAGGGGCACTCACTAAGATGCAGTTGTGCTCCTGCAGCATGTCCATCTGCCTGCCATGCAGGAGGAGAGAGGGTAAAATATCCCCACTAGACTGGCCTAGGGAGACACAGAGAACAGGTGGTAAGAAAGTGCAGAGGGGAAGAAGGCCTGTCATGTGCCCTCACGTGGCAGTCCTTGGGTGTGTGGGCACGAAGCACAAAAGGGATACATATTTCCTGACAATTTGTATGAAAACAAACCGTTCAGAAATGACCAAGTGGACATTATCTAACCACAAGGAATGTCAACACCCCTTGATCTGAGACCTCTGCCTCAGAAATCCATGAGCTTCTCATTTCAGTGCTTGGAGAATGAGACCTTCATATAGGAAAGCACGTGGAATTAGCCAGGAAATGAAAAGCCAGAAGTGCAGGAAACCAGGACACACCCCATACCATTTGCTGGGATGGTACAAATTTGACATGAGCTGGTCAGAAAATTATGACTTCCACTAAGGTGCCTCTGGGCCTGAGGCAGTGCAGGGCTGCTATAAAAGGCAGCCCAAGTTTCTGCTCCCTCATCCACTTCTCTCACCCTCTCCTCAGGAATCAGGTGAGTTGGAAGCCTCTTCTACTCCTCCTGCTCCTGCTGCTGCTTCAAGAGCAACTGTTTCCTGGCTGGAGATCTCAGCGGAGAGGAGCTGTCATATTGCTGGGAGCTGCTTGGGCTGGTAGAGGGCAGAGGAGAGAAGGTCTTGTGCAGACAGAGAAAGAGAGGCTGGGACTTGGCAGAGGTGGCTGCTGGGCTTTGAGCTGGGCAGTGCAATGCGGGCCAGGAGGTGCCTTGGCTGCAGGGTGATTGGGTGCAGTGCAGCTTCTCACGTGTCCTCACTTTCTTCTTCTCCCTGCCCTCTGTGCCAGGTGCACCTGTGAGCCCCAGCCATGTCCTGCTGCAAGCCCTGTGACCCTTGCTGCCAGCCCTGTGGCCCCTGCCCGCTGGCCAACAGCTGCAATGAGTGCTGTGTCAGGCAGTGCCAGAGCTCCCACGTTGTCATTGAGCCGCCTGCTGTGCTGGTGACCCTGCCCGGCCCCGTCCTCAGCTCCTTCCCACAGAACACTGCCGTGGGATCCTCCACCTCTGCTGCTGTGGGCAACATCCTCAGCTGCGGCGGAGTGCCCATCAGCTCTGGGGGCTTTGACCTGTCTTGCATCACCAACTGCTATGGTGGCAGCAGATGTCGTCCCTGCTAAAGATGCTGCTGGTAACATCCTCAGGCAAGAATCTCCAAGAGCTCAGAACATGATTCTGGGCAGGAGATAGAGCTTTGGGACATTGTCTTCACAGTGTCAAGCCATTGTTCCCTTCTTCCACTTTTTTTCTTTTTCCTTTGCTGTCTATGTCTCCCCAGGCCAGCCTAGTGGGGACATGTGACTCTCTCTCTTTTTGGCAGGCAGATGCACACTCTGCAGGAGTTGCACTGTATCTTTGTGGCTGCACCTGATGCTTTCTGTGAGCCACCTCCTTTTCTCCTTTACAAGCAATAAAGCTGTTTTGCATCCAAGCCTGGGCCTCTAAGTCTTCATTTGTTCTGTTGGGAACTTCCAGTTCATTTATGGAAAATATGTGAAGGAAAGAGAGGGTGGAATTCCCTACACTGGATTTTTCTTCCTGCCCTTTCCCTTGGAGCTGACAAAGTTATCCCTAGCTACTCAGCAGCTAAAGGCCATCAAGGAGACATCAGGCAGCAATTGTGAAGAGAAACAAGACTTTCTGGGTCAAGCCCACAGCTTCATCTCTTTCTTCTCCTCCACTCCCTTGCCTAGTCTGGGGTCTGTGGCTCCCACACAAGAGCACAAGCAGATGAGATGCATTCCCTCAGCATAGGCAGGCAAAGATGTCCAGACAGGCAGGGCTGAGGTAATTCACAAGTTAGGATTGGTGTCAGTCATGTTCTCAAGATACAGTCTGGTAAATCACTTTTGGTTGAGTTTGTGCAAGGGACTTATGGCTTCAGTATTAAAATACAACATTTCTCCCATATATGGATGGTTATAACCTGTCTGTCAATGTCTTCCTGACTGAAACCTGGAATTATGTCTTGAATTATAGTCAAATTATGGAAAACATTAGTTAGTATCTTGCTTTGTGCCTGTTTTGTATAGATGCTGTTACTACTTGAAAATTTAAAAATAGGGAGAGAGAGTAAAACTATCTCCCCTCCTCTTAATTTCAGACCCATTGTCTCATTTTTCTTCCTCCACTCCTCCATCACTTCTGCCTCTTCCTTCTGATCTGTCTCAGCCTAGTCTTTCACAGATATATGTGAAGAAAAAGTATTGCAGAAGCTCTTTCTCTCTCTGCAGTAAACATTTTCTTACCTTTCAATCCAAACAGACAGGACATTTGATAGTTGATGCATGGACACAAAAGCTCTCTCATCCCACTCAGGGTGTCCCAGTCTCTCCTCTAGCTGGAACATGTTGTGCAGCATGCCCTGACTATCCACTTCTCCTGCATGCTTGCAGTGCTAGGGCTTGCTTTTTTTTCTCTGCCTTAACCTTGGAGACTTCCAAAAGGTAAGAAACAAGCAGCAGGTTAAACATCTCAGAAGTCCCTCATCCTGCTGGAGGTGTCCTGGAGCCAGCACAGAAGGACCAGGCACTACAGGCTGTTCCCTGGAGACTCTGGGCAGCATGATATTAGGCATGGAAGATCTGGTTCACTTTGGGTTATCCCTGTGGGAGGTAAATGGCAATGGCATTATTCTGCTGAGGGATACGTGCTGAGCTGAGGTCTCAAACCACCTGCCCAAACACTCCCCCCTTCCCTTGCTGTTCCCATAAATATGACTGTAGCACAGAATAAGAAACAAAAAGGGAGCCTTTTCTGCTGCTGCTTTGCATCCCCTTTGTTTCATGTCTTGGAGCTTTTCCCTGCAGAATCATGGACCCAAGTTTTCTTCCAAGCACCTTTGGGCAGATCACTGTCACCCAGCAATGACAACTCAAAGGATAGGAGACAGCACCTTGCATTTAACTTGTGACTAGCAGATCAATAACTTCTATGCCTGTTCTGGTCCCAGCTGAGGAAAGGCCAAGGCCCACAGCTGCTCTCCTATCAAGCAGGGACTGGCTCCAAGCACAGCGGCCGTATCACCACGCACCTGAACACCACAGGGAAATCCAGTGTCCTGAAGGTGCAGCAAGTGGAGGTCTCTGACAGTGCCTTGTACCTCTGTGCTGTGCAAGACACCCTGGTGCAGGGAGCTTCCTGGGCTGTGCAAGAACCCAGGGGAGGGAGGGGAGCTGTCAGTGTGAGGCTGATCTTGGAGAATGGTGAGCTCTTCTCTTGGAGCACTATTTCCTTGGTGGACCAAGAGATCTTCAGGTCATTACTTTCTTCCAAAAGGAGTCAA
Source organism: Sylvia atricapilla (assembly GCF_009819655.1). Lineage (NCBI taxonomy): Eukaryota > Metazoa > Chordata > Aves > Passeriformes > Sylviidae > Sylvia > Sylvia atricapilla. Next base: position 2,849,642 of record NC_089166.1, on the reverse strand, counting down.
TGTCAGTAGCTTGAGAAGAAGGAAAGGGTAGTGAAAAAAACCCTGCACTGGAACTGTTTTCCCTGTGCATCCTAGGACAGGAAAGAATTTGCCATGCGCTGTGTAGAGAACACTTGTCCATTCTCCTCTCTGTGTGCTCTCCATGGCACCAAGGACTGGCAGGAACCAATCAGAGACTGACCTAAGCCTCCTAGTCAGTTTAGTCAGTTCCTGTGAAAAATGTCTGGAGTTTTTGTGGGGTTTTTGTTTTGTTTGGTTTGGTTTTTTTTCTTTATTTTCTTTTTTGTTTGTTTGGTTTGGTTTTTGGGGTTTTGTTTGTTTGTTTGTTTTGTTTTTTTAATAAAAAGTCTTCATTTAGTTGCCTGAACTTTTCTCAAAACCCCATCTCTCATTGCAGCTGCTGGCCAGTGGGGTTGGGGCTGCAACGCTGGCAGCAAGGCGTGAATGCTGACCCTGCTCTATGCAGGACATGTCTTGGGGCATGAGGGGCACTTGGAAAGAGGGCAGGAAGAAAAATATAAGGATACATGAGGAGCTCCACATCAGCAGTGAGTCAAAGAACATGCTGGGCCAGGAGGTGGAGGCTCTGCAGAGATGTATGAGGGCTTGTTGGCCTCATCCTGCCAGGCTCCAAAAGAGCCACCAGCTCTTATGCAGCTGCTGCCCAGGCCCTGAGCTATTTTCTGTCAGACTCATCTTGAATGCAAAATATCACATTTGAAATGCAAAACATATCATTTAATGCTATGGACTGTGGCTTGGCTTCCTGAATGGCTGTGGTTTTGCTGTTTTAGTGTTTATTTCAGGCACATTTCCCAGAGAACATTTTTTTTTTTCTTCGGTGGCAGGATGAGTGGCCCAAGCAGTTCTGGATCAAAACACATCAGCTTGGGCAGAGGACTCATGTGACATGCTGGAGAGTGTAGTAAAAGCAAATTATGTCAGTCTGGATCACTGCTTTGGGGGTCTTCAGTGGCCCTGTTGGCAAGGAATGACTCAGCTCCTGGATTTTATGCTGTCCTGCCTAACAATGAATCCAGACAAATTCTGCTCCTCCTTCTCTTGAAGAGAGAAGGGTGTGGAGCCTATGTCTAGGGCCTTCTTCCTCTCCAGAACACTTCAGCCCAGTCACCATCATCTCCATATGTCCACAGACGAGGCCATGGTTCATTCTTTCACAGAATCACAGAATATGCTGAGCTGGGAGGACCCACAAGGATCATGGAGTCCAACTCACAGCCCTGTACAGGACACTGTCAAGATTCTTATGCATAACATTCTTATGCACCTGAGAATGTTGTTTAAACTTTTGTTGAACTCTGTCAGGCTTGGTGCTGTGCCCACTGCCCTGGGGAGCCTAGTCCAGTACCAGGCCACTCTCTGGACAAAGAACGTTGCTCTGATATCCAACTAAACTTCTTCTGACATAACTTCAGCCTATTTTTTCTGGTCCCATCACCACAGAACAGAGATCAGCAGCTCCCCCTCCTCTTCCCCTCACAAGGAAGTCGTAGACTGAAATGAGGTCTGACCTCAATCTCCTCCTCTCCAGGGTGAACAGACCAAGTGACCTCAGATGCTCCTCATACAGCTTCCCCTCAAGGCCCTTCCCAATCCTTGTGGCCTCCTTTGGACACTCCAACAGCTTATTGTCTCCTTTTAAATTGTGATGTCCACAACTGGCTCCAGAACTCAGAGTGAGGCTGCCCCAGTGCTGAGCAGAGTGAGACAATCCCCTCCCTTTTGCAGCTGGTGATGCCAGCTGATGCCCTCAGGACACTGCTGGCCCTCCTGACTGCCAGGGCACTGCTGACTCATATCCAACTTGCCATTAACCAGGACCTCCAGGTCCCTTTCCATGGCACTGCTTTCCAGGCTCTTGCTCCCCAGTCTGTCCGTACTTCCAGGGTTACCCATCCCAGGTGCCAAATCCATCCGATCCTTGTTGAACTTCATATGGTTGGTAATTGCCCACCTCTAATTTGTCCAAGTCCCTGGGTTTGAGGGAGTTGACAGCTCCTCCCACTTTTGTATCATCCATGAACTTGCTTAGTTTCCCTTCCAGTCCTGCATGCCAGTCATTTTTGTAGATGGTGAAGAGCACAGGGCCAAGGATGAAGCACTACAGAACCCAAATAAGTGACACCAGTCTGATGTCACCTCAGTCACTGTCATGCTCTGTGCCTAACCTGTGAGCCAGTTGCTCACGCATCACATGATGTGTTTATCCAGCTGTGGGCTGGATATTTTGTCCAGAAGGATCCTGTGAGAGACAGTATCAAAAGCTTCACTGAAATCCAAAAAGATTATATCAACTGTCTTCTTTTGATTAAGCAGGTAGGTTACCTTGTCATAAAAGGAAATCAGATCTGACAAGCAGGACTTCCCTCTCATAAAGCTGTGCTGGCTGTGACTTTGCATGTTCTTGTCTCATACACACTTGTGTGCAGCTGGGACTTGTGAATATACATAACTGTAAAAAAATTTATTCATTATTCCTTTCTGATGTGTATAACAATGTGTGTGTGTCCCTCCTCATGAGGGATTGCTCTACTTACAGCGGTGACATTCTCCCCTGCTCTGTCAATAAGCTCCACAGAGCACCCAGAGTCTGAAGGATTCAGTGTAGCTGAGCAATAACAGAAGGAACCTGGCAGAGAATTATCCTTACCACAGGCACTGAAATGCAGTCTTCTCTGTCTTCAGTCTTGCTTTTCCTACTGCTTCGAAGCTCATACACTGCTGCTGCTGATTCCTAGACCGAATTAGGATGATTTCATACCAGTTTGAATTCTTAGTTTAATTCACTGTAAAAAATATTGGGAATTCCTAAACATGGCTTGAAGTCCTCATTCCCTGCTTCTCCAGGCCAGGACATGGCTCTCCCAAGATTTAGGGCCTTCAAAAGGATGAGGCTTGCTTTATAGACAGCAGAAAAGTATTGCAATGCATTTCCATACCCAAACAAATTATTCTGTATAAGGAAAGGAGTTTTGGTTTACCTTTGAACTTAAAAGGAAAATGGACTAGAATCTTCTGTGATACTCTCACTATGGTTGGTGCAATTCCAGCACTGGTTGGCCTTTAAAAATGTCTCTCAACATCTGTGGCTGCCTCTATTGGCAACAAGGCAAGTTATCCCTGCAATATTGTTAAGTATTTATAAAGGTGCACAAAGGAACCCAAGTGCTTTTTAGGGTGTCTTAGCAAGATGTCAGAAGTTTCTCTGACACTTGTGCTCGACTTTTCTTTTATTTCTGTATTGTTTGTTATTTTGTCTTTATTACACATTTCACTTTACAAAACACCCCTGAAGAGCTGTCTCGCAATAATTTTAAGCCATCCAGAGAAATGCAGGACACCCTCAAAGACTGATATATTTACAATCGGCTCATAGACTCTGGCCACCTGCTAAATTGTATCAGAAAGGCTAAGTCCTTCCAGCTTCATCCAGGCTACGCTCAAGTGAGTTTGCTTGTGCTGCAGTGTCAGCACTGTCTGGTGTGAGATACATCTCTGCCTCATATTCAAGCCAATGCAAAATGTGCCAGTGCAGTCTATCAGCCTGATGCTGTTCCAGGCAGAGGCTGAGATCTCAGATTCAACATCTTCTGATCTAAAGGACCATGGCATAGGGAAAAGAAAGTGCTCAATGGGTATTCATGCTCACTATTGAGTCATGAAGGAGAGAGGAAGATGGAGTAGAAACCATGGTTAAATGCAAAGGTTGCTCTCTGCATTCCAAATCCCATTATTCTGCACAGGAAATTATGACCCTCACACCAACAACCCCAGTGCAGCATTGACCTTACTGACAGGAACACCTTTCCTCAGGAGATCGTGGAGCTGCTATTGCTTCAAGGTCTCCCAGCTATCTGGGCATTTGTGGGCAAAGACACATCAAGATCAGGCGTGATGGTCTCTGGAAGCAGAGTGACCAGGGGGTGTCTTCCTCAGGTCCAAGAGATTGTACCCTTAATAACTGCCCCTCCATGGTGCCCCAAAATTCCATTCCTCTGTGAATGGAGAAGAGTCTCCTTGTGCCCTCACCAACTTCCATGACTAAGGAACACATTTCTCCTTTGGCATTCAGAAGTGCAACCAAGGGAAGGACCACACAGACGCCAGACTTGAATGCAGCAGAATTTAATGAAATGAAAGAAGGAAACAAAGCCACTGAAAGTGGAGGTCAGCAGCAGAGGCAGCACCAAGAGCAGCAGAGAGTCTGCACTCCTTGGCTCTGGAAATAGTACCTGCAAAATGTTGGTCTACCTGTCCCACAAAGGGGAGATACCAAATGTTCCCTACCAAGCTGGCCTTTGGGGAACATAGTAGCACACAGGAACCAATGCAAACAATAAAAAGGGAGAGAAAGGTGAGTTTGGTCAGCTATCGTGCAAACAGCACCCAAAACCTAGATCCTCTGCCCAACATCAAGTCCTGAATTCCTCAAGATGTCTCGCTGGGGCTTTTGCAGCATCTTTATCAAGGACGATATCTGTTGCTACCATAGCGCCTGGTGATGCAGGAGATGTCAAAGCCCCCAGAGTTGATGGGCACTCCATCACAGCTGAGGATGTTGCCAACAGCAGCAGAGGTGGAGGATCCCACCACGGTGTTCTGAGGGAAGGAGCTGAGGATGGGGCCAGGCAGGGTCACCAGCACAGCAGGCGGTTCAATGACGACAGTGGAGTTCTGGCACTGCCTGACACAGGGCTCATTGCAGCTGTTGGCCAGTGGGGTGGGACCACAGGGCTGGCAGGGACGGCACTGGGTGTTGCAGGACATGTCTTGGGGCTGCAGGTGCACCTGGCAGAGAGAGCAGAGAGGAAACAGAGCACAAGACTGGGTGGGTTGGTGAGGAGCAGCCTGGTTACCCCATCACAAAAGAGCCAAGGCCCTCATGAGTGGCAAGCTGGAGACTGGGCCAGGAGCCTGACAAAGAGCAGCCTGACTCGGGAAGTTCTCTCCCAGGGCATAAAGAAAAAGGCACTGCAGTCACCAGCCTCTCTCTATGCCAGCCTCTTTCTTCTCTTATGACCCAATCCCCAAATATGAGAAAGCCAGCATCAGTTGAGATGTCCAGCAAGTGGAGATCTCACTTGGCAAGAGAAAGAGAAGGGGCTTCAGACTCACCTGGTTCCCAAGCTGATAGAAGCAAGAGAAGTGGATGAGAGAGCAGAGACTTGGGCTGCCTTTTATACCTGCCCTTCACTGCCGCAGGACCAGGGGCAGCCTCTGCAGAGGTAACAATTTCCCAGCAAGCTCATCTTGAATGCAAACCAGCACACCTAATGATATGGGCTGTGCTTTCATTTCTTGCACTGTTGCCTTTTCATTTCCCGGTTTGTTCCATGCCCGTTCCCCAATGAAGGCTTCTTCTGATCCCTGGGATTAAAGGCCCCAGGATTTCTAAGGCAGGAATGCAGCAGTGCAGGCAGAAGACTTGGTTTATGTACTGCATGGGCCCAGACTAGGCAAGTGATGCTATCCTGATCACTCTTCTTGGGCTGTTTGAAGTGTTGTTTTCAGGAAGCAGCTGAAACACTCATAGAATCATATAATCATAGAATGGCTTGGTCTGGATGGAACTACTTCCTGAGGAGAAGCATTGACACTCACTAGATGAGGTTGTTCCAAGCCCCATCCAAGCTAGCCTTGAACACTTCCAGGCATGGGGCAGCCACAACTTCTGTGAGAAGTTCCACTGCCTCACCACTCTTTGAGAAATTAATTTGTTGCTATCATCTAATCTTCATCTTTCCTCTTTTAGTTTAAACCATTCCACTTTGTCATCTCAATATCTTTTTGCAAACCCCCTTCACATACTGACAGGCCTCAATGAGGTCTCCTCAAAGCCTTTTCTTCTCCCTGCAGAACAACCCCAACTCTCTCAGCCTGTCTTTATAGGAGAGTTGCTGCAGCCCTCTGAGAATCTTCGTGGCCTCCTTCCAACATGCTCTAACAGGTCTACGTCTGTCTTCTGCTGAAGGCTCCATTCTGAACCCAGGTAGGGGTCTCACAAGATCAGAGTAGATGAGCAGAATCACTGCCCTCAACCTGCCAGTCATGCCTTTTGTGATGCAGCCCAGGATGCAGTCGGCTTTCTGGGCTGCAAATGCAACTGTTGGCTCATGTCCATGTTATCATCCACCAGAACTCCCAAGTCCTTATTCACAGGCCTGCTCTCAATGAGTTCACCTCCCAGTCTGTACTCATGTTTGGGATTTCCTGATTCAAGTGCTGCACCCTGCACTTGAACTTCTTAAACTTCATCAAGTTCTCATGGGCCCACTTCTCAAGTTTCTCCAGGTCTCCCTGGATGGAAATCATCTTCTGTAGTGTCAGCTGCACTTCTCAGCTTTGTGTCATCTGCAAACATTCCAAGGGGACACTCAATCTAATATCCCTGTCATTGAAAAAGATACTAAAAAACACCAGTCCCAAGACAGAGCCTTGAGACATGTCCCTCTTCCTACCTCCATGTGGTCATAGCCACAGACCAAAGCTATGTCCATCCAGACATTTTCATATTCACAATAGTACACCCTTCAAATCCATGCATACTGGGTTTGCATAGCGTGGTTTTGGTAGTGGGAGGGATGGCTTCTGTGAGAAGCCGCTGGAAGCTTCCTCGGTGTCCAGCAGAGCCAAGGCCAGCTGGCTCCAGGACAGAGCCACCACTGGCTAAGGCTGAGCCCATCAGAGATGGAAGTGATGCCTCAGGAATAGCACATTAAAGAAGGAAAAAGGTTACTGCACAGGTGTAGTTGTGGCCAGAGAAGAGCAGAGTGAGAATATGTGAAAGAAACAGCTCTGCAGACACCAAAGCCACTGGAGAAGGAGGAGCAGGAGCTGCTCCAGGCTCCAGAGCTGAGATTCCTCTGCAGCCCATAGTGAAGACCACTGTGAGGCAGCTGTGCCCCTGCAGCCCACAGAGGGCATGGGAGTGCAGAGATGCACCTGCAGGCCCTGGAGGAGCTGACGCCAAAGCAGGTGGATGCCTGAGAGGAGGTCATGATGCTGAGGGAAGCCTGTGCTGGAGCAGAGTCATGGCAGGGACCTGTGAAGAGTTGAACCCATGCTGGAACAAGCTTACTGGAATGACTTGTGACCCTGTGAGGGTCCCTGAAGGACTGACCCTGTGGAAGAGTGACCCACATTGTTGCAGTTCATGGGGAACCAAAGCCTGTGGGAAGGACTTATTTTGGAGAAGATTATGGAGAATTTTTCCCATGGGAGGGACCTCATCCTGGATCAGGGGAAAGATTCCCACTCCTTTCCCTGAGCAACAGCAGGAACAACCTGTGATGAACTGACCATGAGCCCCATTCCTGTCTCCCTGCTCTGCAGTTGTGGGGGGAGGAGGTAAAGCTGGGGAGGAGGGGGAGGTAGGGGAAAGATGTTTGGGTGTTTGGGGTTCTTTTTATAAGACTTATTTTCTCATTATCCTACTCTGATTTTGTTGGTAATAAATTCAACTAATATGCCTTAGTTAAATCTGTTTTGTCTGTGACAGTATTTGGTGAGATATCTCTTCTGGTCCTTAACTCATGAACCATTTTTATATTGTCTGTCTCCTTTCCACTTGTAGAGGAGAGTGATAGTGGTGGGTGACTGGCATCCAGCCAGGGTCAACCCACTACACGTCTCTCCAATTTGGAGATAAGGATGTTGTGTGGACTATGTTGAAGGCCTGACAGAAGTTTAAGGCCTGGTCAGTCTTCCCTTGCTGACTGTTTCAGTCCCTCCATCTTTGAAGGCCATCAGATTGAGCAGACATGACTCTCCCTAGGAGAAGCCTTGCTGGCTGTTCTGGATCACCTCCTTGTCCCGAGTATGACTTACAGTTGCTTTCATGAGGATCTGTTCCATGATCTCCCTAGGCACAGAGGTGAAGTTTATCAGTCTGTAATTCCCCAGGTCTTTTGTATTGCCTCCTCAAAAATCCAGTCTGCTGCTGATGCCCAAGGAATCCTGTGCATGAGGATGGGCCATGTTCCTCCTTCCTCAGCCCACCCTGATGGCTATTTGTTGTTGTCTCTCGACGTGTGTGCATTGGGCTGCAGTGTCTGACCCCTTGCTACCTAATTCTGCCCTCAGGAAAAACTTCTGGCTTGTTTTGACTTATCCACTCTCTAAGCAGTCTGTGAGTACACAAACAATTCCCTGAATTTGCCTGGGGCCTTGCCCTTCCCCATAAAGCTCCAGCCCTGCTGCGGCTGTCTCCCGGTGTCCTCAGCAGAGTTCACAGTAGGGTGTGTTCTACATTTGTTCATGTCTGGTGCTCTTGTGTGCAACCAGACTTGTGTGAAGGTATTACAGATGCATAATTGACAGGTGTATATGAACACATGTCCTTTTGTGTCTCTCCTCATAAACAGACTGTGTTGCTCATGGCAGGGATGCTCTCCACAGCTCTGTTCACGAGCTCTGCAAAGCAGCAGGAGTTCAAGGTGCAGTGGAAAGATGATGGCATCAGCCTCCTAGAAATCTCTCCAAAAAGAGGTACTGTAATCAACTCGTTTCCTAAACCCTCCTTCTCCTGATACTCCAAAACTCAAACTCCAGTGATGATGATGCCAAACCCCAACAAGGACTACCAATTTAGATCCTAAATTTAGTTCAGTGTAACAGGATTGGGACTCCCTCAGCATGATGAGCAGTCCTCCTCTGCCTGCCTCACCAGGTCGCAACAGAGCTGCTGGAGTTCAAAAGGATGGGGTTTGCTTTATCCTGCACAAAGAATAAAGAATCCTACTTACTCTCCTTCTTCAGGCCATGTCCAAATGGATCTGCTTCCAGTGAATTGTTGGTGCTTCCAGGTGTGGGACACAGTCTTCCTTCATGCCAAAGCTGATGCCAGATGTATTTGTCCAGCTCATCAACCTGGTGCTGTGTTAGGCTGAGATCTTGGCCCAAACAGGTACCGAATTAAAGAATCACAGGTGTGATTGGTGTGCACTTGACTGGAAGCACAGAGACACTGTGTCTTGCACAGGGAAAGCCAATAAACAGGGTTATTGGGCAGATGGGCACCAGTGGGGAATTCCCCAGCAGTCACTCTGTGGTGCAGATGTCACAGTGTCCCCAGGTAGGAGTCGTGCTTGTGCCCTGGGTCTGCCTGTGGAGCAGACAGAGTGGGGGACTCCAAGGGTGACAGACAGAGCAAACAGCTGGATTGCCCCTATATTAGCAATTTAACTGGTGACAGCAGTGCAGGTCTTGTGGGTGAAAAGGTGAGGCTGGGTATCACAAGAACATTGGCCAAAGAGATGGAGTTCAGAGATTCTTCCTTAAATCTCCAGCAGAAAGAATGTGGAGGGAACTTTCCCTGTTGGTCCCTTCCTGCTTCAGCCCCTGTTTTGAGCTTATCTTTGTCTTCATCAGCTTCTTCTCTACATTCAGGGGACTGTAGACATCTCAGATGTCCCAACCTTTTAATCACTTACTGGAGCTGAAGATGGAAGTGGAAAAAGATATTTTGGAATATCACAGAAAAAAACCAAACCTAAATGTCTGCATGAATAGTGAAGTCAGATGTTCTTCACGGAAACTCAGAGATTAATGCCATGACTGTGTCATGGTAAGGAAGAAGAATGTTTCACACTAATAGGCCCAACTTTCTCTAGGGACACTCTGTGCCATGCTGTCATCAGCCCTGTTACCCATCATCTATAAACAGTGAAGGGATGGCTAAAAAGTGGGTATCTCCAACAGGTATGCATAGGGTACAGACATTCATTAGAACTGCAGCCTGCAGAACTTGACTTAGACAGTCCCCATCAACCTGATTGCCAAGAGAAATGTGTTCAGTGCCCTGACACCTCTGTCACTCTGATTGACCATTGTTCAAACAGGCAAGAGAAGGCACTTACATCAAAGGACTTCACCTCCCTTTCTGGAAGAAAAGACATCTGTCTGCATTCCAGACTCCCAGACTCCCAGATGGGGAAAGGGAAATTTACATAGTCTCCATCGTGGGTGGATGGATGGATGGATGGATGGATGGATGGATGGATGGATGGATGGATGGATGGATGGATGGACAGATTCTGTTTATCCAGCCCTTCCTGACCAAGGCCTCTAATGTGCTTTTGATCAAAACAGTGCCCATGAGCATCAGACTAAGCAAGAGGGATGTTTGTGAACAAAACTTGTTTGCCACAGACAGCTCACAGATACTGCTGAGAGTGTCTAGAAGGACTCTGCACAGAAGTTTTCTGGGGAAGTGCTGGTCCTTACACAGCAAGGCCTTTGAGGCCCTGACATGAGCAGAGCTGCTCCACCTGTGGTTAGGAGTGACAAGGTACCATCAAGCAGTGAAAGGTCTGTGGCATTGAGATCATTACTGTCCTTGGTCTGCCCTGGACCATGAAGGCTCAGGGGGACAGCAGTGTGAGACCCAGCATGGTTAATCCCAGCACTGACTTTGAACAACACCAGGCCTGCCTGACTGCCAAACCCTGGGCCCCTGCCACGAGCCTCAAGTGTGGCAGTAGGACTGCAGTGAGGAACTGATCCCAGCTGCCCATGCCCATTTGTGCTGGTCATAGTCTGAGACTGGGCAGTGGAGAAGACAAGAGATGAGGCCTGGGGCCAGCTCTGAGGCTATTCCACACAACCACACTTCTGACATCCTCTGGGAACATTTTCTGTCCACCCCAGCACATCACTGACCAGAGCAAGAGATGTCACATTCCCATGATCGCACAGGATGATTTGTCTCCAGGAGCTCCCATGGAATTCTAGTTGTTACATGACGACAGCAGAGGTTTTTGCAGGAGGTGTCGGGGGTATATCTGGGGGAAACACTGAAGGAAATGGGCTGATCACCCTGGGGTAGCTGCGGATGATTTGCATCCTGTCCCAGGATTTTTTCCCACATAGGACACTCTGTGGTGTATCCTAACCTCACATTTTTAGGGATGAAGGATCTCACTACATTGTCACCTTATTCCCTGCCAGGATCAACACCATTCTACCCCAGCAGCTTGAAAGGGCATATGCGGAGGGAAGGACCAACAGGAGACCCAGCCTGAGATGCAAAAAACTTTATTGAGTTTAAAGAGGGAATCAAGGTTGTTACAAGCACAGGCCCTCAGTGCAGGGATCTGGAGGGACAAGCAAGACATTTCACCTCTTGGCCATGGTGAAGTCCATGCAGGGCATCCATTTGCCCTCCCTTTAGAGTGCAGGCTGGCTTGGAGGAACCTTGCAGTCGAGGGGAGCAGAAGGACACAATGAAAATTAAGACAAGGAGATATGTAGGAAAGACATAGGGCATGCTTTTGAAGTGCCTGAGCTGGGCCCGTCCATCCAGCATTTTCAGGAGGAATTAAAGATGGCCAGTTCCACTGAAAGAAATGGCCTGAAGACTCTTCCTTTGTTCAGCACCATGCCTGGAGATCCTGGGGCACCTCCCAAGACCTATATATGTCCAGCACCATTAGCAGGGGAGGCCCCTCCTTCCACCATAGCGCCTGGTGATGCAGGAGATGTCAAAGCCCCCAGAGTTGATGGGCACTCCATCACAGCTGAGGATGTTGCCCACAGCAGCAGAGGTGGAGGATCCCACCACGGTGTTCTGAGGGAAGGAGCTGAGGATGGGGCCGGGCAGGGTCACCAGCACAGCAGGCGGTTCAATGACGACAGTGGAGTCCTGGCACTGCCTGACACAGGGCTCATTGCAGCTGTTGGCCAGTGGGGTGGGACCACAGGGCTGGCAGGGACGGCACTGGGTGTTGCAGGACATGTCTTGGGGCTGCAGGTGCACCTGGCAGAGAGAGCAGAGAGGAAACAGAGCACAAGACTGGTGGGTTGGTGAGGAGCAGCCTGGTTACCCCATCACAAAAGAGCCAAGGCCCTCATGAGTGGCAAGCTGGAGACTGGGCCAGGAGCCTGACAAAGAGCAGCCTGACTCGGGAAGTTCTCTCCCAGGGCATAAAGAAAAAGGCACTGCAGTCACCAGCCTCTCTCTATGCCAGCCTGCTCCCCACTTTCTTCTCTTATGACCCAATCCCCAAATATGAGAAAGCCAGCATCAGTTGAGATGTCCAGCAAGTGGAGATCTCACTTGGCAAGAGAAAGAGAAGGGGCTTCAGACTCACCTGGTTCCCAAGCTGATAGAAGCAAGAGAAGTGGATGAGAGAGCAGAGACTTGGGCTGCCTTTTATACCTGCCCTTCACTGCCGCAGGACCAGGGGCAGCCTCTGCAGAGGTAACAATTTCCCAGCAAGCTCATCTTGAATGCAAACCAGCACACCTAATGATATGGGCTGTGCTTTCATTTCTTGCACTGTTGCCTTTTCATTTCCCGGTTTGCTCCATGCCCGTTCCCCAATGAAGGCTTCTTCTGATCCCTGGGATTAAAGGCCCCAGGATTTCTAAGGCAGGAATGCAGCAGTGCAGGCAGAAGACTTGGTTTATGTACTGCATGGGCCCAGACTAGGCAAGTGATATTACAGTCTGTATAACTCTGGTGGGGCTGTTTGACTTCCAGCAATTTTCAGCAGGCTGCCCAAGGATTCCTGTGCATGAGGGTATATTCTATCCTTCTCTTTCCCTCCCTATGGTCACTTCTTACCTTCCCATGTTCCCAGGGATTCTGCAACTGGTTTTGGCCCCAATCTGTCTAACTCTACTATCAGGAGAAAATTCTAGCTTGTTTTAACTCATCCCAAATTTGTGCAACACCTAAAATGTCATGGGTTTGTCCTTGTCCCTCCATACAATGCTCCAGCCCTGCTGCAGTTGTCCCCAGGTGTCCTCAGGAGAGTTCACAGTGTGTTATGTTCTTACAGCCTTGCCCTCTACAGGACAGAGGTGGGCCCATGCAATCCTCATGAAGCTCAAGAAGGCCAAGTGTAAGGTCCTGAATTTGGGTTGGCCCATTCCCAAAGATGGACACAGACTTGGTAAGGAGTAAACTGAGAGCAGCCCAGCCAAGAAGTTCTTGGGTGTACTGGTGAATGAGAGGCTGGACATGACCTGCAGTGTTCACATGCAGCCCTGGAATTGTATCTGAGAATTGTATTGCATCAAAAGAAGAGTGACTACCAGGTATAGAGAAGTGGTTCTCCTACAACACTCTGCTCTTGTGAGACTCCAGCTGGAGTGCTGTGTCCAGTTCTGGGGCCACCAATGTGAAGGTGCTGATCAGGTCCAGAAGAGGCCATAAAGATGTTCAGAGGGCTGCAGCCCTGCTGCTGTGGAGACAGAACTGGGAGACATGGATGTGTTTACCCTGAAGATGATTCTGGGGATACCTTAAATCACATTCCAGTGCCCAAAGAGGATCCAAGAGGGACTTTTTAACCAGGGCATGGAGTGACAGGACAAGGGGGAATGGCTTTCCACTGAAACAGGATAGATTCATACTAGTTACTAAGAAAAAATTCTTCCCTCTGATGGTCGTGAGACCCTGGGACAGGTTGTCCAAAGAAGCTCTGGCTGCCCCATCCCTGGAAGTGGATGCTGTGCTGCTGTGAAACACATGTGACTTTCACAGTTGCTTCTAGATCCAGAGATTTTGATGATGAAAACAGTCCAAGAAACCTGACTTGGGGCAGATCTATTGGAGGCTACAACATCAACAATCCAAACCAGCCTTGTCAATGTTCTCTGCTTAAAATAACACTAGAATTCTCAGAGCAAGCAGCCTACTGGCTCTTCTTTCTGTTTCATCTGTATAGGCTTCTACTGATGGCCACAGCTGGAGAATGAGGCCTTGGTAGGAGGCATAATTTCTCTTACGGTTTTGCCACTGTGGTCACAGAAGCCCAAGAAGGGAAGGGTACTTCCTTACCCTGCATCAGCAAGTGGAAATCAGCCATCAGCCAGACTCTGGACAAGATTCTTTCTGCACTCATTCACCGCCAGAGAGTGATCCCACTCTTTATCATGTCTCTCCTTTTCAGGGAAATCACCAGTGCTGGAGGGAGCTCCCATGTTCTCTAGTCCATGCCATTTTCTCTGTCCAACAGCTGGTAACATCTCAGTGATCTCTTTTCCTCCCATGAGCTAAAGGAAGGGTTCTAGGGACCTATTTTCAGGCAACCCCACTACAGCACTTCTTATGGAAACTCAGCTCAAGGGTGCTGATCCCACCCTTTGAATTGGAATCTGTTGCTCATGAAGTTGCTCATTTCTCCTTGACTGAGAAATCTCAGGGCACTCGTTTTTCTGCTGCTGTTCCAGGATAGCCTGCCTCTCCCAAGTGACACTGTCCTGCTCTGACAGCCTTGTGTGAAGCTTTGCAAGTCCCTGTTTATCTCAGAGAGCTCTAACCCGTGTTGATGAGGAATTCACAACAGGTCTCAGTGTCCTGCACTCTGCTGCATTTTGGATTTCTTGGACATTTCAGGTCCTGATTTTTGTTGCTTTCAAGGACTGTAGAAGGCTTCAACACTCCAAATATAAAATTCTCTCAAAAATGCATCATTCCTAGGCAGAATGAGAAGCAGCAATGTCTGTCTGAGGAAAAATCCAGTCTCAGACTCTTTCTGCTCTCCCAGGCATTTTCCCAAATGCCACTGAAAAAGAGCACAGCTGACAAAGGGTGGGAACCAGCCTGTGCCTTGGGCAATGGTGCCTGGGCCTGGATACAGGACTAAGTGCAAAGCCCCAGTGCTGTTTGGAAGTGCTAATATCCTCTCAATGAGTGCAAAGAGAGACTTGGTTCTCAGCCAGCCTTCCACAGCTCTGCACTTTGAATGCTTTGCCAATCACATTAAAGTTTTTCCACAACAAAGCCCAAAATGGGTGGAACAATGTAGTGCTAAAAATTATGTGGGGTTTTAGATGTGGAAATGCCCTGACACATCTAGTATGAAGCAGAACATTTTGCATAATTTTAATTAAAAATAAAAGAGCAAATTCAGATACTAAGGAGAGGAAAGAAGAGGAATTATGGAAATTTTGTTTACAGTCTTATGCTATGAATAATGGCTATAAGTAGAGATATCAGACACTGCCAAATTTTATCTTGAATCAGAGTATGATCTGATGAAATAGCTACAAGAATGTGGCATAGATACATCACAAAACGTCAGGCTAAAGGGAGAAACACATGTCTACTTCCTAAAGCAATGTTTCCTAAAATTGCTGGGATTTCTTTAGGAGATTCAGACAAACCCTGACAAAATAAAGTGCTTGGCAAACTGGCGTAGAAACCTGTGGGAGTACCACTCCTCCAGCTCTGCTACAGAATCATTTATGTATAGGGTTTGTGACCCTTTCCAAGCACGGCACTTTAAAGGACTGAGAGGCATTCTGAATTCACTGGGAATGAACAGAGGGTGGTGGGAGCAGCAGAACTGAGGCTCAGCCCAGCCAGAGACGGCTGTAAAGTGATATGAGACCATTGGGGAATTGGTGGCTTCTCACTGCCTGGGATGCTCACACAGACCTACACTTGAGTGGGGATCTTCTGCAGGGCAGAAGTCATGGGAGGGCAGGGATTAATCTGTTTATTCAACTGATGCCCTGTGAAAAGTGACTTCACTTTTTGCGGAAAGCCCGTCCCAGAGCGAGCTTCACTTCTTTGTTTCTGAGTGTGTAAATGAAGGGGTTCAACAAAGGAGTTACCACTGTGTTAAAGGTATTCACAATTTTGTTCATATCCAGGGAGTTCTGGGCTGATGGCTTGACATACAGGAACATGGTGGAGCCATACCAGATTGTGACAACACTGAGATGGGCAGAGCAGGTGGAAAAGGCTTTTTTCCGGCCATGGGCTGACTGGATCCGCAGGATAGAAGAGATGATGTACATGTAGGAGACCAGGGTGACCACACAGGAGGCCACCACAACAATTATGGATATGAGGAAAGTTGCCAGCTCCACAGGCCATGTATCACTGCAGGAGAGGGCAAGGCAGGAATCTATATCACATAGAAAATGATTGATGACATCTGGCCCACAGAAAGTCAGCCTGGATGTCAGAAAGGCCAGCAGGGAAATGGCCAAAAAGCCTCCCAGCCAGGAGCTGAGTGCCAGCCGAACAGAGAGGACACTGTTCATGAGGGAGCTGTACCTCAGAGGGTAGCATATGGCTAAATAGCGGTCATAGGCCATGACAGACAGGAGAAAACACTCAGTGGAGCCTAGAGAGAGAAGAAAGAACAACTGGAGGATGCAGACACTGAAGGAAATGGTTTGGCTAGTCCCCAGCATGACTCCTATGGCTTTGGGAACAACACCTGTAGTGTACCAGATCTCCAGAAAGGAGAGATTACAGAGGAAAAAGTACATTGGGGTGTGCAGGTTGCTGCTTCTCCACACAAGAGCTATGATGGATGCATTGCCTATTACTGTTAGGGTGTATATCAGGGCAAATACCACCACAAAGGAGACACGGAATTGCCATGTGCCTGGGAAGCCAAGAAGGATGAATTCTTGCACACTTGTCCCATTTGCCATGTCCTTCCAAATGTTAAGGTCCGTCTGTGAAGAAAGAAAAGTTTCTGTGAAAATTTGCATGCTTGTGCTGGTCCTTCAGATGCTGCAAATAGAAAATCAACATCCCCGAAAATGCAGTTGGTGCACAGCAAGGAAAAATGGTATTTATCCTACATTAAAATTGTCAGAGAAATTCTCCCCTGATGAAACACATTTGGACAACTAGATCTAACCCTGAAAATCAGGTGTACCCCAACAAATGAACACTTGAAGAAGTATTTATCAGATCATGCACCTCCTTTACTGCATGGGGAATGTGGTCACTTGTATGAGATGAAAATCCCACTTAGGAAACTATGGACCACAGCATGAGGCACTCCAGCTATGGGAAAAGCTGTTACAAGTAGGAAGGGAATAGCATAACCTGTAGTCTCCAAGGCAGGCAATACTAAGGTGTGATATCAGCAAATGCAACTGAGGAGTACAAATGCTGTCATGATAATGTCACACTACAAAAGATTCCCCCATCTCTTCTATGTCAGTTTATTACAAGGGATTGAGACTGAGCTGCAGCCACACAGGGCAGCAGGCTAGTATGACAGTCACTACTCAAGGTCTCCTATACCTGTTTTCTTCCAAGCCTCAGAACAGGAAACTTTTGCAAATACCTCCATTTCCCTCATTGATGTCTGCTTCTCAGCATAGCTGCTAGGGGTACTATTCAATCTTTGCAATTTTGCCGTCTCAGAGTCAGGGGAAGGATTTCTGCTGACCAAGCTGAAATATCTAGGGAGAAATATTCCTATCTCAGCTCCTCAGCTTACCCCCTTTCTTTCTTCACAGACAGAGAAAAAACATGAGGGAGACATGACTCATTTTGTCTTATAAGCATGGCTAAAAGCCCTCTAAAAGTGCCAGGTTTTCTCTGAGGTCTAAGGCAGGAGTCTAGTAAGCATCTGGATGTTAGACATCTCAGCTTGGGCAGAGACATTCAGCCTCAGTGACTGAAGAAAAAATCCTCTGAGTTGAATCTCATCAAAGGTAGCTCTGCTGAACTGTTCCTGCAGACAAGGGAGAATTCTTGATGAGTTCTCTAGAGAGAACATATCTTCAGGTGGATGTGGAAGACAGATAGACTAAATCACCCTCTGAATCATCTTTTTCTCTCCTATCTTATTCCACAGCAATATATACCAGAAATCTCATGTACTTAAAGAGTAAAGAAATCTCTCTTAAATCAGCTCTCCCTAAACATGCAAGGCATTGGAAGTCTGTGCTATATGTCTTGGGCAGGTTTCACTCACCAGATTTGCCAGTGGAAATGATCCAAATGCCATTTTTTCATGCACCGTCCTCCCAAGGTAGCCATGGTCCCCTTGGATAATGGAGAGCATTGGAAAGAAGTAGATTTATTGGGGGGAACTCTGGATTCAGGTGAAGGTGTGTGGATGAGCAGCTCTCCCCTCGCTGACTCACTTCAAGCTGATGGCAACTGCCTGACCTAGTTTCCTCTCCATCCAGTAGGATCCGACAGCTTCCACTCCTAATCTTTTCCCTCTCACAGCCACCACTGTAATTCCACTCAAGAGAGCTTTGTGTGCACACACACAAAATGTAAACTCTCTTCAGCTTAGCTTCATATAGTGAGATCATACACCAGAGAGTCGCCAGCATTATTAGCATAAGAACATCCCCACACCCATCTCATTAACACAATGAAGCTCCAGCTGGCCACACCTAGGAGACTGTTTTCTGTTTTCCCTCTGGTGTGCCCCAAGGAGTTTGACCTCTGGGAGGTCTTAGGGGCTTGCCAGAAATGAATAGTACTCTCTCTTCACACAGGCCAATTAAAGAACAGCAATGCAATTCCCTAAGTGATTGCTAGTCTGGGTGTTTGCCTCCTGCCTGCAGCTGTGGAATGAGAACTTGTCAGGAACTCAACTGACATGGAGATGTCTGAAATAGTCATGTTCCAAGAGACTGGAATTGTCAAGTATTTGGTGCTGGATACTACGGTGGCTGTGAAACCTCCAGGTTGAGAAGTAACTAAAGGCAACTGTGGGCACATGAGTACAGAGACTGTAAGGTAAGGGATTCACCTACCTCATTTCAGAGCCTCTAAATGCAGTTAAGGCCTCTGTCTTCAGCTTTAACTGAAGTGAAGAACTAAGTAAAGATCTAAGTTCCAAATCAGACAGGACATTAGTAGAGTAAAATTGATTTCCCCTGACTCCAGAAAAGGTGTCTTCTATTGGGGTACTCATCTTTGCTCCATTTGTCATCAGCTGAGAGAAACAGGCACTCTCAAGCCTGAGTTCGACCCTTACAAAAAATCATCTCTTAAAGGCAATACAGGCCTTACAGACACCTATTTTTCTTCTGTTGACCCTCAAGATAAACTAATCAGGGGGCTTAGACCACACATATACAAAAATACACACACTTCGCATCCACTAGACATCTTGAGTTAGATTCACCTCCAGAGAGAGTCTGTCTGCACTGTCCAGGACTACCACATGGCTGTTGGACTTGACAGAGACATTTTCTGCAAGTCCTGTGTCCCAGGCTTCAGTGTGGTTCAGAGAAAACTGGCCTGTACTTGGTGTGAGGTGGCGATGCAGCTAATGGGGGTAAAGTGCTCAGCTTGAGCCTATTTTCTGACCATGAAGCCAACTCCTCACTATCTATCTATCCTATCTATGGAAATTGATGTGGGATTTAGCCATGGGATGTAGGTGTTGGAGCCTGTGGGTTCACTTGTGATCGCTTAGTGAAGCAAGCCATGCACACATGACCAGGTGTGCAGGCCCTGCTGTGAGCTGGGGAGTCCAGAGGCCACCACTGGTCAGCTGCAGGATTTGTGTCTCCAGGAAGATGCTTCATGCCATTTCCTGTGCATATGTGCTTTGGGATGGGGTAAGTCCCCTGGGTGACCTGATGTCCCATCACTGACTGCGGGAAGAGTCCACAGAGCCTGTTAGATCTGGTGCTGAAGATGTGTTTTACTCCCCATCTGCAGGACATGCTCTTCCTCAGACCAAGGAATCATATCTGAGCAGAAATGCTGGATGGCTGAGCCTGATCCCTGCTGTCTGTGGAGAAGTCAGGGATGTCTTCCTCAGCTCCAAGAGACAGTGTCTGAAAGGGCCCAACTTCTGTGTTTCCCACCCTCCCCTTCCTCTGGGAATAATCAATAGTCCACTTGTGTCCCCACCTTTTCCTCCCCCACCCATGGCAATGCCTTTTAGTCTCAGAAACTCAGAGACAAGGACACCAAAAAAGGATTACATGGAGGCTGAGGGTGAGATGCAGAAAGCTTTATTGTCATTGAAGTGGGAAATGAGTTCCCTTATAGAGGAGGCTACCAGTGGTGGTGGTGGGAGACCACATGCAGTTGCAGGAAGTCTGTGCCTCCTCTGGCAAAGACACTGGAGAGCCACTGGAGAGCCAATGGAGCATCCATCTGCCTGCCCCACAGTGGGCAGGGGTTAGTAGAACCCCCAGAGAGGCTATGGAAGTCTTACAGTCCAGAAGTATGGAAGACAAGAGAGAGGTGGGAGAGAGAGTAAGGCAGGGAAAGCAAACACTGGCCATGGTTTCAGAAAGCCTCACCTGCCCTCCTTCGGAAGGGCAGCATTGGTTGCTCAGCACCTCTGAATTCAATGGCCAGGAGCTCTGTCCTCAGTCCAGCATCAGCTTCTGGGTTCCTGGGGGGTCCTTGTCAGGGCTTCACCAGTGGCTTTAGCAGGGACGATATCTGCTGCCACCATAGCGGCTGGTGATGCAGGAGAGGTCAAAGCCCCCAGAGTTGATGGGCACTCCATCACAGCTGAGGATGTTGCCCACAGCAGCAGAGGTGGAGGATCCCACCACGGTGTTCTGTGGGAAGGAGCTGAGGATGGGGCCGGGCAGGGTCACCACCACGGGCGAGGGCTGGATGGCCACGGTGGAGTCCTGGCACTGCCTGACACAGGGCTCATTGCAGCTGTTGGCCAGCGGGGTGGGGCCGCAGGGCTGGCAGGGCCGGCACGGGCTGTAGCAGGACATGGCTTGGGGCTGCAGATGCACCTGAGAGAGAGGGAAGGGAAGGAAGCAGAGCACAGGAACATATGAGGAGCCATTGGCCATGAGTCCATCATCCCACAGCAAGAATTGCAATGGTACCTGCTTAAGCCAGAAGGGAGAAACCGGGCAGTGAGAGAAAGGGGTTTTCAGCTTCATCCTGACACAGTACTGCAAAGAATCACCTTATTTCTTCAATAAAGATCTCCGTTAGCCAAATCCTTGACACTACCTAAGTGAAACCTTAATTCTTCTCAGACCCCTCAGCAGCAGCACTAAGACCTCTCACAGACTATAGGAACACACATCTGCTTCATCAGAAAAGGACAGGGGAAAGAGCTTCAGACTCACCTGGGTCCCAAGGAGAAAGAGGCAGGAGAAGTGGATGAGAGAGCATGAAGTTAGGCTGGCTTTTATGGTTGCTCTGAGTTGCCTCAGGCCCAGAGGTGGCTTCTATGAAAGTGGTAATTTCCTAAGGTGCTCATGATGTATGGAAAACATCCCAGCTAATGACATGCGTGCTTGTTTTCCATGTTGCCACCTTTTCATTTCTTGGCTTATGTCATAGACATTTCTCCATGGAGGCTTCTTCTCTGTGCTGAGATTGAGACGCCTCAGGATTTTCAGGGCAGGAATGTGTCAGTGTCTGCAGAATCCTTTGCTCAAGTGCTGGATGGGTGAGGTGCAGGGAAATGAGGTTGGCCTGGAGCTCCCTGGTGGTGTTGCCTGTGGCCTTGTTGATAGGAAGGGGCCCAGCTGCTCCCAGCACTTCAGCCCTTGACTGGTCACCCAAGGATATGCTATGATACCATTACAAAATTATAAGCTATATCTCTTTCCTCTATGCCTCTCAACTTGCTCCAGTGTTTGTTTGTGGTCTGAATCATGGACATTTGGGCTGCAATGTTGGGTTTCATTTTCTTGCTCCTAAAGCTCTCCTTATGTCCTTCCAATGGCTCCATGGAGGGAGAATCCTCAAGTCATCTGGTTAATGTGGCCCAGTGCTTGGTCACCCTCAACAATAAGAAGGTCTTTCCTGTTTCACACAGAGCTTCCAGTGTTCCAGCCTGTGCTTGTTGCCTTCGGTCCTATCACTGGGCACCTCAAAGACCTCAGAGAAGTGCCTGGCTCTGTTTGCCTTTTAGGTTTATTTCTCATTACTCTATTCTGACTCGATGCAGTAAATCAAATTAATTTCCCCAATCTCAGTTGGTTTTTCCCATGAGGGTAATTGGTGAATTATCTTTCCTGTCCTTATCTAGACCCAGGAGGCTCTTATATTTTCTCTCTTCTGTCCCGCTGAGGAGGGGGAGTGATGGAACAGCTTTGGTGGGCATCTGGTATCCAGCCAGTGTCAAAGCACCACACCTTCCTTTCAGGTGTTTATGTATGTTGGTAAAATTCATCTAAGCCTTTTATTCTCTGTAATGAAGAGTTCCGGCTCTCTCAGCCTTTCCTTATAGGAGAGATGTTCCTGTAAGAGAGTTCATTCATCCTTTTTTTGTCCCTTTATTGGATTCTCTCCAGCACTTCCATAGCCCCCTTGTACTGGGGAGTCTAGAAGAGGAACCAGTACTCCAGGAGCACCCTCACCAGTGCCAAATTGAGAGGAACAGTCCCATTCCTGGACCTTCTGGCAGCAGTCCTTCCACAGCAGCCCAGAACACTGTTGGCTTTCTTTGGGACAAGGGTCTATTGCTGGCTCATTGTCAAGTCAGTGTCCAGCAGGACAACCCAGGTGTTCTTTTGTGAAAGGGCTTTACAGCTGAGGGGTGTCCAGCACATACTGATGCACAGGGTAGTTCCTCCCCACATGCAGGACTTTGCCCTTCCCCATGCTGAGCTGCTGGAGGGTCCTGTCAGGCCACTTTTTCAGCCTGTCAAAGTCCCTCTGAAAGGCAGCATCCACAGTATTGTAAGAATGATCCAGTGCTCCTGGGTAAACAAGGGCAGCACCAATGTATTTCTTCTTGGGAGAACAATAGAAGGTTTTATACAAGTAAGATAGCATTAAAGGGTCCAGTCTACTTGATTTAGTCCAGTGTGGTTTTCAGTCTTGTGGCCGCCCGTTGAGCCTAAGAACACCAAGAGACTTGAGTGTTACTATGATGATTGTCACATCTTCTGTCATGGGACAAAAACCAGGTTTTCTGGGTGCAACTGAAGTGACCAATGAGGGCTGAGAAGTATCACATACAGCACCTAATAAAAAGAAAATCCCTAAACACAGTAGCACATCCTGTAATGTGTACTGGTGAGACTAAAATATTCATAGAATCATGAAGTTGTAGCTTGGTTTAGGTTAGAAAGAATGTTAAAAAGGACATCCAATCCAACCCCTTCAAGGGGAAGGAAGTTGTATTTAAAAAAACTTAAACCTTTTTTTTTTTAATGTTCAATTAAAAAACACATTGGAGTAGAGTGAAGCAGCCTGACTTAGTCTGAGCTGAAAGACCACACACACTTCCAGTTGGGTTATAAGTTTTATTTAAATGACACATTAGTGAAATTGCTGCAAGAGATGCTACTCTGAATCTTCTGAAACATATTTTGAGTAGCTGTGGTGATGGGAAAGGTCCATCTTCGTATTTTTCAAAAAGCATCAGCATCCAATAATTTTTCATCTGGATCACTAGAATGAAATTTGCAAATTTGTTCACAAAGAAAACTGTTTTTGCAGTGACACAGGGAAAAGACACAGTGGTACCCACAGACCATGGAGGAGGGATCCCACAGTACTTCCTCTGGGAAGCAATATCCATAGAAATGTGCTTAAAAAGGCTGTGACTCTTGTAGGAAAAGGGAATAGGGAAGCTATAGGAGTCAAAACCTTGTAGAGTTCAGATGTGCCAAGATGGCTGGTGCTCTCCAGGCTATGGATGTGTATCCATCACCAGTTCTGAGGAAACATGGGCCCTAGGGAGCCAGTTGCTGAGGGAAGTGCCTAGGTGTAGGATTCTACTGAGAAAATGCAAGAGGCCTTGTCCGTCTCAGACTTCTGTCTTAGGAGAAAATTCTGCCCCTGAAGTATCTGTTGATTATTGCCCTAATTTGTTCTCCAGATGTGCAGGAGGTCCCAGGAGGGCCGGAGCTGGGCAGGAGTGCCAGGGCCAGAGCTGGTGCTGGGACTCAGGGCAAGGCCAGGCTCAAGAGAGGCCCATGTACAGGATCCATCCTGTGACTGCCGTGGGTGGTGAAGGGGCCTGGCCAGGCCAGGAGAACCAGAGTAACTCCGGCCAGACACAGGCACTGAGAGGGCAGAGCTGGGACAGGCTTGTGCTAGGCTGGGCTCTCATAGAGCCCCTGGCAGGGACCAAGGTGGAGCTCAGCCCATGGCTGAACTGGGTCAAGGTAGTCTCAGCCCTGGTGCTCCCTGTCCTGGAGCTACCTGCTGACTCTGCTCTGACTCCCACAGACTCTGCCTGGGGTAGAAGTGCACTTGTGGCTGGGTTGTGACACCTACGGGGCCAAGGAGTTCTTGGGCCTCAAGAAGGCTGCTCTGTCCTGGGGCAAGACAAGGCAGAACAAAGGCCTGTTGTGTGTTGTGTCACCACTCCCTGTCCTAGGGCTGGCTTCACCTGATGGGTGTTGGGTTCAGAGGGAGAGGGGACTCCAGCGTGGGGCCTGCTGTAGCTGATCCCAGCAGAGGAACACCTCAGCCCTACTCCAGGAGCACCAGGTGAGCCAGGCCAGGGGCTGTGCTGCAGGGGCACAGGGCTGCTTGGAGAAGCTGTCTCTGCTGCCCATGACCAGGCACGCTGACCACGGCCCCTGGATCAGGTGGTGGAGGAGAGGAGCAGTGGAGTAGGGAATGTAGGCCATTTCAAGGCTATCAACCCATTTCCAATTCCTGCCATTCTTTGACTTGAGAGCCTTCTTGCCCTGCACAGCTTCACACAAAGCAAGAGAAGCAGTCTTCGCCAAGAACTTGTAGAAATGCTGACCTCCTCAGGGCTTCCCACATGCCTGCAGTTCTCGTCTAGAGAGCAGCAGTTTTCAGGAGTCCTGATTGTATGATGTGCTTCAGGTCCAAGTGGTATTTCTGAGATGAGACGCAGCCAGGCAAGGACTGAGCCATCCAGGCAGTGGAGTAACTGGGATGTCTTCCTTCATGGATGAAAGGCTGGATATAACTTGTAAATGTGTTCTCACAGCCCAGAAAGCCAACTGTCTCCTGATTCTGCCCCTCTACACTTGAGATCCCATCTTGAATACTGCCTCCAGCTCTGGGGTCCTCAGCATAGGGAGGACATGTACCTTTTGGAACAAGTCCAGAGGAGGCCACAAAAATTATCTGAGGGCAGGAGCACATCTCTTATGAGGATAGGCTGAGACAGTTGGACGCATTCAGCCTGGAGAAGACAAGACTTTGAGGAGACTTTGCTGCAGCTTTCAGCATGCAAAGAGGGCTTAAAATAAATATTTTTGCAGGGTTTATTGTGATAGGACAGGGAAAACAGTTTTAAACTAGAAGAGGGTAAATTCAGACTAGCTATGAAGAATTTTTTTACGAAGAGGGTGGTAATACAGAGGAATATGTTGCCCAGAGAGATGATAAATCCCTGTGCACATTCTAGGTCAGGCTGTGTGGAGCTTTGAACAACCTGGTCAAGTGAAAGGTGTCACTACTCATTGTAGGGAGATTGGACCAAGAGAAATGTAAAAGACCCTTCCAACCCAAAACTCTATTAAATCCTGTGATGTCTCAGTGTGTGGAAGCAGTGCTGCAAAGGAGAGTCATTGCAATTTGTCCCAACCCCAGTCCACTAGGAATGATGAAGTGTGACCCCTGTGCCCCTTAACCAATGTTTTTTCTGCTCAGCACTCAGTGCACAGATGAAATGTCCAGCTAAAGGACACAGGCAAGGTTGCAGCAAGTTTTTAATGTGCACAAAGGTGAAAATTAGCCTCTTTTTGAGTAGAGGCTCTAAGTATGAAGAGGAGTGAAACAGCTAAGAATCTCTTCTTTTATCCTGTGGCAGAGTTCCAACAGGGAATCTTTCAATTGTCCAGCAACAGGATACAGACCAGCATGTCCCTGCATGCTTGTTTCTGGGGTCCTCACACCAGGTTTTGAAGGAAGCACATGAGAACAAAAGCAAGAGTGAGAAAGGTGGAGAGTGAAAGAGAGGAGAGGTTGACACTGGCCAAGTTTTCAGAGAGCCCAGTATCAGCTTCCTCAGATTGAACCCTTCAAGTTTGCCCTGGAAGGAAAATCAGTGTTGATCAGCTACTCTTAAAACAATGACATAACGGTTTGATCCTCTGTCCAATTTCATATTCTCACTTCCTTGGGGTCCTCATCTGAGGCCATTGACAGGACCTCTACGAGGGACAATATCTGTTGCCACCATAGCAGTTGGTAATGCAGAAGAGGTCAAAGCCCCCAGAGCTGATGGGCACTCCCTGAGAGTTGAGGATGCTGCCAACAGCAGCAGAGGTGGAGGGTCCCACGGCGGTGTTCTGAGGGAAGGAGCTGAGGATGGGGCCGGGCAGGGTCACCACCACGGGCGAGGGCTGGATGGCCACGGTGGAGTCCTGGCACTGCCTGACACAGGGCTCATTGCAGCTGTTGGCCAGCGGGGTGGGGCCGCAGGGCTGGCAGGGATGGCAGGGCTGGCACTTCTCTATGCAGGACATGGCTTGGGGCATGAGGGGCATGTGGAGAGGGGGCAGGAAGGAAGAAAAGCACAGGGATACATGAGGAGCAGCCCATCACTACATCAGGAGTAGTCAAATAACATGCAGGGCCAGGAGGTGGAGGCTCTGCAGAGATATATGAGGGCTCATTGGCCTCATCCTGCCAGGGCCTAAAAAGAGCCATCAGCTCCTATGTAGCCACTGCCCAGGCTACGAGTCCAGATGACAACTGATCACAGTCCCAGCCTCCCTGCACTTCAAACCTTCTCCCCACTTCTCTCTTCCATGACAAACATCCCCAAGAGTCATTGTAGAAAACAGCTGGAATCAGCTGAGGGGTCCATTAAGTTGATATCTCCTTTTAGAGAAAGCAGAGAAGGAGAAAGGGTTTCAGACTCATCTGACTCCCCAGGACAAGGGGATGTAAGAGCAAAGAGCTGTGGTGGTTTTTATCATGGACCTTTGCTGCCCCAGGCTGCCAGAGGTGGTAATTTTCTGACAAATTCATGTTGAATGCAAAACATCTCATTTAATGATGTGAGCTGTGGTTTAGTGTCTTAAATGGCTGTGTTTTCACTTCCTGCTTTATTTCTGGCACATTCCTGAATGAAGGCATCTTTTGCATGACAAGATGAGAGGCCCAAGCATTTCTGGATCAAAACACATCAGCGTCAACACAGGACTCACACCACATGCTGTAATAGTCCATTAAAAGTAAATTATGTCAGTCTGGGTCGCTCCATTGGGATCCTAGGGGCCTTTGTCTCAAAGAAGTGGCGTTGTTCCTGGGTTTGACTGTATCCCACCAAACACACAGCCCAGGGCAATTCAGGTGGCTGACTTTGCTTTCTCCTGTCATGTACCAGGAATGTGGAAAGGGGGGAAAATGGGGAAGGTTTTATTTGGCTGTCAGAAAGAAAGGCAAATGACATAATAAAGAGGCTTCCATAAAGACAAAGGCAACAAAAGGAAGAGTAAGGAAAATGTAGGACAAGGGCCTACATGATTGAAACGAAGGCCCTGGTGACACAGGATAGAGAAAAAGTGAAGGTGCTGAACACCTTCTTTGCCTCAGTCCTTATTAGCAAGACTGGCCTTAAGGAATCCCAAATGTAGCCTGGGGGTAAAGTCAGGATCAGTGAGCACGCACCCTTGATGGAAGGAGATCAAGTCAAGGAATCCTTAGCAAACTGCACATATTTAGGCCCTGTTGGAATGTACAAACGAGTGGTAAGGGAACTGGCTCCTGTCATTGCCAGGTCACTCTTGGTTACCTTCAGCTGAGCATGGTGACTGGGTACTGGAGCAAAGCAAATGCCACTTCTGTCTTCAGACAGGGGAAAAGTAGAACCCAGGGAGCTGCAGACTTCTCAGTCTCACCTTATCCCCTTAGTAGGTGGCTAATGAAGAAGATGGAGTAGCTAATCCTGGAAAGATCTCCTAATCAGGGCATGTCAGTGATGAAAAAGTCACCAGGAGAGGGTCAGTGTGGCTTCAACAACGGGAAGTTATGCCTGATCTTCTTGATAATGTGCTTGTGGTGATGTGACAGGCTCAGGAGGGGAAGAAGGAATGGTGGATCTTCTCTACCTGGACATGAGCAAGACCTTTGACAGTTTTGTGTGAATTCCTGTAGGAGCCTCACAGAGAAGCTGTTGATGTTGGATGAGCAGACAGTGAGGTAGAATGAAGACTGACTGGCCAGGCACAGGGATCAGTGATCAGCAGCACAAAATAAAGTTGGAGGCCAGTGACTAGTGGTGCATCCAAATGGTCAGGACTTGATGGGTCCTGTTTATCAACTTCATTGATGATGTGGGTGATAGGACAAGAGTGGACTCTCAGCAGGTTTGCAGACAACACCAAACTGGGAGGAGAGGCTTTTGCATCAGAGAGTCTGGCCAGCAATCCAGAGGGACCTCAGCAAGCAGGAGAAATGGGCTGATGGGAAACTCATGCAGTTGAACAAGGGGAACTGCAAATTCCCTTGTGTCAAAGAAGTCCAACAGTATCCTCAGCTCCATTAGACCAGGTGTTGCCAGGAGCTCAAGAGGGGTGACTGCTCCCCTTTATGCAGCACTGGGAGGACATAGCTACAGTGGCCTCCTCTGCTGCCCTTCCTCTGTGACCATATTGGTAACAAAAGGGATCAGTAAGAGAGTGATAAGGTGAGTGGAAAATTGTCTGGCCTACTAGGCCCAAAGAGTTGTGGCCATTGCTTCGAATCCCAGCTGGCAGACAGCTCTGGGGTCTCTCTGGGATCAGCAGTAGGACCACTAGTGTTGCATGTTACCATGAATGTCATGAATACTGGGAAGGAGAACACTCCCCTAGTTCAGAGGTGACATTGAACATCAAAGAACAGGTAGTAACTGGCCTCTGTTGGACAAGTTGTTCCCAGAAAATCCTGGAACCACCTGTGCAAAGGAAATAGGGAATACAGACTAGACTCTAAAATTCTCTGCAACATGACACTGGCCTAAAAACAGCCGCTGGAACATGGGGATCTCAGCCTCTTCACTGCCATCTGCAGGAAAAACTCTGGCTGCTGTTTCCAGTCTCTGAGCACGGAGACAGCTCTGTGAAGCTGCTCCATCTCCTGGTTCAAGGCCTTCTTGCTGCCTCAGGCTGCAGCTGGCGCTATGCCGGCTGATTTTCGCTGGGACGTCCTTGCTGGAGGAGGGGAAGAGTCCATTTACTGGAAGACCAAATTGTGCCCATACAGAGGCTGGGCAAGAGGCTGAGCGGCACCGGCACAGGGCTCAGTCCCGGGGAGGAGAGGAGAAGAGATGAGGGGAGGGGAGAGCCAGAGCATAGGGCCGGGGATGGTGCCTCTGGCCGCGGTACTGCTCAATGCACGGGGTGGGGCTGGGGTGACCCCCCAGGTCCCTGGAAGTTACCATCCTCTTTGGCTTCTTCATGGACTCTGCCCCATAACCATCCTCGAGTCCATCGCTTCCTCTGCACCATTTCCTATTCCCTCAGAAAATTCATCCCTGTCTTCTTCATTTAACCATTCCTATACCTTCCTTTCCTCTGTGTCTTCAAGCATGTTTTATTTAGTTACTATTATTAATGCACATTTCCAATCTGGCATATGTAGACATCTTCTGTGAGATATTCTAATCGTCATCTCTGTATGTCCCTGACTGGTTCTGTGGGATTTCATTCTGGGAAGGGCTGAGGAGAATGTAGGAGTTGAGCCTTGTCCTTTCATTTCACCCTGCCAGTGTCTGTGGTCAGAGCCCAAGTACAGCAGAAGTCATCACTGGAGACCACCAAGGGCACCGGCATCAACATCAACTGCTCACACCCCGAGAAACTGAGTGACGAATTGATCCATTTCTACCGTCAGCTCCTGGGGCGTGAACCTGAATTCCTTGCACTGACTGCTAGGGGTCCAAGAATGTTCCGGCCATTGCAGGACAGCTCTCGGTGTCTGCAGACCATCGCTGGAGCTGGCTGTGGCTGGGGCAGCCGGGGCGTGGGCACACAGCCATGTATAACTGGACCCACGGGCAGAGGAGCCAGGGCTGTGGCCGGGCACAAACCGCCGCAAGTTCGTGTACAAGTACATCTCCCTGTAGATGTCTTACCATCTTTTCTCTGCTCTGAAGCCAAAGAAAGGAATATTGTTGAAGGAGACCATAGGAAGGTAAGCTTTCACCTGGAAAATTTGTGAGATGCTCGAGACACTCTGCTTCTCTAGAAACCTCCTTCAGATCCATGGCGAGGTCTGACACTTGCATGAACATGTCCCTACTACTACCATTATCATTACCTCCATCACTGCTCACATCATTCTAGAACTTTTCTGGGACAAACCAGTTTTAGAGGATACCAAAGTGACTAGGATGAGATCACTCTAGAGTTGACTGGGAAAAAGGGGTGGGAGTGAGGGACCTGGGAGAGAGGCGTTCATCCCAGGGATATGATCAAGGGCAGGAGGGAAGCGACAGACAGAGGAGGCACCTGTCCGCAGAGGAAATTGCTGTGACCCCACAGAAATGAGAAATCACAGCGAGGAAGAAGCCCCTGACGTGCCCGATGCCCAGCCCTGGGTGTGCAGCAGAGCTGGCCATTGCAGCTGGGCAGGTGAGGACTCCAGTGCGAGCTGAGCGGGAACAGCCCCTTGCCATGGCTGAGGCCCAGAGGCACGGAATGCTCACAGTGCCCATGGCTGAGGGAGCCACGGGGGCTGCTGCTGGACGAGGCACAGACCCACCAGGAGCATTTCAGGCACTGCAAGGACAGGTCATTTCTCTGCCTGCTCCCGCTGCTGCTTCCTTTGCTGCCCCCGACAGTGGTTTCCGGCAGCTCTGTTCTCTCGGCGCTGGGCCGGGCTTGCTGACTCTGCCTCACTCAGCTCGGTCTCGGCATGCACCTCACCCATCTCATCCTCCCCGTCTTCCTGGGCCAGCTCCTCGGTAAGTCCAGGCTTTTCCCCAAGACACCCTTCTTCTTCTGCTTCCTTTTCCCCAGGAAATCTTCAACAGCCTTATTTGGAACACGTGAGGAAACATCAGCGATTAGCGGGAAAAGGCTGAGAAAAATCTGCTTCTCCTTGTGGTTTTGCAAGTGTTTTTTCAGAAGCTCTTCGATTCATAAAGGGAAAGGGGAGGGAGAGAAACCTCAGAGCCCTTCTCTGTCTTTTCTCTCGCCTTTAAGCCATTCCCCTCTGCTTCTCTATTCTATAACTCCTGCTGTCACCTCAGGAGATCTCAGCTGTCTCTGCAGTGCCGTATTATTCTATTTTAATGTTAAATCTCAGATCCAGTCAAACGTGCCCCGGGGCCCTTTAAAGTTCTCATTTCACTGACATTAGCAGGGTGTCCCATTCTGCCTGCAGGCTGACACAGCTCTGACACGGCTTCCAGGATTCTCCGGGCTGGCAACACAACCAGGGCTCCCTCTTTCCAAACTCAGCATTGTGTGTACTCAGGGATGGAGGAGCCCCCAGAGGTGAAAGGGATAGGGAAGCAGGATGAACCTTTCTGCTGTGCCTCAATGGGTTTCTCAGGCAGCTGGAGAGGTGCTGATTCCAGCACACAAAATTCAGGAATGACAAATTGTTCCATGGATTCGTAAGCATTGGGAATGGGAGCAGAGACAGAGCCGAGCTCTACTTTGGCTGATGCAGAGCAAAGAGCTCTAAAATCATGCCCAAAGCTCCCAGGATTCTGCAAAAAGGCAAACAGGTTTCTCCTTCAGAATTTTCCATGCACTTCTTTTTGCTTCCCATATTCCTTCCCTGTGGAGCGGCTCACCTTCACTTTCTTCCAGGCACCACGGGGCAGATCCTGGTCACCCAGGAAGATGGACCAGTCACGGTGAAACAGGGACACACCTTCCACACCACCTGCAAATACCAGACCACTTATTTGCCTGCCTTGTCCTGGTACCAGCTGAGGAAAGGCCAAGGCCCACAGCTGCTCTCCTATCAAGCAGGGACTGGCTCCAAGCACAGCGGCCGTATCACCACGCACCTGAACACCACGGGGAAATCCAGTGTCCTGAAGGTGCAGGAAGTGGAGGTCTCTGACAGTGCCTTGTACCTCTGTGCTGTGCAAGACACCCTGGTGCAGGGAGCTTCCTGGGCTGTGCAAGAACCCAGGGGAGGGAGGGGAGGTGTCAGTGCGAGGCCGAGGTTGGGGAAGGGACGCTGGGCTCAGCCCAGACCTCACCTGGACTTGCATCACATGTGCGTACAATGGTCCAATGCTTTTGACTACATCCATCCTGAAGCTCACATTCTGAGAGTGCTCTGGACGACTTTGACTCATTTCTACATTGTACAGTCTCTAAGTAAAGAAAAATTGCTCTGTACTTGTCTCGGACCTTGTCCTTCCACACTCCAGCCCTGCTGCTTTTGGCCCCACATGTCCTCAGCAGAGCCCAGGGCTGCTTCTGTGTTCCTGCCTTGGGAGCTCTTGGAGCAGCCCCGTTTGCACAGACACAGATTTGTGCACGGCTCCACACCGGTGTGCACGAGCCTGTGTCTGTCCGTGTGTGTCCCTCCTCGGGAGGGAATTTCCTGACTGTGCCGGGGACAGCGAGCACTGCTCTGGCCCTGAGCAGCACAGAGCAGCAGCTTCCCAGGCTCAGCAGGAGCCGGAGTGCAGCTGAGTGGGGACGGCACCTGCCCGTTCCAGGTGTGTGCAGGGTGGGTCTGTGTTCCGATGCGGTGTCGCTGGTGTGTGCGATGGGACACGGCTGTCTCTCGTCCCTGGCGGTGCCGCAATTGTCGCGTCGCTCGTTGTGCCGGCGCTGGGAGAGGCAGGGGCTGAGGCCGGCCGGGGCGGAGCTGGCGGCGGCGGAGAGGAGGCGGCCCGGGCGCAGCAGAGAGCCGGGGCTGAGGGGGACAGCGATGCTCGGCCGGCGGAGCGGCGGGATGCGGCGGGCTCGGGCCGCGGGGCTGGCGGCGCTGGCCGCGCTGCTGCTCGGTGCGCGGGGGTGGCGGCCAAGGGGCCGCGCCTGGGACTGGGCTGATCCCGCACGTCCCTGGGGGCTGCCGAACTGCCTGGCTTCTGCACTGACCTCTTACCGAGAGCTGTTCTCCCGTTCTTCCTTCCCTCTTCTGCATCCCATAGTCTCGCAAAAATTCCCGCGTTCTCATCTTTGCCGAATCCCTCAAAATCATTGCTTTATTATGACTTACGAAGTCAGTCCTCACCCTTTCTGACTTTTCACTCTTTCTTTCTTTCTCCCACATCCTCCCGTTCTACAGTGACTCTCCCGATCATTCTCTCATTCTCTCATTCGTCTGTGCACAATATATTAATGGACACTTCTGTTCCTGTCTATTTTGGCATCCTCTGAGATGGCATTCTCAGTTTTCCTTACCACCTCTGTACGTTCCTTAAACGTTTCTGTGGGCTTTGCAGCGTCCTACAGAGAAATGAAGGATTTCAGGTATCTCCTTTTTCTTTCTCCCACAGTGGCTTTAGGCAGAGCCCAAGTACAGCAGGAGCCGTTTCTGGAGACCACGGAGGGCATCGGCATCAGCATCAACTGCTCACATCCAAGAAAACAGCTCGGAGAGTCGATCCATTTCTACCGTCAGCATCCGGGCCGAGAACCCGAATTCCTCGCACTCATTGCTGCAAGGTCCAAGGCTGTTCCGGCCATTGCAGGACAGCTGTCGGTGTCAGAGGACGGGCGCTGGAGCTGGCTGTGGCTGGGGCGGCCGGGGCGCGGGGACGCGGCCGTGTATTACTGCGCGCTGTGCCCACGGGCAGAGGAGCCGGGGCTGCGGCCGGGCACGAACCGCCGCGGGCGGGGCCGGGCGGGGCCGGGGGCACAGCGCCGGCCGCGGCCAGCAGGGGGCGCTGCCGCTCCGCCCGCCGGGGCCGCCGAGCCCCGCTCGAACCGGGCTGGCGGGGCGCCGCCGACACCGGCACCGGAACCGGCACGGGCACAAGAACTGACACTGGAAATGACACCGGAACCGGTATCTCCAGTGGCACTGACGGCCACACCAACAGCCGTAGTGGTGTGTTTTGGGATTTTCCTCAATTTTCTATATGCATCAGTTTCTTTTATGCTGTTTCACAAGGTTTTTTTCCAGGTACTCCGATGTTTTAATTCATCATGGTTTGTCCCAGTTATTGTTATTAATCAATCATCATGTATGTTACACCTGGGTCCTGTTTGTCCCTTCAAAGCCTCACCCTGATATCTAGAAAATTCTTGTGAAGATGTAGAGTGGTTGGTGGGGTCCAGGTTCTCCTTCGCCTTTTGTTCCTAGATTTGTTCTATGGCTTGTCACTTAAGTTTGGGGTCACTCCCTTCCCATTCTGGATTGGTTCCAAGTAGTATCCTCCCCACTCTGCCTCATATTGAAGGTGAAAACCCATGAGTTTAGTTGGCTTCGGTGGGCTGAATCCCGGGTGAAAGGAACTCGTGTGGATTTAATAAAACCCAGTTGAAGTTCCCCACCCGAGTTCCATCCCTTTATTTCTGGCATTGTTCACACTTCTGCTAAGGCAAGGACCCAAAGATCAGAAGTGTATTCCAGAATAGAGGATTGTACCTTTTTGTGACGCCGGTGCCAGACCTGGCCAGGAATCGTGGCCGAAAGCCGCAAGAGAAGCACCGCACCATTGCAAACACCAACGGCAACAGCGGCAGACACAGACACCGATACCGACACCCAAACCAGCACCGGCACCGGCACCGATACCAACAATGGCACTGACAGTGGCATTGATGTCAGCACCGATGCTGACAATGGCAGCTCCAGCTTGGAGTCACCAACCGTGTTCGGCCTCTCTTCTCAGCCCTGACCCAATGAGCTCTTGGCCCAGCTGCCTCATCTCCCTAGCACGAATCCCATCCAATCCCAAAGACTTGTGAGCGTCTAAGTGTCTTAGCAAATCTCTAACCTCTTCTTTCTGCATTACAGGGCTTCCATGCTGCTTGCTTTTCCTTTCTTCCGGATCAGGAGGCCAGTTGTTCTGATGATGATGAATCCTGCTCTTGAGGACTGAGGCAAGGAAGGTGTTAAGCACATCAGCCCTTTCCTTGTCTTTGGGGAAGATATTCCCCACGGTGTCCAATGAAGAATGATGATTTTCCTCGGCCCTTGTTAATTTATTTGTACAAACACTCTTTATGACCTCATACAGATACAGCCAGATTAAGCTCTAACTGAGCTTTCTCCTCTCTACTTGTCTCTCTGCATGACCTAATGTTAGTGTCTCATCCTTCTTGAGCTGCCTGCCCTTTTTCCAAAAGTGGTAAACCCTCTTTTAATTTATTGTGTTCCTGGGAATACTCTCTTCTCAGTCAGGCACGTCTTCTTCTCCACCTCCTTATCTTTCACCACAGAGGGCCAGGCGGCTCCTCTGCCTTCAAGATTTCTTGCTTAAAGTATATCCAGTTTTCCATGGCCTCTTTCTTTAAAGAACTGCTTCTCAAGAGACTTTCCAAACCAGTTTCCTGAACAGGCCAAAATCCACCCTCTGGAAGTCCAGATTGAGGTTTTGTCGATTTCCCTTCCTTTACGTAATATTGAAAACTGTCATTTCATGGTTGCTGTGCCCAAGATGGCCTCCAACCACCACATCTCTGGCCAGCACTCCACTGTTTGTATACAGCAGATCTTCTGAGGCCACACCCTTGTTAGGCTTCCTTTCACTTCACCAGCTTGGAGAGTGTCTGCAGGGGGAGAATGATTGCAGAGAGACTGCGCTGAATGCAGCAGAGAGATTTAATGAGTCACAAAGACAGAAAGAAACTCACTGCAAGAGGACACCAGCAGTGCTGGCAGCCCAGAGCCATCTGAGTGTCTGTTCTCCTTGGTGGTAGAGATGTTCCTGCATGGTGCCTGCCTGCCTGCCTCAGACAGGGACATGACACAGATGGTCCCCACCAGGCTTCCCTTGGTGGCACCTTGCTGCCAAGGGAGGACAAAGCAACCGAAGAAAAGGGAAAGGCAAAGTCTTCCAGATGTCCTGGTATCAACATGGAAAAAACATCCATCCTTTGCCCGTGTCCTGGTTTGGAGTAAATTAGGGAAGAACCTCCAAAAGGAGTCCCCTAAATCAAACCTCCACCACCCCTTCCCCACCCAGCCCTGGGTTCGGGAAGGAAAATATCTCGGAGGAAAGTGGAAAAAACGTTTTATTGACAAAAATACACTCCCCAACACGGAATAGTGGGAAAAAGACGGGTTACTGTGATGAGGAGGGTGCTGACGTGTCTCTGTCTGGCCTGGGACTTCTCCAACTCCTCAGGTCAGGTCAGGTCCAGAGCTGGTTCAAACCTTGGGGGGGGGGGGGGGGGGGGGGAAGAAGGAAGGAGGGGAAAAAAAAACAAACAAACAGAAGCAGCGGGGGGGGAAGAAAAACGGCAGCAGGGGCAGCCGGAGAGCAGAGAAAAGCGAAGCGAAGCGAAGAAGGCAAAAGCAGCCGAGCTAGAAAAAGCCAGAGAAGCAACAGCAAAAAAAAAAAAAAAAAAAAAAAGAACTGCAGGCTCCCACCCAAGAGGGCGGGATTCAGCTGCGAGACATAACAATCTATCCAAGATATGGGATGGATATATGGGATAGGAGGCAGGTCAACCCAGAACATTCCGCCCCTTATCCCATATATCCATCCAATTAAAACTTTCATCTCACTTACTCAGACCTTTAACACTTACACATTTCCATCCGTCTTACTTGCTCAGACCTTCGACACTTATACATTTCCTTCTGTTTCATATCTAACTGATCTAATGCGCAGACAATGGTAGTAACATTCAGCACATATCAATCTTACCCCATATTCAGATCCCCCTGAGGTACACATCGCATTGTTCCATCTTTCTGCATTATCCACCATGTACAACCCGGTCCTTGAGCAGAGACAACTGCACGGATGGGTTGGCCCGTACTCGAGTCAGGGTTGATCCATACTGTCTTTCCCAACAAACCTCTAACATGGGCCACTGGGACTTTATCTCCATCTACTATATTAAGGTGCTGGGACTGAGCAGGACCCGCTCGGTTGGTGGAACCTCGGGTGTTAACTAACCAGGTGGCTTTTGCTAAATGCTGCTCCCCATTTTTTAAGGACCCTCCACCCAATGCTTTCAGGGTGGTTTTTAAAAGCCCATTATACCTCTCCACTTTACCCGCGGCTGGTGCATGGTAGGGGATATGATATACCCATTCAATGCCATGTTCCCTAGCCCAGGTTTTAATAAGATTATTTTTGAAATTAGTCCCATTGTCTGACTCAATTCTCTCGGGAGTGCCGAGCCTCCAAGGGACCTGCTTTTCAAGGCCCCGGATGGTGTTGCGGGCTGTAGCATGAGACACAGGAAAGGTTTCCAACCATCCTGTGGTGGCTTCTACCATGGTCAGCACATGACGCTTGCCTTGGAGGGTTTGAGGCAGTGTGATGTAATCAATCTGCCAGGCCTCCCCATACTTGTACTTAGACCACTGCCCTCCATACCAGAGAGGCTTCGTTCGCTTGGCTTGCTTAATGGCAGCGCATGTTTCACAGTCACTGATAACTTGAGAGATGCTGTCCATGATTAAATCCACCCCTCGGTCTCGTGCCCACTTATAGGTGGCATCTCTACCTTGGTGACCTGAGGCATCATGGGCCCATCGTGCTAGAAATAACTCTCCCTTGTGCTCCCAGTCAAGATCTATCTTCAACTCCCCTATCTTTGCAGCTTGATCTACCCGCTGATTATTTTGCTGCTCCTCATTAGCCCTACTCTTGGGGACATGGGCATCTACATGGCGAATCTTCACAGGTAGGTTTTCTAACTGGGCAGCAATATCTTTCCACTCTTCAGCAGCCCAAATTGGTTTTCCTCTACGCTGCCAGTTCGCCTCTTTCCATTTCTTCAGTCATCCCCACAGAGCATTGGCTACTATCCAAGAATCAGTGTATAAATAGAGCCTTGGCCACTTCTCTCTCTTTGCAATATCTAGGGCCAATTGAATGGCTTTAAGTTCAGCAAATTGACTGGATCCACCCTCTCCTTCAACGACCCCTACGACCTGTCGTGTGGGGCTCCATACAGCTGCCTTCCACCTCCGACCCATCCCTATGACACCGCAGGAACCATCGGTGAATAAAGCGTAACATATTTCCTCTGCTGGCAACTGGTCGTATGGCGGGATGGATATATGGGATAGGAGGCAGGTCAACCCAGAACAGCCCGGCACCATATTCTGAGTTCCGTGAGCTGTCTGCGTGGGACTTTCCCAGCATCTTCTTCAGGTGAGGGACCCTCTGCCATAGTAGCACCTGGAAATGCCAGACAGTTCAAAGCCCCCAGAGCTGATGGGCACTCCCTGAGAGCTGAGGATGCTGCCAACAGCAGCAGAGGTGGAGGATCCCACGGCGGTGTTCTGTGGGAAGGAGCTGAGGATGGGGCCAGGCAGGGTCACCACCACGGGCGAGGGTTCGATGATGACAGTGGAGTCCTGGCACTGCCTGACACAGGGCTCATTGCAGCTGTTGGCCAGCGGGGTGGGGCCGCAGGGCTGGCAGGGCTGGCAAGGGCTGTAGCAGGACATGGCTCAAAGTCAGAAGTGCACCTGAGAGAGGGAGCAGACAAGAAATTGACCACAAGGGTGAATGAGAGCGGCCAAGGCCACTCCTGCGTTGGCAGCTGGAGCTTTGGTAAGGAGCCACTTTCTCCTTTTGCCCTGCAAATAAGCAGCCTGGCCCATGGAGGATCTCTCCCAAATCCTTAAGCAAGAGACCCTGTGGCCACATTTCAGCTTTTCTCTAATACATAATGTCCCCTTAATGTCTTTGCTGTGACAGTGGACTGAGCACAGAAGAAAATGGTGTCCACTGAGACCTTTATCAAGTGGATCATTTTGAAAGAGAAAGAGAAAGGGAAGGGGCTTCAGACTTACCTGGTTCCCAGACTCAGGAAAAGCCTGAGTGCAGTTGAACAACCATGTAGCAGCCTGTGGGAGATTAGTCCAGGAAAGAGGCACTGAAATGCAGCCTCTGCTTCCTAAATCCTCCTTTACCATCTTCTCTAAATGTCACGCTCTGCTACTGTCAATTGCTGGGCCCCAGCAAGGATGGTCTCACCCACGTTTGCATTCTTAACTTAATTCTCTTTGAAATGTTGGGAGTGTCTCAGCATGGCTGGGAGAGCTCACACACACACATGGACAGGCCTCTCCAGGCCAGTGCACAGCTGCTCTCCCCTGGGCAGCATCAGGTTGGTTTCATGGACAGGGAGAAAGACTGAGGCTTTATGCCCATCTCCAGTATCCATGTGGGTGGATTTCATTTCAGTGCACTGTGGGTGGCATTAGGGTTGGGACACAGTTTGTCTCTTGTCTAACCTCATGCCAATTGTATCCGTGCAGCCCAGTGACCAGGTGCTGAGTGAAGCAGAGGCTGAGATTTTCTCCCAAACAAGGACTGAAGGAAAGGATCACAAATGCTAATGTCTCTGTGTTGTGAAAGACAGACTTGCACAGGCAAAACCAGGATCCTGGAGACTATTTTGGACTTCAGCCCACAAGAACCTTGAACTCCCATCTTGGAATCTCAGCCTGAGAGCCCAGGAAGCTTCTGGATTCCAGAGCAGATCCTTGTGTCCCACAGCAGACCCTCTTCTGTCGAGGGCTGTGCAGAGCGTGCAGAGATCCTGAGCCCATCTCCCTGCCTGGCTGCCTGTCACACTGGGCTCATGTTGAGCTTTAAGACAGAGCCGTCAAGGATTTTCACTCTCCCCTGGACTGACCTTCAGGAGGTGATTGCCAGGAAGCTCTGCTGGGACAGATCAGCCAGCCCACACTCCCCTTCATGGAGCTGCATTTGGATTGAGGCAGGAGTGGAACTCAGGGCAAACGGCATTCCTTCATCTCCACATCACAGCTCAGTGGAGATGGGAGGACAGACAAGGTGTGCACCTAGAGCTTAATGAAACCCCTTGACCTCTTTTCCCACACAGGCCCCTCAGGCTCAGAGCTGTCTGTCCTGGAAGCACATCTACACAACAGGATCTGGTGTTTTCAGAGCAGCACAGCAGGACAAGGGACGGCAGCACCCTTACAGCAAAGAAGGTCAACTGTATCCTTAGCTGTGCTAGGCAAGGTGATGTTAAGAGGTGCAGGGAGGTGGCCCTGCCCCTCTGGCCCATTTGAGCCCACATCGGGAGTATTTCATCCACGCTGGAGCTCCCCAGTCCATAAAGAGAATCAACAGAAATGTGGACAAAAAAGGGTCACCAAGTGTATTTGGGCATTGTCAAACTAGACATGCAAGGGCAGATGGAGAAAACTGAGCTACTCATCTTGGAGAGAAGAAATCCTTCTAGTCCTCTCCTGGCCTTCCTGCATCTTTATCCTTTCCACAGATGGAGGCACAGATGTTTCTAAATCCATTTCTGTCCTGTTCCAAGTGATCAACCTGGCCTGTCCTGGCTGACGTTCCACCTGTGTCCCCCCTGCTCCCCATGAATGCGGACGGCATCTCCTCGAGTGCAGAGCAGGTGGGAGATGCCGTGCCAGCTCCGTGTTTCCTCTGGGGAAGGTACTTCTGTCATGCACTGCCCACTGCAGGTGTGGTGCCAGAGTCCCTGGCAAAACCCCAACCGAGTTGTGCCCCCAGAGGAAGTGCTGAGCGCAGGGGGGCCCTTGTGTTCCATGTCCATCCTTACAAAGCCGTGCCCTGAAGGAAAATGCAGGAGTCGCCACATGACACAAAGAGGGGGATGTGAGGGAACAGATTATGGGCGCAGACGACGTGTCAGCCTGAGGTCCCCGTCACCCGTCCCGGCCCCGCCGCCTCCGCCGAGCAGAGAGCCGAGCGCCGGCCCGCTGCCACCGCGCTCGCCTCCCCTCCGTGTCCTGCCAGGACTCGGCCAGAGCCCGAGCAGCGCCGGTGCAGGGCTCAGCCCCGGGGCGGAGCCGGCGGCGGCGGAGAGGCCAGAAGAGAAGTGGAGGCGTCAAGGAGGAGGCGGCCCGGGCGCAGGAGAGAGCCGGGGCTGAGGGGGACAGCGATGCTCGGCCGGCGGAGCGGCGGGATGCGGCGGGCTCGGGCCGCGGGGCTGGCGGCGCTGGCCGCGCTGCTGCTCGGTGCGCGGGGGTGGCGGAGGGGCCGGGGCCGGAGTCGGAGCCAAGGCTGTGTCTGGGTCTTTTTGGTTCAGTACTGGGCTGGGAATCCGTCTCAGGCACTCCTGCTGCTCCTCCCTTCTTTTTCACCCACTGCTCCAGCCCTTCTCTCCTCAATGAATCAAATCCCTCCAATCCCGTTCTATTACTCCATTTCTTTTGCTATTCACTGATTAATTGATTCATTCATTCATCTACCCCGTCATCCATTCGTTCCAGCCAATCCTCTTTTCTCCTTTTAATTTCCCCTTCAGCAGCTGGAATGTTCTCAATAATATCCAGCATATATTCTCCAAGATACTGCACTTCAAGGAATCTCAGCATGCCTAATTCCAGAACAAATTCTCATTACGTCTTCCACTGTCCTCTAAAACTTTCTGCGGGCAGAATTCCAGCTGATGGAAAGTGATTGTTCATTTCTCCCTGACAGCGA
Organism: Sylvia atricapilla; assembly: GCF_009819655.1. Classification (NCBI taxonomy): domain Eukaryota; kingdom Metazoa; phylum Chordata; class Aves; order Passeriformes; family Sylviidae; genus Sylvia; species Sylvia atricapilla. The sequence goes on along the minus strand of NC_089166.1, from coordinate 2,808,513 downwards.
CTGCAGCCAAAGCCCAGGTTCAGCAGGAGCCGTTATTGGAGACCACGGAGGGCACCGGCATCAGCATCAACTGCTCACACCCTAAAATCCAGATCGGTGATTACATCCAATGGTACCGTCAGCTTCCTGGCCGAGGACCCGAACTCCTCACGCTCACTGTGAAAGAGTCTAAAGAGCTGCCGGAGGGTGTGGGTCGTCTGTCGGTGTCTGCAGACCGTCGCTGGAGCTGGCTGTGGCTGGGGCGGCCGGGGCGCGGGGACGCGGCCGTGTATTACTGCGCGCTGTGCCCACGGGCAGAGGAGCCGGGGCTGCGGCCGGGCACGAACCGCCGCGGGCGGGGCCGGGCGGGGCCGGGGGCACAGCGCCGGCCGCGGCCAGCAGGGGGCGCTGCCGCTCCGCCCGCCGGGCCCCGCGCGGCTCCGCAGCTCCTGCCTCTGCCCCGAGCCCGCACCGACACCGCACAGCCCCGCACGGCCCCGCGCACACGCCTGCCCGCCCGCCTCCTGCGCTCACACACTCGCCACGCACCGCCCGACACGGCCCCGCTCCCTCGCCGGCCTCTGCCGGACGCCCAAGTCTCGGCGTTGGGTTCTTCTGCACCCGAGATTTAGGTGGTTTAGAGTCTTCTGCCCTCTCAGACGGCCGCTGTGTCCACTGGTGCCCACTCAGTGCCCCTCTCTCAGTGCCCATCCAGGGCCCACCCAGTGTGTGTGTGTCCCTCTCAGGGCGCCCACTCGGTGCCCACCCAGGGACGCCAATTCTCGGATTTGGGTCTCTTTGCACACCCAAGATTCGAGGTGGTGGTCCGAGAGAGTCTTTTGCCTTTGAAGACCCTGAGCCACACGCGAGAATGAAAAGGAGTCTTCCAGGGATTTCCAGTGAGGATTTCGGAGGTGACGAAGTAATTTCTGTAGGTCATAGATTGAGACAATTGAAATACTGGGTCCCACGTTCGATTTCCCTCCAGGCATTTGCTCTAGAGACCCCATTTCCTTTTGGGCACAGGAGCCTTTCAGCGTGTTCATGAACTCACTCACTTGAGCGTGCTGACCTGAGGCCACAGTTAGGGCATGTGAAACCCAGAGTGTCTGCTTGTCTAAGGTACAAACATGTCCCTTGTCCTTTCCAGGGGAAAAACAAGGAAAAGGGAAAGTGATCAGTAAAGAACACCAATGTGTCAGTAGATAAGGGAATGAAAGAGGGAGCTCAGAGCTCTGCAGCCTCTAAGTGATGGGCCATTAGGAAACATTGCCTACGGGTGACAATTGACTCAGGCGGAGCTGTGTCAATAACAATTCATAATGAGATGATGAATGAGGGGATGGAAGCCCCAGGAAAAAAGAGAGTGTCAGTCATGTGTCTCTGGGAGCAGCAAGGATGGTTGCAGGTTTCCATCTCATCAATACTCATTTCCCTGTACGTGTTTTACCGTCTTTTCTGTACCGTTAAGCCTAAGAAAGATAAATCTCTGGAGGATCCCATAGAAGGATAAGCTTTCACCGTGAAAACCTGTGAAAGCCACAAGACCCTTCACTTCTGCAGAAACCTCCAACTCAGCCGTGGTTCACTGCAACACCTGCATGAGAATGTTCCTCTTACACCCGTCAGCATTACCTGCAAAGTTCTTTACCAAATTCGAGAAAGTTTTTGTGACAAACCCCTTTTAGACGAAACCAAAATGACCAGGATGGGACAACTCGGGAATTGACATAGATAAGGGTGTGGGAGTGAGGGACCTGGGAGAGAGGAGTTCATCCCAGGGAGATGAAGAAGGGCAGGAGAGAAGCGACAGGGGCAGAGAGGTCACCTGTTCACAGATGAAATTGCAGTGACCCCACAGAGCGGAGAAGCCTCAGCGGGGAAGAAGCCGCTGACGTGCCCGATGCCCAGCGCTGGGTGTGCAGCAGAGCTGGCCATTGCAGCTGGGCAGGTGAGGACTCCAGTGCGAGCTGAGCGGGAGCAGCCCCTTGCCATGGCTGAGGCCCAGAGGCATGGAATGCTCACAACATGGAATGCTCCCTCATGGATGAGGGAGTCACGGAGGCTGCTGCTGGACGAGGCACAGACCCACCAGGAGCATTTCAGGCACTGCAGGAACAGGTCATTTCTCTGCCTGCTCCCGCTGCTGCTTCCTTTGCTGCCCCCGACAGTGGTTTCCGGCAGCTCTGTTCTCTCGGCGCTGGGCCGGGCTTGCTGACTCTGCCTCACTCAGCAAACACGCAGCTCGGTCTCGGCATGCACCTCGCCCATCTCATCCTCCCCGTCTTCTTGGGCCAGCTCCTCGGTAAGTGCTGGCTTTTCCCCAAGACACCCTTCTTCTTCTTCCTGTCCCCCAGAAAACCCTCAACAGCCTTATCAGGAAGGTGTGAGAAATTATCAATGAATATTGGGAAGAGACTGAGAAAACTGTGTTTCCCTGTGTGGTTTTGCCAGTGTTTGTTCAAGAAGCTGCTCGATTTGTAAAGGAAAAGGGAAGGGAGAGAAATATTAGACCTCTTCTCTTTTCTCTCACCTTCAATGCATCTCCCTCTGCCTCTATCTTCTCATCCTTCTGCTGTCACCCCAGGAGGACTCAGCTGTCTCTGCCATCCCACATTCCGCCCTTTCTAATTTAAATGCCTGGATTTCATCAAAGTAGCCCGGGGCATTTTTCAATTCCCATTTCGCTGGCATTAACGAGGTGTCCCATACTGCCTCCAGGGTGACACAGTTCTGTCACGGCTTCCAGTGTTCTCTGGGCTGGCAACACAACCAGGGCTCCCTCTTTCCAGACCCAGCACTGTGTGTACTCAGGGATGGAGGAGCTCTCAGAGGTGACAGGGATGGGGAAACAGGATGAACCTTTCTGCTGTGCCTCGATGGGCTCCTCAGGCAGCTGGAGTGTGCTGGTTCCAGCACACAAAATTCAGGCATGACAGGCTGTTCCATGGTTTTTTAAGCATTAGTAGTGGGAGCAGAGACAGAGGCAAGCTCTGCTCTGGGTGCTGCAGAGCGAAGGGCTCTGAACTACTGCCCAAAACCTTTGAGGAGTCTTCTGTAAGGCAGGAAGCTTTCTCAATCAGGGTTTTCCATACACTTCGCTTTGCTTCCCATACTCCTTCCCTGTGAAGCTGCTCACCTTCACTTTCTTCCAGGCACCACGGGGCAGATCCTGGTCACCCAGGAAGATGGACCAGTCACGGTGGAGCAGGGACACACATTCCACACCACCTGCAAATACGAGACCACTTATTTTAATAGCTTACTCTGGTACCAGCTGAGGAAAGGCCAAGCCCCACAGCTGCTCTCCTATCAAGGAGGGACTGGCCCCAAGCACAGCGGCCGTATCACCACGCACCTGAACACCACGGGGAAATCCAGTGTCCTGAAGGTGCAGCAAGTGGAGGTCTCTGACAGTGCCTTGTACCTCTGTGCTGTGCAAGACACCCTGGTGCAGGGAGCTTCCTGGGCTGTGCAAGAACCCAGGGGAGGGAGGGGAGGTGTCAGTGCCAGGCCGAGGATGGGGAAGGGACGCTGGGCTCAGCCCAGTGCTCAGCAGAATTTACATCATATGTACAGTGGTCTGATGCTTGTTATTACATCCATCCTGACACTTCCCTTGGAAAAGTATTCGGAACAATTTTGACTCTTTTCTGCCTTGTGCACTCTGTAAATAAAGAAAAATATCTGCTGTGCTTGTCTGCGACCTTATCCTTCGACACTCGAGCCCTGCTGCTTTTGGCCCCACATGTCCTCAGCAGAGCCCAGGGCTGCTTCTGTATTCGTGCCTTGGGAGCCCTTTAGCAGCCCCGTTTGCACGGACACACGGGCAGCACAGATTTGTGCACGGCTCCACACCGGTGTGCACGAGCCTGTGTCTGTCCGTGTGTGTCCCTCCTCGGGAGGGAATTTCCTGACTGTGCCGGGGACAGCGAGCACTGCTCTGGCCCTGAGCAGCACAGAGCAGCAGCTTCCCAGGCTCAGCAGGAGCCGGAGTGCAGCTGAGTGGGGACGGCACCTGCCCGCTCCAGGTGTGTGCAGGGTGGGTCTGTTTCCGATGCGGTGTCGCCGGTGTGTGCGATGGGACACGGCTGTCTCTCGTCCCTGGCGGTGCCACAATTGTCGTGTCGCTCGTTGTGCCGGTGCTGGGAGAGGCGGGGGCTGAGGGCGGCCGGGGCGGAGCTGGCGGCGGCGGAGAGGAGGCGGCCCGGGCGCAGCAGAGAGCCGGGGCTGAGGGGGACAGCGATGCTCGGCCGGCGGAGCGGCGGGATGCGGCGGGCTCGGGCCGCGGGGCTGGCGGCGCTGGCCGCGCTGCTGCTCGGTGCGTTGCGCTGTCGGCCGCGGGGGCGTCCGGGTCAGCGGGCTGTGTGAGACCTGCCCCAGTTTAAGATTCCTCTCCTAACCTCCTGTTCCTTTTCTGCTCCAATTTAACCTCTGTCCTTTCCTCTGCCTTCGTACTTTCTTCCCTCAGTGAAGTCCCTGCTTCCCAATTTTCCTTTTATACCACGTCTTTATCCATGCATCCTTGCATCCTTGCATCCTTGCATCCTTGCATCCTTGCATCCCTGCATCTATGTACCCATCCATCCGTGCATGCGTGCATCCGTCCATCTATCCTTCCGTCTCAGTCAGTCTGGTTTTGTCATTTCCTTCTGATTTGCCTTCAAAACGTTCCTCACTGGTTCTTCTCTTCAACCAAAAACTCTCAGGGAAATAATGTCACCATAGTCGATTCTTAAAACATATCTCAGTTCACTCTGATCTGTCTGCCTCTCCCTTCTCTCCCTGCATCGTATTTTCTGTTAAATGAAAATGAAATTTTGCCCTGAACATTCTTCTTTTCTCCGTGGAAGTGGCTGTGGCCAGCGCCCAGGTACACCAGGAGCCGGCACTGGAGACCACGGAGGGCACTAGTATCAGCATCAAGTGCTCACATCCCAAAATCAAGGGCACCGATTTCATCCAATGGTACCGTCGGCTCCCGGGCCGAGAACCCGAACTCCTCGTGAGCACTCTCAAAGAATTCGAGGAGCTGCCGGCCATTGCAGGACAGCTGTCGGTGTCTGCAGACCGTCGCTCGAGCTGGCTGTGGCTGGGGCGGCCGGGGCGCGGGGACGCGGCCGTGTATTACTGCGCGCTGGCCCACGGGCAGAGGAGCCGGGGCTGCGGCCGGGCACGAACCGCCGCGGGCGGGGCCGGGGGCACAGCGCCGGCCGCGGCCAGCAGGGGGCGCTGCCGCTCCGCCCGCCGGGCCCCGCGCGGCTCCGCAGCTCCTGCCTCTGCCCCGAGCCCGCACCGACACCGCACAGCCCCGCACGGCCCCGCGCACACGCCTGCCCGCCCGCCTCCTGCGCTCACACACTCGCCACGCACCGCCCGACACGGCCCCGCTCCCTCGCCGCCCTCTGCCGGACGCCCAAGTCTCGGCGTTGGGTTCTTCTGCACCCGAGATTTAGGTGGTTTCCAGGCTTTTGCCCTCTCAGACGCCTGCTGTGTCCACTGGTGCCCACTCAGTGCCCCTCTCTCAGTGCCCATCCAGGGCCCACCCAGTGTCTGTGTGTCCCTCTCAGGGCGCCCACTCGGTGCCCACCCAGGGACACCAATTCTCAGATTTGGGTCTCTTTGCTCGCCCAAGATTCGAGGTGGTGGTTCGAGCGAGTCTTTTGCCTTTGACGGCCCTGAGCCAGACGCGAGAATGAAACGGAGTCTTCAAGGTCTTCTTTTTCTCTTGGTTTCTCGCGCAGTTTATTAATTCTTATCTCACAATGTTCTCTGTGCCCGGCCGAGGTCTGTTCTTCTGCTCAGACACAGGACGACTCCCCCTCGATGGGAGGTCGCTTTGTATCTCTTTTATATCTCTTTATACAGATAATTACGTGTCTGTTATTTACAGTGATGTGCCAATACCTATCACCTGTAATCACAGGGTCAGCTCTACTCTGACCCAATCCCCTTAAACTACTTTGTGCCATCATCACATCAGAAGATGGAAGCCAGGGGAGAAGAAGAAGAACCCAGGGCACCGTCCGAAATCCTCCATCATGTTCCCCGTGTACCTATATTCTAAAAACCCAAAACTACACAATTTTCCACCCTGAGATAAACTACACTAGTGTGTTCACACCTTTCTGACTTGTATATCTTCTTTCACTGTTGGAAGATTTTTCCATGGGCTGAAGTCAAAGACTGTGTCCTCCTGGGCTCTGTGCCAGGCAATGCCCCTGGACTGGCTCCACACTCCCCCTGCCAGGATTCAAACCCTCTTGTTCAGGTCCCAGTCCTCTCTGCCGAAGTCTGTGACCTTCCAGGGCGTCCAGAGGAATGTCCTGGACCCCAACACCCAACTGCTGCGGCCGGCGCCTCTGCCATCGCCTTCCGCCCTCCGGACACGCTGCTGCTGCTGCTGCTGCTCTCAGCGGCTCTGCAGAGCAAAGAGCTGCTCCTTGGGAGCACCTGCGCTGGGAGCTGACAGAGCAGCTGCACTGTCGGGGACACAGGGGCTGATTCGTGGAGTGCTGTCACCTCAGGAGGTCATGGCATGAGAGGGATTTGCAGTGAGGCTTTCTGAGGTGACGATGGAATCTCCATTTCTGTCACTGCAGAAATGTCTCTGTTTCATTCTCCAAGGTGCATAAGAAGCACCATTTTCAAATGGATGTGTAAGGCAGGTGTGCTTTCAACCCCACCCGAGGCTTGAGTTCAGCTCTCTACATTTTATTCTCATCCTCAGGTGTCCACAAATACTAAGGGATGTGCATTCCGCACCTTCTGTAAACAGTAGAATATCCCAGAGGAAAAAGTATAAATCTCTTTGAGTAGAGGAGCTTTTCGGCTGACCTCTCTGTTCCACCCACCTTCCACCTGAAACTGATTAGTCCCTTTCCTTTCATATTGGGAACTTCTCAGGTACCCTGAAAATCAGATGCCAGGATTCAGCAATACTGCAGGTGATAGAGGGAGACCCTTGAAACACTGAGTTCCACATTCGATTTCCCTCCAGGTATTTGCTCTAGAGACCCCATTTCCTTTTGGGCACAGGAGCCTTTCATCATGTTCAGGAACTTACTCACTTGAGCAGGCTGAGCGGGGGCCACAGTCAAGGCATGTGTCCTGGGTTGTATTTTAGGATGTATTCTATCACCATCTTCAGTTAATGGCCCATCAATGCCTTTTGCATGACTCAGAGATAACTCCCTCCGGGAGTTATCTCTCTCTTTAATGGGCTATTAGGGCTCTCTTCCATGACTCATCATCCCATTGTGAGATGCTCCGCCCATGGGGAAGAGCCAAGCATTCCCACCTGGATATAAGCTGGGATTTGGGACAGTAGAAGCAGCCCTCACCCACTGGGATTCCCAGAGGACCGGAGCTACCAGACCTTTCTACAAGATTTCTGTTTCAGGAAGACCACTTCGTCTGGACTGTTTCCATCACCCTGATCAGGTTGTATTCTGACTCTGTCATTGGTTTTTCTTTTTGTATTTATTTTATTTTATTTTATTCTATTTTCTATTTCTTCTCATTAAATTTTATTCCTGACTTAGAGCCTCTTACTTGGTTTGTTTTCAAACCACAACATATTTTTGGCGCCCAACGTGGGGCAGAGGCAATAAGGAAAGTCAGAAATTACAATTTTATTGAAGAAGACACCTGTCTGTTATGATGGCCGACATGCTTACATGTGTCTTATACCTATCTCTCTATATTTTTCCGAACATGGGGCACTATCTGCCTGCCTTAATACTCCTGCGTAGACCAGGATATGGTACTAAAATTGCTTTACTGGTCTATTATGTCCATTGCTTGATAAAATCTGAGGCAATGAACATTATTCAGAATATATACCCAGTTTTGTATTCTTGTTCTAGTCTAGGGTGCTACGTCTGGAGCCTCAACAATCTCACCCAGCCCCTGTGCAGAGGAGTAAAGAATGATTTTTTCAAGCTTTTCAGGAATGACGCAGCAGTTTTTGAAAATATTGAGTACCCTCTGGATGCCAAGGACAGCTTGATGTTCTTGTTAGTCCTGCTTTGTTTTCTCTGTTTTCTTTGTTTTCTAAGCACCATGCTTAAGATCAAAACACTACATGGTGTGTTGGAGCATGTTCTTAAAGAAGTAGAAGAGGTAAAAAGAAGCAAAGCAATAACATTGACGACTACACAGACTGTCACAGAGGAAAAAGGAACCAAAAGTGCTGTCAGCATCTCCACACAAACCGTCACTGAACCGGAACAGCCTAAACCAGTAGCAGTTGCCACCACTCAGAAGAAGAAATCAAGGAGCAAATCAGTCTGCATAGTGACTGACGAGGATGGAGCAGGACCTTTGCACTCAGCTGAAGAGACAGAGACAGAGATCATCACCCGCTCTCTATCTCTGGGTGAGCTGCGTGACCTGCGAAGAGAATTCACCCGCCAAACCAACGAGTCCATCCTCACCTGGCTGCTCCGCATCTGGGATGCTGCAGCCAATGACACCATTCTGGATGGAACTGAGGCCAGGCAACTGGGATCACTGTCCTGGGATGTGGTCATTGACCAGGGAATTGGAAAAACCCAAGAAACTCTCAGCCTCTGGCAGCGACTGCTAACAAGTGTGAAAGACAGATACCTTTGTAAAGAAGACCTCCTAGTGCACCAAGGAAAATGGAACACAATAGAACAAGGTATCCGATGCCTAAGGGAATTGGCTGTGCTGGAGATCATTTTTGCAGAAGATGAGAGATTTCCTAAGAGCCCAGATGATGTCCAGTGCACATCACGGATGTGGTTGAGATTTGCACGGCTTGGACCAGAGATGTACTCGCGTTACCTGGCAACACTGCAATGGAGAGAAGGTGAGGACAAGGTGGGTGTCCTGGCTAATAAACTAAGGATTTACGAGGACACTGTCACCGCCCCAGTTCGTGCCCATGTCTCATCTGTGGAAACAAGACTGGCTGAGCAAGTCAGGAACTTAATTGAAGAAGGCCATCAGAAACTGAAAAAAGAACTTAAGGAAGAAATTTATGATATCTCACCAGAGCCGACGAGAGTCTCTGCGATTAGGAGCAGGCGTCCCCCAGCCAGGGAGAGAGGATACACACCCCGAGGTAACCTTTGGTCTTTTCTTCGGGAGCATGGAGAAGATATGAAGAAGTGTGATGGAAAACCCACTTCCTCCTTAGCAGCCCGGGTACGTGAACTGAAAAGAGAAATACCTACCACAAAAAGCTCATCTAGAATCAGTGTTGCTCCAGTCTCTCGTGCACAGAACTCCAGCTGGTACAGGAATGATGATATGACTGATCTTCTTGAAGGGACCTCAGCAACACATTTACAGGAAGAGAAGAGCGTATGCGATGACCAAGAATAGGGGGGCCCTGCCTCTAGCCAGGAAGAGGAAAGGGACAATCGGATCTACTGGACTGTGTGGATCCGATGGCCTGGCACATCTGGCTTGCCACAAAAATATACGGCATTGGTTGATACTGGGGCCCAATGTACCATGATGCCATCAAGGTATGTAGGAACAGAACCCATTTCTATTACAGGAGTAACAGGAGGGTCCCAGGAACTGACTGTATTAGAGACAGAAGTGAGTTTAACTGGGAACGAGTGGCAGAAACACCCCATCGCAACTGGCCCAGAGGCCCCATGCATCCTCGGCATAGACTATCTCAGGAATGGATATTTCAAAGATCCAAAAGGATATCGTTGGGCTTTTGGGATAGCCGCAGTAGTGAAAGAAGGCATCAGATAGTTGAATACTTTGCCTGGTCTGTCAGATGACCCCTCTGCTGTGGGACTGCTGAAAGTTGAAGAACAACAAGTACCAATTGCCACAGCAACAGTACACCGTCGGCAATACCGCACTAACAGAGACTCTGTGAGCCCCATACATGAGATGATCCGTAAACTGGAAAGCCAAGGGGTGGTCAGTAAGGCCCGTTCACCTTTCAACAGCCCGATTTGGCCGGTGCGTAAGTCCAGTGGAGAATGGAGACTGACAGTGGATTACCGTGGTCTGAATGAAGTCACGCCACCACTGAGCGCTGCTGTGCCAGACGTGTTAGAGCTTCAGTACGAGCTGGAGTCCAAAGCAGCAAAGTGGTATGCAACCATTGATATCGCCAATGCCTTCTTCTCCATTCCTTTGGCAGCGGAGTGCAGACCTCAGTTTGCCTTCACCTGGAGGGGCGTGCAGTACACCTGGAACCGACTGCCCCAGGGGTGGAAACACAGCCCCACCATCTTCCATGGACTGATCCAGGCTGCACTGGAAAAGGGTGAGGCTCCAGAGCATCTGCAGTACATTGATGACATCATCATATGGGGGAATACACCAGAGGAGGTCTTCAAGAAAGGAGAGGAAATTATCCAAATTCTGCTGAAAGCTGGTTTTGCCATTAAAAGAAGCAAGGTTAAGGGACCAGCTCAAGAAATCCAGTTCTTGGGGGTCAAATGGCAAGATGGTTGTCGCCAAATCCCCACAGAGATAATCAACAAGATCACAGCCATGTCTGCACCTACCAACAAAAAGGAAACACAAGCTTTCCTAGGTGCCATAGGCTTTTGGAGGATGCACGTTCCTGAGTACAGTCAGATCGTGAGCCCTCTCTACTTGGTGAACCGCAAGAAGAACGATTTCCACTGGGGGCCTGAACAGCAACAAGCTTTTGTTCAGATCAAGCAAGAGACTGCTCATGCAGTAGCCCTGGGCCCAGTCAAGACGGGACCAGATGTGAGGAATGTGCTTTACTCCGCAGCTGGAAACAATGGTTTGTCTTGGAGCCTTTGGCAGAAGGTGCCTGGGGAGACTCGAGGCCGACCATTGGGATTCTGGAGCCGAAGTTACAGAGGCTCCGAGGCCAACTACACTCCCACAGAGAAGGAGATCTTGGCCGCCTATGAAGGAGTTCAAGCCGCCTCAGAAGTGATTGGCACTGAAACACAGCTGCTTTTGGCACCCCAACTACCAGTGCTGGGGTGGATGTTTAAGGGAAAGGTTCCTTCCACACATCATGCCACCGATACCACATGGAGCAAATGGATTGCCCTCATTACACAGCGCGCCCGCATTGGAAACCCAAATCGCCCTGGGATTCTGGAAGTTATAACGAACTGGCCAGAAGGTGAAACTTTTGGATTATCATCTGAAGAAGAAGAAGGAGAAAAGCAAGTAACACGTGCTGAGGAAGCCCCACCATATAATGAGCTACCGGAGACTGAAAGACGATATGCTCTGTTCACTGATGGCTCCTGCCGAATTGTAGGAGCTAACCGGAAATGGAAAGCTGCAGCATGGAGCCCCACACGACAAGTTGCACAAGGTACCGAGGGACAAGGTGGATCGAGTCAAGTTGCAGAGCTTAAAGCTGTCCAGCTGGCTTTAGAAATTGCTGAACAAGAAAAGTGGCCGAGGCTCTATCTCTACACTGACTCATGGATGGTAGCTAATGCTCTGTGGGGGATGGCTGAATCGCTGGAAAAAGGCCAATTGGCAGCGCAGAGGAAAACCCATCTGGGCCGCTGACATTTGGCAAGACATCGCCGCCCGAGTAGAGAGGCTGACCGTGAAGGTTCGACATGTAGATGCGCATATACCCAAAAGCCGGGCTAATGAGGAGCATCGCAACAACGAGCAGGTAGACAAAGCTGCCAAGGTGAAAGTATCACAAGTGGATCTAGATTGGCAGCACAAGGGAGAATTATTCCTAGCTCGTTGGGCCCATGATGCCTCTGGTCATCAGGGAAGAGATGCAACATATCGATGGGCCCGTGACCGAGGGGTGGACCTCACTATGGACAGCATCTCACAGGTCATCCACAACTGTGAGACCTGCGCTGCAATCAAACAGGCCAAGCAAATGAAGCCTCTCTGGTATGGTGGACGATGGCTGAAGTACAGGTACGGGGAAGCCTGGCAAATTGACTATATCACCCTTCCCCAAACACGCCAAGGAAAGCGGTATGTGCTGACCATGGTGGAAGTCACCACTGGATGGCTGGAAACCCACCCTGTGCCTCATGCCACTGCCCGGAACACCATCCTGGGCCTTGAAAAACAAATCCTGTGGAGACATGGCACCCCTGAAAGAATTGAGTCGGACAATGGGACCCATTTCAAGAACAACCTTATAAACACCTGGGCTAGAGAACATGGTATTGAATGGATATACCACATTCCTTATCATGCACCAGCTGCCGGGAAAGTTGAACGGTGCAACGGACTATTAAAGACTGCCCTGAAGGCACTGGGTGGGGGAACCTTCAAGAATTGGGAACTAAACTTAGCCAAAGCCACATGGATAGTTAACACCCGAGGGTCTATCAGTCGAGGTGGTCCTGCCCAGTCTGAACCCTTACACACAGTGGATGGAGACAAAGTCCCTGTGGTACACATGAAGGGCATTTTAGGAAAGAGTGTTTGGATTAATCCCACTTCAGGCAAAGGCAGACCCGTCCATGGGATTGTCTTTGCTCAAGGACCTGGCTACACTTGGTGGGTAATGCAGAAAGATAGAGAAACCCGTTGTGTACCACAGGGAGACTTAATTTTAAGTGAGAGCAGTGTGTAAGGTTTCATTCTGTATGTATATATGCATTCATCTGTAAGAATGTATTGATTAAGGCATGTTGTAGATGGTAATAGAATAAGGGGTGGATTGTCCTGGGTTGTAGTTTAGGGTGTATTCTATCACCATCTTCAGTTAATGGCCCATCAATGCCTTTTGCATGACTCTCTCTTTAATGGGCTATTAGGGCTCTCTTCCATGACTCATCATCCCATTGTGAGATGCTCCGCCCATGGGGAAGAGCCAAGCATTCTCACCTGGATATAAGCTGGGATTTGGGACAGTAGAAGCAGCCCTCACCCACTGGATTCCCAGAGGACCAGAGCTACCAGACTTTTCTACAAGATTTCTGTTTCAAGAAGACCACCTCGTCTGGACTGTTTCCATCACCCTGATCAGGTTGTATTCTGACTTTGTCACTGGTTTTTTCTTTTTTTGTATTTATTTTATTTATTCTATTTTATTTTTCCTTTTCTTCTCATTAAATTTTATTTCTGACTTAGAGCCTCTTACTTGGTTTGTTTTTAAACCACAACAACCTCTTTTCCCACACAGGCCCCTCAGGCACAGAGCTGTCTGTCCTGAAAGCACATCCACACAGCAGTATCTGGTGTTTTCAGAGCAGCACAGCAGGACAAGAGATGGCAGCACCCTTACAGCAAAGAAGGTCAACTGTATCGTTAGCTGTGCTAGGCAAGGTGATGTTAAGAGGTGCAGGGAGGTGGCCCTGCCCCTCTGGCCCATTTGAGCCCACATCGGGAGTATTTCATCCACGCTGGAGCTCCCCAGTCCATAAAGAGAATCAACAGAAATGTGGACAAAAAAGGGTCACCAAATGTATTTGGGCACTGTGAAACTAGACATGCAAGGGCAGATGGAGCAAACTGAGCTACTCATCTTGGAGAGAAGAAATCCTCCTAGTCCTCTCCTGGCCTCCTGCATCTTTATCCTTTTCACAGATGGAGGCACAGGTGTTTCTAAATCCATTTCTCTCCTGTTCCGAGTGACCACACGTCATGGCTGACGTTCCACCTGTGTCCCCCCTGCTCCCCATGAATGCGGACGGCATCTCCTCGAGTGCAGATAAGGTGGGAGATGCCGTGCCAGCTCCGTGTTTCCTCTGGGGAAGGTACTTCTGTCATGCACTGCCCACTGCAGGTGTGGTGCCAGAGTCCCTGGCAAAACCCCAACCGAGTTGTGCCCCCAGAGGAAGTGCTGAGCCCTGCGGGTCCCTCTGCCTCTCGTGCCCCTTGTCCATCCTTACAAAGCCGTGCCCTGAAGGAAAATGCAGGAGTCGCCACATGATACAAAGAGGGGGATGTGAGGGAACAGATTATGGGCGCAGATGGCGTGTCAGCCTGAGGTCCCCGTCACCCGTCCCGGCCCCGCCGCCTCCGCCGTGCAGAGAGCCGAGCGCCGGCCCGCTGCCACCGCGCTCGCCTCCCCTCCGTGCCCTGCCAGGACTCGGCCAGAGCCCGAGCAGCGCCGGTGCAGGGCTCAGCCCCGGGGCGGAGCCGGCGGCGGCGGAGAGGCCAGAAGAGAAGTGGAGGCGTCAAGGAGGAGGCGGCCCGGGCGCAGCAGAGAGCCGGGGCTGAGGGGGACAGCGATGCTCGGCCGGCGGAGCGGCGGGATGCGGCGGGCTCGGGCCGCGGGGCTGGCGGCGCTGGCCGCGCTGCTGCTCGGTGCGCGGGGGTGGCGGCCAAGAGGCCGGGGCCGGAGTCGGAGCCAAGGCTGTGTCTCGGTCTTTTTGGTTCAGTACTGGGCTGGGGATCCGTCTCAGGCACTCCTGCTGCTCCTCCCTTCTTTTTCACCCACTGCTCTCAGCCCTTCTCTCCTCAATGAATCAAATCCCTCCCTCGTTTTATTACTCCATTTCTTTTGCTATTCACTGATTAATTGATTCATTCATTCATCTACCCCGCCATCCATTCGTTCCAGCCAATCCTCTTTTCTCCTTTTAATTTCCCCTTCAGCAGCTGGAATGTTCTCAATAATATCCAGCATATATTCTCCAAGATACTGCACTTAAAGGAATCTCAGCATGCCTAATTCCAGAACAAATTCTCATTACGTCTTCCACTGTCCTCTAAAACTTTCTGCGGGCAGAATTCCTGCTGATGGAAAGTGATTGTTCATTTCTCGCTGACAGCGACTGCGGCCAAAGCCCAGGTTCAGCAGGAGCCGTTATTGGAGACCACGGAGGGCACCGGCATCAGCATCAACTGCTCACACCCTAAAATCCAGATCGGTGATTACATCCATTGGTACCGTCAGCTTCCTGGCCGAGGACCTGAATTCCTCACACTCACTGTGAAAGAGTCTAAAGAGCTGCCGGAGGGTGCGGGTCGTCTGTCGGTGTCTGCAGACCGTCGCTGGAGCTGGCTGTGGCTGGGGCGGCCGGGGCGCGGGGACGCGGCCGTGTATTACTGCGCGCTGTGCCCACGGGCAGAGGAGCCGGGGCTGCGGCCGGGCACGAACCGCCGCGGGCGGGGCCGGGCGGGGCCGGGGGCACAGCGCCGGCCGCGGCCAGCAGGGGGCGCTGCCGCTCCGCCCGCCGGGCCCCGCGCGGCTCCGCAGCTCCTGCCTCTGCCCCGAGCCCGCACCGACACCGCACAGCCCCGCACGGCCCCGCGCACACGCCTGCCCGCCCGCCTCCTGCGCTCACACGCTCGCCACGCACCGCCCGACACGGCCCCGCTCCCTCGCCGCCCTCTGCCGGACGCCCAAGTCTCGGCGTTGGGTTCTTCTGCACCCGAGATTTAGGTGGTTTAGAGTCTTCTGCCCTCTCAGACGGCCGCTGTGTCCACTGGTGCCCACTCAGTGCCCCTGTCTCAGTGCCCATCCAGGGCCCACCCAGTGTCTGTGTCTCTCTCAAGATGCCCACTCGGTGCCCACCCAGGGACACCAATTCTCAGATTTGGGTCTCTTTGCTCACCCAAGATTCGAGGTGGTGGTTCGAGAGAGTGTTTTACCTTTGAAGGCCCTGAGCCTTACGCGAGAATTAAACGGAGTCTTCAAGGTCTTGTTTTTTTCTTGGTTTCTCGCGCTGTTTCTTGATTCTTATCTTACAGTGTTCTCTGTGCCCGGCCGAGGTCTGTTCTGCTGCTCGGACACAGGACGACTCCCCCTCGATTGGAGGTCGCTGTCCTCTTTACACAGATAATTACGTGTCTGTTATTTATAGTGATGTGCCAATACCTATCACCTGTAATCACAGGGTCAGCTCTACTCTGACCCAATCCCCTTAAACTACTTTGTGCCATCATCACACTATAAGATGGATGCCAGTGGAGAAGAAGAAGAAGAACCCAGAGCACCGCCCAAAATCCTCCATCTTCTCCCCCCTGTACCTATATTCTAAAAACCCAAAACTACACAATTTTCCACCCTGAGATAAACTGCACTACTGTGTTCAGACCTTTGTGCTTGTAATTCGTCTCTCAGTGTTGGAAGTTTTTCCATGGGCTGAAGACAAAGACTGTGTCCTCCTGGTCTCTGTGCCAGGCAACACTCCTCGACTGGCTCCACACTCCCCCTGCCAGGATTCAAACCCTCTTGTTCAGGTCCCAGTCCTCTCTACCGAGATCTGTGACCTTCCAGGTCGTCCAGAGGAATGTCCTGGACCCCAACATCCAACTGCTGCGGCCGGCGCCTCTGCCATCGCCTTCCGCCCTCCGGACACGCTGCTGCTGCTGCTGCTGCTCTCAGCGGCTCTGCAGAGCAAAGAGCTGCTCCTTGGGAGCGCCTGCGCTGGGAGCTGACAGAGCAGCTGCACTGTCGGGGACACAGGGGCTGATTCGTGGAGTGCTGTCACCTCAGGAGGTCATGGCACGAGAGGGATTTACAGTCAGGCTTTCTGAGGTGACAAAGGAATCTCCATCTCTGTCTCTGCAGAAATGTCTCTGTTCCATTCTGGAAGGTGCATAAGAAGCACCATTCTCAGATGACTGTGTAAGGCAGGTGTCCTTTGAATACCACCCGAGGCTGGAATTCAGCTCTCTACGTTTTCTACTCATCCTCAGGTGTCCACAAGTACCATGGGATGTGCATTCAGCATCCTCCTGAAGCAGTAGAACATCCCGGAGGGAAAAGAAAATATCTCTCGAAGTAGAGGGCCTTTCAGCTGAGCTCTCTGTTCTACCCCCATTGCACCTGAAACTAGTTGGTCCCTTTCCCTTCAAGGTAGGAACCTTCAGGCACCCTGAAAAGCAGATGCCAGGATTCAGCAATAGTGCAGGTGATAGAGGGAGACACTTGAAACACTGAGCTCCACATTCGATTTCCCTCCAGCCATTTACTATAGAGACCCTATTTCCATTTCCCCATTTCAGGGGCATTTCAGTGTGTTCAGGAACTCACTCACTTGAGCAGGCAGAGCAGAGGCAACAGTCAGGGCATGTGAAACCCAGAGTGTCTGGCTCTTTAAGGCACAAACATGTCCCTTGTCCTTTCCAAGGTAAAAACAAGGAAAAGGGAAAGTGAACAATAAAGAAGACCAATGTGTCAGACGCGGATAAGAGAATGAAAGAGGAAGGTTAGAGCTCTCCAGCCTCTAAGAGATGGGCCAAAAGGAAAGAGCGCCTGTGGCTGAGAACTGGCTCAGGCTGGACTTTGTCAGTGACAACGCATAAAGAGATAATGAGAGAGGAGATGGAAGCCCCAGGAAAGGAGAGACTGCCAGTCATGTGTCTCTGGGATCAGCAAGGATGGTTGCAGGTTTCCATCTCACCAATCCCCATCTCCCTGTTCATGTCTTACCGTCTTTTCTCTGCCCTGAAGCTTAAGAAAGATCAGTCTTTGGAGGTTCCCATAGAAGGATAAGCATCCAACTTGAAAAACTGTGACAGCCACAAGACCCTCCACTTCTGCAGAAACCTCCAACTAAACCATGGAGCAGTGCAAAACCTGCATGAGAATGTTCCTCATACAACCGTTATCATTACCTGCAAAGTTCTTTACCAAATTCTAGAAAGTTTTTGTGACAAACCAGTTTTAGACGACACCAAAACGACCAGGACGGGACAACTCTGGAATTGACATGGAGAAGGGTGTGGGAGTGAGGGACCTGGGAGAGAGGCATTCATCCCAGGTAGGTGAAGTGGGACAGGGGAAAAGCAACAGGGGCAGAGGAGTCTCCTGTTCACAGAGGAAATTGCCATGACCCCACAGAGCTGTAAAGCCTCATTAAGGGAGAAGCCGCTGACGTGCCTGATGCCCAGCCCTGGGTGTGCAGCAGAGCTGGCCATTGCAGCTGGGCAGGTGAGGACTCCAGTGCGAGCTGAGCGGGAACAGCCCCTTGCCATGGCTGAGGCCCAGAGGCACGGAATGCTCACAATGCCCATGGCTGAGGGAGCCACCGGGGCTGCTGCTGGACGAGGCACTGACCCACCAGGAGCATTTCAGGCTCTGCAAGGACAGGTCATTTCTCTGCCTGCTCCCGCTGCTGCTTCCTTTGCTGCCCCCGACAGTGGTTTCCGGCAGCTCTGTTCTCTCGGCGCTGGGCCGGGCTTGCTGACTCTGCCTCACTCAGCAAACACGCAGCTCGGTCTCGGCATGCACCTCGCCCATCTCATCCTCCCCGTCTTCCTGGGACAGCTCCTCGGTAAGTCCTGGCTTTCCCCAATACACCCTTCTTCTTCTTCTTTTCCCCCAGGAACTCCTCAACAGCCTTATCAGGAACGTGTGAGGAAACATCAGTGATTAGCGGGTAAAGGCTGAGAAAAATCTGCTTCTCCTTGTGGTTTTGCAAGTGTTTCCTCAAGAAGCTATTCGAATTGTAAAGGAAAAGGGAAGGGAGAGAAGAGAAACCTCAGAGACACCTTTTCTGTCTTTTCTCTCACCTTCAATGGATCTTACTCTGCCTCTCTATTCTCATCCTGCTGCTGTCACCTCAGGAGACCTCAGCTGTC
This sequence comes from Sylvia atricapilla, assembly GCF_009819655.1. NCBI lineage: Eukaryota > Metazoa > Chordata > Aves > Passeriformes > Sylviidae > Sylvia > Sylvia atricapilla. The sequence continues at coordinate 2,790,069 of NC_089166.1, read as the reverse complement.
TCTGCAGTGCCAAAACTCCTGTTTTAAATTCCCGCATTCTGTCGAACCTGCCCCAGCCATCTCAGAATTCTCAATTCACTGACATTAGCAGGGTGTCCCATTCTGCCTCCAGGCTGACACAGCTCTGCCACGGCTTCCAGTGTTCTCTGGGCTGGCAACACAACAAGGGCTCCCTCTTTCCAAACTCAGCATTGTGTGTACTCAGGGATGGAGGCGCCCTCAGAGGTGACAGGGATGGGGAAGCAGGATGAACCTTTCTGCTGTGCAACGATGGACTCTTTAGGCAGCTGGAGAGGTGCTGGTTCCAGGACACAAAATTCAGGCATGACAAACTGTTCCATGTTTTTTTAAGCATTAGGAGTGGGAGCAGAGGCAGAGCCCAGCTCTTCTCTGGGTGCTGCAGAGCAAAGAGCTCCGAACTACTGCCCAAAACCTTTGAGGAGTCTTCTTTAAGGCAGGGGGCTTTCTCCATCGTGGTTTATAATGCCCTACGTTTTGCTTCTCATTGCAATTCCCTGTGGAGCTGCTCACATTGACTTTCTTCCAGGCACCACAGGGCAAATCCTGGTCACCCAGGAAGATGGACCAGTCACGGTGAAGCAGGGACACACCTTCCACACCACCTGCAAATACCAGACCAGTGGTTTTCGGGGATTATACTGGTACCAGCTGAGGAAAGGCCAAGGCCCACAGCTGCTCTCCTATCACGCAGGAACTGGCTCCAAGCACAGCGGCCGTATCACCACGCACCTGAACGCCACGGGGAAATCCAGTGTCCTGAAGGTGCAGCAAGTGGAGGTCTCTGACAGTGCCTTGTACCTCTGTGCTGTGCAAGACACCCTGGTGCAGGGAGCTTCCTGGGCTGTGCAAGAACCCAGAGGAGGGAGGGGAGGTGTCAGTGTGAGGCCGAGGTTGGGGAAGGGACGCTGGGCTCAGCCCAGACCTCAGCAGAATTTACATCATATGTACAATGATCTGATGCTTGTGATTACATCCATCTTGACTATTCCCTTGGAAAAGTATTCTGAAAAATTTTGACTCCGTTCTGCGTTGTGCAGTCTCTAGATAAAGAAAAATATCTGCTGTGCTTTTCTGGGACCTTGTCCTTCTACACTCCAGCCCTGCTGCTTTTGGCCCCACATGTCCTCAGCAGAGCCCAGGGCTGCTTCTGTGTTCCTGCCTTGGGAGCTCTTGGAGCAGCCCCGTTTGCACGGACACACGTGCAGCACAGATTTGTGCACGGCTCCACACCGGTGTGCACGAGCCTGTGTCTGTCCGTGTGTGTCCCTCCTCGGGAGCGAATTTCCTGACTCTGCCGGGGACAGCGAGCACTGCTCTGGCCCTGAGCAGCACAGAGCAGCAGCTTCCCAGGCTCAGCAGGAGCCGGAGTGCAGCTGAGTGGGGGCGGCACCTGCCCGTTCCAGGTGTGTGCAGGGTGGGTCTGTTTCCGATGCGGTGTCGCTGGTGTGTGCGATGGGACACGGCTGTCTCTCGTCCCTGGCGGTGCCGCAATTGTCGTGTCGCTCGTTGTGCCGGTGCTGGGAGAGGCGGGGGCTGAGGCCGGCCGGGGCGGAGCTGGCGGCGGCGGAGAGGAGGCGGCCCGGGCGCAGCAGAGAGCCGGGGCTGAGGGGGACAGCGATGCACGGCCGGCGGAGCGGCGGGATGCGGCGGGTTCGGGCCGCGGGGCTGGCGGCGCTGGCCGCGCTGCTGCTCGGTGCGCGGGGCTGCCGGCGGAGAATGAGGGTCTGGGCTGCCTCTGGGTTCTTCCCCAGAGATGCCGGCGCCTGCTGCGCTCTTTCTACGTCTCTCCCCCTCTACCTTGTCTCTCTGTCATCTCTCAGCCCACTTTCCGAAGCCTCCGAATCCCCATCTCTCTCGGCTCGAGCCTGCTTGCATCTGTGCCTGCTTTTCAATGCGCCTTACTCATTCCCATGCCCGTTCAAGTTATTCTTTCTCTCCTTACAGCCCTCTACCCTTCATTGCAACATCTCCTTTCCCTGTCTACTACTCTTCATCCATCCACCCACACATCCTCACCCTTCGTACCCAGCATCATCCCTCACTTCTCTTTCTACTCTCTCATCTCTTTCTCTAATTGTTTCATACCTGTAGGATAAGCTCTTCTCTCCTGCATGTCTCCGTTATTCTACACACCCGAACATGCCCTTGTACAGCACAAGTTATTGCTCTTCTGAATTCAGCCCTCCATCCTTCCCAGTTTCACACACAACCTGTCTGTGCCTTTTCCTTCTTGCTGTGCCTCTCTTCATTCAGCCCACATTTTTATTTCTCCTTCATAAATTTCAAATTCCCACCCACAGCAGCGTCACTCTCCATGCCCGGGAGTGTCCATTCCTCCGAATTTCTTTGCAGTCTGCTGTGTCTCACTGTCCCTGCTCCTGACTGTCTCTGTGGAAATGAAGACAATAAAGCTGATCCATCATTGCTGATAATTGGACTTTCGTTCTATTTTCTTAGCAGTGGCTTCAGGCAGAGCCCAGGTACAGCAGGAGCCATTACTGGAGACCACCGAGGGCACCGGCATCAACATCAACTGCTCACATCCCAAAATCCAGACCAACGATTACATCCATTGGTACCGTCAGCTCCCGGGCCGAAGACCCGAACTCCTCGTGAGCGCTCACAAAGGAGTCAAGGCTGTTGAGGCCATTGCAGGACAGCTGTCGGTGTCTGCAGACCGTGGCTGGAGCTGGCTGTGGCTGGGGCGGCCGGGGCGCGGGGACGCGGCCGTGTATTACTGCGCGCTGTGCCCACGGGCAGAGGAGCCGGGGCTGCGGCCGGGCACGAACCGCCGCGGGCGGGGCCGGGCGGGGCCGGGGGCACAGCGCCGGCCGCGGCCAGCAGGGGGCGCTGCCGCTCCGCCCGCCGGGCCCCGCGCGGCTCCGCAGCTCCTGCCTCTGCCCCGAGCCCGCACCGACACCGCACAGCCCCGCACGGCCCCGCGCACACGCCTGCCCGCCCGCCTCCTGCGCTCACACGCTCGCCACGCACCGCCCGACACGGCCCCGCTCCCTCGCCGCCCTCTGCCGGACGCCCAAGTCTCGGCGTTGGGTTCTTCTGCACCCGAGATTTAGGTGGTTTCGAGGCTTTTGCCCTCTCAGACGCCTGCTGTGTCCACTGGTGCCCACTCAGTGCCCCTGTCTCAGTGCCCATCCAGAGCCCACCCAGTGTCTGTGTGTCCCTCTCAGGGCGCCCACTGGGTGCCCACCCAGGGACACCAATTCTCAGATTTGGGTCTCTTTGCTCGCCCAAGATTCGAGGTGGTGGTTCGAGAGAGTCTTTTGCCTTTCAAGGCCCTGAGCCTTACGCGAGAATGAAACGGAGTCTTCAAGGTCTTGTTTTTCTCTTGGTTTCTCGCGCTGTTTATTGATTCTTATTTTACAGTGTTCTCTGTGCCCGGCCGAGACCTGCTCTGCTGCTCGGACACAGGACGACTCCTCCTCGATGGGAGGTCGCTGTCCTCCTTATACAGAGAATTTACGTGTATATTATTTACAGTGATGTGCCAATACCTATCACCTGTAATCACAGGGTCAACTCTACTCTGACCCAATCCCCTTAAAATACCATCATCACATCTAATGATGGATGCCAGTGGAGAAGAAGAACCCAGAGCACGGCCCGAAATCCTCCCCGTTGTCTCCCCTGTAACTATATTCTAAAAACCCCAAACTACAAAATTTTCCACGCTGTGATAAACTACACTACTGTGTTCACACCTTTGTGACTTGTAATTCTTCTTTCAGTGTTGGAAGTTTTTCCATGGGCTGAAGTCAAAGACTGTGTCCTCCTGGTCTCTGTGCCAGGCAACGCCCCTGGACTGTCTCCACACTCCCCTGCCAGGATTGAAACCCTCTTGTTCAGGTCCCAGTCCCCTCTACCGAGCTCTGTGACCTTCCAGGGCGTCCAGAGGAATGTCCTGGACCCCAACACCCAACTGCTGCGGCCGGCGCCTCTGCCATCGCCTTCCGCCCTCCCGACACGCTGCTGCTGCTGCTGCTGCTCTCAGCGGCTCTGCAGAGCAAAGAGCTGCTCCTTGGGAGCGCCTGCCCTGGGAGCTGACAGAGCAGCTGCACTGACAGACCAGCGTGGTCTATTTAATAGTGTGGTCTCACATCAGTTACTCATCGCCTGAGAACGATTTACAGCAAGGCCTTCTGTGATGGGAATGTAATCTCTGTCTCTGTCCCTGCAGAAATGCCTCTAGCACATACTGAAAGTTGCATAAAAAGCACTCTTCTCATAGGGAGGGCTAGAGAAAGTGTAATTTGAATCCCACCTGAGTTTAGAATTCACTTCTCTTCTCCAAATTTGTTTTACCCCTTCGGTCTCCCCAGAACAAATGGATCTGAATTCAGCCCCTTTGTGAATTTCCAGAAATCTGGGAGGGGAAACAATCATTCCGCTGGAATACGGGAGCATTTCAAATCCTCTGAGGGCTTTGTCACATCCACCTTTCATCTGAAACTGATTGGTCCCTTCCTCCTCACATGAGTAACTTCTCAGGCAAAAACTGCTGAGGAGCAGATGCCAGGATTCAGTAACACTGCCAGTGATCGAGAGAGATACTTGAAAGACTGAGCTCCACATGAGGTTTCCCTCCAGACATTTGCTCTAGATACCACATTGCCTTTGGATACAAGTGCCTTTTACTATCTTCAGAAACACCTTGGGCTTAGCAAGTTGAGCAGAGGCCGCATTCAGGGCATAAGAAAGGTGACAGTGTCTGGTTCTCTAAGGCTCACAGCAGATGCATTTTCTTTTCTAAGGGAAGAAACGGGAAAATGGAAAGTGATCAAGAAACACACAATGACACCAATGTGCCAGTAGGTGATAAGGGAATGAAAGGTGGAGCTCAACGCTCACCGGCCTCTAACTACTGGGCCTTTAGAAAACAGCAGCTGTGAATTGGCTCAGGCTGAGCTTTGTCAGTGACAAAGCGCCAAGTGACTATGAGAGAGGAGCTGGAAGCCCCAGGAAAGGAGAGAGAGCCAGTGATGTGTCTCTGGGATCAGCAGGGTTGGTTGCAGGTTTCTCTTCCCAGCACAAATGCTGGAATGAATCCTCATCTCCCTGTACAAGTCCTACCGTCTTTTCTCTGCCATATAGCCTAGGAAGGATCAGCCTTGGAACGACCAGATAGGAGGATAAGCTTTCACCTGGAAAATCTGTGACAACCTGAGGAATATCGACTTTTGCAAAAAACCTGCAATTAAACCATGGAACAGTGCATCTCCTGCATGAGAATGTCCTTAATACACCCTTAATCATTATTTGCATCCTTACTTAACAAAGTCTAGAAAGATTTTATGGCAAACCCATTTTAGAGAAAACCAAATGGCTCGGTAAGGGATCACTCGGGAATTGACTCAGAAAAGGGGGTGGGAGTGAGGGACCTGGGAGAGAGGCGTTCATCCCAGGGAGAGGAAGAAGGGGGGTGGGGGGGTGGGGGGGGGCAGAATCGACAGAGACAGGGGAGTCTCTTGTTCACAGAGGGAATTGCGTTAACCCCACAGAGCAGAGAAACCACAGCGAGGAAGAAGCCGCTGACGTCCCCGATGCCCAGCCCTGGGTGTGCAGCAGAGCTGGCCATTGCAGCTGGGCAGGTGAGGACTCCAGTGCGAGCTGAGCGGGAACAGCCCCTTGCCATGGCTGAGGCCCAGAGGCACGGAATGCTCACAATGCCCGTGGCTGAGGGAGCCACGGGAGCTGCTGCTGGACGAGGCACAGACCCATCAGGAGCATTTCAGGCACTGCAAGGACAGGTCATTTCTCTGCCTGCTCCCGCTGCTGCTTCCTTTGCTGCCCCCGACAGTGGTTTCCGGCAGCTCTGTTCTCTCGGCGCTGGGCCGGGCTTGCTGACTCTGCCTCACTCAGCAAACACGCAGCTCGGTCTCGGCATGCACCTCGCCCATCTCATCCTCCCCGTCTTCCTGGGACAGCTCCTTGGTAAGTGCTGGCTTTTCCCCTAGGCATCATTTTTCTGCTTTCCCCCAGGAAATCCTGAATAGCCTTATCTGGATCACGTGAGGAAACATCGGTGAATATTGAGAAAAGGCTGAGAAAAATCTGCTTCTCTGTGTGTTTTTGCAAGTGTTTGCTGAAAAAGCTCTTCGATTCATAAAAGAAAAGGGAAGGGCGAGAAGAAAACCTCAGAGATCCTTTTTCTGTCTTTTCTTTCACCTTCAGTGGATCTCCCTCTGTCTCTATCTTCTCATCCTGCTGCTGTCACCTCAAGACATCTCAGCTGTTTTTGCCATCTCACATTCCTCCCTTTCTAATTTAAATGCATGGATTTCATCAAAGTAGCCCGGGGGCATTTTTCAATTCCCATTTCACTGACATTAGCAGGGTGTCCCATTCTGCCTCCAGGCTGACACAGCTCTGTCACGGCTTCCAGGCTTCTCTGGGCTGGCAACACAACCAGGGCTCCCTCATTCCAAACTCAGCATTGTGTGTACTCAGGGATGGACGAGCCCTCAGAGGTGACAGGGATGGGGAAGCAGGATGAACGTTTCCGCTGTGCCTCGATGGGCTCCTCGGGCAGCTGGAGGGGTGCTGGTTGCAGCACAAAAAATTCAGGCATGACAGGCTGTTCCATGGTTTTTTTAAGCCTTGAGAGTAGGAGCAGAGACAGAGCCGAGCTCTACTTTGGCTGATGCAAAGCAAAGAGCTCAAAACTCATGGCCAAAATCTCCCAGGATTCTGCTACAAGGCAGGAAGCTTTCTCCATCGCGGTTTTCCATGCACTTTGTTTTGCTTCCCATACTCCTTCCCCGTGGAGCTGCTCACCTTCACTTTCTTCCAGGCACCACGGGGCAGATCCTGGTCACCCAGGAAGATGGACCAGCCACGGTGAAGCAGGGACACACCTTCCACACCACCTGCAAATACCAGACCACTAACTTTTATGCCTTGTCCTGGTACCAGCTGAGGAAAGGCCAAGGCCCACAGCTGCTCTCCTATCAAGCAGGGACTGGCTCCAAGCACAGCGGCCGTATCACCACGCACCTGAACACCATGGGGAAATCCAGTGTCTTGAAGGTGCAGCAAGTGGAGGTCTCTGACAGTGCCTTGTACCTCTGTGCTGTGCAAGACACCCTGGTGCAGGGAGCTTCCTGGGCTGTGCAAGAACCCAGGGGAGGGAGGGGAGGTGTCAGTGCCAGGCCGAGGTTGGGCAAGGTACGCTGGGGTCAGCCCAGTGCTCACCAGGATTTACATCATATGTACAGTGGCCTGATGCTTGTGACTACATCGATACTGACACTTCCCTTGGAAAGGTATTCTGACAAATTTCGACTCCATTCTGCATTGTGCAGTCTGTAAATAAAGAAATAAATCTGCTGTGCTTGTCTGGGACCTTGTCCTTCCACAGTCCAGCCCTGCTGCTTTTGGCCCCACATGTCCTCAGCAGGGCTCAGGGCTGCTTCTGTGTTTCTGCCTTGGGAGCTCTTGGAGCAGCACCGTTTGCACGGACACACGGGCAGCACAGATTTGTGCACGGCTCCACACCGCTGTGCACGAGCCTGTGTCTGTCCGTGTGTGTCCCTCCTCGGGAGGGAATTTCCTGACTGTGCCGGGGACAGCGAGCACTGCTCTGGCCCTGAGCAGCACAGAGCAGCAGCTTCCCAGGCTCAGCAGGAGCCGGAGTGCAGCTGAGTGGGGACGGCACCTGCCCGCTCCAGGTGTGTGCAGGGTGGGTCTGTTTCCGATGCGGTGTCGCCGGTGTGTGCGATGGGACACGGCTGTCTCTCGTCCCTGGCGGTGCCACAATTGTCGTGTCGCTCGTTGTGCCGGTGCTGGGAGAGGCGGGGGCTGAGGCCGGCCGGGGCGGAGCTGGCGGCGGCGGAGAGGAGGCGGCCCGGGCGCAGCAGAGAGCCGGGGCTGAGGGGGACAGCGATGCTCGGCCGGCGGAGCGGCGGGATGCGGCGGGCTCGGGCCGCGGGGCTGGCGGCGCTGGCCGCGCTGCTGCTCGGTGCGCGGGGGTGGCGGCCAAGGGGCCGCGCCTGGGACTGGGTTGATCCCGCACGTCCCTGGGGGCTGCCGAACTGCCTGGCTTCTGCACTGACCTCTTGCCGAGAACTGTTGTCCCGTTCATCCTTCCCTCTTCTGCATCCCATAGTCTCGCAAAAATTCCCGGGTTCTCGTCTTTGCCCTATCTTACAAAATCATTGCTTTATTATGACTGACTAAGTCAGTCCTCACCTTTTCTGACTTTTCTGTCTTTTTCTGCGTTATTCCACATCCTCCCGTTGTCTTGTAAGTCTCCCTATCATCCCCTAATTCACGCATTCATCTCTGCACAAACGAATAATGGACACCTTTTGTACTTGCCTATATTGAAAAACTCTGGGAACTGTTTTCCTCACCGGCTCTTTGCATTCCTTACAGTTTCTGCGTTCTTTATACTGTGCAGTAGGGCAATTAAGGATTTCAGGTTTGTCTTTATTCTGTCCCCGACAGTGGCTTCAGGCAGAGCCCAAGTACTGCAAGAGCCGTTTCTGGAGACCACCGAGGGCATCGGCATCAGCATCAACTGCTCACATCCCAAAAAACAGACCGAGGATTTAATCCATTTCTACCGTCAGCTCCCGGGCCGAGAACCCGAATTCCTCGCACTCACTGCTAAAGCCTCGAAGGCCGTGCGATCCCCTGAAGGTCAGCTGTCGGTGTCAGAGGACGGGCGCTGGAGCTGGCTGTGGCTGGGGCGGCCGGGGCGCGGGGACGCGGCCGTGTATTACTGCGCGCTGTGCCCACGGGCAGAGGAGCCGGGGCTGCGGCCGGGCACGAACCGCCGCGGGCGGGGCCGGGCGGGGCCGGGGGCACAGCGCCGGCCGCGGCCAGCAGGGGGCGCTGCCGCTCCGCCCGCCGGGGCCGCCGAGCCCCGCTCGAACCGGGCTGGCGGGGCGCCGCCGACACCGGCACCGGAACCGGCACTGGCACAAGAACCGACACTGGAAATGACACCGGAACCGGTATCTACAGTGGCACTGACGGCCACACCAACAGCCGTAGTGGTGTGTTTTGGGGTTTTCCTCAATTTTCTATATGCATCAGTTTCTTTTATGCTGTTTCACAAGGGTTTTTTCCAGGTACTCCGATGTTTTAATTCATCATGGTTTGTCCCAGTTATTGTTATTAATCAATCATCATGTATGTTACACCTGGGTCCTGTTTGTCCCTTCAAAGTCTCACCCTGATATCTAGAAAATTCTTGTGAAGATGTAGAGTGGTTGGTGGGGTCCAGGTTCTCCTTCGCCTTTTGTTCCTAGATTTGTTCTATGGCTTGTCACTTAAGTTTGGGGTCACTCCCTTCCCATTCTGGATTGGTTCTGAGTAGGATCCTCCCGACTCTGCCTCATATTGAAGGTGAAAACCCATGAGTTTAGTTTGCTTAAGCGGGCTGAATCCCGGGTGAAAGGAACTCGGGTGGATTTAATAAAACCCAGTTGAAGTTCCCCACCCGAGTTCCATCCCTTTATTTCTGGCATTGTTCACGCTTCTGCTAAGGCAAGGACCCAAAGATCAGAAGTGTATTCTAGAATACAGGACCGTACCTTTTTGTGATGCCGGTGCCAGAGCTGGCCAGGAAGCGCGGCCGAAAGCCCCGAGAGAAGCACCGAACCATCGCATACAGCAACGGCAACAGCAGCAGACACAGACATCGATACCGACACCCAAACCAGCACCGGCACCGTTATCAACAATGGCACTGACAGTGGCATTGATGTCAGCACCGATGCTGACAATGGCAGCTCCAGCTTGGAGTCACCAACCGTGTTCGGCCTCTCTTCTCAGCCCTGACCCAATGAGCTCTTGGCCCAGCTGCCTCATCTCCCTAGCACGAATCCCATCCAATCCCAAAGACTTGTGAGCGTCTAAGTGTCTTAGCAAATCTCTAACCTCTTCTTTCTGCATTACAGGGCTTCCATGCTGCTTGCTTTTCCTTTCTTCCGGATCAGGAGGCCAGTTGTTCTGATGATGATGAATCCTGCTCTTGAGGACTGAGGCAAGGAAGGTGTTAAGCACATCAGCCCTTTCCTTGTCTTTGGGGAAGATATTCCCCACGGTGTCCAATGAAGAACGATGATTTTCCTCGGCCCTTGTTAATTTATTTGTACAAACACTCTTTATGACCTCATACAGATACAGCCAGATTAAGCTCTAACTGAGCTTTCTCCTCTCTACTTGTCTCTCTGCATGACCTAATGTTAGTGTCTCATCCTTCTTGAGCTGCCTGCCCTTTTTCCAAAAGTGGTAAACCCTCTTTTAATTTATTGTGTTCCTGGGAATACTCTCTTCTCAGTCAGGCACGTCTTCTTCTCCACCTCCTTATCTTTCACCACAGAAGGCCAGGCGGCTCCTCTGCCTTCAAGATTTCTTGCTTAAAGTATATCCAGTTTTCCATGGCCTCTTTCTTTAAAGAACTGCTTCTCAAGAGACTTTCCAAACCAGTTTCCTGAACAGGCCAAAATCCACCCTCTGGAAGTCCAGATTGAGGTTTTGTCGATTTCGCTTCCTTTACGTAATATTGAAAACTGCCATTTCATGGTTGCTGTGCCCAAGATGGCCTCCAACCACCACATCTCTGGCCAGCACTCCTCTGTTTGTATACAGCAGATCTTCTGAGGCCACACCCTTGTTAGGCTTCCTTTCACTTCACCAGCTTGGAGAGTGTCTGCAGGGGGAGAATGATTGCAGAGAGACTGCGCTGAATGCAGCAGAGAGATTTAATGAGTCACAAAGACAGAAAGAAACTCACTGCAAGAGGACACCAGCAGTGCTGGCAGCCCAGAGCCATCTGAGTGTCTGATCTCCTTGGTGGTAGAGATGTTCCTGCATGGTGCCTGCCTGCCTGCCTCAGACAGGGACATGACACAGATGGTCCCCACCAGGCTTCCCTTGGTGGCACCTTGCTGCCAAGGGAGGACAAAGCAACCAAAGAAAAGGGAAAGGCAAAGTCTTCCAGATGTCCTGGTATCAACATGGAAAAAACATCCATCCTTTGCCCGTGTCCTGGTTTGGAGTAAATTAGGGAAGAACCTCCAAAAGGAGTCCCCTAAATCAAACCTCCACCACCCCTTCCCCACCCAGCCCTGGGTTCGGGAAGGAAAATATCTCGGAGGAAAGTGGAAAAAACGTTTTATTGACAAAAATACACTCCCCAACACCGAATAGTGGGAAAAAGACGGGTTACTGTGATGAGGAGGGTGCTGACGTGTCTCTGTCTGGCCTGGGACTTCTCCAACTCCTCAGGTCAGGTCAGGTCCAGAGCTGGTTCAAACCTTGGGGGGAGGGGGGGGGGGGAAGAAGGAAGGAGGGGAAAAAAAAAACCAAACAAACAGAAGCAGCGGGGGGGGAAGAAAAACGGCGGCAGGGGCAGCCGGAGAGCAGAGCAAAGCGAAGCGAAGCGAAGAAGGCAAAAGCAGCCGAGCTAGAAAAAGCCAGAGAAGCAACAGCAAAAAAAAAAAAAAAAAAAAAAGAACTGCAGGCTCCCACCCAAGAGGGCGGGATTCAGCTGCGAGACATAACAATCTATCCAAGATATGGGATGGATATATGGGATAGGAGGCAGGTCAACCCAGAACATTCCGCCCCTTATCCCATATATCCATCCAATTAAAACTTTCATCTCACTTACTCAGACCTTTAACACTTACACATTTCCATCCGTCTTACTTGCTCAGACCTTCGACACTTATACATTTCCTTCTGTTTCATATCTAACTGATCTAATGCGCAGACAATGGTAGTAACATTCAGCACATATCAATCTTACCCCATATTCAGATCCCCCTGAGGTACACATCGCATTGTTCCATCTTTCTGCATTATCCACCATGTACAACCCGGTCCTTGAGCAGAGACAACTGCACGGATGGGTTGGCCCGTACTCGAGTCAGGGTTGATCCATACTGTCTTTCCCAACAAACCTCTAACATGGGCCACTGGGACTTTATCTCCATCTACTATATTAAGGTGCTGGGACTGAGCAGGACCCGCTCGGTTGGTGGAACCTCGAGTGTTAACTAACCAGGGTGCTTTTGCTAAATGCTGCTCCCCATTTTTTAAGGACCCTCCACCCAATGCTTTCAGGGTGGTTTTTAAAAGCCCATTATACCTCTCCACTTTACCCGCGGCTGGTGCATGGTAGGGGATATGATATAGCCATTCAATGCCATGTTCCCTAGCCCAGGTTTTAATAAGATTATTTTTGAAATGAGTCCCATTGTCTGACTCAATTCTCTCGGGAGTGCCGAGCCTCCAAGGGACCTGCTTTTCAAGGCCCCGGATGGTGTTGCGGGCTGTAGCATGAGACACAGGAAAGGTTTCCAACCATCCTGTGGTGGCTTCTACCATGGTCAGCACATGACGCTTGCCTTGGCGGGTTTGAGGCAGTGTGATGTAATCAATCTGCCAGGCCTCCCCATACTTGTACTTAGACCACTGCCCTCCATACCAGAGAGGCTTTATTCGCTTGGCTTGCTTAATGGCAGCGCATGTTTCACAGTCACTGATAACTTGAGAGATGCTGTCCATGATTAAATCCACCCCTCGGTCTCGTGCCCACTTATAGGTGGCATCTCTACCTTGGTGACCTGAGGCATCATGGGCCCATCGTGCTAGAAATAACTCTCCCTTGTGCTCCCAGTCAAGATCTATCTTCAACTCCCCTATCTTTGCAGCTTGATCTACCCGCTGATTATTTTGCTGCTCCTCATTAGCCCTACTCTTGGGGACATGGGCATCTACATGGCAAATCTTCACAGGTAGGTTTTCTAACTGGGCAGCAATATCTTTCCACTCTTCAGCAGCCCAAATTGGTTTTCCTCTACGCTGCCAGTTCGCCTCTTTCCATTTCTTCAGTCATCCCCACTGAGCATTGGCTACTATCCAAGAATCAGTGTATAAATAGAGTCTTGGCCACTTCTCTCTCTTTGCAATATCTAGGGCCAGTTGAATGGCTTTAAGTTCAGCAAATTGACTGGATCCACCCTCTCCTTCAACGACCCCTACGACCTGTCGTGTGGGGCTCCATACAGCTGCCTTCCACCTCCGACCCATCCCTATGACACCGCAGGAACCATCGGTGAATAAAGCGTACATATTTCCTCTGCTGGCAACTGGTCGTATGGCGGGATGGATATATGGGATAGGAGGCAGGTCAAGCCAGAACAGCCCGGCACCATATTCTGAGTTCCGTGAGCTGTCTGCGTGGGACTTTCCCAGCAGCTTCTTCAGGTGAGGGACCCTCTGCCATAGTAGCACCTGGAAATGCCAGACAGTTCAAAGCCCCCAGAGCTGATGGGCACTCCCTGAGAGCTGAGGATGCTGCCAACAGCAGCAGAGGTGGAGGATCCCACGGCGGTGTTCTGTGGGAAGGAGCTGAGGATGGGGCCAGGGCAGGGTCACCACCACGGGCGAGGGTTCGATGATGACAGTGGAGTCCTGGCACTGCCTGACACAGGGCTCATTGCAGCTGTTGGCCAGCGGGGTGGGGCCGCAGGGCTGGCAGGGCTGGCAAAGGCTGTAGCAGGACATGGCTCAAAGTCAGAAGTGCACCTGAGAGAGGGAGCAGACAAGAAATTGACCACAAGGGTGAATGAGAGCGGCCAAGGCCACTCCTGCTGTTGGCAGCTGGAGCTTTGGTAAGGAGCCACTTTCTCCTTTTGCCCTGCAAATAAGCAGCCTGGCCCATGGAGGATCTCTCCCAAATCCTTAAGCAAGAGACCCTGTGGCCACATTTCAGCTTTTCTCTAATACATAATGTCCCCTTAATATCTTTGCTGTGACAGTGGACTGAGCACAGAAGAAAATGGTGTCCACTGAGACCTTTATCAAGTGGATCATTTTGAAAGAGAAAGAGAAAGGGAAGGGGCTTCAGACTTACCTGGTTCCCAGACTCAGGAAAAGCCTGAGTGCAGTTGAACAACCATGTAGCAGCCTGTGGGAGATTAGTCCAGGAAAGAGGCACTGAAATGCAGCCTCTGCTTCCTAAATCCTCCTTTACCATCTTCTCTAAATGTCACGCTCTGCTACTGTCAATTGCTGGGCCCCAGCAAGGATGGTCTCACCCACGTTTGCATTCTTAACTTAATTCTCTTTGAAATGTTGGGAGTGTCTCAGCATGGCTGGGAGAGCTCACACACACACATGGACAGGCCTCTCCAGGCCAGTGCACAGCTGCTCTCCCCTGGGCAGCATCAGGTTGGTTTCATGGACAGGGAGAAAGACTGAGGCTTTATGCCCATCTCCAGTATCCATGTGGGTGGATTTCTTTTCAGTGCACTGTGGGTGGCATTAGGGTTGGGACACAGTTTGTCTCTTGTCTAACCTCATGCCAATTGTATCTGTGCAGCCCAGTGACCAGGTGCTGAGTGAAGCAGAGGCTGAGGTTTTCTCCCAAACAGGGACTAAAGGAAAGGATCACAAACGCTAATGTCTCTGTGTTGTGAGAGGAAAGACAGACTTGCACAGGGAAAACCAGGATCCTGGAGACTATTTTGGACTTCAGCCCACAAGAACCTTGAACTCCCACCTTGCAAACTCAGCCTGAGAGCCCAGGAAGCTTCTGGATTCCAGAGCACATCCTTGTGTCCCACAGCAGACCCTCTTCTGTCAAGGGCTGTGCAGAGCGTGCAGAGATCCTGAGCCCATCTCCCTGCCTGACTGCCTGTCACACTGGGCTCATGTTGAGCTTTAAGACAGAGCCGTCAAGGATTTTCACTCTCCTCTGGACTGACCTTCAGGAGGTGATTGCCAGGAAGCTCTGCTGGGAGAGATCAGCCATCCCACACTCCCCTTCATGGAGCTGCATTTGGATTGAGGCAGGAGTGGAACTCAGGGCAAACGGCATTCATTCATCTCCACATCACAGCTCAGTGGAGATGGGAGGACAGACAAGGTGTGCACCTAGAGCTTAATGAGACCCCTTGACCTCTTTTCCCACACAGGCCCCTCAGGCTCAGAGCTGTCTGTCCTGGAAGCACATCTACACAACAGGATCTGGTGTTTTCAGAGCAGCACAGCAGGACAAGGGACGGCAGCACCCTTACAGCAAAGAAGGTCAACTGTATCGTTAGCTGTGCTAGGCAAGGTGATGTTAAGAGGTGCAGGGAGGTGGCCCTGCCCCTCTGGCCCATTTGAGCCCACATCGGGAGTATTTCATCCACGCTGGAGCTCCCCAGTCCATAAAGAGAATCAACAGAAATGTGGACAAAAAAGGGTCACCAAGTGTATTTGGGCATTGTCAAACTAGACATGCAAGGGCAGATGGAGAAAACTGAGCTACTCATCTTGGAGAGAAGAAATCCTTCTAGTCCTCTCCTGGCCTTCCTGCATCTTTATCCTTTCCACAGATGGAGGCACAGATGTTTCTAAATCCATTTCTGTCCTGTTCCAAGTGACCAACCTGGCCTGTCCTGGCTGACGTTCCACCTGTGTCCCCCCTGCTCCCCATGAATGCGGACGGCATCTCCTCGAGTGCAGAGCAGGTGGGAGATGCCGTGCCAGCTCCGTGTTTCCTCTGGGGAAGGTACTTCTGTCATGCACTGCCCACTGCAGGTGTGGTGCCAGAGTCCCTGGCAAAACCCCAACCGAGTTGTGCCCCCAGAGGAAGTGCTGAGCCCAGGGGGGCCCTTGTGTTCCATGTCCATCCTTACAAAGCCGTGCCCTGAAGGAAAATGCAGGAGTCGCCACATGACACAAAGAGGGGGATGTGAGGGAACAGATTATGGGCGCAGACGGCGTGTCAGCCTGCGGTCCCCGTCACCCGTCCCGGCCCCGCCGCCTCCGCCGAGCAGAGAGCCGAGCGCCGGCCCGCTGCCACCGCGCTCGCCTCCCCTCCGTGCCCTGCCAGGACTCGGCCAGAGCCCGAGCAGCGCCGGCGCAGGGCTCAGCCCCGGGGCGGAGCCGGCGGAGGCGGAGAGGCCAGAAGAGAAGTGGAGGCGTCAAGGAGGAGGCGGCCCGGGCGCAGCAGAGAGCCGGGGCTGAGGGGGACAGCGATGCTCGGCCGGCGGAGCGGCGGGATGCGGCGGGCTCGGGCCGCGGGGCTGGCGGCGCTGGCCGCGCTGCTACTCGGTGCGCGGGGGTGGCGGAGGGGCCGGGGCCGGAGTCGGAGCCAAGGCTGTGTCTGGGTCTTTTTGGTTCAGTACTGGGCTGGGGATCCTTCTCAGGCACTCCTGCTGCTCCTCCCTTCTTTTTCACCCACTGCTCCAGCCCTTCTCTCCTCAATGAATCAAATCCCTCCAATCCCGTTCTATTACTCCATTTCTTTTGCTATTCACTGATTAATTGATTCATTCATTCATCTACCCCGTCATCCATTCGTTCCAGCCAATCCTCTTTTCTCCTTTTAATTTCCCCTTCAGCAGCTGGAATGTTCTCAATAATATCCAGCATATATTCTCCAAGATACTGCACTTCAAGGAATCTCAGCATGCCTAATTCCAGAACAAATTCTCATTACGTCTTCCACTGTCCTCTAAAACTTTCTGCGGGCAGAATTCCAGCTGATGGAAAGTGATTGTTCATTTCTCCCTGACAGCGACTGCAGCCAAAGCCCAGGTTCAGCAGGAGCCGTTATTGGAGACCACGGAGGGCACCGGCATCAGCATCAACTGCTCACACCCTAAAATCCAGATCAGTGATTACATCCATTGGTACCGTCAGCTCCCTGGCCGAGGACCCGAACTCCTCACGCTCGCTGTGAAAGAGTCTAAAGAGCTGCCGGAGGGTGCGGGTCGTGTGTCGGTGTCTGCAGACCGTCGGCTGGAGCTGGCTGTGGCTGGGGCGGCCGGGGCGCGGGGACGCGGCCGTGTATTACTGCGCGCTGTGCCCACGGGCAGAGGAGCCGGGGCTGCGGCCGGGCACGAACCGCCGCGGGCGGGGCCGGGCGGGGCCGGGGGCACAGCGCCGGCCGCGGCCAGCAGGGGGCGCTGCCGCTCCGCCCGCCGGGCCCCGCGCGGCTCCGCAGCTCCTGCCTCTGCCCCGAGCCCGCACCGACACCGCACAGCCCCGCACGGCCCCGCGCACACGCCTGCCCGCCCGCCTCCTGCGCTCACACACTCGCCACGCACCGCCCGACACGGCCCCGCTCCCTCGCCGGCCCTCTGCCGGACGCCCAAGTCTCGGGGTTGGGTTCTTCTGCACCCGAGATTTAGGTGGTTTCAGAGTCTTTGCCCTCTCAGACGGCCTGCTGTGTCCACTGGTGCCCACTCAGTGCCCCTCTCTCAGTGCCCATCCAGGGACCCACCCAGTGTGTGTGTCCCTCTCAGGGCGCCCACTCGGTGCCCACCCAGGGACGCCAATTCTCGGATTTGGGTCTCTTTGCACACCCAAGATTCGAGGTGGTGGTCCGAGAGAGTCTTTTGCCTTTGAAGACCCTGAGCCACACGCGAGAATGAAAAGGAGTCTTCCAGGGATTTCCAGTGAGGATTTCGGAGGTGACGAAGTAATTTCTGTAGGTCATAGATTGAGACAATTGAAATACTGGGTCCCACGTTCGATTTCCCTCCAGGCATTTGCTCTAGAGACCCCATTTCCTTTTGGGCACAGGAGCCTTTCAGCGTGTTCATGAACTCACTCACTTGAGCATGCTGACCTGAGGCCACAGTTAGGGCATGTGAAACCCAGAGTGTCTGCTTGTCTAAGGTACAAACATGTCCCTTGTCCTTTCCAGGGGAAAAACAAGGAAAAGGGAAAGTGATCAGTAAAGTACACCAATGTGTCAGTAGATAAGGGAATGAAAGAGGGAGCTCAGAGCTCTGCAGCCTCTAAGTGATGGGCCATTAGGAAACATTGCCTACGGGTGAGAATTGACTCAGGCGGAGCTGTGTCAATAACAATTCATAATGAGATGATGAGTGAGGGGATGGAAGCCCCAGGAAAAAAGAGAGTGTCAGTCATGTGTCTCTGGGAGCAGCAAGGATGGTTGCAGGTTTCCATCTCATCAATACTCATCTCCCTGTACGTGTTTTACCGTCTTTTCTGTACCGTTAAGCCTAAGAAAGATAAATCTCTGGAGGATCCCATAGAAGGATAAGCTTTCACCGTGAAAACCTGTGAAAGCCACAAGACCCTTCACTTCTGCAGAAACCTCCAACTCAGCCGTGGTGCACTGCAACACCTGCATGAGAATGTTCCTCTTACACCCGTCAGCATTACGTGCAAAGTTCTTTACCAAATTCGAGAAAGTTTTTGTGACAAACCCCTTTTAGACGAAACCAAAATGACCAGGATGGGACAACTCGGGAATTGACATAGATAAGGGTGTGGGAGTGAGGGACCTGGGAGAGAGGAGTTCATCCCAGGGAGATGAAGAAGGGCAGGAGAGAAGCGACAGGGGCAGAGAGGTCACCTGTTCACAGATGAAATTGCAGTGACCCCACAGAGCGGAGAAGCCTCAGCGGGGAAGAAGCCCCTGACGTGCCCGATGCCCAGCCCTGGGTGTGCAGCAGAGCTGGCCATTGCAGCTGGGCAGGTGAGGACTCCAGTGCGAGCTGAGCGGGAACAGCCCCTTGCCATGGCTGAGGCCCAGAGGCACGGAATGCTCACAATGCCCGTGGCTGAGGGAGTCACGGAGGCTGCTGCTGGAGGAGGCACAGACCCACCAGGAGCATTTCAGGCACTGCAAGGACAGGTCGTTTCTCTGCCTGCTCCCGCTGCTGCTTCCTTTGCTGCCCCCGACAGTGGTTTCCGGCAGCTCTGTTCTCTCGGCGCTGGGCCGGGCTTGCTGACTCTGCCTCACTCAGCAAACACGCAGCTCGGTCTCGGCATGCACCTCGCCCATCTCATCCTCCCCGTCTTCTTGGGACAGCTCCTCGGTAAGTGCTGGCTTTTCCCCAAGACACCCTTCTTCTTCTTCCTGTCCCCCAGAAAACCCTCAACAGCCTTATCAGGAAGGTGTGAGAAATTATCAATGAATATTGGGAAGAGACTGAGAAAACTGTCTTTCCCTGTGTGGTTTCGCCAGTGTTTGTTCAAGAAGCTGCTCGATTTGTAAAGGAAAAGGGAAGGGAGAGAAATATTAGACCTCTTCTCTTTTCTCTCACCTTCAATGCATCTCCCTCTGCCTCTATCTTCTCATCCTGCTGCTGTCACCCCAGGAGGACTCAGCTGTCTCTGCCATCCCACATTCCTCCCTTTCTAATTTAAATGCCTGGATTTCATCAAAGTAGCCCGGGGCATTTTTCAATTCCCATTTCGCTGGCATTAACGAGGTGTCCCATACTGCCTCCAGGGTGACACAGTTCTGTCACGGCTTCCAGTGTTCTCTGGGCTGGCAACACAACCAGGGCTCCCTCTTTCCAGACCCAGCACTGTGTGTACTCAGGGATGGAGGAGCCCTCAGAGGTGACAGGGATGGGGAAACAGGATGAACCTTTCTGCTGTGCCTCGATGGGCTCCTCAGGCAGCTGGAGTGTGCTGGTTCCAGCACACAAAATTCAGGCATGACAGGCTGTTCCATGGTTTTTTAAGCATTAGTAGTGGGAGCAGAGACAGAGGCAAGCTCTGCTCTGGGTGCTGCAGAGCGAAGGGCTCTGAACTACTGCCCAAAACCTTTGAGGAGTCTTCTGTAAGGCAGGAAGCTTTCTCAATCAGGGTTTTCCATACACTTCGCTTTGCTTCCCATACTCCTTCCCTGTGAAGCTGCTCACCTTCACTTTCTTCCAGGCACCACGGGGCAGATCCTGGTCACCCAGGAAGATGGACCAGTCACGGTGGAGCAGGGACACACATTCCACACCACCTGCAAATACCAGACCACTTATTTTAATAGCTTACTCTGGTACCAGCTGAGGAAAGGCCAAGCCCCACAGCTGCTCTCCTATCAAGGAGGGACTGGCCCCAAGCACAGCGGCCGTATCACCACGCACCTGAACACCACGGGGAAATCCAGTGTCCTGAAGGTGCAGCAAGTGGAGGTCTCTGACAGTGCCTTGTACCTCTGTGCTGTGCAAGACACCCTGGTGCAGGGAGCTTCCTGGGCTGTGCAAGAACCCAGGGGAGGGAGGGGAGGTGTCAGTGCAAGGCCGAGGTTGGGGAAGGGACGCTGGGCTCAGCCCAGTGCTCAGCAGAATTTACATCATATGTACAGTGGTCTGATGCTTGTTATTACATCCATCCTGACACTTCCCTTGGAAAAGTATTCGGAACAATTTTGACTCTTTTCTGCCTTGTGCACTCTGTAAATAAAGAAAAATATCTGCTGTGCTTGTCTGCGACCTTATCCTTCGACACTCGAGCCCTGCTGCTTTTGGCCCCACATGTCCTCAGCAGAGCCCAGGGCTGCTTCTGTGTTCCTGCCTTGGGAGCCCTTTAGCAGCCCCGTTTGCACGGACACACGGGCAGCACAGATTTGTGCACGGCTCCACACCGGTGTGCACGAGCCTGTGTCTGTCCGTGTGTGTCCCTCCTCGGGAGGGAATTTCCTGACTGTGCCGGGGACAGCGAGCACTGCTCTGGCCCTGAGCAGCACAGAGCAGCAGCTTCCCAGGCTCAGCAGGAGCCGGAGTGCAGCTGAGTGGGGACGGCACCTGCCCGCTCCAGGTGTGTGCAGGGTGGGTCTGTTTCCGATGCGGTGTCGCCGGTGTGTGCGATGGGACACGGCTGTCTCTCGTCCCTGGCGGTGCCACAATTGTCGTGTCGCTCGTTGTGCCGGTGCTGGGAGAGGCGGGGGCTGAGGCCGGCCGGGGCGGAGCTGGCGGCGGCGGAGAGGAGGCGGCCCGGGCGCAGCAGAGAGCCGGGGCTGAGGGGGACAGCGATGCTCGGCCGGCGGAGCGGCGGGATGCGGCGGGCTCGGGCCGCGGGGCTGGCGGCGCTGGCCGCGCTGCTGCTCGGTGCGTTGCGCTGTCGGCCGCGGGGGCGTCCGGGTCAGCGGGCTGTGTGAGACCTGCCCCAGTTTAAGATTCCTCTCCTAACCTCCTGTTCCTTTTCTGCTCCAATTTAACCTCTGTCCTTTCCTCTGCCTTCGTACTTTCTTCCCTCAGTGAAGTCCCTGCTTCCCAATTTTCCTTTTATACCACGTCTTTATCCATGCATCCTTGCATCCTTGCATCCTTGCATCCTTGCATCCTTGCATCCCTGCATCTATGTACCCATCCATCCGTGCATGCGTGCATCCGTCCATCTATCCTTCCGTCTCAGTCAGTCTGGTTTTGTCATTTCCTTCTGATTTGCCTTCAAAACGTTCCTCACTGGTTCTTCTCTTCAACCAAAAACTCTCAGGGAAATAATGTCACCATAGTCGATTCTTAAAACATATCTCAGTTCACTCTGATCTGTCTGCCTCTCCCTTCTCTCCCTGCATCGTATTTTCTGTTAAATGAAAATGAAATTTTGCCCTGAACATTCTTCTTTTCTCCGTGGAAGTGGCTGTGGCCAGCGCCCAGGTACACCAGGAGCCGGCACTGGAGACCACGGAGGGCACTAGTATCAGCATCAAGTGCTCACATCCCAAAATCAAGGGCACCGATTTCATCCAATGGTACCGTCGGCTCCCGGGCCGAGAACCCGAACTCCTCGTGAGCACTCTCAAAGAATTCGAGGAGCTGCCGGCCATTGCAGGACAGCTGTCGGTGTCTGCAGACCGTCGCTCGAGCTGGCTGTGGCTGGGGCGGCCGGGGCGCGGGGACGCGGCCGTGTATTACTGCGCGCTGTGCCCACGGGCAGAGGAGCCGGGGCTGCGGCCGGGCACGAACCGCCGCGGGCGGGGCCGGGCGGGGCCGGGGGCACAGCGCCGGCCGCGGCCAGCAGGGGGCGCTGCCGCTCCGCCCGCCGGGCCCCGCGCGGCTCCGCAGCTCCTGCCTCTGCCCCGAGCCCGCACCGACACCGCACAGCCCCGCACGGCCCCGCGCACACGCCTGCCCGCCCGCCTCCTGCGCTCACACGCTCGCCACGCACCGCCCGACACGGCCCCGCTCCCTCGCCGGCCTCTGCCGGACGCCCAAGTCTCGGCGTTGGGTTCTCCTGCACCCGAGATTTAGGTGGTTTCCAGGCTTTTGCCCTCTCCGACGCCTGCTGTGTCCACTGGTGCCCACTCAGTGCCCCTCTCTCAGTGCCCATCCAGGGCCCACCCAGTGTCTGTGTGTCCCTCTCAGGGCGCCCACTGGGTGCCCACTCAGGGACACCAATTCTCAGATTTGGGTCTCTTTGCTCGCCCAAGATTCGAGGTGGTGCTTCGAGAGAGTCTTTTGCCTTTGACGGCCCTGAGCCAGACGCGAGAATGAAACGGAGTATGCAAGGTCTTGTTTTTTTCTTGGTTTCTCGTGCTGTTTATTGATTCTTATCTTACAATGTTCTCTGTGCCCGGCCGAGGTCTGTTCTTCTGCTCAGACACAGGACGACTCCCCCTCGATGGGAGGTCTCTGTCCTCTTTATACAGATAATTATGTATCTATTATTTACAGTGATGTGCCAATACCTATCACCTGTAATCACAGGGTCAGCTCTACTCTGACCCAATCCCCTTAAACTACTTTGTGCCATCATCACAATATAAGATGGATACAAGGGGAGAAGAAGAAGAAGAACCCAGAGCACTGCCCGAAATCCTCCATATTCTCCCCCCGTACCTATATTCTAAAAACCCAAAAGTACAAAATTTTCCACGCTGTGATAAACTACACAACTATAATCACACCTTTGTGACTTGTAATTCTTCTCTCAGTGTTGGAAGTTTTTTCCATGGGCTGAAGTCAAAGACTGTGTCCTCCTGGTCTCTGTGCCAGGCAACGCTCCTGGACTGGCTCCACACTCCCCCTGCCAGGATTCAAACCCTCTTGTTCAGGTCCCAGTCCTCTCTACCGAGGTATGTGACCTTCCAGGGCGTCCAGAGGAATGTCCTGGACCCCAACCCCCAACTGCTGTGGCCGGCGCCTCTGCCATCGCCTTCTGCCCTCCGGACACGCTGCTGCTGCTGCTGCTGCTCTCAGCGGCTCTGCAGAGCAAAGAGCTGCTCCTTGGGAGCACCTGCGCTGGGAGCTGACAGAGCAGCTGCACTGTCGGGGACACAGGGGCTGATTCGTGGAGTGCTGTCACCTCAGGATGTCATGGCATGAGAGGGATTTGCAGTCAGGCTTGCTGAGGTGACAAAGGAATCTCCAACTCTGTCTCTGCACAACTGTCTCTGTTCCATTCTGGAAGGTGCATAAGAAGCACCATTCTCAGATGGATGTGTAAGGCAGGTGTCCTTTGAATACCACCCGAGGCTGGAATTCGGCTCTCTACGTTTTCTACTCATCCTCAGGTGTCCACAATTACCATGGGATGTGCATTCAGCATCCTCCTGAAGCAGTAGAACATCCCGGAGGGAAAAGAAAATATCTCTCGAAGTAGAGGGCCTTTCAGCTGAGCTCTCTGTTCTACCCCCATTGCACCTGAAACTAGTTGGTCCCTTTCCCTTCATGGTAGGAACCTTCAGGCACCCTGAAAAGCAGATGCCAGGATTCAGCAATACTGCAGGTGATAGAGGGAGACACTTGAAACACTGAGCTCCACATTCGATTTCCCTCCAGCCATTGACTATAGAGACCCTATTTCCATTTCCCCATTTCAGGAGCATTTCAATGTGTTCAGGAACTCACTCACTTGAGCAGGCAGAGTAGAGGCAACAGTCAGGGCATGTGAAACCCAGAGTGTCTGGCTCTTTAAGGCACAAACATGTCTCTTGTCCTTTCCAAGGTAAAAACACAAGGAAAAGGGAAAGTGAACAATAAAGAAGACCAATGTGTCAGAAGCGGATAAGAGAATGAAAGAGGAAGGTTAGAGCTCTCCAGCCTCTAAGAGATGGGCCAAAAGGAAAGAGCGCCTGTGGCTGAGAACTGGCTCAGGCTGGACTTTGTCAGTGACAACGCATAAAGAGATAATGAGAGAGGAGATGGAAGCCCCAGGAAAGGAGAGACTGCCAGTCATGTGTCTCTGGGATCAGCAAGGATGGTTGCAGGTTTCCATCTCATCAATCCTCATCTCCCTGTACATGTCTTACCATCTTTTCTCTGCCCTGAAGCCTAAGAAAGATCAGTCTTTGGAGGTTCCCACAGAAGGATAAGCATTCAACTTGAAAACCTGTGACAGCCACAAGACCCTTCACTTCTGCAGAAACCTCCAACTAAACCATGGAGCAGTGCAACACCTGCATGAGAATGTTCCTCTTACAACTGTTATCATTACCTGCAAAGTTCTTTACCAAATTCTAGAAAGTTTTTGTGACAAACCAGTTTTAGACGACACCAAAATGACCAGGACGGGACAACTCTGGAATTGACATGGAGAAGGCTGTAGGAGTGAGGGACCTGGGAGAGAGGCGTTCATCCCAGGGAGAGGAAGTGGGACAGGGGAAAAGCAACAGGGGCAGAGGAGTCTCCAGTTCACAGATGAAATTGCAATGACCCCACAGAGCTGTATAGCCTCATCAAGGGAGAAGCCCTTGACGTGCCTGATGCCCAGCGCTGGGTGTGCAGCAGAGCTGGCCATTGCAGCTGGGCAGGTGAGGACTCCAGTGTGAGCTGAGCGGGAACAGCCCCTTGCCATGGCTGAGGCCCAGAGGCACGGAATGCTCACAATGCCCGTGGCTGAGGGAGCCACGGGGGCTGCTGCTGGACGAGGCACAGACCCACCAGGAGCATTTCAGGCACTGCAAGGACAGGTCATTTCTCTGCCTGCTCCCGCTGCTGCTTCCTTTGCTGCCCCCGACAGTGGTTTCCGGCAGCTCTGTTCTCTCGGCGCTGGGCCGGGCTTGCTGACTCTGCCTCACTCAGCAAACACGCAGCTCGGTCTCGGCATGCACCTCGCCCATCTCATCCTCCCCGTCTTCTTGGGCCAGCTCCTTGGTAAGTGCTGGCTTTCCCCAATACACCCTTCTTCTTCTTTTCCCCCAGGAAATCCTCAACAGCCTTATCAGGAACGTGTGAGTAAATATCAGTGATTAGCGGGAAAAGGTTGAGAAAAATCTGCTTCTCCTTGTGGTTTTGCAAGTGTTTCCTCAAGAAGCTATTCAAATTGTAAAGGAAAAGGGAAGGCAGAGAAGAGAAACCTCAGAGCCCTTCTCTGTCTTTTCTCTCGCCTTTAAGCCATCTCCCTCTGCCTCTATCTTCTCATCCTGCTGCTGTCACCTCAGGAGATTTCAGCTGTCTCTGCAGTGCCATAACTCCTGTTTTAATGCAAATTTTGTCAGCCTGTTAAACCTGACCAAGCCATCTCAGAATTCTCATTTTATTGACATTAGCAGGGTGTCCCATTCCGCCTCCAGGCTGACACAGCTCTGCCACGGCTTCCAGTGTTCTCTGGGCTGGCAACACAACCAGGGCTCCCTCTTTCCAAACTCAGCATTGTGTGTACTGAGGGATGGAGGAGCCCTCAGGGGTGACAGGGATTTGGAAGCAGGATGAACCTTTCGCCTATGCCTCGATGGGCTCCTCGGGCATCCCAACGGGTGCTGGTTGCAGCACACAAAATTCAGGAATGACAGGCTGTTCCATGGTAATTTTAAGCTCTGGGAGTAGGAGCAGTAACAGAGCCCAGCTCTCCATTGGCTGATTCAAAGAGCTTCAACCTCATGCCCAAAACCTTCCAGGACTCTGCTACAAGGCAGGAAGCTTTCTCCATCAGAATTTTGCATGCACTTCATTTTGCTTCCCATACTCTTTCCCTGTGGAGCTGCTCACCTTCACTTTCTTCCAGGCACCACGGGACAGAACCAGGAAGATGGACCAGTCATGGTGAAGCAGGGACACACCTTCCACACCACCTGCAAATACCAGACCAGTGATTTTCGGGGATTACTCTGGTACCAGCTGAGGAAAGGCCAAGCCCCAGAGCTGCTCTCCCATCACGCAGTGACTGGCTCCAATCACAGCGGCCGTATCACCACTCACCTGAACACCACGGGGAAATCCAGTGTCCTGAAGGTGCAGCAAGTGGAGGTCTCTGACAGTGCCTTGTACCTCTGTGCTGTGCAAGACACCCTGGTGCAGGGAGCTTCCTGGGCTGTGCAAGAACCCAGGGGAGGGAGGGGAGGTGTCAGTGCGAGGCCGAGGTTGGGGAAGGGACGCTTGGCTCAGCCCTGTGCTCACCAGGATTTGCATCATATGTAAAATGTTCTGATGCTTGTGACTAGGTCCATCCTGACATTTCTGTTGGGAAAGTATTCTGAACGATTTTGACTCTTTTCTGCATTGTGCACTCTGTAAATAAAGAAAAATATCTGCTGTGCTTTTCTGGGACCTTGTCCTACTACACTCGAGCCCTGCTGCTTTTGGCCCCACATGTCCTCAGCAGAGCCCAGGGCTGCTTCTGTGTTCCTGCCTTGGGAGCTCTTGGAGCAGCCCCGTTTGCACGGACACACGGGCAGCACAGATTTGTGCACGGCTCCACACCGCTGTGCACGAGCCTGTGTCTGTCCGTGTGTGTCCCTCCTCGGGAGGGAATTTCCTGACTCTGCCGGGGACAGCGAGCACTGCTCTGGCCCTGAGCAGCACAGAGCAGCAGCTTCCCAGGCTCAGCAGGAGCCGGAGTGCAGCTGAGTGGGGACGGCACCTGCCCGCTCCAGGTGTGTGCAGGGTGGGTCTGTTTCCGATGCGGTGTCGCTGGTGTGTGCGATGGGACACGGCTGTCTCTCGTCCCTGGCGGTGCCACAATTGTCGTGTCGCTCGTTGTGCCGGTGCTGGGAGAGGCGGGGGCTGAGGCCGGCCGGGGCGGAGCTGGCGGCGGCGGAGAGGAGGCGGCCCGGGCGCAGCAGAGAGCCGGGGCTGAGGGGGACAGCGATGCTCGGCCGGCGGAGCGGCGGGATGCGGCGGGCTCGGGCCGCGGGGCTGGCGGCGCTGGCCGCGCTGCTGCTCGGTGCGTTGCGCTGTCGGCCGCGGGGGCGTCCGGGTCAGCGGGCTGTGTGAGACCTGCCCCAGCCCAAGATTCCTCTCCTAACCTCCTGCTCCTTTTCTGCTCCAATTTAACCTCTGTCCTTTCCTCTGTCTTCATACTTTCTTTCCTCAGTGAAGTCCCTGCTTCCCAATTTTCCTTTTATATCACGTCTTTATCCTTGCATCCTTGCATCCTTGCATCCATGCATCTATGTACCCATCCATCCGTGCATGCGTGCATCTGTCCATCTATCCTTCCCTCTCAGTCAGTCTGGTTTTGTCATTTCCTTCTGATTTGCCTTCAAAACATTCCGTACTGGTTCTTCTCTTCAACCAAAAACTCTCAGGGAAATAATGTCACCATAGCCGATTCTTAAAACATATGTCAGTTCACTCTGATCGGTCTGCCTCTCCCTTCTCTCCCTGCATCGTATTTTCTGTTAAATGAAAGTGAAATTTTGCCCTGAACATTCTTCTTTTCTCCGTGGAAGTGGCTGTGGCCAGCGCCCAGGTACACCAGGAGCCGGCACTGGAGACCACGGAGGGCACTAGTATCAGCATCAAGTGCTCACATCCCAAAATCAAGGGCACCGATTTCATCCAATGGTACCGTCGGCTCCCGGGCCGAGAACCCGAACTCCTCGTGAGCACTCTCAAAGAATTCGAGAAGCTGCCGGCCATTGCAGGACTCCTGTCGGTGGCGCCAGACGGGCGCTGGAGCTCGCTGTGGCTGAGGCGGCCGGGGCGCGGGGACGCGGCCGTGTATTACTGCGCGCTGTGCCCACGGGCAGAGGAGCCGGGGCTGCGGCCGGGCACGAACCGCCGCGGGCGGGGCCGGGCGGGGCCGGGGGCACAGCGCCGGCCGCGGCCAGCAGGGGGCGCTGCCGCTCCGCCCGCCGGGGCCGCCGAGCCCCGCTCGAACCGGGCTGGCGGGGCGCCTCCGACACCGGCACCGGAACCGACACCGGCACTGGCACCAGGCACTGACGCCCTCCCCAATACCGGCACCAGCACCGACAGAAGTTCAAGCTCTCCAACCACAAAGAAGGCAATGTAGGCGTCTTGGCATCTTCAAGCACTTCTGACAACGGCTCAGGGTTGACACCACAAAATCCTTTTACAGAACTCAGAATCCTTGGAGTTTACCCCAGGAGACAGGGTAAAACCTAGACCCGCTGACACCCAGCCTCAAAGGCTCCAAGGTTCCTTTTTGATGAGTGGTTGAGCATTACGTATCCAAGTGTTGTGGTTTAAAAACAAACCAAGTAAGAGGCTCTAAGTCAGAAATAAAATTTAATGAGAAGAAAAGGAAAATAAAATAGAATAAAATAAAATAAATACAAAAAGAAAAACCAGTGACAGAGTCAGAATACAACCTGATCAGGGTGATGGAAACAGTCCAGACGAGGTGGTCTTCTTGAAACAGAAATCTTGTAGAAAGGTCTGGTAGCTCCGGTCCTCTGGGAATCCAGTGGGAGAGGGCTGCTTCTACTGTCCCAAATCCCAGCTTATATCCAGGTGAGAATGCTTGGCTCTTCCCCATGGGCGGAGCATCTCACAATGGGATGATGAGTCATGGAAGAGAGCCTTAATGGCCCATTAAAGAGAGAGATAACGCCCGGAGGGAGTTATCTCTGAGTCATGCAAAAGGCATTGATGGGCCATTAACTGAACATGGTGATAGAATACACCCTAAACTACAACCCAGGACAATCCACCCCTTATTCTATTACCATCTACAACATGCCTAAATCAATACATTCTTACAGATGAATGCATATATACATACAGAATGAAACCTTACACACTGCTCTCACTTAAAATTAAGTCTCCCTGTGGTACACAACGGGTTTCTCCATCTTTCTGCATTACCCACCAAGTGTAGCCAGGTCCTTGAGCAAAGACAATCCCATGGACGGGTCTGCCTTTGCCTGAAGTGGGATTAATCCAAACACTCTTTCCTAAAATGCCCTTCATGTGTACCACAGGTACTTTGTCTCCATCCACTGTGTGTAAGGGTTCAGACTGGGCAGGACCACCTCGATTGACAGACCCTCGGGTGTTAACTATCCATGTGGCTTTGGCTAAGTTTAGTTCCCAATTCTTGAAGGTTCCCCCACCAAGTGCCTTCAGGGCAGTCTTTAATAGTCCATTGCACCGTTCAACTTTCCCGGCAGCTGGTGCATGATAAGGAATGTGGTATATCCATTCAATACCATGTTCTCTAGCCCAGGTGTTTATAAGGTTGTTCTTGAAATGGGTCCCATTGTCCGACTCAATTCTCTCAGGGGTGCCATGTCTCCACAGGATTTGTTTTTCAAGGCTCAGGATGGTGTTCCGGGCAGTGGCATGAGGCACAGGGTGGGTTTCCAGCCATCCAGTGGTGACTTCCACCATGGTCAGCACGTACCGCTTTCCTTGGCGTGTTTGGGGAAGGGTGATATAGTCAATTTGCCAGGCTTCCCCGTACCTGTACTTCAGCCATCGTCCACCATACCACAGAGGCTTCATTCGCTTGGCCTGTTTGATTGCAGCGCAGGTTTCACAGCTGTGGATGACCTGTGAGATGCTGTCCATAGTAAGGTCCACCCCTCGGTCACGGGCCCATCGATATGTTGCATCTCTTCCCTGATGACCAGAGGCATCATGGGCCCAACGAGCTAGGAATAATTCTCCCTTGTGCTGCCAATCTAGATCCACTTGTGATACTTTCACCTTGGCAGCTTTGTCTACCTGCTCGTTGTTGCGATGCTCCTCATTAGCCCGGCTTTTGGGTATATGCGCATCTACATGTCGAACCTTCACGGTCAGCCTCTCTACTCGGGCGGCGATGTCTTGCCAAATGTCAGCGGCCCAGATGGGTTTTCCTCTGCGCTGCCAATTGGCCTTTTTCCAGCGATTCAGCCATCCCCACAGAGCATTAGCTACCATCCATGAGTCAGTGTAGAGATAAAGCCTCGGCCACTTTTCTCATTCAGCAATTTCCAAAGCCAGCTGGACAGCTTTAAGCTCTGCAACTTGACTCGATCCACCTTGTCCCTCGGTACCTTGTGCAACTTGTCGTGTGGGGCTCCATGCTGCAGCTTTCCATTTCCGGTTAGCTCCTACAATTCGGCAGGAGCCATCAGTGAACAGAGCATATCGTCTTTCAGTCTCCGGTAGCTCATTATATGGTGGGGCTTCCTCAGCGCGTGTTACTTGCTTCTCTTCTTCTTCTTCTTCAGACGATAATCCAAAAGTTTCACCTTCCGGCCAGTTCGTTATAACTTCCAGAATCCCAGGGCGATTTGGGTTTCCAATGCGGGCGCGCTGTGTAATGAGGGCAATCCATTTGCTCCATGTGGTATCGGTGGCATGATGTGTGGAAGGAACCTTTCCCTTAAACATCCACCCCAGCACTGGCAGTCGGGGTGCCAAAAGCAGCTGTGTTTCAGTGCCAATCACTTCTGAGGCGGCTTGAACTCCTTCATAGGCGGCCAAGATCTCCTTCTCTGTGGGAGTGTAGTTGGCCTCGGAGCCTCTGTAACTTCTGCTCCAGAATCCCAATGGTCGGCCTCGAGTCTCCCCAGGCACCTTCTGCCAAAGGCTCCAAGACAAACCAT
Organism: Sylvia atricapilla; assembly: GCF_009819655.1. Lineage (NCBI taxonomy): Eukaryota > Metazoa > Chordata > Aves > Passeriformes > Sylviidae > Sylvia > Sylvia atricapilla. The sequence goes on along the minus strand of NC_089166.1, from coordinate 2,759,591 downwards.
TGTTTCCAGCTGCGGAGTAAAGCACATTCCTCACATCTGGTCCCGTCCTGACGGGGCCCAGGGCTACTGCATGAGCAATCTCTTGCTTGATCTGAACAAAAGCTTGTTGCTGTTCAGGCCCCCAGTGGAAATCATTCTTCTTGCGGGTCACCAAGTAGAGAGGGCTCACGATCTGACTGTACTCAGGAATGTGCATCCTCCAAAAGCCTATGGCACCTAGGAAAGCTTGTGTTTCCTTTTTGTTGGTAGGTGCGGACATGGCTGTGATCTTGTTGATTATCTCTGTGGGGATTTGGCGACGACCATCCTGCCATTTGACCCCCAAGAACTGGATTTCTTGAGCTGGTCCCTTAACCTTGCTTCTTTTAATGGCAAAACCAGCTTTCAGCAGAATTTGGATAATTTCTTCTCCTTTCTTGAAGACCTCCTCTGGTGTATTCCCCCATATGATGATGTCGTCAATGTACTGCAGATGCTCTGGAGCCTCACCCTTTTCCAGTGCAGCCTGGATCAGTCCATGGCAGATGGTGGGGCTGTGTTTCCACCCCTGGGGCAGTCGGTTCCAGGTGTACTGCACGCCCCTCCAGGTGAAGGCAAACTGAGGTCTGCACTCCGCTGCCAAAGGAATGGAGAAGAAGGCGTTGGCGATATCAATGGTTGCATACCACTTTGCTGCTTTGGACTCCAGCTCGTACTGAAGCTCTAACATGTCTGGCACAGCAGCGCTCAGTGGTGGCGTGACTTCATTCAGACCACGGTAATCCACCGTCAGTCTCCATTCTCCACTGGACTTACGCACCGGCCAAATCGGGCTGTTGAAAGGTGAACGGGCCTTACTGACCACCCCTTGGCTTTCCAGTTTGCGGATCATCTCATGTATGGGGATCACAGAGTCTCTGTCTGTGCGGTATTGCCGACGGTGTACTGTTGCTCTGGCAATTGGTACTTCTTGTTCTTCTACTTTCAGCAGTCCCACAGCAGAGGGGTCATCTGAGAGACCAGGCAAGGTATTCAATTGTCTGATGCCTTCTTTCATCACTGCGGCTATCCCAAAAGCCCAACGATATCCTTTTGGATCTTTGAAATATCCATTCCTGAGATAGTCTATGCCGAGGATGCATGGGGCCTCTGGGCCAGTTGCGATAGGGTGTTTCTGCCACTCCTTCCCAGTTAAACTCACTTCGGCCTCTAATACAGTCAGTTCCTGGGACCCTCCTGTTACTCCTGTAATAGAAATGGATTCTGTTCCTACATACCTTGATGGCATCATGGTACATTGGGCCCCAGTGTCAACCAATGCCGTATATCTTTGTGGGTCAGATGTGCCAGGCCATCGGATCCACACAGTCCAGTAGATCCGATTGTCCCTTTCCTCTTCCTGGCTAGAGGCAGGGCCCCCCTATTCCTGGTCATCGCATACGTTGTTCTCTTCCTGTAAATGAGTTGCTGAGGTTCCTTCAAGAGGATCAGTCATATCATCATTCCTGTAACGTCTGGAGTTCTGTGCACGAGAGACCGGAGCAACACTGATTCTAGATGAGCTTTTTGTTGTAGGCATTTCTCTTTTCAGTTCACGTACCCGGGCTGCTAAGGAGGAGGTAGGTTTTCCATCCCACTTCTTCATATCTTCTCCATGCTCCCGAAGAAAAGACCAAAGGTTACCTCGGGGTGTGTATCCTCTCTCCCTGGCTGGGGGACGCCTGCTCCTAATCGCAGAGACTCTCGTTGGCTCTGGTGAAATATCGTAAATTTCTTCCTTAAGTTCTTTTTTCAGTTTCTGATGGCCTTCTTCAATTAAGTTCCTGACTTGCTCAGCCAGTCTTGTTTCCACAGATGAGACATGGGCACGAACTGGGGCGGTGACAGTGTCCTCGTAAATCCTTAGTTTATTAGCCAGGACACCCACCTTGTCCTCACCTTCTTTCCATTGCAGTGTTGCCAGGTAACGTGAGTACATTTCTGGTCCAAGCCGTGCAAATCTCAACCACATCCGTGATGTGCACTGGACATCATCTGGGCTCTTAGGAAATCTCTCATCTTCTGCAAAAATGATCTCCAGCACAGCCAATTCCCTTAGGCATCGGATACCTTGTTCTATTGTGTTCCATTTTCCTTGGTGCACTAGGAGGTCTTCTTTACAAAGGTATCTGTCTTTCACACTTGTTAGCAGTTGCTGCCAGAGGCTGAGAGTTTCTTGGGTTTTTCCAATTCCCTGGTCAATGACCACATCGCGGGACAGTGATCCCAGTTGCCTGGCCTCAGTTCCATCCAGAATGGTGTCATTGGCTGCAGCATCCCAGATGCGGAGCAGCCAGGTGAGGATGGACTCGTTGGTCTGACGGGTGAATTCCCTTCGCAGGTCACGCAGCTCACCCAGAGATAGAGAGCGGGTGATGATCTCTGTCTCTGTCTCTTCAGCTGAGTGCGAAGGTCCTGCTCCATCCTCGTCAGTCGCTATGCGGACTGATTTGCTCCTTGATTTCTTCTTCTGAGTGGTGGCAACTGCTACTGGTTTAGGCTGTTCCAGTTCAGTGACGGTTTGTGTGGAGATGCTGACAGCACTTTTGGTTCCTTTTTCCTCTGTGAGAGTCTGTGTAGTCGTCGATGTTATTGCTTTGCTTCTTTTACCTCTTCTACTTCTTTAAGAACATGCTCCAACACACCATGCAGTGTTTTGATTCTAAGCATGGTGCAGGCTGTACAGAGAAAACCAAGCAAGACTAACAAGAACATTATGCTGTCCTTGGCATCCAGAGGGTACTCAATATTTTCAAAAACTGCTGTGTCCTTCCTGAAAAGCTGGAAAAAATCATTCTTTACTCCTCCCCACAGGGGCTGGGTGAGATTGTTGAGGCTCCAGACGTAGCATCCTAGACTAGAACAAGAATACAAAACTGGGTATATATTCTGAATAATGTTCATTGCCTCAGATTTTATCAAGCAATGGACATAATAGACCAGTAAAGCAATTTTAGTACCATATCCTGGTCTACGCAGGAGTATTAAGGCTGGCAGATAGTGCCCCAAGTTTGGAAAAATATAGAGAGATAGGTATAAGACACATGTAAGCATGTTGGGCATCATAACAGACAGGTGTCTTCAATAAAATTGTAATTTCTGACTTTTCTTATTGCCTCTGCCCCACGTTGGGCGCCAAAAATATGTTGTGGTTTAAAAACAAACCAAGTAAGAGGCTCTAAGTCAGAAATAAAATTTAATGAGAAGAAAAGGAAAAAATAAAATAGAATAAAATAAAATAAATACAAAAAGAAAAACCAGTGACAGAGTCAGAATACAACCTGATCAGGGTGATGGAAACAGTCCAGACGAGGTGGTCTTCTTGAAACAGAAATCTTGTAGAAAGGTCTGGTAGCTCCGGTCCTCTGGGAATCCAGTGGGAGAGGGCTGCTTCTACTGTCCCAAATCCCAGCTTATATCCAGGTGAGAATGCTTGGCTCTTCCCCATGGGCGGAGCATCTCACAATGGGATGATGAGTCATGGAAGAGAGCCTTAATGGCCCATTAAAGAGAGAGATAACTCCTGGAGGGAGTTATCTCTGAGTCATGCAAAAGGCATTGATGGGCCATTAACTGAAGATGGTGATAGAATACACCCTAAACTACAACCCAGGACACCAAGTCGCCCTAAAGGGTTAGAAGTCTGAGGTGTGAGTGTGCCCCTGGCAACAGGCTGTGGGTTCCAGCAGGTCCCCAAGGAACTGTGCAGCTCCAGTAGCTGTCAGAGTTGTTCAAAGCCCGTGGTCAGAGGCTTCCTAGGAGGAGAATGAAGGATTACTCCTGTTTCCTGTTCCTGTCTGAGCTTGGTAGCTCTGGCTTACCATTACTCCAGCACAAAAGTACAGAAGACAAGAGAGAGGTGGGAGAGAGTTAGACAGGGAAACCAAACACTGCCCGTGGTTTCAGAGACTCCCAGCTGCCCTCCTTCAGAAGGGCTCAGCACCTCTGAATTCCATGGCCAGGAGCTCTGTCCTCAGTCCAGCATCAGCTTCTGGCTTCTTAGGGGTCCTTGTGAGGGCTGCACCAGTGGCTTTAGCAGGGATGACATCTGCTGCCACTGTAGCAGTTGGTAATGCAGAAGAGGCCAAAGCCCCCAGAGCTGATGGGCACTCCCTGAGAGCTGAGGATGCTGCCAACAGCAGCAGAGGTGGAGGATCCCACGGCGGTGTTCTGTGGGTAGGAGCTGAGGATGGGGCCGGGCAGGGTCACCACCATGGGCGACGGCTGGATGGCCACGGTGGAGTCCTGGCACTGCCTGAGACAGGGCTCATTGCAGCTGTTGGCCAGCGGGGTGGGGCCACAGGGCTGGCAGGGATGGCACTTCTCTATGCAGGACATGGCTTGGGGCATGAGGGGCACGTGGAGAGGGGGCAGGAAGGAAAAAAAGCACAGGGATACATGAGGAGCAGCCCATCACTAGATCAGGAGTAGTCAAATAACATGCAGGGCCAGGAGGTGGAGGCTCTGCAGAGATATATGAGGGGTCGTTGGCCTCATCCTGCCAGGGCCTAAAAAGAGCCATCAGCTCCTATGTAGCCACGGCCCACGCTCCGAGTCCAGATGACAACTGATCACAGTCCCAGCCTCCCTGCACTTCAAACCTTCTCCCCACTTCTCTCTTCCATGACAAACAGCCCCAAGAGCCATCGTAGAAGACAGCTGGAATCAGTTGAGAGGTCCATTGAGTTGATATTTCCTTTTAGAGAAAGCAGAGAAGGAGAAAGGGTTTCCGACTCCCAAAGAGAACAAGAGAGTTCAAGAGGCAAGAGAAGGGAATGAGTGAAGAGCTGGGCTGGCTTTTATCACGGACCTTTGCTGTCCCAGGCTGACAGAGGGACACCTTGTGGAGGTGATCATTTTCTGACAAATTCATCTCGAATGCAAAACATTCCAGCTGACACCATGGACTAGGATTTGACTTTTTGTATGAAGACTTGGTTTTAATGTAATAGGAGGAGAGGCCCATGCATTTCTGTATCAAAACACATCAGTGTGAGCAGAGGACTCAGATCATCTGCTGGACAAGTCCAGAAAAGGCAAATTATGTAAATCTGAGCCACCCTTTGGGGTCTTTATGGCCCTGTTGGCAAGAAGTGGCCAGTTTCTGGGTTTGACCATATCCCACCTAACATTGTATCAGGAAAATTCCACTGGCTTGTTTTGTCTGCTCCTATTCTGTTATCAGGGAGGTGTCATGGGTGAAGAAGGGGTGCAGGGACCCTCCCTGATCTCAGAAACAAAGGTCTGGTAGCAAATGTCATTATAAAGGGGCTGTATTAGTAACACAGAATATAAACAGGGGTATAGATAGGGATTAAACTTAGCATTCTTTCAGATGCTAGGAATCCTGTGTTCATACAGCTTTATACACACCCTGGTGGATTTTCCAAAGACACTCTCACAGACTCCAACCAGAAGGAGCTTCTGCTTCCCTCCCACACCCTGGTGCCTTATATTTTGTGTAACCAAAACCCACAAACAAACAGACAAACATACATTTTTCTTCTCACACACTGTAAGGTGATTTCTGCCATGGCATCCACACACAGACTGGCACAGGGCACTGTAGAGGCTTCCCAAATTTTCAGTGCAAGGCCAAACAGAGCAGACATGTATTGCCCACGATCACTGACTCCTTGAATACGTTTTCTTCAAAGCTCCCAATTCACATCCCCTCTGTGCATTCTTCAAACAACATCATTAGCCCATCTGAGGCCTTGCCCTTCTCCAAAATGCTCCAGCATCCCTGATGGGACCACCCCCATGGTGTCCCCAGCTGGGTGCACGGTTTGCCATGCTTCTGCATGTGATCTCTTGCCTGGACTTCTCTGCAAGTGGTTTTGGGTGCAGATTTCTGCATGAGTGACGTTGAGTCACATGAGCACGTGAGTGTTTGTGTGTCCCACCTCACAAGGGAACATGCTGCTCACAGTGGGAATTCCCTCTGCTGCTCTGCCCACAAGCTCCACAAAGCAGCCAGGACCAGAAGGAGATTCAGTGCAGCTGAACAGCAACAGATCAAACCTGGCAGAGATCTGCCCACAGCAAGGGCACTGAAATGCAACCTTCTGTATCTTCAGCCATCTCTATCCTGCACCTGCAAACCTCCATTTTCCTGATGACTTCAGGCCCCCTCAAGGATGTCTTCATGACAGTTCAGATTCTTAGTTCAGTGTGAGTGAGAGTATTTGGAGTGCATCCCCGTAGCTGGAAGTCTTGTCTCCATCCCTCACCAGCACAAGACATGGCTGTTGTTCCAAGTGCTAGAGAGTACAAGAGGATAGGGTTTGCTTTATGAGTTCCTCCTTTGAGGCAAGGGAGCATTACTGGCTCATTGTCAGTGTGGTATCCAGCAGAACCCCCCAGGCTGTTTCCTGCAAATCTGCTTAAGAACTTGGCAGTTCCCAGCACATACTGGTGCATGGGGTTGTTCCTCCCCAGGTACAGGACACTGCCCTTATGTCCAAAGGGGGAAACATGAGTACCTTACTGCCCTCCCACAGGCATGGTACCAAACCAGCTCCTTCCCACAGTAGCTTTTAAAGTGCTCACATTGGCTGGGCAGTCTGTCACAAACATCTGCACCTTGCACTGAAATCAGCAGTCCTGTGGGTCATCAGGGACCAGTGAGCCCAGGTACCTTCTGGGCATTGCTGGGTCCTTGAAGAACTGTGGCTGCTTTGGCCAGGGGATGTTCACCACCTGGGCAGATTTCAGCTGAAGCTCTTTGATTTACAGGGCCACCCTCAACTTGCAGCCTCAGCTGATGAAAAGTACATTGCAGAATAATCAGATGCCCAGCATTGAAGATCTCTCTCTCTATTGTAGTCTAAGTATGCACCAAAATGAGAAAGAGCAAAAGCTCAGGATTTGCCAGGAGGCTGAAGAGGGCGAGAAGTGCTGCTCAGGAGGTGCTCTTTGGCATTTCTCTGCTCACCAGATCCACACACCAGGGCTTTGCCTCCTGTCTCTGTCCCCATCTCAGTCCCTTTCCTTTTCACTGTGCAAACAGTGGCTGGAAAGCTCTAAGTCCTGCACTTATGCCTTGCACAGGCATAGAACTGCACTGTGGATGGGGTGGCAGATTTCTCCTAATTACCATGCCCTCAGTTTGCTCTCCCCCAGCCAGCACTAAGCCAACCCATTGGAACCAGGACTCCATCACCTTATTTCAGAAATTTATGGGTTTACCCATTAAAATACCTTTTCCCCACCAATCAACTTCCTCCCTCACCTGCTGAGTTGTCATGTGTGGAGAAACACTGAACAGCTGCTTCCAAACTATCAGAGGCTAAACTAAAAGAAACCCAAAACTCTTTGAAAAGAACATGACACCTGTGTTTCCCAGAGCCCTGAATGCTCTGACGATGCCCTGAGGAGCTGAGGAGCTGTTGTGCTTTCAGAAGCCCGACCATCATCAAGGAGCACACAAAAGCAGACACACTCTGCAGCGATGCAGAGATGTTAGCTTGCAGAGTAAATGTTATGAACAGAAAAGGGAGCCTAATGAAAAGTACAAGAAACCACTGAGACAGTCCACTCTTGGCTGTGGAGACAAGCAAAGGCAAAAGGTGTAGGAGCCTCATTCCAGCCCTCCACACACAGCAGAGGCGTGACTGTTGTCACACATGCACTGCACTCTCTCTGCAGGGTGGTGCATTTTCATTGTGCTACCAAGAGTGTTCTGCTGTATGCTGAGAGTCTTGCGAAGGAAAAGGATTCTTGAGCTGGAAAAAATTATGTTCACCACGGCTGTGCCAGCGTGTGTCCTGCTAATCCAGTCAGGTGGGTGTATTTATGTCCTTCTTGTCTCTCATGGTTTTTAGTAAGTTATTTGGAGGTGCTCATCAACAAGAGGATGAGGTCAGGGAGAAATGTAGAAGAGGGATGGATGTAGCAATCTGGACTTTTCATTTCTTTGGAAAAACAGCAAAAATTGGGGCAATCTTAAACACAGAGCAAGTGAGAGATGGAAGCAAACTCCTCTGCAGACACACTTATGCCTGTGTTGCAGGTCTTGTTGGAGGTGATCCTCTGAAGCACTTCTCTGATGTGCTAGTCAGAGTTGGACAGCAAGTGGTTCTTCCCTGCCAGTCCACCACAAAGGAGAGTGTCACTGATTTGAACTTCTTCTGGTACCGCAAGTTCCCAGGAGAAACTTTGAAATTTCTCATGCAAGCACATGAAACTGCAAAGAATGACAAGTTCTACAGGGACCGATTCTCTGTGAGGGTCTACAAAAATAAAACAGCCCCCTTAGAAATAGCAGAAGTCTCTCTTCAGGACACTGCGATTTATTACTGCGTTCTGAAGCACCACCTTAAGCTAAGCCAAGTTTCCGTTCGTACAAAATCTGTCACCAACAGCACAGGAGGGGTGAGGCGCTACATCCTCCAGTCTCAGCTGTGCTTTCATACCTGAAATGATCCTCTCCTTCTTACACTGGCCTTTCCGACTTCTCCCATCCCAACTCCTCCCTATTTTCCTCAGTCCCCATCTATGCAGAGGTATTCAGAGCAGTGGCTTAGACAGGCATGACCATAAGACTCTTTGCAGATAAGCTGAAACATGACTTTTCTTACTTCCTCATACAGAAACACACATGCCTCAAGAAACAATCAACACATCTGGACATAACATCCAATTGCAGGGTCAATCCTTACCTGCGCTTCCAGGGAGCTGACACTGCAGAGTCCAGAGCTGCTGGGACATCCTGTCCAAAGCTTTGACCAGGCTGTGGGCAGAGCCAGGGGATCCATGTCTCTGCTTTGTTCCTGGCCAGCCCTAGCCCTTGGCATAAGACCCTCATCTTGCTCCTCTTCACAGAGCAGCCAAAGAAGACAAAAGCAGCTTTTACCTTAATGCCTTCAGATGCCGGGGCAGAGTCATCTTCTCTATGTTGCAAATGAGATGAGATCCTCCCACACCCCAGCCAGCATGATGTCTGCTACTTTGGAAAATACTTACAAAGAGAAAAGCTAAGGAAAGCCTAGTAAAACTAGGAAAACTGAAAAACCTAAGCAACCACAGCACTGTAGTCCATAAGGCAAGAGGTTCTGTACATTTAATACAGTGCCATGATATGATCAGATAATGAAAACTTATTGAAGACAAAGATGAAAATGATGATCACGATGAGAATTTCCCCTGGGTTGGGCTCTCGGTTTGGTAGAGTTGGAAACTTAAAGGCAAGATGGTTCGGGCATTCCAAGTAGAGCCGAAGTAGAACTCAGCTCAGCCTATTCTATGAGGAGAAGTCCTGGAGCTGCATTGATCCTGTTGCTCACAAAAGTTTTCCCACCAGGAAACCTTAACTGCGGTACACTGGGCATCACTGTACTGCTGGGACCTGAAGGACACCTTCTTGTGTCCTGGCTAGAACAACCAGAAAAGACACTGAGGGTGCCCTGGAAATTTGACTGGTTTATCTTTATCAACTCTCAGCTTTTAGGTTCACAAGTCAGATGAATGCCAAAGGAGTAACAGGACTCTGTCTGTAGCATAGTGTGGGGTGAAGGAGAGTAATGCAGGGACAACAAAGATATAAGCAGGAAAATGTGGGGAAAGTTGGGGGTTGTGAATTCACAGCAGTTCTCATCATGCGGACTCATATTTCTGGGGTTATTTCCCTCTCTGGGAAGGATGACAAGAAGGCTTTGTTCCTGAGAGCTCAAGCAGGTCTGTGCAGCCCCACCATCTCCCTACCACCATGTCCCACTGCCCCTCTGCTGTTTCCCGTAGGTGGAAGTCACAGCGGACACAGCCCCGATGTCACCAGTCGTCCACAGGACAGTTGTACAACCCAGCAGAAAAAACCGGCAAGAACAGCGCAGAATGATCCCGGGCTTGTGAGGATGCAGTGGGGAGATCTGAGCTGTGAAGGGAAGCAATGTCGGACAACGGAGGAGGAGTAGAGGGAGTCGTTTCCACACTACACCCACAAGCAAACCCGCCCTTGTGCTGCCCGGCGGGGCGGCGGCGCCGGGGCCCGGGGCGGGTGTGTCGGGGCGGGCAGAGGCGCCGGCGCTGCCCCGGCGAGGCGGGGCCGGGCGGGAGCGGCCCGAGCGCGGCTCCGCTCGGCTCCTGTGCGGCTGCCGCGGAGCCGGGGCCGGGCACGATGGCGGCCGGGCTGCGGCCGTGGCTGCTGGCCTTGGCCTTGGCCTTGTGGCCCGCAGGTGAGAGCCGGGCGGGGAGGGCAGCGAGCCCGGCCCGGGGAAGGAGGGACAGCGAGAGGCAGGGTGAAGGGAAGGCGCAGGGAAAGCGGCTTCGGTGTTTGCAGCAGCAGAACTGGGACAGAGGAAGGGACAGGGGCAGGCTCTGCCCGCGGCTTCGGCCGCAATGTCTGAAGCTCAGCCCCGGGCGGGCTCGCAGGGCATAGCCCCGGGCACGGCTCCTTTCCCCGGAGAAGCGAGGTGCGGATGTGGCTGTGTCTGGACCAGGGGCACCGGGCCGGCAGAGGAATAGCCTCCGGCTCTGGGTGCACTGCGCACGGTGCCTGTGCTCTCCCTGCGCCGGGCCGGGACACCGGGACACCGGGACAAGGCCTCGGTCCGTGCTCGTTCCCTGCCCGATTGCTGCTCTCCCTCCGCAGGGCTCCGGGCACAGCTGAGGCTGCAGGAGACCGGCGGAGGGCTGCGAGCGGCCGGGGACTCCGTCACCCTCTCCTGCCTCTTGTCCAACAACACCTTCGAGGGATACACATTTCGGTGGTACCGTCAGGCTCCCGGAGGAAGCCTTGAGTGGGTGTCTCTCATCAACTTCTCGGGCAATGTAAAGAAATACGGAGCAGCAGTGGAGGGTCGGGCTACAGCCTCACGGGACAGTGACCAGTCTCAGTCATCTCTGTTTCTGAGGGCTCTGCACCCCAGCGACTTTGCCCGCTACTTCTGCACTATTCACACGGGGACAGGAAACCTGGCTGAGCTTTAACACAAACCTGCTGCGGCCTGGCACGGGGTGTGTTAGATGTAAGGAAGTTTAGAGTCACCAGGGGCCAGGAGTTGATGTGTCTCAGCTCTGTTCACAAGAAGTCAAATCAAAGGCAGGTGTTTGTGGCCTGAACTGCACACTGCCAGGATTCTAGTTAATTGACAGTTTAAAACAGAGTAGAATTGTGAGTGACAACAACATCAAAAAGCATTAAAATACCTTGGCCCTGCTGAAGCCTCACTTCACCCCCGGTTTGCCTCCAATACTGCATTTCTGATTTCTCTACCCTTCTGTCCAAAGGGACAATGGGAAAGGGGTGTAGGGTCAGTTCCTAAACTTCTCATATGGCTCCTTCAGAATTAACCTGCTCTGGTCTGGCTTCTCCACAGGCTTCATCTCCCTCAGGTCACAACCAAACAGTTTGTGAGTTTGTCCAAGCATGGAGACTCCACAAGGTGCCTGGAAAACCTGCACCAATGCTTGGTTACCCTCACACTGCGAGGCTGCACTGCCATATGCCATATGCCATATGCCATATGGCTCCATATGCCATAGTTCCAAAAAGCCACTTTCCTCTATCTTTCTCTGGGTCTTATTTCTGAAAAGGATGCACTACTGTGTGGAATAATCCTTTGCCAATTTGGCATCGCCTGTCCTGGCTGTTTCTCCTCTCAGCTTCTTGTCCATCCCAAGCCTGCTCACTGTTGGGGCAATATGCAAATCAGAGAAGGCCTTGATGTTCTTTGAGCATTACTGAGAAACAGTTAAAGCATCCCCCTGCCTGTGTCACCAGCACTACTGTGAAAAAAAAAATCCCACTGAAAATGACTACAGCTTTTTGAACTGCCTCAGGTTCCATTTCTGCAGCCTGCCGAAGTCCCTCTGGGTGGCAGCAGAACCCCGTTGTGTAGCAGCCCCTACTACTACTGTTTCATTAAGGAATTTGCTGGGGTTCATCTTTATTTCCATCTTCCAGATCAGGGCTAAAGATGCTAAAAAGGGCTGGACCCAACATTGACCCTTGGGGTGCCTTGCTAGAAACTGGCTTTCAACCAGATCTCATGCCATTGACCACAACTTTTAGGGATCCTCTGTCTATCCACTGTTCTGTCCACATCACTATCATTCAGCTGAGACTTCATCAGCTTCTCTCAGGAGGACCTTGTTTTGAAAGACAATGTTGAAAGCCTTCCTGAAGTCAAAGTAAACAATACGCGCTGCTCTCCCCTCATCTACAAAGTCAATCATTTCAACACAGAAGTTCATTATCAAGTCTGTCAAGTGTGAGTTCCCCTTGGTGAGTCCTGCAAATGTTCTTGTCCTTCATGTGTCTGGGAATGATTTCCAGGGTTAGATGCTCAATCAGCATCTCGGGGCTTGAGGGAAGTTCTCTAGGTCCTCTTGCCCTTCTTGAAGACAGCAGTGACATTTGCTTTCCTTCAGCAGTCCTCAGATACTTGCCCAAAATACCAAGATTATTCAAAGCTTATTGAGAGCCTCCTTTCTCCAGCCTATTCCCCTTACTTTAATTCCTGAAGACCCTCCCTGATGCATGGCGTTTTGCCCTAGGAGGTGCTGTATCTCTCTAAAGCCAGAAGGTATTACATGAATCTCTCAGGATGGAGAACTGTTTTATTAATATCCCAGGAAAGGTGATTGAAAGTTAGGAAATCTTACATGTGGGGTGATACTGCAAAACCCCACAATGTCACAGCCTCAGATGGGACTCTACTCAGGACAAACAAGACTGCACCCTGACCATGTTCTATACTTCTGCAGGATTTAGAATTTCGGCAGGGTTTTCTTAGAAGTACTGAGAAGTCGACCCCGTTGTAAGGGCTCACAGAGCAAGAAACCGGGACAGCGAGGGAGGCGATGGTAGCGCCGGGACAGCAGCCTTCATCTGCCGGGGTGCCTCTGCTCATCTGCCTACGCAGCTGCCAGCGTCGCTCCGGGAGCCTCCGTTTCCCTGAGTCTCCGCCCTGTCCTGTGCTGCCCGGCCGTGGCCGGCGCTGCTCCTGCCCGGCGGGGCGGCGGCGCCGGGGCCCGGCGCGGGTGTGTCGGGGCGGGCAGAGGCGCCGGCGCTGCCCCGGCGAGGCGGGGCCGGGCGGGAGCGGCCCGAGCGCGGCTCCGCTCGGCTCCTGTGCGGCTGCCGCGGAGCCGGGGCCGGGCACGATGGCGGCCGGGCTGCGGCCGTGGCTGCTGGCCTTGGCCTTGGCCTTGTGGCCCGCAGGTGAGAGCCGGGCGGGGAGGGCAGCGAGCCCGGCCCGGGGAAGGAGGGACAGCGAGAGGCAGGGTCAAGGGAAGGCGCAGGGAAAGCGGCTTCGGTGTTTGCAGCAGCAGAACTGGGACAGAGGAAGGGACAGGGGCAGGCTCTGCCCGCGGCTTCGGCAGCAATGTCTGAAGCTCAGCCCCGGGCGGGCTCGCAGGGCATAGCCCCGGGCACGGCTCCTTTCCCCGGAGAAGCGAGGTGCGGATGTGGCTGTGTCTGGACCAGGGGCACCGGGCCGGCAGAGGAATAGCCTCCGGCTCTGGGTGCACTGCGCACGGTGCCTGTGCTCTCCCTGCGCCGGGCCGGGGGCACCGGGACACCGGGACAAGGCCTCGGTCCGTGCTCGTTCCCTGCCCGATTGCTGCTCTCCCTCCGCAGGGCTCCGGGCACAGCTGAGGCTGCGGGAGACCGGCGGAGGGCTGCGAGCTGCCGGGGACTCCGTCACCCTCTCCTGTCATGGGTCCGGCTTCGTCTTTGGGAATCATTTTATTTACTGGTACCGTCAGGCACCTGGAGGCCGGTTGGAGTGGATATCCTATATCAGCTCCCCCTCGGGCAACATAGAGGAGTATGGGGCAGCAGTGAAGGGTCGGGCCAAGATTTCTCGGAACAATTCCCTGTCCGAGGCTTATCTCTCACTGCGGCTCCTGCATGCTCAGGACTCTGCTCGGTACTTCTGTGCCGTCACACGGGGACAGGAAATGCAGATGAGCTTTAACACAAACATTCCGGTGCCTGGCAGAGGTTGAGTTAGATGTCGGGAAGGTGAGAGTTGCAGGGCCTGGGAGCCAGTAGGTCTCAAGGCTGTTTTCAGGAAGTCAGGTGCCATCACTAGGCACCACAAGTACTCCTGGCCTTTACTGCACACTGCAGGGATTCTGATTTATTGCTAATTTCATAAAGAGTAGAATTGTGAGCAGTCACTGCAGGGATTCTGATTTATTGCTAATTTCATAAACAGTAGAATTGTGAGCAGTCACAAAACCTTTATCCCTGTTTGCACCCAGCCTAATCCTCATAGCTTCAGAATTCCTGAATTCTCAGCCTCTTCAAAAAGCAAAGGGACAATAGGAACTGTGTGAAATCATTTCTTTACAATCACTGGTCTTCATCTCTACTGCTTCTTGTTCCCTTCCTCCCTCAGTCTGCAGTCAAATAGCTGCACCACGGTTCCTTCACAAGAGCTGCTGTCCTTCAGAATCAACCCATTCCAGCTTCGGTTCTCCAGGGGCTCCACTTCCCATTGTCATGACCAGTTTATGAATATCTCCAAGAATGAAGACTCCAGAAGGTGCCTGAACAGCCTGCGCCAGTTGCTGGGCACCCTCACATTTTGAAAAAGTGTTTCTCTCTGATGTCCAGTGACAGCCTCTTGTGATTTTTTGTTTGTGCTCATTGATCACTGTCCTGTCAATGGGCATCACTGAGTAGAGCCTGGCCACATCTTTGTGTTTCTGTACACTTATGACTACCCCAACCAGCTTCTGCTTCTCCATGATGAACAATGCCAGCTCTGAAAGCCTTTTTAACTTGGAGAGATGTTCCACTTCAACAGATGAAAAGCAAAGAAAGCTGAGTCTGCAAGATGAGAAATAAAGGTTTTATGCCCTACTTCTCCATCAACAGGCAGATTTTTAGCCATTTCTAGGAAAGATTTTTTTTTCTCAGAGAACAATTCCTTGGGAAGACAAAGGCCGTCACTCCAAATGTCCCCTTTCCTCCTTTTCCTGAGCTTTATTTCGGAGAACCAGGTATTACAGTGTGGAATACTCCCTTGCTCAGCTGGCAATAGTGGTGCTACGGTGTCCTATCCCAGCTTATTGTCCAAGCCCAGCCACTCCCTGGCGAGTCAGTGGGACAAAGAAAAAAGGCCTCTGAGCACTGATGAGCAAAAGGTTAAAGAGCCTCGCGTCTATAACGCTCTTTCCTCACAAAAAAAGCCCCACACGCCGCTGTCTCTCGTCCCTTCCTGCACCGGCCCTTGTGCAGCTCCTGCCCGGCGGGGCGGCGGCGCCGGGGCCCGGGGCGGGTGTGTCGGGGCGGGCAGAGGCGCCGGCGCTGCCCCGGCGAGGCGGGGCCGGGCGGGAGCGGCCCGAGCGCGGCTCCGCTCGGCTCCTGTGCGGCTGCCGCGGAGCCGGGGCCGGGCACGATGGCGGCCGGGCTGCGGCCGTGGCTGCTGGCCTTGGCCTTGGCCTTGTGGCCCGCAGGTGAGAGCCGGGCGGGGAGGGCAGCGAGCCCGGCCCGGGGAAGGAGGGACAGCGAGAGGCAGGGTCAAGGGAAGGCGCAGGGAAAGCGGCTTCGGTGTTTGCAGCAGCAGAACTGGGACAGAGGAAGGGACAGGGGCAGGCTCTGCCCGCGGCTTCGGCCGCAATGTCTGAAGCTCAGCCCCGGGCGGGCTCGCAGGGCATAGCCCCGGGCACGGCTCCTTTCCCCGGAGAAGCGAGGTGCGGATGTGGCTGTGTCTGGACCAGGGGCACCGGGTCGGCAGAGGAATAGCCTCCGGCTCTGGGTGCACTGCGCACGGTGCCTGTGCTCTCCCTGCGCCGGGCCGGGGGCACCGGGACACCGGGACAAGGCCTCGGTCCGTGCTCGTTCCCTGCCCGATTGCTGCTCTCCCTCCGCAGGGCTCTGGGCACAGCTGAGGCTGCAGGAGACTGGCGGAGGGCTGCGGGCGGCCGGGGACTCCGTCACCCTCTCCTGTCATGGGTCCGGCTTGACCTTCGAGAATCATTATGTTCGGTGGTACCGTCAGGCACCTGGAGGCAGATTTGAGTGGGTGTCCTGGATTAGCCATTACTCATCACAGATTCAGTTTGGGTCCGCTGTGGAAGGTCGAGCTACAGCCTCCAGGGACAATTCACTCTCTGTGGCATCTCTCAGCCTGCACCTCCTCCGTGCTGGGGATTGTGCCCGCTACTTCTGTGCTGTTCGCACAGAGCCACAAAATCAAGCTGAGGTTGAGCACAAACCATCTGTCAGCATCCCAGCTCTCTGCCTCAGAGCTGGAAGGGGCCTATGTTGCCCAGATGTTCAGAGTTGCTCCCAAAGAGTCATGTAGACACAGCACAGAGTTTTAAAAAGTTTGATTCTAACAAGGATATCCTATCTTTTGTTGTCCTTAAATAAGCTCTAATCTTTATGGTTATCCTCTTTCCATATGTCATGCAAACTCACTTCTCAATGCTTCAGCTTTGATGCAATTTTCCTGTTTGCCTTGCTTTCCAGTTTTACAGGTACCCAGTCCAAATGGTATGGTGTGTGAATAGTCCTGCTGTGAATTTGGACACAGCTCGTGTCCACTCAGTCCAGCCCATGGGTTTTGCCAAGGAAACAAAAGCAGAGGAAAGGGGGAATTCTAGAGGGTCATCTGGGGACTCAATGGGGAAGGCTGTGTGTGTCTCCGCGAGATCTGAGATTCCTAAAAGGATCATGGGGTTTTTTAGCAGATGGATTTGCTGGATCCTGGACATCACAAACAGAACCACAGGGACACAGTGGAGTAGATTGATTGCTTCAGCTGTTGCTGTTTGTTTATCCTTGTCTCTTGGGGCTGCAGGTGGCCTTTCTCAGGTGAAGACAGAGGCCTCAGGCCCTACAGTAGCGAAGATCTCGGAGTCTGTCTGGCTCACCTGTCACATCTCTGGTGTAGCCATCACTGATAGCAGCTACGCGTGGGACTGGATCCGGCAGACTCCTGGCAAAGAGCTGCAGCACATGGTGATGCAGTATCCTTTCACACGACTCCAGCACATTGCTTCATCCTTCCAGAACCAAGTCAACAGTTCTGCAGACCCCTCCAGGAATCAGTTGTGGCTGCAACTGCTCTCACCAGCAGCTGCAGACACAGCCACCTATTTCTGCAGCATGAGAGAACTTGAAAAGGGCACAGTGCTTGAAACACATTCAGGGCCAGGGCAGAATTGGAAGGAGGGGCTTTCATCTAGCCAGGTCTTTTGTGGTTGCTGCAAGGCAGGGCTCTTCCTTCTCAAGACTAGTCTGGGCTGTCTTTTTAGAAACAGATGCAGTAGTAAGAACAGCAGTCTCCCACAAACAAACCCCAAACCATTAATGTGTTAACTCCTTCCTTCCTTCTCAATATTTCCCACAGGCAGAAGAAACAGGGAAAGAGGGTGGATTTGTTGGGTTTTAAAAATTATAATGTTTTTGTTTTAAGTAGAGTTAATTTTCTTCATAGTAGCTGGAAAGGGACTATGTTTTGAATCTGTGCTGGGAAGTGTTGGTAATTCAGGAATGTCTTAGCTATTGCTCAACCGTGCTTACATGGAGCCAAGGCCTCTTTTGCTCCTCATTCCACCCACCAGTGAGTAGCTGAGGGTGCACAAAATCTGTCAGGGAATACAGCTGGTTCAGCTGACCCCAACTGACCAAAGGGGTCAGCCAGGCCATCACGCTCAGCATATCAAGATGGGGAAGAAAAAGGAAGGGTGTGGACAGTGAGCATTTTTATTGCCATGTAGCCACTATGTGTGATGGAGCTCTGCTTTTTTGGATTAGGGTGGACGCTTGCCTAACAATTGGAAGTGAATGAATTCCTTGCATTGCTTTGCTTGCACATGAAGTGTTTGCTTTATTTTTTACACTCTCGAGTTACTTATTAAACCTATGAGTTTTCTCACTTTTACCCTTCCAATTCTCTGCCCCATCCAAGAAGGGGAAAAAAGAGCAAGCAGCTGTGTGGTGCTTAGTTACCATCGGTGGTTATATCGTGACAAAGAAACACAATGGGCACTGAAAGAGCTGCAGTTTTAACATGGAAAGGTGGGACTCAACTGCATCTGGGTATTTCATGATGTTTAGGGAGTCTCAGAATAACACTGCAGTAACACATAACAATAGTCAATTAATTGTATCTGAGGAAAGAGTGGCACTGCACCAGGAACTTCACTGCTAAGATGGACTTTCCCAGGACTTGATGAAAAACTCCTTCCCTGCACTCCCAGCTCTGGCTACATGTGAATAAACACAAATGTTCTTCTTCTGAGCACTGAGCATTCATTAGTCTATTTTGGGGTGTAGGCTTTCATGGAAGACACAAGGAGACGTATGCAAGTGCATCCATGGGCCTGTGTTCCTGAGCACAGTGCCTGAGGCATCCCATACAGGAGCTACAGGTGCCAGAGGGACAGGCAGTTGTCCCCAGGCTTTGCTCCAGTTGCCCCCTTTGGCGCAATGAACAACTGCTGTAGTGGATTAATGTCAGAGCCATTCAACACAGCATTGCCAAAAGTGACAAACACAAAGGTAATACCACTTCATATCTTCTGTCACCTCCCTCTTTTCTTGCAGGTTTCAGCAGCCCAGGGATTCCCCCAAGGAGATATTCCAGCTCACTTCAAATCACTGCTTTTAGCTGTCCTGTACACAGTGGATGGACAGTGATTTACTGTTTCACCTTCAATATCTAATTTTCTCCAAGGAATCTGTGACCAGGTGTTATTTTTTGTGAAGAGCATCCTCTGGAGCAGTATTAGATGTTCAGAAGTAGAACAATGTAGAGGAAGAGGAAAATAAAAGCCAGCGCTTCAAAGGCATGAAAGTGGAGACATCACCTGCCACTGAAAAAGCCAACAAATGTTTTTGTTGAACCTCCTAGCATAGTGTGAACTACGTACCCCAGTGACTGAAAACAACTGAACCACCACACACAAACTGTCTCCCTCCCTTCTCTTTTCCTTTCCAAGGCAGAAACATGGTGGCCCTACCTTGTCTTTTTCCCCAGACAGCTGTGTGCACACACACAAATTTGATTCCCACAATTACTCAAACAGCAGAAAACTGTTTGTTTCCCAAGACCAATTTCTTAACCATTCAACCTGAGAACTTGGCTCTTGCAAACAGGTCATTTTAGATATCTGATCACCAGCTCCAGTTGAACAATTGGGCAAGATCCTTCTTTATTTAGATGTTTCTATTTTTTGCAAAATGTAGAAGATGTAAACTTCCCTTAAGTACGATGTTTGATCTTTGTATACTTTAAAGCTTAATCAACAAGAAGGGAGACTTTGTGAAACAGAGCAGCCAACAAGTCCTAAGTTATGTCCAAGTGTTAGACAAATAATTTGTTTCTAGAATTGCTTTGTTAAGGTTTGGGACTTGACATCTGTCCTGGTTCCTGCATGAACAGGGTTAATTTTTGCAGTAGCAAAGAGAGGGCATGGCTAAGATACAGATGTTATTCTGTATTACCTGTATCCCTCTATAAGGGAAAGGGATCCTCTTCCTCTCTTCATGGGTGTTCCTTCCAGTCTCAAAAATGTAGCAGGGGAAACCATCCTGTATTTGTTTGCTGTTGTGAGTTTTCTGTGTAAATAGTCTATTTTTCATGAACCTTTTGGTATTAAAATCGTTGCTGTTATTGTTTGTTTTCTTATCTCATTGCTGTTTCCACTTAATTGTTCTCTTCTCAGCCCATCTTCTTCACCTTTTGTGCCTCCAGTTCTTAACTCCATCCAACTGCGAGGGGAGGGGAAGGGAGAACAGAGCAGTGGGGAAGTGAAAGGTAACAGCAGTGGTTTTTTGGAGAGTCTTGGGGGGGACACTTAATTGGGGAGTGCCATTCCTAAGCCACGGCAACATGCTTCAGTGATCTCAGTCCTAATGGCAGTTTAACAGAGCTTGGGGAGAAGGATGTACCACTGATAGTGGACACAAACAATCCAGAATTTCTGGGCCACAAGAACATCTGGCAGACCTCCCAAGATAAGGAAGAAACTAACAAACCCAACTCAGCAGTTGTGTTAAAATCAGCTCCAAGTGGGTAAAAGATAATTCTGTCAGGCAGATCCCAGCCACCAACACATGGACCACTAACCCAAGAAATGCCCTGACCCAAAGGAAGAGAAAGACGGAGCATGTGGACTAATCAACATGAGAAACAAGAGAATGATTAACCAATAGAATAAAGACTGTTAATAAATGAGAGAGCTATATTCTTGTAGCTAATGAATGCAGTGGTGTGTTTTGGGGTTTTACCTGTTTTCTGTATTTGTTCCTTGTTTTATACTGTTTTTATATATCACAATGGTTTTTCCCATGTATCCCCATGTTAAACTCTCCTTGGTTTCCCCCGAGTGATTGTCAGGTGTCAATCACAATTAGGGGTCTTGTCCATCCTCCACAGCCTCGTCCAGATGCCTGGAAGGTTCTAGTGGGGACGTTGAGTGATTCGGCAGAGTCCCAGTTCTCTTCCCCGCTTTATTCCTTGATTTTTTCTACTGTCTGTCGTTTATCTTCTTGGGTCACTCCCTTCCCCTTCAGGATTGGTCCCAGGTTGCCTCCTTCCCATTTCCCCACCCCCATACTTAAGGTGCAACCCAGCGAGGTAAGCTGGCTTAGGTGGGCTGACTCCTGGGTGGAAAGGAGTCAAGTGGATTTAGTAAACCTCAGTTGAAGTCTGCCACCAAAGTCCATCCTTTTTTTCTCACACTGTTCATGCTTCTGCCGAGGCAAAGACCCACATGATCAAAGAAGTGTTCCAGAACATGAAATCGTGCCTTTGCTGTGATGTTGTGCCAGAGCTAGCCAGGGAGCGTGGGCGAAAGCGCCGAGAGATGCACCGAACCGCTGCAAATGAACACTAATTCCTTTGTTTGCTAAAATGCATAAATACCAAAAGGTTTTCATAGTTGATGTGCTTGAGTTGCAGAATGCCACTGAGCCCAGGCTTGAGCAACTCTGAAATAAATACTCAATGTCTCCTTTGAGTGTATGATTATTATCTTGTTACACACCAGCTAAGCAATCCAGTTTTTGTGGACAACAAATTCAAGCTCATCATTGTGTTCTTCTCTTTGTCTCAGAGCACAGAGGAGGATTTTGGTAAGAGCAAAGATCCTTTTAACTTCAGACCCAACAATTACCAGTAGCAGATGCATGAAGAACAAGACCTGGATGCCAGAAATTACACTTTCCACTAGGAATCTCTCTGCTACAGACATCAGAACAAGGACGTGGAATCACTCATGGTTGTATTGTATTTATCCTTTATGAGTTTATTCAGGAGCCCATTTTTCATCATTTTAGACTTCTGACACAATACTTGACTTACTGCTTCATCAAGAGGTACCATTCTTGAGGTTCAAGGAGATAATCTCTGACGATGAGCAGCTCTCCTAGACCCCTCCTCTGTCCAGGACCATAACCCATGGGATTCCTCCCAGAAGATCCCTGAAGAGCCCAGATTTTGCTCTCCTGAAGTTCAGGGCTCCAGTCCTGTTTTTGCATTGCTCTCTTCTGCCTGGATGCTGAATTCAAACAGTGCATGGTCACTGCAGCCAAGGCTGCCCCGACCACCTCACATCCATCACCAATTCTTCCTCACTGGTATGTAGGAGGTGCAGCTCTCCAGCCACCTGTGTCAGCAAGTTTGCATCAGCACACTCCAGAAAACTCCTGAGTGTGTGTGCTCATCTGTGCTGTCCTGCCATCAGACACTTTGCACACTTCAAGAACCCCATGAGGACCAGAGACCCAGAGACAAGGAATATCCCGTTTGTCCCAAGACGACCTTGGCTTTTTCTTTCCCATCAGGTGATGTGTAGTAGCCACCCACCAAAGGGTCCCCACTGCTGCTGTGGCCTCTAATCCTGACCCATCTGCTGTCAGCTGGCTCACTTCACATCCCACAGCACAAGTTCCAGCTGTTGTCTCAGACAAAGGACAATGTCCATTCCTTGCCTTCCCAGCCTGTCTTCCCTGAAGCCTGGCTTCAGTCACTACAATGCTCCCGAAAACTCTCCCACCACATCTCCATGGTCCCACAGCTCTGCCTCCAGCCCACAGAGTTAGAACTCAAAGGCTGAGAGAGCTGGCGGTGCCCAGCCTGGAGAGGAGAAGGTTCTGGGGAGACCTCAGAGTCCCTTCCAGTGCCTAAGGGGCTCCAAGAGAGCTGGAGGAGGACTTTGGAAAAGGGCCCAGAGTGACAGGACATGATGGAACGGCTTTCCACTGCCAGAAGGCAGGGTTAGATGGGATATTGGGAAGGAATTCTTGGCTGTGCGACTGGTGATGCCCTGGCACATATTGCCCAGAGCATCCCCATCCCTGGAAGTGTCCAAGGCCAAGCTGGACTGTCTTTGCAATAATCTGGGATAGTGGAAGGTATCCCTGACCATGTCAGAGGGATTGGAAGTAGATGATCTTTATGGGCCTTTCCAACCCAACCCAACCCGGGATCCTCTCTTGGAGAGGAGCCCAGGCCATGTGCCCTGACCTGCATTACACCACACACTTCCCTTCCTGGGATTGTCTCTTCCCCCACAGATACTCCCTGTGTATGTGCACAGTCTCACAGTGCATCCCTTTCAGCCCTTTGTTTTTCCATTATTTTGAAGCCTGTCCTGTTCATATAATTCCTCACCTGTTTTGTACCTACATTTCCTGATGGGCACAGACTCATTGAGTCCTTTCTTTGTTACAAAAGTCAGGGGTGGGCTCTTGAAGCTGCAGAGCCTCAGAAGATAAGTCTGCCTCTGGCCTCAAGGGCTTATGATACAGAAGTTGAATATCATGAAGGATTTGATCAATGTGCAATACCTCCTTCATTCTTTGATCTTCAGTCTCAAGGTTTCAGTGCATCTACACAACAAAGAACAATAATTTTGCCTAGTTTCTCCTCTTAACTAAAAGCATGAAGACATTCTAAGGCACTAAGTCACCCCCAGACACCAATTCTAAGAGCCCAGAGGGCACATTCCTCCTGCTTTTGAGCACTGAAACAATGGGGAATAAGTGGACAGCTTCCTGCAAGTCAGAAGAATTTTCAGAAATGCTTTGACATAACAGGAAAAGCACTAATTATTTCCCTGCTTTCTATCTAGCTTAACTCCCTCAGGCTTATCAGAAATGTCATATAATCCCCCAAGTTCTCATTTACAATTCAACTTTTCTGATACTATTTATGATCCTTCCTTGAAAGCAAAACGGTGTTTCTTCATGTGGTACGTTGGGTCTCAAACCACTGAAGAAGTCATGTGACTGCCTGTATAATCCAAAATTCTGTGCAGTGGAAGAGGGACAGTTTTTACAAGGAAATAGATCACTGTGTACCGGGGTCGGAGTACCACAGTGATATAAACAGCATAGAGACCTGTACAAAAACAAAAAAAGGAAAAAAGGTGAGATATTTTAGGAAAGAAAAGAGATGGGTGACTGAAATAATTAAAAAGATAATTAGAACATTCTTTCAAAATTGTCTTTTACCCTGGAAAGATAAAGGAGCACATGAGGATTCTAAAAGATGGAAGAAAGGGAGAATTTGAAAATTCTGTTATTCAATCAAGCTACCTTCAATCAAGCTACCTGAAATCATGTAACTATTCCATTAATCATTTTTCCTTTCCAGTTTTGGAAGTAAATGTACATCTGGATCCCCTCATTAACTTGCACCCATGGATAATTAGGCCTAATATCCGGCTTTTCATCAACTGTTTTTACAATGCTTTTGAACAGCATGAGAAAAGAGTGAATTATTGGAATAAGTCTCAGCAATGTGACGACACATAAACTTATATTTGGACCAGGGACAACTCTCACTGTTATACCAAGTAGGTGACATTTCTTTACTTCTAAAATTTCATTTAAAATTAAGGTGGGGGTGAACAAAGGAATTTAAAGGCTTGGGGTCACTGTAAAGATTTTCAGCTGCAATAATCCCTTGAGTGCACTCGCTTTCCAGCCAGACTTTCAAGCCAAATCCTCAGCTTGGATCTGCTCAGGAAGGTTTCCCAGGAACAACTGGGCTGACTCTGCAGAGCACCATTATTCCATGATCCACAAACACCAGCAGGGCACTACTTAGCATGTGATAACTGATTCCCAGTTTGGGCAGCACTCTGGCTCCAATTTCCTGTCAAGTGTCCAATTCTCCAGTGGACTTCCACTGCCTGACTTGGGGCAGGAATGCAGAGCTCAGTGAAGAGTTCACAGTGGTGAGGAGTTTTGAGACAGATCTGTAACTGCCTGGTTTGAGAAGTTCTGGTTTGACACCGGCACCACACTCACAGTGTCCCCAGGTAAGCAATTCCACTGCCCTGGGGACAGAGGAGGAAGGAGGTTAAATAGCCTTGGACTGAAATTCTCACAAGAGCCTCATCTCCAAGAGCTCCTAGAATGGAAGACAAATTGTCTCCCATGTTGTGTGGGTTCTGAAAAGACCAGTGTGCGGAGCAGGGATTATAAGAAGCCTGAGTTATTCTGATCTTTCTTTGGAATTCCATGATGTACAATAAAGGTGCATGTCACCCCAAGAAAATTTGCCATTCTGAAGAAAGACCTCTTCTTTCCACGTTCTTCCATGATTTTCTTTTTCTAGCTAAAGACAGCTATTTTAAGAGGTGCACAGACTCTGGGATTCTGTCTGACAAGAAAAGATGTTGCGCCTTAACTATCCAAGTCCCTTTTGAGACTGCTGAAACACTTAATTAGTTGAAGCCAAAATTTCCAGGATGTGAGCAACCTGTCCCTTTTGATTCTGAATTTCTTTGGGAGTTACTAATATGCATTTTAAGATGTTTAGAGCACAAATACTTCATTAGCCAATCTTTTGAGAACACTCCTAAATCAAAATTACATAAAATAACAACCATTAGTGTCACTGTGGGATACTCCAGGCATATTCTGTTGAGGGCTCAGTGAAGGGGAGAGAAGGTTTTCTTTTTGGTTCAGGTTGGATTATTCCAGATTAAATATTAATTGAGAATGCTAAAGCCTATTACTCTTTGGAATATAGGTCTCCTTCTGTGACTTTATAAGACTATATTGAAGGAGAAGTACAACGTTCAGTCCAAATTGATTCTTGGAATATAAAACACAAATCCCTTCCAGAAGCAAGCAGTGGTAGGAATTCATGGCTGTATTGTCAGGTAATGCAAACTAGTGGTGCTCGAGGGAGGCTTCTGGGGTCAGATAAAATGATTCCTCTGCTCTCTGGACTACAATTACATTGTGTACATTATTTCATTCTGATGATCTTGCCCAGGGAGCCATTGCAGAGAAGCAGCTTGTTTGTATTCTGGTTGTTTGGAAAGCCTGGAGAGGAGACCACATGAAAAGCCTTTCAAGGTCTTATCAGAGAACACAGAATGCACAGGACTGACAGGCTCTGGCCAACCATGGTACAACACCTGGAGAGGAAATGTGTGTAGGAGGAATAGCGAAATGAGCCCTTTTTGATTTACGCATTTTAACTGTGTGTTACTGCTGCTCTCGTCTTTGGGAATGGAACTCAACTGACTGTGGAGCCAAGTAGGTATCCTTTATATCTTACCATTTAGTCAGTTGTTACTCTTTCATTTTTCCCCCTTTTTAATATTTTATTCCCCCCAAAATTCATGCAGATAGTCATTCATGTTTTTCAGTCATTAATTAGACTTTCTGTGCAAAATCTTTTGCATGCAACTAGACAATAAGAATATTCTAATCCCACTTCTAAATATTGCCAAAGAACTTGAATTCCACAAGGGAAGTTCTGTCTGCTATCATTCTGAATTCCTTTGGGACATACAACTATCTTTTTCAGGCTTCTTAATAAGATTTTCATGGCCATTTTTGAGTTTTAAAGTCATGCTTGGATACTCTAAAGGGAAATGAAGTGTCTGCAGAAGTTGGCATACAAGTTCCTAAGACTATTGAGTCAGACAAAAATACAACACTGACAGCAGAGCAGAGCAATGTAGAGAAGCATAAAATAAAATCCTATGCAACATTTCTGCACTAGTTTAGTCGTACTAAATTGTTCACAGTTTGGATTCAACTGAACTGGTGAAACCAAGTTAATTAATGTTTGAGTTCTGTTAGGCGTATGGAGGGAGAGTAAAAGAAAAAACAGTATTCACTTATGTCTCATAAATATGCAAGGCAATCCAGATAGAATTGTTACATTTTGGAATTAAATTCCTGAGAAAGCAGAATAAGTGGACTCTTGGAGTGGCATTCATAACTGTTCCCTACTTGTTGGTAGGTATAAAATCAAGGATGCACAAGCTTAGGCAAAAAGGAAGGTGCAATCCTCTGTGATTAAATCTATAAAATATACCCCTCATACCTCTTTCTGTCTTTAATTTGATCTTTTGTAAGAAGTAGCAAGAAATAAAGACCACAAAAAGACAGTGATTTATAGTGCTACAAATTAGTCACAGCTAGAGTATATGTGAATTTTTGGTCACTCAGCACTTGGGCAAGGCTGCAGTAAAATCCATCCTGTCCAAACCATGCTTTTCTTTACAGACATGCATAACACCTCTGTCTCTCAAGTCATTGTGATGAAATCAAAGAAATTTGGAGAAGGTGGCAGCTCCGGGAAAGCAGCTTGTTTGGCAAGGAACTTCCTTACAAAGAACATCAGCTTGGAGATGCCCTCTGAGGAGGTCGTATACAAACAGAGCACATCCGTTCTGACCTCCGAGGGGTTGTACAATGCAATCAAAGTGGTCAAGGTGACAAAAGACACAGAGGTGACCTGCACGGCCAAATCTGACAACAGCATGATAACAACAGAGCCAGGTACAGTTTGGTGGCACAACTGTCACTAATTTCTGGAGACTGTGGCCTGTGGGGCTTTGTGTTCTCCTTCTTGACACCACAGCCCTGGGCAGCCAGCAGAAATGACAAAGTCATTTGGTATTTCAGCAGGGAGAGCTGAAAGATGTTTCAAAGCATCTGAAAGAAATGCTTTCAACTTAATTAGTTGGAGAGTCCATATTTGGCAAAGAAGTGGGAAGACACAATCAATTTGTTCCAAAAGAGAATTTCCTTCTCTTTTCTTCAGGGTAAGACTAAATATCTTACCCTGTAGCAGCAAACCTGCTGCAGCAGAAGCTGCAACAGCCTTTGTAAAACCTACAAAAAGTTAAAGATGGGGTGTGTTGGGAGGGGTTTTTTATTAAATAAATTTTTATATTTTGTGGGTGAGTTTTTGTAGTCCTAAAGCTCATTCAAATTAAAAACAAAACAATGCAGGAATGCTTCTGCTTCCTGCAACTGCATGGGGAAATTGTCTCCCCAAATTAGTGTTGGAATTAACTTCTGATCATCTGAGCCCCAGCCTGATTGTCAGAGTCCAAACTTTCCTCAAGCTGCTACAGGAAATATTACATGAACATTTATTTTAATCCTGCAAAACACATATGTTATATAGTTTAAAATGCCTTTTCTTTGTCATGCTACAGAAGTGGAGGCTGAAGAACCAGTAACAGGGGCCGGTGCCAAGGTTTGCAACAGCACAGACTCCTCAGCACAAGGTGAGTGACCCAAACAGGCTGTGAAGTGACATTGCTATCTGGGGGATAGAGACATGGAAATGTATTTTCTCCAGGGCAGAGGAATGAGAACACAACACCTTCAGCAGACACAAGCTGCTGTTCCAAGGCAGCTCCTGCAGTTACACACAAGCCCCACGAAGCAAAAAGCAATGCAGACACACACTGGGCTCCCCTGTTGTTGTTATGTTCTCTATCATCTGTTCCTTTAATGCTCTTCCTTTCCCTTAAACTGTCACCTGTGGGTTTTCCACTTTCTGCCAAGATCACAACATCAACAACCAGACCATGATGTCTCCCCTCTTTTCTGGTCACTGAGCAGATGCTGAAGGGCAGAGGGTGAACATGCTGTCCATGGCTGTGTTGGGTTTGAGAGTCCTGCTGGCAAAGAGCATCGCCATCAACACCCTCATGAGTATCAAGTTGTTTCTTTTCTGAGGTAAGGGAGCACCCAGCTACCAAACAGTGGTTCATAGGCCCCAAGTCATTAAATGTAGTTTAAACATCTCTTTACTCTTCCAGACATGAGGAATGAAGGCACGAGGAACCTGAAGCAGAGCAGGAAAAAAGGTGAACCAACAGCACAAGGGGCTTGAACAAGCAGGGGCAGAGCTGCTGACAGAGACCACCCAGGACACAGGGCAGCACCTTCCCCTGAAGACATTGAATACTGATCATTCCTGCCTGGCCAGCTGATTTACACTGAAGAGTTCTAAGTGCTTTTGCTGTTTCCTCTCCTCTGAGAACTGAGGAGAGTGCATTTATCCTCATCCTCCTGCTAAGCAGATCTCCCCACTACTCTGGCATTTGCACACAAGTGCCCAACCTGCTTCAAGAGCTTTGAAAACTCCAGTGCTCACTCTAGATACATGGCCTTTGAAGAGCTCCTTTCCCAGGCATGTTGTGTTACTGCCTGGAGAACTGCAGTATTACTGCTGAGGGAATTCAAAGCCAGGAGTTGCCTTTTGGAGCTTTGGGTAAGATTTAACAACAATAATGTGTATTGCAGATGAGAAGAGCTGTGTAGGATCTGAGGTGATTCAATTCAACCAGATAATGTTCATTTCTTTATTAAGCCTGCATTTCTTCTGCCAAATATATCTCATGTGCATTTTAGGTTCCTGTACGTGGAATGAAAATAAAGTTGTTCATAGCCAAAATGCTGTGGGTTTTCTGTGCTCTTTCTTCTGAAGCTGGAGATTGCTGAAATCCAACTCACCTAAAGCCCACTGGGATTAGAAACACAGCTTGATAACATAGATTCCTGCTGGCTGAATTTGTCCTTTCCAGACTCTGTGCAGGGAAGTGTCTCTCTGGCACATTCAAAAGCCTCAGTGAGGAGAGTCCTTGCTGAAGGCATGAGGCAGGAGAATGCTCCTATCAGCAGAGAAGAAACCCTGCTGTTGATTTGCACTCGGTGATATGATAGGGGGAAGGGGCCACCAAAAAATAATACCAAGTGGTTTGATGGAGTGATAGTTCCCATGGCAACTTGGTTCTTCCCTAACAGAGCCCAGCACACACCTTCCCCAGCTCATAGCCCTCTCACAAGCTACAGGCAGGATGCTGTGGTCACCATTTCTGACTCAGTTACCCCAGGCAGGATTAACCCTCCCCTGCTTTTGAAAACACAAGTTAACCACATCCTGAGGGGAAGAAGGCTTCTCTCCCCCTGGCTGGGTTCCTGCTGGCTTCAAGAGAGCCTCTGCAGAGGATACAGCAAGGTGTGCTGCATTAGAGTTTGTCAGGTCAGACCCTCAGGCCCTGCAGATATCCGTGGAAGACCCTCAGCCCTTGCAGAAGCTGTGTGAAATTTCCATGGCAAATGCAAATCCTTTAAAATGCTCATTCAATGCATTCTACCACCATAACATAAATTAGGGGGAGCAGTTCATCAGTATTTTTATCTTGAGTTTCCAGTGTCACCCAGAACCTTTTTCTCAAACACTCCACATCTTTTCCCAATCTCTCAGGCAGGTTTATATTCTGAGAATACTCCCTTAGACAAAACCGATGGAACCAGAGGGACAGGAGCTAAAGGCCAATCATGAAGTGCTGTTATAATCCCTTAGTCATAAAGTCTTGATGAAGACTGGGGCTTGCATTGGATCCATCTCCACCTCCTCTGAGAAGCACTTTAGAAAGCAGGGGTGTCCTTACTGTACCACATGGCTCAATGGGAGGGACTTCCTTTTACAGCTCTGCCCCTTCCTTGTCCCCAGTCTCTGCATCAATCTTTCCAAATTAATTCTATTTCAATGTTCCTTGCCCTGATTCATCCATGGAAAAAAGCTGCAGAATGAGCATTGTTGTTGGACTGTGCCATGCTTGGGCAAATTGGTAT
The DNA here is from genome assembly GCF_009819655.1 of Sylvia atricapilla. NCBI lineage: Eukaryota > Metazoa > Chordata > Aves > Passeriformes > Sylviidae > Sylvia > Sylvia atricapilla. The sequence goes on along the minus strand of NC_089166.1, from coordinate 2,729,752 downwards.
TAACTTGCTTTTGCTGACACCTCTGACAGTGAGTGTTTCACTGACCTAAAGCCCTCATTTCATGTCAGGGCCCAAGACTAAACAGCCCCCACTAAACAGTGGCTTTTGACTTTACATGTGCAATGCAGAACATGCTGCTGAAGAAAGCTGGAGAATTTAATTTGTTCCAGACCAATAGTAAGATTGTGTTTAGTGTGGTTAATTCCACAGAAAAGGACAGAATCTGCAGCTCTCCCAGCTCATATCAGCTGAGGAAAATATTGTAGAGAAACTGTGCTCCACATTAAAATACCTTCCCTTTAAAAAGCACAATTGCATGTGCAAATTTCTTGAAATCTGAAAAGCCAATATTATCCTGTAAGGGATCCCATGATACCAAAAAAATGGTGGATGAGTACAACTCCTTTGACATAATACTTTTTGAACAAAGTAGAACTCTGATACAATACATTTTACATTTAATACTACCTCTATTCTCCCACAGATTCATTTGTGTCCATATTTGATTGTGCTCAGACAGCCTCTGAAAATCTCCAGGGCTTGAGCCACTCCAGTGCCTGCAGATATTCAAAACCCACCTGGACATGGTCCTTGGCAAACAGCTCCAGACAATCCTGGTAGAGCAGGGGAGACCAAATCACCTCCAGAGGTCTCCTCCAACCTCAGTCATTCTGTATTGCTGTGACACCTTTCTCATACTGTGGGAAATGATACGAAATTCAAAATTTCTTTCTATACCTTTAGTCAGGGGATTTGTTCACCTCTGCCCAGGGGAAAGGAACTGAAGTTTCTTTCCTAAGGACTTTTTCAGCATTCAAGGACTGATGATCTTAACATTCCAGCAGACTGCGGGTAGCAAAGAAGGCACATAAAAGATAACTACTATTAATGAACATCAGCTCCAAACATCACCCCTGGCATGGTCAGAGACACCTGGTTTGGGAAAGATCATTAAGAGCACAAAGAATGAGAATCTCATTTACATTGAAGGTGAAGGGATCAATAGGAAACCCAATACTACAAACTTGTGTAATTTGGCATCAATGGGCATGGAACCAATGAATTTCCCTGGGTTTTGACTGTATGAAAAAATCTAGTGACAACCATGTGTGATGGAAGGATTTTTTCCACAAGCCACTCAATGTGTGGATGAAATTATTTCTGTTGCACATCTTGGCCACAATAAAGTAATGCCTTCATTCTCTAACACTAAAAAATGCTGTTGGGAGAGTTTTTGCTTTTACCCTAGTTTCATTGACAAGACCACCCACCATGCGAACTTCAATAAAATTTCTAAAGTTATTTGAGTAAAATTTTCACCTCTAGCACATTATATGTATTTTTCCTCCCCTTTGGTGAGTCTCACACATAGAGTGTGGTATCTGACATCTGTCCTGCTGAGCAAGTCAAAATGCTGAGAGCTCTCTCCAGTGGCAGTCAACATTAAAACCATCCTGAAAGAATAACCCTCTTTCTAAGTGGTTACACCAGAAAGCATCATGAAGAACTCCACGAGAATGGGCAATATTAAATAGATTTTGTACTGCTGAATCCTTCTGTTTTCTTACATAGTTAGAAAAATACAATGTAATAGTCATGTTCCTGCTTCTGCTGGGCATAATCTGATCTATCTGTTGTGTGTCCCAAAATACTAAAAAGTTCCTGACAAAATTAGATTTAAAGTAAACAGAAACTCATTAGGAGGATGGTTAATTATGTGACTGAAAGGCAAGTTCTCTTTCTCCCGCTCCCACATGTTTCACTCAGCAGATATGCTCTAAACTGATCTTCCCCTGAAAAACTGCTCAGAGCTCCTAGGAGTGTCTGTCTTTCCAGCCCAGCTTTGAAAATAGATGTCAAATCTGGGATTTCTATGGGGAGGGCCTTAGTTGATTCCTGGCTATGACAAAGCCTCCCATGATCAGGGCAATTCCTCTTTTGTGACCTGGATAGAAATATAACCTGCAAGATGACACAGTAGAGACACTCAAGCCTTCATTATGTGGCTATCTCTAACAGACATTTTGCATATACAATTTCATTTTAATGACAAATAGCTTTTGGTCGTAGTGTTCCACATGCTTGGGCAAACTGCTAGATCACCCCTGGCTGAAAATGTTCACTGACAGGAGTCCCCTCCAGAGGCTGAGAGTTTCTGTCCTCTTCCCAATCCCCTTATCAGTGCCCACAGCCCCACACAATATCACAATGAGGAGCACCTACAGGAACATACACAGGGTGAGGTACCACAGGAACAGCCCAAGCAGCATTGCCAGCAGTTACCCCATACCTGATACAACTCATGCTTGCATCAGATTTGTTTCCCACCCACTCTGGGCAGATCTGTTTGTATCTCAACTCTTCATGCCCCACAGTAGGAGCCAAATAAGGCTGTTGTGGTTTAGGAATGGGATTTCCCAATTTAGTGTTGCCACTGACCCACTCCAAACCAAGCCTGAGGGTCTTTCAGAAGATCACAGAAAGTGTGAATATGGAGAGGATTTAAAGAAAATATGGGAACCACACAGAGTGAGAAACACCCAGGAGGGCAGCAAGAGCTTCAAGCTGTGCTCCTGCTGCCCCACCTCTCCCCCTCAGTGCTGTCACAGACAGAGGGAGGGACCAGGAGGGACTGGGCCTGAGTGCAGTGACAGAGGCGCAGGCAGGGCAGGTGTGGGCAGAGCTGTTGTGCAGGCAGAGAGAAGGTGCAGAGAGGCCAGAGAGAGCGGGCCTGGCCATGTGGAGTGCCCTGTGCGTGGGCTTATTGCCCATTGTAGGTAAGTGAAGGCCAGGGCTGCTGGCCCCAGGAGCTGAGCGTGGCCCTGTGCTCTGCACGGCTCTGGGCAGCTGTGCTGAGCGCTTGCAGCCGCACCTGTTCCCACCTCCAGCTGCCCAGCCCTGCCTGTGGAGCACGGGGAGAGCAGCCCTGCTCCTCTGCTGCCTCTGAGCTCGGCACCTCCATCCAAGCTGCCTCCTCTGCAGCCTGGCCACACGCAGGACACCTCCCTGCTGCACTCCCATCTTGGGGCCCAGCGCTTTGCCCTGCCCCTGGACACTCTGCTCCTGGGCCACTGCGGCCCCTGTGGCACTGACCAGCTGGAGGATGGCAGCACAGGGACCAAGCCCCAGTGCTGGGGACAGCCTTTGTCTTTCCTGGCCTCATCTAGAGCAGTTTCAGGGACAGGAGAGTGGCTTCCTCACCATCCTGTCTTGGCAAGAACAAAGGGATTTGTCCCCCCGTGGTGAAAATCGTTTGTGCTTCTTTGGGGTAAATGAGAGAAAGCTTCCTGTCTGACAGGGAAAAGGAGGGAGGGAAATGTGGAGTCCCTTCCTTGTGAGCCTTGAGAGCTGCTGCCATCTCTGTCCATCTGTGTCAGCCCGCTTCCAAGAGGAGGATTTTTTCCTCTGACTGGTCCAGTGACATTCCAAAGCCCCACCAGCATTGCCCTGACCTTTGCAGAATCTTGGAGTGACTGTGGCTTGTTCTTGCTCTCTGCAGCAGTCACTGGGCAGGTGACCTTGGAGCAGCACCCCAGGGAACTGACTGTGCAAGTGGGAAATTCAGTGACCTTTGAGTGCAGCATGAGGAGAGGTGATATGAACAGCTACGTCATGTACTGGTACCGTCAGAGTCCATGGGGTGCTCCGGAATGGATTTGGAGGGGCCGTTACACCTATAGCGAAGGTTTCCGAGATCGCTTTGTGGGATCACTTGACGAATCCGAGAACAGATTCACACTGCAAATCCTGGCAGCAAAGCAAGGGGATGCAGCAACTTATTACTGTGGAGCAACAGGCACCCTGGAACAGGTCTGCAGCAGAGTGAACCAAAAACCAACAGAAAGGGAACACAGATCTCTCAGCATCTCTTTCCAGCAGCTGCTCCCCGGGGCTCTTCTCAGGAAATGGCAGGTGCAGGAAACATCCCTCTGCCTTGGTGGCACTAAAAGGCCCTGGAGGGAGGGGTGGTAGAAGGGCTGGTCCCATTTATGGAGCAGGAGGATCTGTTCTGGGAACTGCCGAGGTTGTTTGGGGAAGTGCAAGTTCCGTGGACATGTTCTGGGCTCCTGTGCTGCGCAGCCTCATGTTTCCTTGGTGCCTTGCCTTGTCTTGCAGCCCTTTTCCCGGGACTCCCAGTCCAGACTAGGAAAGTGGGAATTGTGCTTAGCCACATTTACAGCCTCCTAAAGGAAGACAAAGGGTCATGCTGAGTGAGGAGAGAGTGAATGTTGTGCATTCTTCATTCAGTGGTACTTTCAGCAATGATTTCCCTGGAAACCTTCTGCAAAAAATCTTTTCTTATGGATTTGACAAGTGCTCAGTGACATGGATTGTCTAAGTGTACACACTCCTGGTTCCAGCCCTGTCCCATGTCCTGTGTCACCTGGTCCCCATCCTATTCAGCAGTGGGGCCACGTTTTCCTCAGCCTTGTTCATCCATGCAGCCTCCTGGCATGTTGACCTGACTCCTTGCTCACTGGGGAGGAATCCTCTTCAGCACTGCTGACACGGGGGACTGCTGTGTCCCCTGCTGGGCTCCCAGGCCTGGGAAGGACATGGACAGAGGGAAATAAATGCAATGAAGGGCCATGAAGACAAGGAAGGGACAAACTTATATATAAGGAGAGGCTGGGACATCGCTGGTTGGTTTAACATGGAGAAGAAAAGGCTGAAGGGGATAAGGGACTGTGTTGAAATACCTGAGACTCTGAAAGTTCCATTCTTGAGGACATTCAGAACTGAACAGGATAACTGTGAGCACCTACTGCCCGTGGCCCCATCAGGCAGCTCAGCCCCACGCAGCTGCTCTCTCAGTCACCCTCACTGAGATGGGGGAGAGAAACAAAAGGGTGGACTGAGAAAATGTGTGTTTTGACAGCAAGAGACTTGAATAATCAAAGCAAAATCAGCACACAGAAACCAAATATCGAGACTAAATTCCTGATTCCTGTTGGCACAAAGAAGCAGCAAAGCTGGCTCCTCTTCTGCTGCCCTTTCCTTATGCCCGTTCTGGCTCTCCAGAAAGAACAGCATCAGGTCTGATGGCCAGGCAGAACCATCATAAGGGAGCTTAGGAATCTGGATCTGTGTCTGCAGCCTTACAGAACAACAACACACCCTAGTGTGACACAAGAACACACACCAGAAAGACAGCAAACAACAAAAACACAGAAAATAAACCCATGCTGAATAACTCTCCTCATTCCTCTGTGTGTATCTCATTTACCCACCCCAAATCTCTTATCTACCATTTGCAGGTTTCTCTGTTCCTTTCCAGCTTTGAAACTTGCAGCCTGAGCTGGACACAGGGTTGTCCTCAACACCCCTGCAGCACAAGGTATTTCTGCAAGTCCTCAGAGAAAAATGCTGAGAAAGGCAAGAGCTAACTGCAATATTCCCCTGCTTACAAGAAGGAGCAGTGCCTGAGACTTTGAGCTCTGACCTCAGGGCTGCTTGGTCCTGATCACCCACCTCCAGACAGCTCTTCCCAGCTCAGAATGCACCATAACCAGAGAAAATCAGAAGATGATTTATCTTTCAATAAAACCTGACCCTGAACTATGTCCAGAACTGGAGTCAGCCAGAATCCAAGAGAAATTCCAGCCCTTGCATGGGGCCTGGGTTTCAAAGGATGAAGTTTCTTGCAGCACTGACCAGTTGTCTGCATCACCAGCATGGGAGCAGGGTGTAGGGATCCAGCACAGGACAAGCACTCAGGGATTATGTGAGCAAGAGTTGCTGATCTGAGCTGCTTTTCTCTGCAGCAGGATCTGCCATGGACTAGGTGAGACCACACCTTAGGAAAAGTATAAAAGAATCAATTCCCTTTGTGATTCTCTTCTCAGCCTCTTTCTGTCCCTGCTCAGGTGACAAACTGACTGAGGTGGCAAAGTCAGTTTTCTCCCTGGCCCGAATCAGCTGCACAGACATGAGTGCGCCTGAGAGCCTTTCACAGGGTCACAGAAGGGGTGAGTTTTGAAGATGCCTCACTTCTACTAAGAGGAGTTCAGAACAACATGGGGACAGACTTTTTTACACAGCCAGCAGTGATTGGACAGAGGGTGAGAGTTTCACACCAAATGAAGGTAGATGCAAAAAAAGAAATTGTTTCAATTTAGGGTGATGGCAAAGATGGTCCTGAGAAATTGTATCTGCTCCAAAGCTGAAAAGAGACTGGGCAGGGCTTGAGCAGCCTGATCAACTTGGAGATATCCATGATCATAGCAGGAGGGCTGGAATAGATGACACTTTAATTTCACTTCTAACTCAAACTATTCTGTGGTTTAAACATCTCTGTATTTCTATCCGCTGATGAGGGAACATTGCCTTCTCCCCAAGCCCAGGCTTTCTCTTCTCCACAGAAAACAGTCCCAGCTCTCTGGGCCTTTCCTCATGCAAGAGATCCTCCAGTGCCATTAACATCTTCATAGCCCTTCAGTGGCCTCTCTCCAGCAGATCCAACTCCCTCTCCTCGGGACACTCCAGATGTGTCCCCGGTGCTTAAGTGTGGCCTCAGCAGCGCCGAGGAGAGCGGAGCCATCACCTCCCTCAGCTGCGGGCAGCCTTTGGCCTGAGGCGGCCGCGGAGCCCAGGCACTTTCCGTGCCACGAGGGCGAATTTGTGGGCGCGTCGGGCACGAAGGCCTCGGCTCCGTGCGGCAGAAGGCGCTGTCCAAGCGAGCAGCGCTGCTCGGTGTGCGCGGCCCGGCCGTGGCCGGCGCTGCTCCTGCCCGGCGGGGCGGCGGCGCCGGGGCCCGGGGCGGGTGTGTCGGGGCGGGCAGAGGCGCCGGCGCTGCCCCGGCGAGGCGGGGCCGGGCGGGAGCGGCCCGAGCGCGGCTCCGCTCGGCTCCTGTGCGGCTGCCGCGGAGCCGGGGCCGGGCACGATGGCGGCCGGGCTGCGGCCGTGGCTGCTGGCCTTGGCCTTGGCCTTGTGGCCCGCAGGTGAGAGCCGGGCGGGGAGGGCAGCGAGCCCGGCCCGGGGAAGGAGGGACAGCGACAGGGACCCGCAGGAGCGGGGCCACGAACAGGGACCGGGACAAGGGCAAAGGACAGGAGCAGAGGCAGGGTCGGGAGCACAGAGGGGCAAAGGCCGGGGCGCACACAGGGACAGGGGCCGTGGGCCGGGGCTGGCGGCTGTGGCTGTGCCGGGCCGGGGGCACCGGGACACCGGGACAAGGCCTCGGTCCGTGCTCGTTCCCTGCCCGATTGCTGCTCTCCCTCCGCAGGGCTCCGGGCACAGCTGAGGCTGCAGGAGGCCGGCGGAGGGCTGCGAGCGGCCGGGGACTCCGTCACCCTCTCCTGTCATGGGTCCGGATTCACCTTTAGGGATTTCAGAATTTATTGGTACCGTCAGGCTCCCGGAGGCAGCCTGGAATGGGTGTCCTTTATTAGTTTTAATCCGACAGTTTTTTCTTTTGACCAGTCAGTGAAGGGTCGGGCCGAGATCTCCCGGGACAATTCCCGGTCCGAGGCTTATCTCTCCCTGCTGACCCTGCACCCCCGCGACTCTGCCCGCTATTTCTGCGCTGTTCACACGGGGACAGGAAAGCCAGCTGAGCTTTAACACAAACCAGCTCGGGTCTGGCTCAGCACCCACAAAATCTGGAGATGGTAAATTCCAAAGTGGTTCAGGGCTGTTCCTAATGAATCGGGGATCATCCCCACATACCACAAGTGATCCTGGCCTTCCATCAAGAGCTCCTTTCCCAAAAACTGAGGCTTTCCTTCTCCTGAGTCCCAATTGGAATGTTCTGTTCTGTGGAGGAGGTTCAAGGTTTTTCTATCATCCAGTCAGCCTCCAGTCCCTGTCTGCCTTCCTTGGTCCCCTTCTTAAGTGGAACATGCAAATCACTTGGGCTTTGGCAACATCTTTGTCAGCTTTCTTTCACCCTTTTGGGGGCCATATCCTTGCACCACTGAGAGAAAAGCAGTGAGCCTGATTTTTCTCAGGTACATTTCTAGGTGATGAGATCCAAGCAACAAGCTCTGCAGTGTGGTGGCCAGCAGGGAACACTGGCAGCCTCCGTTGCACTTACAGCTCCAAAGCCTCTTGTATTTTTGTGGCCCAGTATCAGCAGCATCCTGGTGAAGCCCTGCAGTACCTGCTGCAGTGCCAGGCCCCTGGAGGCTCCTACAGCCACACAGCCCCTTTTGCCCACAGGAGGTTTTCCTGCCAGGCTGATGAGAGCTCTGGGACACTGACCATCAGCCGGCTGGAGCTGGGGGACAGTGACTCTGTTACTGCACCTGGAGGGACCACAACGAGAGACACTTGGGGTGTCCATGAAGTACATCAGTTTCCTCCCCTCCTGCATGTTCACGTGGGTCCCAGCCCATACAAGGGAAGAGTCAGTGTGTGAGCTGTTCCTGGGGTCAGAGAATTGGGGTCCCATTGGTACTTGGGGCTTGCAGAGGAGAGGAGGAGAGTAGGGAGAGGGGAGAAAAAGGACTGTTTCAACCATCTAGTCCAGCTGCCTGACCATTCCAGGCTTCAAACAAACATAAAGCTGGTTGTACACAGCATAGGTGTCATTTAAATTCCTTTTCCATAGTTTCAGGATGGGGGCATTGACGGCCTCTGCAGGACACCTGCTCCAATGTTTGACCACTCTCAGTAAAGAAATGCTTTCTGCAATCCACCTTTCACCTCCTCTCGTGTAGCTCTGAACTATTCCCACATCCCATCACTACATAGCAGGGAGAACATCCTGCTCCATTTCACCTCCTCACCAAGCTGAGAGAAGGATGAAGCAGCCCCAGAGTCCCTTTTTTATCAAACCTGACCAGTGTTCCATGGGCTTGGGTCTCTAGGGAGCCCGGCACATCACAGAACCACAGAATATTGTGACTTGGAAAGAATACACAAGGAGGAGTGAGTCCAACTCTTAAATGCATGACGCATGTACAACAGGGACCAAACCAGTGACCATGGCAGTATTAAGGCCATACTCTAAAGAAGTGAGCTAACCTCAGGTAACCACTGACATGCTGGAGCAGCCCCGTGTGTCCCAGGACAACCCACTTCCCCTTGGGGCTGCATCCCACTGCCTCTTTCCCCAGCCTCAAGCCTCCAGTCTCGGTGGGCTCCTCTACCCTCTCCAACTCGTCTTTCCCACCCCTGTCCTGGAGATTTCTTCCACAAAGGACTGTATCCAAATACCCAGAAAAAGAGAGCAGGGAATGGATTCAGTCTGTGGTGGGACTGTGTAGAGTGGGGCAATGCTTCCCAGAAGGGTGGTGGCAGTGAGGATAGTTAAAGTGTCAGGACTCAGAGCTGTGCCAGTCTGTGGTCACAGGGAGAGCCCTGAGCCCTGAGCTGAGGAGGAGGACAGAGGGCAGGGAGTGTCCTGGCTCTGCTGAGCCGCCTGGTCCCTGCAGACTCCTGGGTTGCTGTTGGGATAGATGGCAAACGAAGGGCTTATGGATATGATTGTCTGGTAAGAAATAGTGGAAATATAAAATCTGTGAGTGAAATAGAAATGAAGGCCAGCTTTGAGATGTAGGTATGGCAGACAGTAAGGCGGTGATTAACTGGAGATAGGTTGAAGGACAGAAAACAAAATGGGGGACAGACCCAAGAATGCAGTCTGTCTCCACCCTGCCAAAGCATCAAGGAAAAAGCAGTTTAGAGGAGTAGTCTTTAGAGTTTAGAATACAGGATGATATGGTAATTTAGTAGTTCTCATAGGTTGCATGCAAAGGTTTGTAGGTTTTGTATCTTGCTTGCGCGGGTCGGTCACTGTGAATTAGAATATTCAACACAAAAGGAGATATCATGTGTTGTAACAAAATCCTCGCCCTCTTACCTCTTCCCTCTTTGTCTCTTCCCTTCCCTTCTCCCTGCTCTCTTGCCACTTCGTCCCTTCTCTTGCCTGCTCTCTCCCTCTGCTTCTTCTACCTCCCTCTCTCCTATTACCGTGACCCGGGCACTTTTCTTACCTCTCTTACCCCTCTTATCTTTTTCACCTCCCTTACCTCATACCCCCTCTCTCTCTCCCTCTCTTTTTGGGGCTTCGCTTCAGCTGAGGCTGGTGGCTGAAAGCAGCCCTCTTTACCCACGGCCCTTGCAATAAAACCACATGTTTCTGAAATATCTCAGGTCTGCAGAGTTCCTTGTCCCTGCCACGCACGGATATCCCTACAGGTCTCCTTTGCTGATGGGCAGGGGTGTAAGAGGGCTGTGACAGGAAGAAGCAGCCAGAGAAGTATCATCACTGGGGAGCAAGTAGGGTGCTGGGCCAGAGTGCAGGGAGCAGGGTGAGGAGCACTTTGGCTTAGGGGTGCCCTGGCCAAGCCAAGCTGAGATCCTGGAGTGTCCTGTGTGGGAGCAGCAGCTCAGCAGAGCTACATCCAGAGGAAGGACAAGCTGACAGCCTCCCCAGTCAGCTCTAAAGTCCCAGCAGAAGCTTGCGAGATTTCCTGAGAGAAAAGCCAGGGCTGGCCCCTTGGAGACACATCACCTTTTGCCCACCACAGCATTTCCTGACAAACAAAGAGTGTTCTTGCACTACACAGAGTGAGAGACACCCAGGAGGGCACCACGAGCTTCAAGCTGTGCTCCTGCTGCCCCACCTCTCCCCCTCAGTGCTGTCACAGACAGAGGGAGGGACCAGGAGGGACTGGGCCTGAGTGCAGTGACAGAGGCGCAGGCAGGGCAGGTGTGGGCAGAGCTGTTGTGCAGGCAGAGAGAAGGTGCAGAGAGGCCAGAGAGAGCGGGCCTGGCCATGTGGAGTGCCCTGTGCGTGGGCTTACTGCCCATTGTAGGTAAGTGAAGGCCAGGGCTGCTGGCCCCAGGAGCTGAGCGTGGCCCTGTGCTCTGCACGGCTCTGGGCAGCTGTGCTGAGCGCTTGCAGCCGCACCTGTTCCCACCTCCAGCTGCCCAGCCCTGCCTGTGGAGCACGGGGAGAGCAGCCCTGCTCCTCTGCTGCCTCTGAGCTCGGCACCTCCATCCAAGCTGCCTCCTCTGCAGCCTGGCCACACGCAGGACACCTCCCTGCTGCACTCCCATCTTGGGGCCCAGCGCTTTGCCCTGCCCCTGGACACTCTGCTCCTGGGCCACTGCGGCCCCTGTGGCACTGACCACCTGGAGGATGGCAGCACAGGGACTGAGCCCCAGTGCTGGGGACAGCCTTTGTCTTTCCTGGCCTCATCTAGAGCAGTTTCAGGGACAGGAGAGTGGCTTCCTCACCATCCTGTCTTGGCAAGGACAAAGGGATTTGTCCCTCCATGGTGAAAATCCTTCCTGCTTCTTTCGGGAAGCAGACAAATCCTTTCTGTGGGGGAAATCAGAGAATGCTTCCTGTCTGACAGGGAAAAGGAGGGAGGGAAATGTGGAGTCCCTTCCTTGTGAGCCTTGATAGCTGCTACCAGCTGTGCCCATCTGTGTCAGCTGGCTTCAAAGAGGAGGATTTTGTTCTCCCACTGGTCCAGTGACATTCCAATACCCCACCAGCATTGCCCTGACCTTTGCAGAATCTTGGAGTGACTGTGGCTTGTTCTTGCTCTCTGCAGCAGTCACTGGGCAGGTGACCTTGGAGCAGCATCCCAGGGAAGAGACCGTGCAAGAGGGAAATGTAGTGACCTTTGAGTGCACCATGAGGAGAGGTGATATGAGCAACTACTTCATGCACTGGTATCGTCAGGGCCCACGGGATGCTCTGGAATGGATTTACGGTGTGGATGTTTGATATGGAGAAGGCTTCCACAATCGCTTTAAGGGAAGAGTGGAGAGTTCCAGGACCACACTGCAGATTCTGTCAGCGAAGCAAGGGGATGCAGCAAGTTATTACTGCAAAGCAACAGTCACCCTGCAGCAGCTTTGCAGCAGAGTGAACCAAAAACCAGCAGATGGAGACGACAGATCTCTCAGCATTTCTTTCCAGCAGCTGCTCCTTGGGGCACTTCTCAGGCAATGGCAGGTGCAGGAAACATCCCTCTGCCTTGGTGGCACTAAAAGGCACTGGAGGGAGAGGTGGTAGAAGGGCTGGTCCCATTTATGGTGCAGGAGGATCTGTTTTAGGAACTGCAGAGGTGTTTGAGGAAGTGCAGCTTTAGTGCACATGTCCTGGGCTCCTGTCCACCACAGCCTCATTTCTCCTCTGTGCTTTGGCTGCAGAGCCATGGGATGATGGAAATGTATTGCTTTAGTTTCCAGAGTGCTGTGGTGGATGGAGCCACACAGGCCTTTTGGGAAAGCCAGATCAGCAGGGATGACTGTTCTGGGTGGCTGCTACAGAGGACTTGATCAGGAAGAAGGGGATGAAAAGAGGTGGTGTGTTGACTTTGGTTGTCCTGCAGATTGTCAGCACGTTGCTCCCTCTGTGCTTCAGCTACTCCTCAGTTAGACAGGTGGAAAATTATGCAATTGAGGCTTGTGGGTTGGGGTAAGGATAGGGACATGTTGCATGTGCACCAGCACGGGCGAATACATGGACTTGGAGAAATAAAATTGGTTTTTTGTTGATCAAATCAGAATAGGATAATGAGAATAAAAAGACTCATTGAAAAACCTCTCATCTACCCAATCATTACACAGGTATGCACAGGGGAATGCAACTCTCTGTTATTAACACATTTTCTCTGCCACTTCCCTGTTCTCCTGCCCTTTCTCCAGAGTATTGAGTCCCCCCTAGACCCGACATTTCTCCATGAAGTTTTGAACTTTGGTTCTTTGTATTGACTTCAGTTGTTCACAAACTCCTCCAGTGTGGGACTGTAGTTCACAGTGCAGTCCTTCAGGAACAGACTGCTTCAGTATGGGTACCTGCAGGTTGTCACTTAAAAGCTGCTGTGACATGGGCTTCTTCTCCCATGAGACCACAGTTCCTGTCAGGACCCAGCTCCACCATGAGCTCTGCATGAAGTCTCAGAGCTGCTCAGGACATATCCAGCTGCTTCTGTGTGGGCAACTCTCTGGGCTGTAGGGTCAATATCTACTCCACCATCACTTGGCATCACCTGCACCGCCATGGTCTTCTGTGCACACCAACGTTATCTCCCAGCCATCCTTCCTCCAGAACTCTCATTATAGCTTTGGGAAGTGGGAATCTTGCTTAGCCACGTTTACAGAGTTGTACAGGGAGACAAAGGGTCTTGATGGATGAGAAGGAGGTGGATGTTTTGTGCCCTTTATTTAGTCATGCCCTCAGCACTGACTTCCCTGGGGAACCTTCTCAACAAAGTCCTTGGTTAGGGACTAGTCCAAAGTTAGGGACTAGAAATCAGCTCAGTTCCATATTGACCTTCTGATACAATGCTTGACTTACTGCTTTGTCAAGAGGAACCATTCTTGAGGTTCAAGGAGATAATCTCTGAAAATGAGCAGCTCTCCTAGATCCCTCCTCTGTCTAGGATCATAACCCATGGGATTCCCTCCCAAAGATCCCTGAAGAGCCCAGATTTTGCTCTCATGAAGCTCAGGTCTCTAGTCCTGTTGTTGCATTACTCTCTTCTCCCTGGATCTTGAGCTCAAACAGTGTATGGTCACTGCAGCCAAGGCTGCCCTGACCACCTCATATCCATCACGAGTTCTTCCTCACTGGCAAGGAGGAGGTGCAGCTCTCCAGCCACCTGTGTCAGCAAGTTTGCATCAGCACACTCCAGAAACCTCCTGAGTGTGTGTGCTCAGCTGTGCTGTCCTGCCATCAGACAACTGACACACTTCAAGCACCCCATGAGGACCAGAGCCAAGGAATGTCCCATTTGTCCCAAGAAGTCCATGCCTATTTCTTCCCATTCGTCTCGTCTTTTCTACTCGTATTTCTCTGTTGGGGATGGCCAAAATTCCCTATCTATTTATGGGTTTGGTTCTGTTTTGTGTCCAGAATGGTCACTGTCTCCCCTGGCTCTGGGAGTATCATGAGTGAGGGGCAGTGGAGACCCTGTGAGGGTTGAGGACCAATGGCTGCTGCTAGTTCCTTCTGGTGGGGGTTCTCAACTCAGGAGCCTTGCCAAATGGCAAGAACATTTGATAGGAGAAACTGTTGCCCTGTGGGTTTTGCCTGTTTTCTTTCTTTCTTTTCCTTCAGCACTGTGACTAAGGTTTAGTAGCTTGCTTCTCTGCTTCTCTGTCACTGGGGAGCCCAGAGCCAGTGTGTGGTGCACCAGAGGACTCTGGGCCACTCCCTTTGTGCCACAGCCTGACTCTGGGATCAGCCATCACTGGTGAGCTCTCCAAAGGAGCCATCCCCTGCCGCACCCAACTGTAATCTGCCACTGCTTCAGTGTATTTTGCAACGCTTTAACTCAATAGCCCTTGTCTGCCCAGATCATCACCATCCCCCCCCCCCCCCCCCCACCTCCTACCACACCTTCAGAGTTTCTGCAAAACTTTGTTTACCACCCTGGTGTGCTCATGTCTGATGTTAGAGCCTGATGTTTCAAGGTTCCTGCTAGAGCTTGGTTCACAATCCAGAGAGGTACCCTGGGCATGTAAAGGAAGCCCCTTTTCCATCTCTCCTGCCTGCCCACCTGCCATTACCCACGTGCAGAGACACGACTGAGCTCCCGGCACAGCACCCCCTGCAGGCTTGGGGGAATCAGGGCACCCGCCCTGCCCGGCCGGGAGCCACCAGCGCCCCTGCTGGCTGTGACCGGAGCTGCACCAAAGGGAAAGTGCCTGTGGCCGGGAGAAGGCTGTGACTGCTTGTCTGGGTCTGGCTGTGATTGCTGCCAGAGTTGTTTGTTTGCCTTGTTATACACATGCATACTGATAAAGAACTGTTATTACTTATCCCATATCCTTGCCTGGAATCCCCATAATTTCACAGTTATAATGATTTGGAGCAAAGGGGGCCATAGTCTCGATTCCAAGGGAGATTCCTGCCTTTTTTGGCAGACATCTATCATTCAGACTAGGACAGCCACCACCGCCTGTGTGAAGCAGCACAGGCAGCAGATGGAGCAGCCACAAACTCACAAAGAGTACATTTATTTCCATAACCTTGCTAACCTGAGGGAATCCCTGAGCAACAGCCAGGCAGAGGCAAAGAGAGACACTGACATCTAAACTGGGTCCATGCTAGAGGATCCCTGGAAGCAGTTCCCCCTGAGGTATCAAGGGTAGTTCTCAGCTGGAAGGTCATTTAAACAATTTATGATCCTCCTGAGTCTTCTGCTTTTCATCAATTATATCCAAAAATTCCATAGCCATACTGTTAGGACCCTAGACTCCCATCACACTACCATGAGTACCCACAATCAGAGAAGTAGGGGAAATGAACTGCATTGTAAGAAATTCTTTGCAATAACACAAGAAGTACTGATTTTCTTCCTGCTTTCAATCCAGCTTAACTCCCTCATCTTATCAGAAGTGTCATGTAATCCTCAAGTTCCCAATTACAACTCAACCTTTCTGATATTACTTTAGATCCTTCCTTGAAAGCCATATGGTGTTTACAAATGTGGTATGTTAGGTCATAAACCACTGAAGACATCATGTGACTACCTGTATAATCCAAAATTCTGTTTTGTGGAACAGAGACAGTTTTTGTTATGAAATAGATCACTGTGTTTTTGGCTGGAGTCTCACGATGATATAAATGGCATAGGGATCTGTACAAAAACAAAAAGAGGGGAAAAAGGTGAGATATTATGATAAAGAAAGGAGATGGGTGACTGTAATGATTAAGAACAGAAATAGAACATTTGTTTCATACTGTCTTTTTCCCTGGATAGACAAAAGAGCTCATGGGGATTCTAAAAGGTAGAAGGGAGTAGTTGAAAATTATGTACTCAATGAAGCTATTTGAACCTATTCAATTAACTTTTTTGCTTTTTCAGTTTTGGAAGTAAATTTACGTATGGATCCTGTCATGGACTCGCACCCAAGGATGATTAGGACTAATGGCTTTTCATCAACGGTATTAAGAAACTCCTGAATACCGTGAGGAAAGAATGAGTTATTGGACTAAGTCTCATCAGTGTGTGGATAAGCTTATATTTGGACCAGGAACGACTCTCACCGTTTTACCAAGTAAGTGACAATTTCTTTCTTTCTAGAACTTCATTTAAAATTGATGTGAGGGGGTGAACAGGAGAATTTAAAGGCTTGGGTTCACTGTAAGGATTTTCAGCTGCAATAATGCCTTGAGTGATCCTCAGCTTGGATCTTCTCAGGAAGGTTTCCCAGGAACAACTGGGCTGACTCTGCAGAGCACCATTATTCCACCAGCAGGGCAGTACTTAGCATGTGATAACTGATTCCCAGTTTGGGCAGCACTCTGGCTCCAATTTCCTGTCAAATGTCCAATTCTCCAGTGGACTTCCACTGCCTGACTTGGGGCAGGAATGCAGAGCTCAGTGAAGAGCTCACAGTGATGATGAGTTTGGAGACAGATCTGTAACTGCCTGGTTTGAGAAGTTCTGGTCTGACACCGGCACCACACTCACAGTGTCCCCAGGTAAGCAATTCCACTGCCCTGGGGACAGAGGAGGAAGGAGGTTAAATAGCCTTGGGCTGAAATTCTCACAAGAGCCTCATATCCAAGAGCTCCTGGAAAGAAAGGCAATTGTCTCCCAGGTTGTGTGCTTTCTGAAAAGAACAATGTGATAAGCAGGGATTATAAGAAGCCTGAGTTTTTCCTGTCTTTCTTTGGAATTCCATGATGTTCAATAAATCTTCATGTCATCTCAAGCTTTTCTAAGGGAATGTGAATGTTGGGGTGGACAGGCGGCTTGTGATGTTGATCTGTGTTTTCCTAAAGATTCAGGTACATCCTTCCTGGAACTGTTGCTGCTCTTTCAAAGGTCTGAATGTCTCTGAAGTGCTGCCAAAACGTCCCGAGTTATTTTGCATAGCTGAAACCTCCTGCTCTCCTAATACAAAGATGTAGGACTGCCTTGGGTGCTGCCTAATATCTGTCCATATCTGCAGGCCATGTTGCATGGGAATAAATATGTGTTTGGGAATCATCTCAGTGCACTTGCAATTCAAAAGGGACAAAGGAATGCAAATTTACCATTCTGAAGAAAGACTTGTTCTTTCCATGCTTTTCCATGATTTTCTCTTTCTAAAGACAGAATATGTTGAGGGCTGACCAGAGCCTCTGGGATTCTGTTTGACAATAGAAGACATTGAGTTTTAAGTATCAAAGTTCCTTTTGAATCTGCTGAAATACTAAATAAGTTGAAGCCAAAATTTCCAGGATGTGAGCAACCTTACACTTTTGGTTTTGAATTCCTTTGGGAGCTACTAATATGCATTTTAAGGTGTTTAGAGCACAAATACTTCATTATCCAAACTTTTGCAAATTCCCCAAATCAAAATGACATAAAATAACAACCATTAGTGTCACTGTGGGATACTCCAGGCATATGCTGTTAGGGATCAGTTAAGGGCAGAAAGCGTTTTTCTTTTGGTTTGGATTATTTCTTATTAAACATTCATTGAGAATGCTAAGGCCCATTCGTTTTTAGAATATATGGATCCTCCTTTGAATTTATAAGTCTAAAGTGAAGGAGAAGTGCAACGTTCAGTCCAACTTAACTGTCAGAATGTTAGCGTAGGAAACACATAGTCACAGAATGATTATATGTGGTGCTTTATTGAAGAGCTCTGGGAGTCAGGGTAGAGACCCAAATCCAACTCCAACAAAGGCTCAAAAAGTATACAGTTTTATACCCCTTCATTATACAACTCCTATGTTAATCATTAAACTCCCATTGTTCTATTGTATACACCCAAGCATGAATTTTGGTAAATATCTTCCTTTGTGATTGTCATGATTCTGGTTTAAGGTAATAATCACATTCAAGCTACGAACAGGTATTACAATTATATCATCTATCACATGATGATTAGGTACAGTTTCACCTGACCTAGTAGAGAATAGCTTTATTTCTAAGGCCTATGAATCAAAGTACAAATTGTTCTAATCCTCCCTCCCCCCCGATTACCCAGGCAAATTTATAATTGATTTGGTTAAAACAATAGCATGAAAGCAACATCCTGGATGCAGTGAAGCTGAGGTCCTATGCCCCAGCTTTGCAGCTGCAGAAATCATTTTTAGTTTTAACAATTTGATCATCAAGAACATAAAACAAAAATCCCTTCCAGAAGCAAGCAGTAGTAGGAATCCATGGCTCTATTCTCAGGTAATGGAACCTGATGGGACTCGGGGGAGGTTTCTGGGGTCAGATAAAACAAATCCTCTGCTCTCTGAACTACAATTACACTGTGTACATTATTTCATTCTGATGATCTTGCCCAGGGAGCCATTGCAGAGAAGCAGCTTGTTTGTATTCTGGCTGTTTGGAAAGCCTGGAGAGGAGACCACATGAAAAGCCTTTCAAGGTCTTCTCAGAGAACACAGAATGCATAGGACTGACAGGCTCTGGCCAGCCATGGTACAACACCTGGGAAGGAAATGTTTGATATCTCTTGGCTGTCTGGTTGCTGTAGGTGTGGACAAGTGTGTGGTTCTGCCTGTTTGGTCAGGAGAGCCGGGCCATGAAGTTCTGGCAGAGAACCATTTGGCTTCCACCTCACATCCTCAGCAGTGGCCTAGGGCTGATGGGGAAAGGGTGTCAAATCAGAGCCCCTTGATCAAACTTCCAGCAGTACCCTGGGATGGACAAAATGTTAGAGCTGAGGGATCTCTTGACCTGACTGCAAGGCAGACACCGTGCAAAATGAAAAGCCTAATGCTCCTCTCTTTACCCAAGTGACTCCTCAGGATGCTCCTGTCAAAGCCGAGACATGTAAATTTTTGTGGATGTGTCTGACAACCTTTCATAAACTGAGGCCTTTCTGGCAAGCAAGGCTGCTGGAGAATTCCATTCAGCTCCATTTTAGTACTCTAAATCAAATTGCTAATCTGAGTTAAGTGGTAACACTGGTTTTTTGAGATCGCCCTTGTGTTTCCATACATGACCTGACCTAGAGACAAAGGTATTTTCATTAAAAAAGAAATCATGGTACCACAATGATTGGTTGGCCACTAAATTCTTTTGACACCAATACTTTTCTTGTAAGACAGCTGGGTGTGAGTTTCTGCAATCGTCTTTCTTTAGCTGTACCTCTATTGGAGAAGAACAACTACATGAAAGACAGTAAATGAAAGTATTACAAATTAGTCACAGCTGAAGTATATGTGAATTTTTGGTCACTCAGCACTTGGGCAAGGCTGCAGTAAAATCAACTCTGTCCAAACCATGCTTTTCTTTACAGACATGCAAAACACCTCTGTCCCCGAAGTCACTGTGATGAAATCAAAGAAATTTGGAGAAGGTGGCAGCTCTAGGAAAGCAGCTTGTTTGGCAAGGAACTTCCTTACAAAGAACATCAGCTTGGAGATGCCCTCTGAGGAGGTCGTATACAAACAGAGCACATCCATTCTGACCTCCGAGGGGTTGTACAATGCAATCAAAGTGGTCAAGGTGACAAAAGACACAGAGGTGACCTGCACGGCCAAATCTGACAACAGCACGATAACAACAGAGCCAGGTACAGTTTGGTGGCACAGCTGTCACTAATTTCTGGAGACTGTGGCCTGTGGGGCTTTGTGTTCTCCTTCTTGACACCACAGCCCTGGGCAGCCAGCAGAAATGACAAAGTCATTTGGTATTTCAGCAGGGAGAGCTGAAAGATGTTTCAAACCATCTGAAAGAAACAGGTTCAAGTTTTTTATTTCTTGGAGAGACCATATTTGGCAAAAAAGAGAGAAGACACAATCAATTTGTTCCAAATGTGAATTTCCTTCTGACTAAATATCTTACCCTGTAGCAGCAAACCTGCTGCAGCACAAGCTGTAACAGCCTTTGTAAAACCTACAAAAAAGTTAAAGATTGGGTGTGTTGTATAAATTGTTATATTTTGGGGGTCTGTTTTCATAGTCCCCCAAAATATAACAATTTATTTTAATTTGAAGGTGATTCAAATACTAAAACAAAAATATTGTAGGAATTCTTCTGTTTCCTGCAATGCATAGAGAAATTGTCTCCTCAAAAAGACTGTTGGAATTAATGACTGATCATCTGAGCCACATCCTCGTCATCTGAGCCCCAACTCTTCTCAAGTTCCTACAGGAAATGTCACATGAACATTTATTTTAATCCTGCATAACACATATGTTATATAGTTTAAAATGCCTTTTCTTTGTCAGCTACAGAAGAGGAGGCTGAAGAACCAGTAACAGGGGCCAGCGCCAAGGTTTGCAACAGCACAGACCCCTCAGCACAAAGTGAGTGACCCAAACAGGCTGTGAAGTGACATTGCTATCTGGGGGTTAGAGACATGGAAATGTATTTTCTCCAGGGCAGAGGAATGAGAACACAACACCTTCAGCAGACACCAGCTGCTGTTCCAAGGCAGCTCCTGCAGTTACACACAAGCCCCAGGAAGCAAAAAGCAATGCAGACAGACCCTGGGCTCACCTGTTGTTGCCATGTTCTCTATCGTCTGTTCCTTTGCTGCTCTTCCTTTCCCTTAAACTGTCACCTGTGGGTTTTCCCACTTTCTGCCAAGTTCACAACATCAACAACCAGACCATGATGTCTCCCCTCTTTTCTGGTCACTGAGCAGATGCTGAAGGGCAGAGGGTGAACATGCTGTCCATGGCTGTGTTGGGTTTGAGAGTCCTGCTGGCAAAGAGCATCGCCATCAACACCCTCATGAGTATCAAGTTGTTTCTTTTCTGAGGTAAGGGAGCACCCAGCTACCAAACAGTGGTTCATAGGCCCCAAGTCATTAAATGCAGTTTAAACCTCCCATTGCTCTTCCAGACATGAGGAATGAAGGCAAGAGGAATCTGAAGCAGAGCAGGAAAGAAGGTGAACCAGCAGCACAAGGGGCTTGAACAAGCAGGGGCAGAGCTGCTGACACAGACTACCCAGGACACAAGGCAGCACCTTCCCCTGAAGACACTGAATACTGATCATTCCTGCCTGGCTGATTTACACTGAAGAGTTCTAAGTGCTTTTGCTGTTTCCTCTCCTCTGAGAACTGAGGAGAGTGCATTTATCCTCATCCTCCTGCTCAGCAGATCTCCCCACTCTTCTGGCATTTGCACACACACAAGTGTCCAACCTGCTTCAAGAGCTTTGAAAACTCCAGTGCTCACTCTAGATACATGGCCTTTGAAGAGCTCCTTTCCCAGGCATGTTGTGTTACTGCCTGGAGAACTGCAGTATTACTGCTGAGGGAATTCAAAGCCAGGAGTTGCCATATAGCTATTGATTTAGACAGCTTCAATAACAAATAATGTGTATTGCAGATGAGAAGAGCTGTGTAGGATCTGAAGTGATTCAATTCAACCAGATAATGTTCATTTCTTTATTAAGCCTGTATTTCTTCTGCCAAATATATCTTATGTGCATTTTAGGTTCCTGTACGTGGAATGAAAATAAAGTTGTACTCAGCCAAAATGCTGTGGGTTTTCTGTGCTCTTTCTTCTGAAGCTGCAGATTGCTGAAATCCAACTCATCTAAAGCCCATTGGGATTAGAAATACAGCTTTGATAACATCGATTCCTGCTGGCTGAATTTGTCCTTTCCAGACTCTGTGCAGGGAAGTGTCTCTCTGGCACATTCAAGAGCCACAGTGAGGAGAGTCCTTGCTGAAGGCATGAGGCAGGAAAATGCTCCTATCAGCAGAGAAGAAACCCTGTTGTTGTTTTGCACTCAGTGGTAGGAGGAAGAGGCCACCAAAAAATACTATCAAGTGGTTTGATGGAGTGATAGTTCCCATGGCAACTTGGTTCTTCCCTAACAGAGCCCAGCACACACCTTCCCCAGCTCATAGCCCTCTCACAAGCTACAGGCAGGATGCTGTGGCCACCATTTCTGACTCAGTTACCCCAGGCAGGATTAACCCTCCCCTGCTTTTGAAAACACAAGCTAACCACATCCTGAGGGGAAAGAAGTTGTTTCTCCCCCTTACTGTGTTCCTGCTAACTTCAGCAGATGCTCTACAAAGGACACAGCAAGGTATGCAGCATTAAAGTTTGTCAGGTCAGACCCTCGGGGCCTGCAGACACCCAATAGTAGTAAGGTTGTGTTACTGTGGTTCATTACAGAGAACAGGACAGAATCTGCAGCTCTCCCAGCCGAAATCAGCTGAGGAGAGTTTTGTAGATGTGAGAAACAATGCTCGCTTTGAAAATTTCTATGATTTATTAAACCTTAACAAAATACAACAGAAGACTGAATAAGGAAAAATTACAGCCCAGGCACTTTGGAACTAAACTGCCAAGTGCTCTGCCACTCGATGGCTGCTCTGCCTTTTATACCCCTGGTGCTTCATCTGGGAACCCTGGCCCCTCCCACTGTCTGCCAATCAACTCTTCTTCACCATCCATTGGTGGAGACTGCTATCTTTCCCCTTGATTGGCGGTCAGGTGTTGCCATAGTAACAAATCAGCCCGCCCCCAAATGCCCCAACTCCCAAGGCCATCCTGTGACAACAATGGAAGGGGAGAGGAAAGAGGACGATGGGAGAACTTTTCACAATAATATATATGAAGATCAACTGTCAGAGTGCATCCCTCTTTGGGTTCCCCAGGGAGAGAGAAAGATGTAGAGATTGAATTAAAGCCTTTAGAGAAATTCAAATATATTAAGCCACATAAATATGAAGTAGAAGTATAGACTTTAGTTTTAAGTACAAAGTCTTAAGTGCCTCAATAATCTCCTAGCTAGCACAGAGCCCAGAGCCCCAAGGCCTGGTGACTTAGCTTTAGACATGCCAAAAACATCACTCACAGTACTAGACAGAGTAGGTACAATTTTTATGTGAATGAGATAGAAGCTTTTATGTTAATTTATCGGCTATTGATGGAGCGACGGGAAGACTGATTCATGATCAGAATTCGATTTTACTGAGGTTTTCCAAGTCTTATATACCATTTCAGAGAGGTTAATCATTTCTACTACAATAATTAGGTTAGAAGATCATACAAGCAACTCATGCATTATACAACATCTTTATCCTAGAGGGTTGATTGAATCTTTTCCCTTAAACAGGTTTTAATCCCATCTTCTCATAAGCTCAAAGTTCTGTTTTTCCTTGCCACGGCATCCTAGTCACCAGACTAGTTATACTAATTAAGTCTGTCTTACTCTCAGACTTGCGTATTCCCACATTAATTGATAATGTACTATATGATAGAGCTTTTTCCATTAACAGATATGCTATGTGTGTAGGTTTTGTGTAAGGTTTGATACAATTCTTCATAGTTTTTTCGTAGTTTTACACACTTTCAAAGTTTGCTTTAGATCGGTGTAGAAAGAACGTTTAGAGTCGTGTTCTTAGTTAATGGAATAACACATAGATAAGGATATGAATACTCATTTATTGTTTATGGATAAAAATCCCTGTTTTGGGGACAATGGCATTGATTAATCGCTTCCTCGAGGATTGATCCATCCTCCTGCCATCTAGAAGAGAGAATGGGGCTCTGCCTGGGAGCCGTGGCCAGGACTTTGTCAGGTATCACCACTTGGGGGGTGCAGCTGCTGCTGCCGCGGCTGTTACAACAGAAGCCTTTGCTGCTGCGGCTGCTGCTGCAGAGAACTCTGCTTGAAACAGGACTCTGGGTCAGGAATCTGCCTTTTCCCTGTGGCTGGAACCCCTTGTCAATCTGCCTTCCCCCCGTGGCTTGAATTCCCTGTTATTATGTTATTGCCCCTGAGGTTGGAACTCTCTGTTGAGCTGCTTCTATGCTCCACTGGGACTTTAAGTAGTGTAATTCTTAGTAAAACTGCATGCTTAGAACTCTTACCTTCGAGACTGATGCGTTTATATAATAAACACCTTGGTAATAACAAGAAAATGCTCTTGGCCTTTTAATACCCTATGCCCATGAATAACTCGACAATCAATAAAGCTTTCCTTAACATACACATATTCATTAACATACAAATATTCATCCCTCAGTTATGAGAGCCAACTACCACATTACTCATCTCTAACAGTAGAGAAAGGGTTCTGCACATTAAAATACACTCTCATAAAAGAAACACATTTGCATGTGGAATTATCCTGATATCTGAAAAAACAATTAAAAAAGTTCCTGGTAAAATTAGCTCTATTGGTGTAAACTGAACTTCTTTCTCTGATCACTCCTGCTACCTTCTGGCCAAAGTTTTTATTGTTCTCCCAACATATTCAATTTCATGAAATCCTGTAAATACCTCAAACAGGAAAATAAACACATGGGAAAAAAACCCAAAAAAAACCAAAACAACAACAACAACAACAACAACAACAACAACAACAACAACAAAAAAAAAAAAAAAAAAAAAAAAAAAAAAAAAAAAAAGGCAAAAACCCACACACACCCAGCAGGAGGGCAGCAAGAGCTTCAAGCTGTGCTCCTGCTGCCCCACCTCTCCCCCTCAGTGCTGTCACAGACAGAGGGAGGGACCAGGAGGGACTGGGCCTGAGTGCAGTGACAGAGGCGCAGGCAGGGCAGGTGTGGGCAGAGCTGTTGTGCAGGCAGAGAGAAGGTGCAGAGAGGCCAGAGAGAGCGGGCCTGGCCATGTGGAGTGCCCTGTGCGTGGGCTTATTGCCCATTGTAGGTAAGTGAAGGCCAGTGCTGCTGGCCCCAGGAGCTGAGCGTGGCCCTGTGCTCTGCACGGCTCTGGGCAGCTGTGCTGAGCGCTTGCAGCCGCACCTGTTCCCACCTCCAGCTGCCCAGCCATGCCTGTGGAGCACGGGGAGAGCAGCCCTGCTCCTCTGCTGCCTCTGAGCTCGGCACCTCCATCCAAGCTGCCTCCTCTGCAGCCTGGCCACACGCAGGACACCTCCCTGCTGCACTCCCATCTTGGGACTCAGCGCTTTGCCCTGCCCCTGGACACTCTGCTCCTGGGCCACTGCGGCCCCTGTGGCACTGACCAGCTGGAGGATGGCAGCACAGGGACTGAGCCCCAGTGCCCGGGACAGCCTTTGTCTCTCCTGCCCTCATCTAGAGCAGTTTCAGGGACAGGAGAGTGGCTTCCTCACCATCCTGTCTGGGCAAGAACAAAGGGATTTGTCCCCCTGTGGTGAAAATCGTTTGTGCTTCTTTGGGGTAAATGAGAGAAAGTTTCCTGTCTGACAGGAAAAAGGAGGGAAGGAAATGTGAAGTCTCCTTCCTTGTGAGCCTTGAGAGCTGCTGCCATCTCTGTCCATCTGTGTCAGCTGGCTTCAAAGAGGAGGATTTTTTCCTCCCACTGTTGCAGTGCCATTCCAAAGCCCCACCAGCATTGCCCTGACCTTTGCAGAATCTTGGAGTGACTGTGGCTTATTCTTGCTCTCTGCAGCAGTCACTGGGCAGGTGACCTTGGAGCAGCACCCCAGGGAACTGACTGTGCAAGTGGGAAATTCAGTGACCTTTGAGTGCAGCATGAGGAGAGGTGATATGAACAACTACGTCATGTACTGGTACCGTCAGAGTCCATGGGGTGCTCCGGAATGGATTTGGAGGGGCCGTTACATCTATAGAGAAGGTTTCCGAGATCGCTTTGTGGGATCACTTGACGAATCCGAGAACAGATCCACACTGCAAATCCTGGCAGCAAAGCAAGGGGATGCAGCAACTTATTACTGTGGAGCAGCAGGCACCCTGGAACAGGTCTGCAGCAGAGTGAACCAAAAACCAACAGATGGGGAAGACAGATCTGTCTGCATTTCCTTCTAGCTGCTGCTCCCCGGGGCTCTTCTCAGGCAATGCCAGGTGCAGGAAACATCCCTCTGCCTTGGTGGCACTAAAAGGCCCTGGAGGGAGGGGTGGTAGAATGGCTGGTCCCATTTATGGTGCAGGAGGATCTGTTCTGGGAACTGCCAAGGCTGTTTGGGGAAGTGCAAGTTCCGTGGACATGTCCTGGGCTCCTGTGCAGCACAGCCTCATGTTTCCTTGGTGCCTTGCCTTGTCTTGCAGCCCTTTTCCCAGGACTCCCAGTCCAGACTAGGAAAGTGGGAATTGTGCTTAGACACATTTACAGCCTCCTAAAAGAAGACAAAGGGTCTTGCTGAGTGAGGAGAGAGTGAATGTTGTGCATACTTCATTCAGTTGTACTTTCAGCAATGAATTCCCTGGAAAACCTTCTGCATAAAATCTTTTGTTATGGACTTGACAAGTGCTCAGTGACATGGATTGTCTAAGTGTACACACTCCTGAACATTGCTTTCTCCCCAACCCTCAGAGCTGTGCCATTCTGTGGTCACAGGGAGAGTCCTGAGCCCTGAGCTGAGGAGGAGGACACAGGGCAGGGAGTGTCCTGGCTCTGCTGAGCCACCTGGTCCCTGCAGACTCCTGGGTTGCTGTTGGGAAAGATGGGACAGGAAGGGCTTATGGATATGATTTTCTGATAAGAAATAGTGGAAATATAAAATCTGTGAGTGAAATAGAAATGAAGGGCAGCTTTCAGATGTAGGCATGGCAGGCAGGAAGACGGTGATTAACTGGACATAGGTTGAAGGACAGAAAACAAAAGGACCCAAGAATGCAGTCTGTCCCCACCCTGCCAAAGCATCAAGGAAAAAGCAGTTAAGAGGAGTAGTCTTTAGAGTTTAGAATATAGGATGATATGGTAATTTAGTAGTTCTCATAGGCTGAATGCAACGTTTGTAGGTTTTGTATCTTGCTAGCGCAGGTTGGTCACTGTAAATTAGAATATTCAACACAAAGGAGATATAATGTGTTGTAATAAGGTCCTCGCCCTCCTACTTCTTACCTCTTCGTCGCTTCTCTTCCCTTCTTCCTGCTTGAATGCCTCTTTGCCCCTTCTCTTGCCTGCTCTCTCCCTCTGCTTCTTCTACCTCCCTCTCTCCTATTGGCATGACTCCAGCAATTTTCTTACTTCTCTTACCCCTCTTATCTTTTTCACCTCCGTTACCTCATACCCCCCCTTCTCTCTCTCCCTCTCTTTTTGGGGCTTCGCTTCAGCTGAGGCTGGTGGCTGAAAGCAGCCCTTTTTACCCACGGCCCTTGCAATAAAACCACATGTTTCTGAAATATCTCAGGTCTGCAGAGTTCCTTATCCCTGCCACCCACGGATATCCCTACAGGTCTCCTTTGCTGATGGGCAGGGGTGTAAGAGGGCTGTGACAGGAAGAAGCAGCCAGAGAAGTATCATCACTGGGGAGCAAGAGGGTGCTGGGTCAGAGTGCAGGGAGCAGGGTGAGGAGCACTTTGGCTTAGGGGAGCCCTGGCCAAGCCAAGCTGAGATCCCGGAGTTTCCTGTGTGGGAGCAGCAGCTCAGCAGAGCTACATCCAGAGGAAGGACAAGCTGACAGCCTCCCCAGTCACCTCTAAAGTCCCAGCAGAAGCTTGCGAGATTGCCTGAGAGAAAAGCCAGGGCTGGCCCCTTGGAGACACATCACCTTTTGCCCACCACAGCATTTCCTGCCAAACAAAGAGTCTGTTCTTGCACCACACAGAGTGAGAGACACCCAGGAGGGCAGCAAGAGCTGCAAGCTGTGCTTCTGCTGCCCCACCTCTCCCCCTCAGTGCTGTCACAGACAGAGGGAGGGACCAGGAGGGACTGGGCCTGAGTGCAGTGACAGAGGCGCAGGCAGGGCAGGTGTGGGCAGAGCTGTTGTGCAGGCAGAGAGAAGGTGCAGAGAGGCCAGAGAGAGCGGGCCTGGCCATGTGGAGTGCCCTGTGCGTGGGCTTATTGCCCATTGTAGGTAAGTGAAGGCCAGGGCTGCTGGCCCCAGGAGCTGAGCGTGGCCCTGTGCTCTGCACGGCTCTGGGCAGCTGTGCTGAGCGCTTGCAGCCGCACCTGTTCCCACCTCCAGCTGCCCAGCCCTGCCTGTGGAGCACGGGGAGAGCAGCCCTGCTCCTCTGCTGCCTCTGAGCTCGGCACCTCCATCCAAGCTGCCTCCTCTGCAGCCTGGCCACACGCAGGACACCTCCCTGCTGCACTCCCATCTTGGGGCCCAGCGCTTTGCCCTGCCCCTGGACACTCTGCTCCTGGGCCACTGCGGCCCCTGTGGCACTGACCAGCTGGAGGATGGCAGCACAGGGACCAAGCCCCAGTGCCCAGGACAGCCTTTGTCTTTCCTGCCCTCATCTAGAGCAGTTTCAGGGACAGGAGAGTGGCTTCATCTCCATCCTGTCTTGGCAAGGACAAAGGGATTTGTCCCCCCATGGTGAAAAGCCTTCCTGCTTCTTCGGGGGAAATCAGAAAAAGCTTCCTGTCTGACAGGGAAAAGGAGGGAGGGAAATCTGGAGTCCCTTCCTTGTGAGCCTTGATCGCTGCTGCCAGCTCTGCCCATCTGTGTCAGCTGGCTTCAGAGAGGAGGATTTTTTCCTCCCACTGGTCCCGTGTCATTCCAAAGCCCCACCAGCATTGCACTGACCTTTGCAGAATCTTGGAGTGACTGTGGCTTGTTCTTGCTCTCTGCAGCAGTCACTGGGCAGGTGACCTTGGAGCAGCACCCCAGGGAAGAGACCGTGCAAGAGGGAAATTCAGTGACCTTTGAGTGCACCATGAGGGGAGGTGATATGAGCAAATATTTCATGCACTGGTACCGTCAGGGCCCATGGGGCACTCTGGAATGGATTTACCGTGAGGGTGATATATATGGTGAAGGTTTCAAAGATCACTTTGTGGGATCTGTGGAGAGCTCCAGGACCACACTGCAGATCCTGGCAGGAAAACAAGGTGATGCAGCAACATATTATTGTGGAGCAGATCCACTGTGGAGCAGCTCTGCAATAGAGTGAATCAAAAACCAACAGATAGGGAAGACAGATCTCTCTGCATTTCCTTCTAACAACTGCTCCCCGGGGCTCTTCTCAGGCAATGGCAGGTGCAGGAAACATCCCTCTGCCTTGGTGGCACTGAAAGGCACTGGAGGGAGGGGTGGTAGAAGGGCTGGTCCCATTTATGGTGCAGGAGGATCTGTTCTGGGGACTGCAGAGGCTGTTTGGGGAAGTGCAGGTTTAGTGCACATGTCCTGGGCTCCTGCCCAGCACAGCCTCATTTCTCCTCTGTCCTTTGGCTGTCAAGTCATGGGATTATGGAGATGTGTTCCAGTAGCTTCCAGAGTGCTGTGCTGCATGGAACCAGGCCTTTTAGGAAAGCCAGATCAGCAGGGATGACATTTCTCTGGGTGGCTGCTACAGAGCTCCTGGTCAGGGAGAAGAATTCGAGAGTGGGTCGTGTGTTGACTGTGGTTCTCCTGCAGGTGCTCAGCAAGCTGCTGTCTCAGTGCTCCTACTCTTCAGTTAGATGGGCGCAAATATGCAATTGAGGCTTGTGGGTTGAGATAAGGACAGGGACATGTTGCAGGTGTGCCAAAATGAGCAAATTCATGGACCTGGAGAAATTTTTTTTGTTAATTAAATAAGAGTGGGAGAATGAAAAAAAAAAAAGACACAGTGAAAAATCTTTCATCTACCCAATCATTGCACAAGTTAGGGGAGTGCAACTACCAGTGAATTAAACATTTTCTCTGCTACTCCTTCCTGCTCTTGCCCTTCTCCTTCTCCAGAGTATTGACTCCACCCTAGAGGAGACATTTCTCCAGGAAGTTTTCAGCTTTCGTTCTTTGCATTGACTGGAGTTCTTCACAAACTCCACCTGTGTGGGACTGTAGTTCACAGTGCAGTCCTTCAGGAGCAGACTGCTTCAGTATGGGTACCTGCAGGTTGTCACAGAAAAGCTGCTGTGACATGGGCTTCTTCTCCCATGAGACCATAGTTCATGTCAGGACCCAGCTCCAGCATGAGCTCTTCATGAAATCTCCAGTTGCTTCTGTGTGGTGAATTCTATGGGCTGTAGGGTTAATATCTACTCCACCATCACCTGTCATCACCTGCACCACCATGGACTTCCCTGTGCCCATTAGGGCTATTTCCCAGCCCTCTTTCCTCAGGGACACTCAGCATGGCTTTGGGAAGTGGGAGTCTTGTGTAGACACGTTTACAGCATTCTACAGTAAGACAAAGGGTCTTGGTGGATGAGAAGAAGGTGGATGTTGTGTGCTCTTCATTTAACTGTGCTCTCAGCACTAACTTCCCTGGGAACCTTCTCAACAAAGTCCTTTTTTATGGACTAGAAAACAGCTCAGTTCCATGTTTCTTTCAGGAGTAGATATTGTGGGCTCCATCCTCTTCCCTTGGTCTCTGAGAAATGGAATTCCTGAAGGTGGATCTGGCTTCTGAAGCATGAGGGGAATAAAGCATTCAGGACCTCATCCCTGTCCCATGTCCTGTGTCACCTGGTCCCCATCCCATTCAGCAGTGGGGCCACCTCTTCCCAGCCTCGTTTATCCATGCAGCCTCCTGGCATGTTGACCTGACTCCTTGCTCACTGGGGAGGAATGTTCTTCAGGTCAGTGCTGCTAACACTGGGGACTACTGTGTCCCCTGCTGGGCTCCCAGGACTGGGAAAGACATGGACAGAGAAACAAATGCAGTGATGGGGCATGAGGACAAGGAAGCAAACACCTGACATAAAAGGAGAGCCTGCGAGATCTGGCTGCTTTTAGTACAGACCAGAAATATCTGGCAGGGAAATTTGTCACACACACCCCTTGCAGTCCTCCAGCGCTGGCCTTTTGTTTCTGCAAGGGAGAAAGAAAGAACTTCTAGTCATCATTTCTCAATTGAATTTCCTCCCATCTACTCTGCCCAGGATTGCAGCCTAGATCAACAAGCCGTGGCCAGCAATAGACTTGTCAAGCTCTAGGAAGCAGCCACTAGGACCATCAAATGAGAATATTAGGTCTTCCCCTTCTTTCCAAGGCCATACGTCTCTGTAAATAATAAAAAAGAACTTCTCTTGATAATACTGGTCTAAGCATCATCTCATGTCAAGGAACTTACAGACATTGCAAAGGAAGTTTTCTCTTCTGCCTGAGGCAAACACATCCTGCAGGAATGCAGCTGGGTTGGGGGTTAGGTTTGTCCCTTTTCCAGTCTAAGAAGCTGTCACGGCTTCTTCAGCACTGCTCTCTTGCTACAGTGTGACTCTGCACCCCCCTGCCCTGCTGGGACATCCAGCCCTTGCCTGCCAGGGACATCCTGCCGTTTCATCTACCAGTCCAGGAGTTTCTATTGTTCCAGCTTGGTACTTTTGGTGCTCTGAGGATCCTACAGGGGCACCGAGACTAAAGTGCCCTGGGTTTTTGTAAAGCAAAGCCCTCAAGAGCCTTGGTACTGTTTTGTTATTACTACTGTAGTCGTTGTTTTTGTTTGTTTTGTTATACATACTGGTAAAGAACTCCTATTTCTATCCTCAAATCTTTTGCCTAAAAGCCTCTAACTGCAAATTTATAATTGTAAAAAGGGATGGGGTGCGGGGGGGGGGTGGTGGGGTGGGGTGGGAGGGGGGTGTGTGTGAGTGGTTTATATTCTCCATTCCAAGGAAAACTCCAGCTTTCCCTGGCAGACACCTGTCTCCCCTTACCAAGACAACATGTGACTGAGTTTCACAGGATCAAAGAAAGTGTGAAATTGAAAAATGATTCTTTTAAACAAAGAAGGCTTAAAAATGATGGGAAAAGATTTTTTAATGCAGGCTGCTTTGATGGGACATTGGGTGATTGTTTTACAAAAACAGATAACAGATTCAGACAAGATATACGGAAGAATATTTTTTGAACTTATAGTGATGAAATAGATCGCCACAAGACATTGTATTGGTTCCAAACGTGAAAGCATTTAAGATCAGATTCAGTATGACCAGAGCAACCTATTTATCTTGGTTTGAAAGACAGGTGCCTGCCAAGGAAAGTAGGAACTTGCCTTGCAATGACATATGACACCCTTAGCTCCAAATCATTATAACTTTGAAATTATGGGACTTTCTGGGACAGATATGGAAAAAGGAATAACAGTTCTTTACTAGTACATATAACAACTCAAACAAACAAGAAGAACTACAGCAGCAACAACAACCAGACCCAGACACGCAGTCACAGCCTTCTCCTGGCCGCAGGCACTTTCCCCTTTGGTGCAGTTCCGGTCACAGCCAGCAGGGGCGCTGGTGGCTCCCGGCCGGGCAGGGCGGGTGCGCTGATTCCTCCGAGCCTGCAGGGGGCGCTGTGTCACGAGCTCAGTGGTGTCTCTGCATGTGGGTAATGGCGGGTGGGCAGGCAGGAGAGATGGAGAAGAGGCTTCTTATAAACCCACAGGAGCAGCAGGTCCCAGTGCCCCTCCAGATGGCAAAATGAGCTGTAGCAGGAACCTTGAAGCAGCAGCTGGAATGACAGAGGCAAACACCCCCAGAGTGGCAAAGAGTAACAAAAACTCCAGCGCTGCAACAGGAGCTGTGGGATTTGAGGCAGATATCGAGTATCACGTTAAAGTATAGCAACAATCCCTGAAGCAGCAGCAGAAAACAGCAGGGCTGGGCAGTGGCAGCCGGACTCCCGCAAACAGCCGGGAGACGCTCCCTCCAGAGCGGGTAGAGGATCAGGGGCCAGCATTTCCCCTGAGGCATCTGAACTGATGGTGAGCGTGCCTCCCAGTGAGATTGGTGTAGAAGAGGAACCAGTTTAATGACCACTCTTGTGAGCAAAGGCTCAGCCATGGTAGGAGGAGCAGTGGAGGTCAGAAGTCGGTGGTGGTAGTAAATTTTCCCCCAGCAGCAGCTCGGCACCAAGACTAAGACCACCAATCCTCCAATCCCCAGAGCCAGTGCCAGAAAGGAGCTGAGCCCAGCTACCTGACCTCCAGACCAAATCTTGCAGTATCTCTGCACTTCCCAAGAGAAAACCCCCCAGTTCAGAGTGTAGCCAACTGCACGCTGCCCCTTTCCCCCCTTCCCAGTCACATTTCTTGTCTCCAAAGTGTGGTCATTATCATCTCTTAGGCAACAAATGGGAGAAAAATGCCCTGAGAGAAAGAAAAGGAAAAACAAAAATCTTAAACTCCAACACCTGTTAAAGTTGAAAACTTCCCTGATTGCTACAGGAGGATTACACTAAATGACTTTTCAATTTCACTTCCAACTCAAACTATTCTCTGATTTTAAATCTCTCTATATTTCTGTACACTGAGGAGTCACGTGATGGTCCATATCAGCTGCAGAGATGAGAATGTGCTTGAGAATCTTTCCCAGGATCACAGAGGGCATGAATATTGAAGATGCCTCACTTATACAAAGAGGGCTTCAAGGAAAGATGATGACAGACTTTTTAACACAGCCTGAAGCAAAAGGATGAAAGGGCAACAGTTTGACCGAAAAAGAACTGCAGAAAAGTTGCATGGAAGAAATTGTTTATCATTAGGTGTTTACAGCTGTTTACAGCTTTTTTTGCTTTGTCATGGTGTTGGAAAACATACCAAAGTTAATTTTTTTTTTTTTTTGATAACTTTAGTCAGGTTTGTTTGCCTTTGCCCAGGTGGGAAAGAATTGAAGTATCTTTTCACGGCATTATTCCACCAGGTGAGGCCTTCTAAACTAAACATCTCAACAGACTGGGAGCAGCACAGAAGATTCACAAAAGATAATGACCATCAAAGGCCAATAATGAACCATGAACTCCAAACATCACCCCTTGCACGGTCAGAGGCACCTGCCCTGGGAAAGGAGAGGTAAGAATGAGGACCTAATTAGCATTGGAGGCCAAGATAAATTCATATCCAGTAGGTAACCAAATACTAAGTTCTGCAATTGGGATTAATGAACACCAAACGAATCAATTTCCATGGGGTTTGAGTGCATAAATATCTGAAAAAATCTGCTAATAGTCATGTCTCATGGAATAATTCTCTCTGCACACCCAGGCTATGTGTGGATGAAATTATTTCTGTTGCACATTGTGACCAGAACAACATCCTGGCCAGAATAAAATAATGCCTTCATTTTCTAACATTAAAAATGTTTTTGGAGGGTTTTTGTTTTTCCTAGAGTTTTGGCAGCAATGCCAAGGGTGGAACAGACTGGAAGTGTTACATCAGCACATTTCACAGCTTTCCTGCAGGATTCAAGGAATAAGGAGAAAAAACCAATTTGACACACTCAAGGGAGCAGCAGACAGACATGCCCATGTTAGCAATGGGAAACAGCAGCACTGCTGTGAAACCAGTGGCTAAAAATGAGAAACACACCTCTGTCTTTGTGAACAATAACAGTGCAAACAGGATGAAATCTTGATATTTGCTTTTTGTGTCTTTGTGAAAAACGAGTTCCACTCTTTTAAAAAAATTTTACAAGTTTAGTAAAAAATTAAGAAAATAGACAAATTAGGAGACAGAATAAAGTGAAGCCTCTCGGCTGAAGGGGCTTGGCACAAGGTGCGCCTGAAGCCCACCTCACCCTTTTAGGACTTCTATCTTTAAAGAGTGCTGTGTTGAATATTCAATAGATGTTAATCAAACATTCTTCTTTTGATCAGTTTTAACTACTCCAGATTATCTTATCTAATAGATTTATTTTGTGGGTGGTTCCACTCAGTCTGTTTACATGGCTGTAAATTTTCTTCTGAGGTTCTCTGGTTCTTTTCATTTGGATAAGAAAACAGAAAGTTAACAGTTTTTTATGAAGGGTCACAAGGTTACCCCCCTCCCATAACTCTGGCTTGGTGGTTTAAACGTTAAAAAGAATAGATTTAAAAAAAAAAAAAAAAAAAAAAAACCCAGTCTTAACCCTCTGGTATAATCAGAAAATACACATTTATTAACCTTCTAAACTCTTATTAATAAAATAAAATACAATGTAATTATACCTATAGTAGTCATGTTAATATTTGTGAAAAGCCAAGTGTATAATATGTATTTTTAACAATCTTCTAACTGCATCTGAGAATTAGGAAAATGCTCCACAGTTCCGGGCGACTATTAATCAGTATGATTAAGGTAAGACAAAAATGAAATTGAAAGCCAACTTCAGTCAAATATAACAAAGGCAAACAAAGTAAATTAAAGCACCATTAGCTGAACCAAAATGACTTCTGAATAATTCTTAAACGTGAACTGATTTTTTCTTTGGCATACAAATAGGCTTTCAGAAGAGAAATGCTTGAAAGTACAGAAAGATTTAGGCAATACAGAATGAAAATAATTTGAAAATTAATAACCCTGAGTGGTACTCCCCAGAAAAACCTTAAGCTATTTCACTCTCTCTTGTTGTGTGTTAAAAAAACCTCAATAATCAGATCCTTTCTCTGAGACACTTCTAACAGCAATACTCCTTTCCAAATTGTCAGAGCAATATTTTACAGAGATTAACACTAACTGTCCAGTCTGCCAAAAAAGCAAGGATGATAATGGCACTTTTAGTGTAGACAATCCTCTAGAACAGTATTAGATGTTCAGAAAAAGAGCAGGGTAGAGGGACAGGAAAACAAAAGGCACCACTACAAAGACATGAAAACGAGACATCACCTGGCACTGGAAAAACCCACAAATGTTTTTGTAGAACTATCTAGCACAGTGCGAACTACGTACCACAGTGACTGAAAACAACTGAACCACCACACACAAACTGTCTCCCTCCCTTCTCTTTTCCTTTCCAAGGCAGAAACATGATGGTCCTACTTTGTCTTTTTTTCCTCAGACAACTCTGTGCACATCCACCAATTTGATTCCCAGAATTATGTAAATATCAGACCTTAGGGGAGGCCCCTACATCTTGAGCATCATTTTGCCCTGATTTCTATGCCTCTATGGTCCTCCCCTGGCTAGCTGTGGACCTCGGGGCGGGGGGAATCTGGGCTAGGATGAAGATAAAAGACAAAGGCGCTCTTATTCTTCATGGGAAACGATCCCATAGGTTTAATGTAGAACCTACTCCTCAAAGACCAGGAGAAAAGAGGACAGGACCCCTCATCTGAGGAGTTTTAAGCCCTGAGAGGGAGGGGAAGGAAGAGGAGAGGCACCCAAGTTTGTCTGCTTTTCATTGTTTGTACTTTATTTTCACGCAGCTTCATGAAAACTACATATATTTTTAGAACGTATCTATTTTGTTTACATATTTCTCTTCTGGGAGGAGAAAGATGATTGATGGTGACATTCATCAATGAGGTCGAAGAGATTGGCTACCTGTGTAGCCAATCTTTTGCCTTCTGATCAAAGTATATATAAGACGGAGTCAGAAAAATAAAGAACAGAACTGTCACGCTGACCTTTCTGTGCCTGTCTTGTTCTTTCGTGTCCCTAACAGCAACAGGGGAGGGGGTCAGTTGACCAATGGGGGTGGACCCAGGGGAAGGGGAGATACAGAGGGTAAAAAGCAAAGGAGAGGTGCAAAGATATACGGGAAGGTATAATCAAAAAACATCCCGTGCAAAATGAACCAATATTTTGTGCAATACAACACTGTTGCCCTGTGGGTACTGCCTGGTTTATCTTTTTTTCTTTTCCTTCAGCACTGTGAGTAGGGCTCATGGGCGTGTTTCTCTGCTCCTTTGTCACTTGTGAGTCCAGAGCCAGTGTGTGCTGCACCAGGAGCCAGAAGCCAGGAGGACACTGGGCCACTCCCTTTGTGCGACAGCCTGACCCTGGGATGAGCCATCACTGTTGAGCTCTCCAAAGCAGCAATTCCCTGCCAAACCCAACTGTAATCTGCCACTGCTTCAGGGTATTTTTGCTGCACTTTAACTCAATAGCCCTTGTCTGCCCAGAACCACAGGGCTCATGCCACACTTTGTTTACCACCATGGGTATGCTCACCTCTGCCATCCCAGCCTGCTTCTCCAAGGTTCATGCTGCAGCTCATTTTGCTATTCCTGGGGATGTAGGAGTGGCTGATGCAGGGGGTTTGTAAAGGAAGCCCCTTCTCTCTCTCTTCCACTGCCAGAGCCACCATTACCTGATGAGGGAGACTGAGCTGCTGCAACAGCGCCCCCTGCAGGCTCGGGGGAATCAGCGCACCCGCCCTGCCCGGCCGGGAGCCACCAGCGCCCCTGCTGGCTGTGACCGGAACTGCACCAAAGGGATAGTGTCTACGGCCAGGAGATGGCTGTGACTGCATGGCTGGGTCTGGCTGTGATTGCTGCCAGAGTTGTTTGTTCGCCTTGTTAGATACATACATACTGGGAAAGAACAGTTATTCCTTTTCCCATACCTTTGTCTGGAAGCCCCATAATTTCACAAGTATAATGATTTGGAGGGAAGGGGATCATAGTCTCCATTCCAAGGGAGGTTCCTGCCTTCTTTGGCAGACATCTGTCTTTCAAACTAGGACAGCCACCGCCACCTGTGTGAAGCAGCACAGGCAGCAGATGGAGCAGCCACAAACTCACAAAGAGTACATTTATTTCCATGACCTTGCTAACCTGAGGGAATCCCTGAGCAACAGCCAGGCAGAGGCAAAGAGGACACTGACATCTAAACTGAGTTCATGCTAGAGGATCCCTGGAAGCAGTTCACCCTGAGCTATCAAGGGTAGTTCCAGCTGGAAGGTCACTTAAACAATTTATGATCCTCCTAAGTCTTCTGCTTTTAATGCATTATGCCAAACACTTCTAAAGCCATCCTGTTACATGCCAAGACTCCTGTCACACTACCATGAGTAGGCCCTAGAAAAGAGGTAGGGGAAATGAACTGCATTGTAAGAAATTCTTTGAAATAATACAAGAAGTGCTGATTATCTTCCTGCTTTCAATCCAGCTTAACTCCCTCAGAATTTTCAGAGGTGTCATGCAGTCCCCAAGTTCTCATTTATGACTCAACGTTTCTGATATTATTTTAGATCCTTCCTGGAAAGCCACACAGTGTTTCTTTATGTGGTATGTTAGGTCTTAAACCACTGAAGAAGTCATGTGACTGCCTGTATAATCCAAAATTCTGTGTAGCGGAATAGAAACAGTTTTTGCTATGAGATATATCATGGTGATTTTAGCAGGAGTATCACAATGATATAAACAGCATAGGGACCTGTACAAAAAGAAAAAGAGGAAAAAAATGGTGAGATATTTTGGAAAGAAAGGAGATGGGTGACTGTAAGGATTAAAGAAACAAATTGAACATTCTTTCTATATTGCCTTTTACCCTGGGAAGATAAAAGAGCTCGTGGGGATTCTAAAAGATGGAAGAAAGGGAGAAGATGAAAATTCTTTACTCAGTCAAGCTAACTTAAATCATTAAACTATTCAATTAACTTTTCCAGTTTTGAAAGTAAATTTACCACTGGATCCTTTTATGGACTTAAACCCATGGATTTATTAGGACTAATGGCTTTTCATCAACTGTTTCTACAACACTTTTGAGCAACATCAGGAAAAAGCGAGTTATTGGAATAAGTCTCAGCAGTGTGTGTATAGATAAGCTTATATTTGGACCAGGGACAACGCTCACAATTGTACCAAGTAAGTAACATTTCTTTACTTCTAAAACTTCATTTAAAATTGAGGTGGGGGTAAAAGAAGCAGTTTCATGGTTTGGGTTCACTGAAAGACTTTTCAGTGGCAATAATTCCATAAGTGCACTTGTTCTCCAGCCAGG
Source organism: Sylvia atricapilla (assembly GCF_009819655.1). Taxonomy (NCBI): domain Eukaryota; kingdom Metazoa; phylum Chordata; class Aves; order Passeriformes; family Sylviidae; genus Sylvia; species Sylvia atricapilla. The sequence goes on along the minus strand of NC_089166.1, from coordinate 2,691,432 downwards.
CTTTCAAGCCAAATCCTCAGCTTGGATCTGCTCAGGAAGGTTTCCCAGGAATAACTGGGCTGACTCTACAGAGCACCATTATTCCATGATCCACAAACACCAGCAAGGCACTACTTATCATGTGATAACTGATTCCCAGTTTGGGCAGCACTCTGGCTCCAATTTCCTGTCAAGTGTCCAACTCTCCAGTGGACTTCCACTGCCTGACTTGGGGCAGGAATGCAGAGCTCAGTGAAGAGCTCACAGTGGTGAGGAGCTTTGAGACAGATCTGTAACTGCCTGGTTTGAGAAGTTCTGGTCTGACACCGGCACCACACTCACAGTGTCCCCAGGGAAGTAACTCCACTGCCCTGGGGACAGAGGAGGAAGGAGCTTAAATAGCCTTGGACTGAAATTCTCACAAGAGCCTCATCTCCAAGAGCTCCTAGAATGGAAGACAATTGTCTCCCAGGTTGTGTGGGTTCTGAAAAGACCAGTGTGTGGAGTAGGGATTACAGGAAGCCAGAGTTATTCCGATCTTTCTTTGGAATTCCATGATGTACAATAAAGGTGCATGTCACCCCAAGAAAATTGGCCATTCTGAAGAAAGACCTCTTCTTTCCATGCTCTTCCATGATTTTCTTTTTCTCGCTAAAGACAGCTATTTTAAGAGGTGCACAGACTCTGGGATTCTGTTTGATAATAAAAGATGTTGCACCTTAACTATCCAAGTCACTTTTGAGAGTGCTGAAACAATTAGTTGAAGCCAAAATTTCCAGGATATGAGCAACCTGTCCTTTTTGATTCTGAATTTCTTTGGGAGCTACTAATATGCATTTTAAGATGTTTAGAGCACAAATACTTCATTAGCCAATCTTTTGAGAACACTCCTAAATCAAAATTACATAAAATAACAACCATTAGTGTCACTGTGGGATGCTCCAGGCATATTGTGTTTCTCTGAAGCTCAGTGAAGGGCAGAGAAAATTTTCCTTTTGGTTCAAGTTCAATTATTCCAGATTAATCATTCCTTGAAAATGCTAAGGCCCATTACATTTTAGAATAAACATATCCTCCTATGACTTTATAAGACTAAAGGGCAGGAGAAGTGCAAATTTCTGTCCAAAGAGATTGTCAGAATATAAACCAGAAATCCCTTCCAGAACCAGGCAGTGGTAAAAATCCATGGCTCTATTCTCAGGTAATGCAACCTGACGGGACTCGGGTGAGGCTTCTGGGCTCAGATAAAACAAATCCTCTGCTCCCTACAATTATATTGTGTACATTATTTCTTGCTGATGGTCTTGTCCAGGGAGCCATTGCAGAGAAGCAGCTTTTCTGTATTCTGGCTGTTTGGAAAGCCTGGTGAGGAGACCACATGAAAAGCCTTTCAAAGTCTTCTCAGAGAACACAGAATGCACAGGACTGACAGGCTCTGGCCAACCATGGTACAACACCTGGGAAGGAAATGTTTGCTATCTCTTGGCTGTCTGGTTGCTGTAGGTGTGGACAAGTGTGTGGTTCTGCCTGTTTGATCAGGAGAGCCGGGCCATGAAGTTCTGGCAGAGCACCATTTGGCTTTCACCTCACGTCCTCAGCAGTGGCATAGGGCTGATGGGGAAAGGGTGTCAAATCAGAGCCCCTTGATCAAACTTCCAGCAGTACCCTGGGATGGACAAAATGTTAGAGCTGAGGGATCTCTTGACCTGACTGCAAAGCAGTCACCTTGCAAAATGAAAAGCCAAATGCTCTTCTCTTTACCCAAGAGGCTTCTCAGGATGCTCCCATCAACGCAGAGACATGTAAATCTTTGTGGATGTGTCTGACAACCTTTCATAAACTGAGGCCTTTCTGGCAAGGAAGGCTGCTGAAGGTTTCCTTTCAGTTCCATTTTTTAATCTAAATCAAATTGCTAATCTGAGTTAAGTCCTGACATTGGTTTTTGATATCGCTGTGTTTTTCCATATACAACCTGACCTAAAAAGTTCATGCAATCGTTTCTATTACTTGTACCTCTATTGGTGAAAAATAATTACATAAAAGACAGTAAATGAAAGTGCTACAAATTAGCCACAGCTAGAGTATATGTGAATTTTTTGGTCACTCAGCACTTGGGCAAGGCTGCAGTAAAATCAACTCTGTCCAAACCATGCTTTTCTTTACAGACATGCAAAACACCTCTGTCCCCGAAGTCATTGTGATGAAATCAAAGAAATTGGAGGAAGGTGGCAGCTCTAGGAAAGCAGCTTGTTTGGCAAGGAACTTCCTTACAAAGAACATCAGCTTGGAGATGCCCTCTGAGGAGGTCGTATATAAACAGAGCACATCCATTCTGACCTCCGAGGGGTTGTACAATGCAATCAAAGTGGTCAAGGTGACAAAAGACACAGAGGTGACCTGCACGGCCAAATCTGACAACAGCACAATAACAACAGAGCCAGGTACAGTTTGGTGGCACAACTGTCACTAATTTCTGCAGACAGTGGCCTGTGGGACTTTGTGTTCTTCTTCTTGACACCACAGCCCTGGGCAGCCAGCAGAAATGACAAAGTCATCTGGTATTTCAGCAGGGAGAGCTGAAAGATGTTTCAAAGCATCTGAAAGAAAAGGGTTCAACTATTTAATTACTTGGAGAGACCTTATTTGGCAAAGAGGAGAGAAGACACAATCAATTTGTTCCAAATGTGAATTTCCTTCTGACTAAATATCTTACCCTGTAGCAGCAAACCTGCTGCAGCTCAAGATGCAACAGCCTTTCTAAAATCTACAAAAAGTTAAAGATTGGTGTGTTGTAGAAATTGTTATATTTTGTGTAAAATTGTTATATTTTGGGGGTCAGTTTTCTTAGTCCTGAAGGTCATTCAAATAGTAAAACCAAAATAATGCAGCAATTCTTCTGTTTCTGTCAACTGCATGGAAAAATTGTCTCCTCAAAAAATTGTTGGAATTAATGACCGATCATCTGAGCCACATCCTGGTCATCTGAGCCCCAACTCTTCTCAAGTTCTACAGGACATGTCACATGAACATTTCTTTTAACCTTGCATGGATATAGTTTAAAATGCCTTTTCTTTGTCAGCTACAGAAGAGGAGGCTGAAGAACCAGTAACAGTGGCCAGCGCCAAGGTTTGCAACAGCACAGACCCCTCAGCACAAGGTGAGTGACTCAAACAGGCTGTGAAGTGACATTGCTATCTGGGGGTTAGAGACATGGAAATGTATTTTCTCCAGGGCAGAGGAATGAGAACACAACACCTTCAGCAGACACAAGCTGCTGTTCCAAGGCAGCTCCTGCAGTTACATACAAGCCCCAGGAAGCAAAAAGCCATGCAGACAGACCCTGGGCTCCCCTGTTGTTGTTATGTTCTCTATCGTCTGTTCCTTTAATGCTCTTCCTTCCCCTTCAATTGTCACCTGTGGGTTTTCCCACTTTCTGCCAAGATCACAACATCAAAACCTAGACCATGATGTCTCCCCTCTTTTCTGGTCACTGAGCAGATGCTGAAGGGCAGAGGGTGAACATGCTGTCCATGGCTGTGTTGGGTTTGAGAGTCCTGCTGGCAAAGAGCATCGCCATCAACACCCTCATGAGTATCAAGTTGTTTCTTTTCTGAGGTAAGGGAGCACCCAGCTACCAAACAGTGGTTCATAGGCCCCAAGTCATTAAATGTAGTTTAAACATCTCTTTACTCTTCCAGACATGAGGAATGAAGGCAAGAGGAACCTGAAGGAGAGCAGGAAAAAAGGTGAACCAGCAGCACAAGGGGCTTGAACAAGCAGGGGCAGAGCTGCTGACAGAGACCACCCAGGACACAGGGCAGCACCTTCCCCTGAAGACATTGAATACTGATCATTCCTGCCTGGGCAGCTGATTTACACTGAAGAGTTCTAAGTGCTTTTGCTGTTTCCTCTCCTCTGAGAACTGAGGAGAGTGCATTTATCCTCATCCTCCTGCTCAACAGATCTCCCCACTCTTCTGGCATTTGCACACACACAAGTGTCCAACCTGCTTCAAGAGCTTTGAAAACTCCAGTGCTCACTCTACATACATGGCCTTTGAAGAGCTCCTTTTCCCAGGCATGTTGTGTTACTGCCTGGAGAACTGCAGTATTACTGCTGAGGGAATTCAAAGCCAGGAGTTGCCATATAGCTATTGATTTAGACAGCTTCAATAACAAGAATAAGTGTGTATTGCAGATGAGAAGAGCTGTGTAGGATCTGAAGTGATTCAATTCAACCAGATAATGTTCATTTCTTTATTAAGCCTGCATTTCTTCTGCCAAATATATCTCATGTGCATTTTAGGTTCCTGTACGTGGAATGAAAATAAAGTTGTTCATAGCCAAAATGCTGTGGGTTTTCTGTGCTCTTTCTTCTGAAGCTGCAGATTGCTGAAATCCAACTCACCTAAAGCCCACTGGGATTAGAAACACAGCTTGATAACATAGATTCCTGCTGGCTGAATTTGTCCTTTCCAGACTCTGTGCAGGGAAGTGTCTCTCTGGCACGTTCAAAAGCATCAGTGAGGAGAGTCCTTGCTGAAGGCATGAGGCAGGAGAATGCTCCTATCAGCAGAGAAGAAACCCTGTTGTTGTTTTGCACTCAGTGACAGGTGGAAGGGGCCACCAAAAAATAATACCAAGTGGTTTGATGGAGTGATAGTTCCCATGGCAACTTGGTTCTACCCTAACAGAGCCCAGCACACACCTTCCCCAGCTCATAGCCCTCTCACAAGCTACAGGCAGGATGCTGTGGCCACCATTTCTGACTCAGTTACCCCAGGCAGGATTAACCCTCCCCTGCTTTTGAAAACACAAGTTAACCACATCCTGAGGGGAAAGAAGGCTTTTCTCCCCCTGGCTGGGCTCCTGCTGGCTTCAAGAGAGCCTCTGCAGAGGATACAGCAAGCTGGGCTGCATTAGAGTTTGTCAGGTCAGGCCCCCAGGGTCTGCAGACACCCAGAGAAGACCCTCAGCCCTTGCAGAAGCTGTGTGAAATTTCCATGGCAAATGCAAATCCTTTAAAATGCTCATTCAATGCATTCTACCTCCATAACATAAATCAGGGGGAGCAGTTCATCAGTATTTTTATCTTGAGTTTCCAATGTCACCCAGAACATTTTTCTCAAACACTCCACATCTTTTCCCAATCTCTCAGGCAGGTTTATATTCTGAGAATACTCGCTCAGACAAAACCAGTGGAATCAGAGGGACAGGAGGGAAAGACCAATCATGAAGTGCTGTTATAATCCCTTAGACATAAAGTCTTGATGAAGTCTGGGGCTTGCATTGGATCCATCTCCACCTCCTCTGAGAAGCACTTTATAAAGCAGGGGTGTCTTTTCTGTACCTCATAGCTCAATGTGAGGGACTTTCTTTTGCAGCTCTACCCCTTTCTTGTCCCCAGTCTCTGCATCAATCTTTACAAATTAATTCTATTTCAATGTTCCTGGCCCTGGATTAATCCATGGAGTAAAGCTGGAGAATGAGCATTGTTGTTGGACTGTGCCATACTAGAGCAAATCGTTATTAACTTGCTTTTGCTGACACCTCTGACAGTGAGTGTTTCACTGACTTAAAGCCCTCATTTCCTGTCAGGGCCCAAGACTAAACAGCCCCCACTAAACAGTGGCTTTTGACTTTACATGTGCAATGCAGAACATGCTACTGAAGAAAGCTGGAGAACTGAATTGTTTCCAGACCAATAGTAAGATTGTGTTTAGTGTGGTTAATTCCACAGAAAAGGGCAGAATTTGCATCTCTCCCAGCTGATATCAGCTGAGGAAAATATTGTAGAGAAACTGTGCTCCACATTAAAATACCTTCCCTTTAAAAAAGCACATTTGCATGTGCAATTTTCTTGAAATCTGAAAAACCAGTATTATCCTGTAAGGGATCCCATGATAGCAAAATAATGTTCGATGAGTACAACTCCTTTGACATAATACTTTTTGAACAAAGTAGAACTCTTTGATACAATACATTTTGCATTTAATACTACCTCTATTCTCCCACAGATTCATTTGTGTCCATATTTGATTGTGATCAGCCTTTGAAAATCTCCAGGGCTTGAGCCACTCCAGTCCCTGCAGATATTCAAAGGCCACCCAGACATGGTCCTTGGCAAACAGCTCCAGACAATCCTGCTAGAGCAGGGGAGACCCAGTCACCTCCAGAGGTCCCTTCCAACCTCAGTCATTCTGAATTGCTGTGACACCTTTCTCATACTGTGGGAAATGGTAAGAAATTTAAAATTTCTTTCTATACCTTTAGTCAGGGGATTTGCTCACCTCTGCCCAGGGGAAAGGAACTGAAGTTTCTTTCCTAAGGACTTTTTCAGCATTCAAGGACTGATGACCTTAACATTCCAGCAGACTGCGGGTAGCAAAGAAGGTACATAAAAGATAACTACTATTAATGAACATTAGCTCCAAACATCACCCCTGGCATGGTCAGAGACACCTGGTTTGGGAAAAGATTGATAAGAGCACAAAGAATGAGAATCACATTAACACTGAAAGTGAAGGGATCAATAGAAACCGAATATTACAAACTTGTGTAATTTGGCATCAATGGACATTGAACCAATGAATTTCCCTGGGTTTTGACAGTATGAAAAAATCTAGTGACAACTATGTGTAATGGAAGGATTTTTTTCTGCACAAGCTACACAACGTGTGGATGAAATTATTTCTGTTGCACATCTTGGCCACAATAAAGTAATGCCTTCATTCTCTAACACTAAAAAATGCTGTTGGAGAGTTGTTGCTTTTACCCTAGTTTCACTGACAAGATCATCCACAATGTGAACTTCAATAAAATGTTTTAAGTCATTTGAGGACATTTTTCACCTCTAGCACATCATACGTATTTTTCCTCCCCTTTGGTGAGTCTCACACATAGAGTGTGGTATCTGACATCTGTCCTGCTGAGCAAGTCAAAGTGCTGAGAGCTCTCTCCAGTGGCAGTCAACATTAAAAGCATCCTGAAAGAATAACTCTCTTTCTAAGTGGTTACACCAGAAAGCATCATGAAGAACTCCACGAGAATGGGCAATAATAAATAGCTTTTTGTACTGCTGAATCCTTCTGTTTTCTTATACAGTTTTAAAAATACGATGTAATAGTCATGTTCCTGCCTCTGCTGGGCATAATCTGATCTATCTGTTGTGTGTCCCAAAATACTAAAAAGTTCCTGACAAAATTAGATTTAAAGTAAACAGAAACTCATTAGGAGGATGGTTAATTATGTGACTGAAAGGCAAGTTCTCTTTCTCCCGCTCCCACATGTTTCACTCAGCAGATATGCTCTGAACTGATCTTCCCCTGACAAACTACTCAGTGCTCCTGGGAATGTCTGTCTTTCCAGCACAGCTTTGAAAATAGATGTCAAATCTGGGATTTCTATAGGGAAGGCCTTAGTTGATTCCTGGCTATGACAAAGCCTCTCAAGATCCGGGCAATTCCTTTTTTGTGACTTGGATAGAAATATAACCTGCAAGATGACAGAGTAGAGACACTCAAGCCTTCATTATGTGGCTATCTCTAACAGACATTTTGCATATACAGTTTTATTTTGATGACAAATAATCTTTGGTCATTGGGATCCACCTGCATGGGCAAACTGCTACATCACCCAGGCAGAAAATGTTCACTGACAGGAGTCCCCTCCAGAGGCTGAGAGTTTCTATCTCTTCCCAATCCCCTTGTCAATGCCCACAGCCCCACACAATTTCACCATGAGGAGCACCTACAGGAACATACACAGGGTGAGGTACCACAGGAACAGCCCAAGCAGCATTGTCACCTGTGGCCCCATACCTGATACAACTCATGCTTACATCAGATTTGTTTCCCACCCACTCTGGGCAGATCTGTTTGTATCTCAACTCTTCATGCCCCACAGTGGGAGCCAAATAAGGCTGTTGTGGTTTAGCAAATGGGATTTCCCAATTTAGTGTTGCCACTGACCCACTCCAAACCAAGCCTGAGGGTCTTTCAGAAGATCACAGAAAGTGTGAATATGGAGAGGATTTAAAGAAAATATGGAAACCACACAGAGTGAGAAACACCCAGGAGGGCACCAAGAGCTTCAAGCTGTGCTCCTGCTGCCCCACCTCTCCCCCTCAGTGCTGTCACAGACAGAGGGAGGGACCAGGAGGGACTGGGCCTGAGTGCAGTGACAGAGGCGCAGGCAGGGCAGGTGTGGGCAGAGCTGTTGTGCAGGCAGAGAGAAGGTGCAGAGAGGCCAGAGAGAGCGGGCCTGGCCATGTGGAGTGCCCTGTGCGTGGGCTTATTGCCCATTGTAGGTAAGTGAAGGCCAGGGCTGCTGGCCCCAGGAGCTGAGCGTGGCCCTGTGCTCTGCACGGCTCTGGGCAGCTGTGCTGAGCGCTTGCAGCCGCACCTGTTCCCACCTCCAGCTGCCCAGCCATGCCTGTGGAGCACGGGGAGAGCAGCCCTGCTCCTCTGCTGCCTCTGAGCTCGGCACCTCCATCCAAGCTGCCTCCTCTGCAGCCTGGCCACACGCAGGACACCTCCCTGCTGCACTCCCATCTTGGGGCCCAGCGCTTTGCCCTGCCCCTGGACACTCTGCTCCTGGGCCACTGCGGCCCCTGTGGCACTGACCAGCTGGAGGATGGCAGCACAGGGACTGAGCCCCAGTGCTGGGGACAGCCTTTGTCTTTCCTGGCCTCATCTAGAGCAGTTTCAGGGACAGGAGAGTGGCTTCATCTCCATCCTGTCTTGGCAAGGACAAAGGGATTTCTCCACCCATGGTGAAAATCTTTCCTGCTTCTTTGGGGAAAATCAGAGAAAGCTTCCTGTCTGACAGGGAAAAGGAGGGAAAGAAATGTGGAGTCTCCTTCCTTGTGAGCCTTGATAGCTGCTACCAGCTGTGCCCATCTGTGTCAGCTGGCTTCAAAGAGGAGGATTTTTTCCTCCCACTGGTCCAGTGAAATTCCAAAGCCCCACCAGCATTGCCCTGACCTTTGCAGAATCTTGGAGTGACTGTGGCTTGTTCTTGCTCTCTGCAGCAGTCACTGGGCAGGTGACCTTGGAGCAGCACCCCAGGGAAGAGACCGTGCAAGAGGGAAATTCAGTGACCTTTGAGTGCAGCATGAGGGGAGGTGATATGAACAGCTACGTTATGTTCTGGTACCGTCAGGGCCCACGGGGCACTCTGGAATTGATTTACCGTGAGGGTAATATATATGGTAAAGGTTTCCAGGATCGCTTTGTTGGATCTGTAGAGAGCTCCAGGACCACTCTGCAGATCCTGGCAGTGAAGCAAGGAGATGCAGCAACTTATTACTGTGGAGCAAGAATCACCCTGGACCAAGTCTGCGACAGAGTGAACCAAAAACCAGCAGATGGAGAAGACAGATCTCTCAGTATTTCTTTCTAACAGCTGCTCCCCGGGGCTCTTCTCAGGCAATGCCAGGTGCAGGAAACATCCCTCTGCCTTGGTGGCATTAAAAGGCACTGGAGGGAGGTGTGGTAGAAGGGCTGGTCCCATTTATGGAGCAGGAGGATCTGTTCTGGGAACTGCCGAGGCTGTTTGGGGAAGTGCAGGTTTAGTGCACATGTCCTGGGCTCCTGTCCAGCACAGCCTCATGTTTCCTTGGTGCCTTGGCTGTCAAGCCATAGGATGATGCACCTGTGTTCCAGTACCTTTCAGAGTGCTGTGGTGGATGGAGGCAGGCCTTTTAGGAAAGATAAATCAGCAGGGATGACATTTCTCTGGGTGGCTGCTACAGAGCACTTGATCGGGAGGAAGAAGTTGAGAAGGGGTGGTGAGTTTACTTTGGTTGTTCTTTAGGAGTTCAGCAAACTCCTGTCTTAGTGTCCCTATTCCTTAATTAGACAGGGGGAAAAGTATGCATTTGAGGCTTGTGGGTTGTGATAAGGACAGGGAAATGTCGCAGGAATAACAACACTGCCGATACATGGACTTGGAGAAATTACTTTGACTTTTTGTTGATCAAATCAGAACGGGATAATGAGAAGAAAAAGATACATCAAAAACCTTCCATCAACCTCATCATTGCACTGGAAGGGGGAGTGCTACTATCAGTTATTAACACATTTTCTCTGTCACTTCTTCTTTCTCCTGCTTTCCTCTTTCTCCAGGGTGTTGAGTACACCCTAGATGAGACATTTCTGCAGGAAGTTTTCAACTTTGGTTCCTTGCATTGACTGCAGTTCTCCACAAACTCCTGCAGTGTGGGACTGTAGTTCACAGTGCAGTCCTTCAGGAACAGACTGCTTCAGTGTGGGTACCTGCAGGTTGTCACAGAAAAGCTGCTCTGACATGGGCTTCTTCTCCCATGAGGTCACAGTTCCTGTCAGGACCCAGCTCCACCATGAGCTCTGCATGAAGACTCAGAGCTGCTCAGGATATATCCAGCTGCTTCTGTGTGGGCAACTCTCTGGGCTGTAGGGTCAGTATCTACTCCACCATCACTTGGCATCACCTCCACTGCCATGGGCTTCACTGTGCACATCAGGGTTATTTCTCAACTCTCCTTCCTCAGGGACTTCCATCATGCCTTTGGGAAGTGGCAATCTTGCGTAGACACGTTTACAGCATTCTACAATGAGACAAAGGGTCTTGGTGGATGAGAAGAAGGTGGATGTTGTGTGCTCTTCATTTACTTGTGTTCTCAGCACTGACTTCCCTGGGAACCTCGTCAACAAAGTCCTTTATTATGGACTAGAAAACAGCTCAGTTCCATGTTTCTTTCAGGGGTAGATATTGTGGGCTCTATCCTCTTCCCTTGGTCTCTGAGAAATGGAATTCCTGAAGGTGGATCTGGCTACTGAAGCATGAGGGGAGTAAAGCATTCAGGACCTTATCCCTGTCCCATGTCCTGTGTCACCTGGTCCACATCCTATTCAGCAGTGGGGCCACCTCTTCCCAGCCTCGTTTGTCCATGCAGCCTCCTGGCACATTGACCTGACTCCTTGCTCACTGGGGAGGAATCCTCTTCAGCTCAACACTGCTGACACTGTGGACTGCTGTGTCCCCTGCTGGGCTCCCAGGACCGGGAAGGACATGGACAGAGGGAAATAAATGCAATGAAGGCCCATGAAGACAAGGAAGGGAACAGCTGACATATACGGAGAGCCTGGGTGACCTGGGTTCATTTAGCATGGAGAAGAAAAGGTTGAAGGGGATCAGGCACTGTGTTGAAATACCTGAGACTCTGAAAGTTCCATTCTTGAGGACATTCAGAACTGAACAGGATAACTGTGAGCACCTACTGCCCGTGGCCCCATCAGGCAGCTCAGCCCCACGCAGCTGCTCTCTCAGTCACCCTCACTGAGATGGGGGAGAGAAACAAAAGGGTGGACTGAGAAAATGTGTGTTTTGACAACAACAGAGTTGAATATTCAAAGCAAAATCAGCACACAGTAGCCAAACAACATCAAGACAAAATTCCTGATTCCTGTTGGCACAAAGAAGCAGCAAAGCTGGCTCCTCTTCTGCTGCCCTTTCCTTATGCCCGTTCTGGCTCTCCAGAAAGAACAGCATCAGGTCTGATGGCCAGGCAGAGCCATCATGAGAGAGCCTGGGGGTCTGAACCTGTGTCTGCAGCCTTACAGAACAACAACACACCCTAAGTTGTGACACAAGAACACACACCACAAAGACAGCAAACAACAAAAACACAGAAAATAAACCCATGCTGAATAACTCTCCTCATGCCTCTGTGTGCCTCTCATTTACCCACCCTAAATCTCTTTTCTACCATTTGCAGGTTTCTCTGTTCCTTTCCAGCTTTGAAACTTGCAGCCTGAGCTGAACACAGGATTGTCCTCAACACCCCTGCAGCACATGGTATTTCTGCTAGTTCTCAGCGAAAAATGCTGAGAAAGGTAAGAGCTAACTGCAATATTCTTTACAAGAATCTGCAATCTGCTTACAAGAAGGAGCAGCGCCTGAGACTTTGAGCTCTGACCTCAGGGCTGCTTGGTCCTGATCACTGTGATAAATAGATATGATTTGTGCTGACAAAAGTGAAACTGTAATCAATATTTTAAAAGAGTAGTTATAATGTAACTTTTTAAAAGAGAGAGGGGGAAGTTTCCCCCCCTTCCCCAGCAGATGTTCAGTAGAGAAGAAAACACTGAGATTAGAAAGCTGTATTTGTTTGGAGATGGGAAAGTTTTGAGAAAAATCCAGAGAAATGTTAATTAAAATAAATTTATTGCCTCCGTGTACCATAAAATTATTCGGAGTTGCATATATAGTATTTATTGACATAATAGAAGCTTAGTACACCTGTGCAACCAATGGATTCATTGGAAGGACTCAAGAGAAAGATGAGAGCCTTCATCCCTGTGACCTGCGTAATTGAGGACACTCCTAAAAAGGGGATGGTGGAGTATGCGCAGTGGAGGCGGAAATAGTTGGTGATGAGACCAGTGATGTAAGTTTTATGAATTAAAAATAGGAGGGAATGAGAGGTGACACACAGTATAAAAGAAGTTAATTTTAGAACATTTTATTTGTTCAGGGGACAGGAGACCAAGTCCTGCTCCCAAGCCCACGGGAATGTATCCCGCAGTATAAATTTGCTTTTGTATTATTATTTAGAACCAATGCTCAAATTAAAATTGCTGCTATATTTAATTTTGTTTGGAGTTTGGTTTTGGATTGGATAATTAAGCAACAGATTCATTTATAACATCATCCACCTGCAGTCAGTTCTTCCAAGGTCAGAATGCTCCATAACCAGAGAAAATCAGTAGATGATTTATCTTTCAATAAAACCTAACACTGAACCATGTCCAGAAGTGGAATCAGCCAGAATCCAAGAGAAATTCTAGCCCCTGCATGATGCCTGACTTTTGATGAATGCATATCCTGCACCACTGACCACTCATCTGCAACACCAGCATTGGAGCAGAGTATAGGGATGCAGCACAGGACAAGCACTCAGGGATTATGTGAGCAAGAGTTGCTGATCAGGCACAGATCTGAGCTGCTTTGTTTTGCAGCAGGATCTGCCATGGACCAGTTGAGAGCACACTATAGGCAATGTATAAAAGAATAAATTCCCTTTGTGATTCTCTTCTCAGCCTACTTGTGTTCCTGCTCAGGTAACAAACAACTGACTGAGGTGGCAAAGTCAGTTTTCTCCCTGGCCCATATTGATTAAAATAAAAATTAAAAATTATTTCTGTGGCCACAAAGCTGGGGAATAGGACCTCAGCTTCACTGCATCCAGGATGTTGCTTTCATGCTATTGTTTTAACCAAATCAAATATAACTTTGCCTGGGTGATCAGGGGAGAAGGGAGGATGAGAACAATTTGTACTTAGATACATAGGCCTTAGAAATGAAGCTATTCACTACTAGATCAGGTGAAACTGTACCTAATCATCATATGATAGACGATACAATTGTAAGAATTGTTGGTAGTTGAATATGATTATTATCAAACCAGAATCATGAGAATCACACGGAAAGATATTTACCAAAAGTCATTCTTGGGTGTATACAATAGAACAACGGGGGCTTAATGATTAACATAAGAGTTGTATAATGAAGGGGTATAAAATGGTATACTTTTTGAGCCCTTGTTGGAGTTGGATTTGGGTCTGTACATTTGTGTCCTCAGTACTTAAGTTGTGTCCCCAGTACTTAAGTGTGGCCAAAGCAGTGACGGAGGGTCACACGTGCGGCTGCTGTATGGGACACGAAAAGACGAGACAGGTGACAGGAGGTCAAGAAGGAAAGCTTCCACTTTATTTTTCTGCCTCCATAATATATACAATTTTACAGACAGGCCAAGATGGGCGACACACCTCTTCGAACTCCTTGGTGAACACCACCATCAATCATCTTTCTCCTCCCAGAGGAGAAGAATTCACACAATTCTAAGAATATACATAGTTTACTTGAAGCTGCGTGAGAACAAAATGCAAACAGTGAAAAGCAGGCAAACTTGAGGCAACACAGCAGTGCCGAGGAGAGCGGAGCCATCACCTCCCTCAGCTGCGGGCAGCCTTTGGCCTGAGGCGGCCGCGGAGCCCAGGCACTTCCCGTGCCACGAGGGCGAATTTGTGGGCGCGTCGGGCACGAAGGCCTCGGCTCCGTGCGGCAGAAGGCGCTGTCCAAGCGAGCAGCGCTGCTCGGTGTGCGCGGCCCGGCCGTGGCCGGCGCTGCTCCTGCCCGGCGGGGCGGCGGCGCCGGGGCCCGGGGCGGGTGTGTCGGGGCGGGCAGAGGCGCCGGCGCTGCCCCGGCGAGGCGGGGCCGGGCGGGAGCGGCCCGAGCGCGGCTCCGCTCGGCTCCTGTGCGGCTGCCGCGGAGCCGGGGCCGGGCACGATGGCGGCCGGGCTGCGGCCGTGGCTGCTGGCCTTGGCCTTGGCCTTGTGGCCCGCAGGTGAGAGCCGGGCGGGGAGGGCAGCGAGCCCGGCCCGGGGAAGGAGGGACAGCGACAGGGACCTGCAGGAGCGGGGCCACGAACAGGGACCGGGACAAGGGCAAAGGACAGGAGCAGAGGCAGGGTCGGGAGCACAGAGGGGCAAAGGCCGGGGCGCACATAGGGACAGGGGCCGGGGGCCGGGGCTGGCGGCTGTGGCTGTGCCGGGCCGGGGGCACCGGGACACCGGGACAAGGCCTCGGTCCGTGCTCGTTCCCTGCCCGATTGCTGCTCTCCCTCCGCAGGGCTCCGGGCACAGCTGAGGCTGCAGGAGGCCGGCGGAGGGCTGCGAGCGGCCGGGGACTCCGTCACCCTCTCCTGCCGTGGCTCTGGATTCACCTTTAGGGATTATGGAATTTATTGGTACCGTCAGGTTCCCGGAGGAAGCCTGGAATGGGTGTCCTTTATTAGTTTTAATCCGACAGTTTTTTCTTTTGACCAGTCAGTGAAGGGTCGGGCCGAGATCTCCCGGGACAATTCCCGGTCCGAGGCTTATCTCTCCCTGCTGACCCTGCACCCCCGCGACTCTGCCCGCTATTTCTGCGCTGTTCACACGGGGACAGGAAAGCCAGCTGAGCTTTCGCACAAACCAGCTCGGGTCCGGCTCAGCACCCACGAAATCTGGAGATGGTAAATTCCAAAGTGGTTCAGGGCTGTTCCTAAGAAATCGGGGACCATCCCCACAAACCACAAGTGATCCTGGCCTTCCATTAAGAGCTCCTTTCCCAAAAACTGAGGCTTTCCTTCTCCTGAGTCCCAATTGCAATGTTCTGTTCTGTGGAGGAGGTTCAAGGTTTTTCTGTCATCCAGTCAGCCTGGTGAATGCCTCCAGTCCTTGTCTGCCTTCCTTGATCCCCTTCTTAAGTGGAACACGCAAATCACCTGGGCTTTGGTAGCACCACTACTGGCTTTGTTTGACCCTTTTGGGAGCCATATCCTTGCACCACTGAGAGAAAAGCAGTGAGCCTGATTTTCTTTCAGGTGCATTTCTAGGTGATGAGATCCAAGCAACAAGCTCTGCAGTGTGGTGGCCAGCAGGGAACACTGGCAGCCTCCGTTGCACTTACAGCTCCAAAGCCTCCTGTATTTTTGTGGCCCAGTATCAGCAGCATCCTGGTGAAGCCCTGCAGTACCTGCTGCAGTGCCAGGCCCCTGGAGGCTCCTACAGCCACACAGCCCCTTTTGCCCACAGGAGGTTTTCCTGCGAGGCTGATGAGAGCTCTGGGACACTGACCATCAGCCGGCTGGAGCTGGGGGACAGTGACTCTGTTACTGCACCTGGAGGGACCACAGCGGGAGACACTTGGGGTGTCCATGAAGTACATCAGCTGTCTCCTCTCCTGCATGTTCACGTGGGTCCCAGCCCATACAAGGGAAGAGTCAGTGTGTGAGTTGTTCCTGGGGTCAGAGAATTGGGGTCCCATTGGTACTTGGGGCTTGCAGAGGAGAGGAGGAGAGTAGGGAGAGGGGAGAAAAAGGACTGTTTCAACCATCTAGTCCAGCTGCCTGACCATTCCAGGCTTCAAACAAACATAAAGCTGGTTGTACACAGCATAGGTGTCATTTAAATTCCTTTTCCATAGTGTCAGGATGGGGGCATTGACGGCCTCTGCAGGACGCCTGTTCCAATGTTTGACCACTCTCAGTAAAGAAATGCTTTCTGCAATCCACCTTTCACCTCCTCTCGTGTAGCTCTGAACTATTCCCACATCCCATCACTACATACCAGGGAGAACATCCTGCTCCATTTCACCTCCTCACCAAGCTGAGAGAAGGATGAAGCAGCCCCAGAGTCCCTTTTTTATCAAACCAGACCAGTGTTCCATGGGCTTGGGTCTCTAGGGAGCCCGGCACATCACAGAACCACAGAATATTGTGACTTGGAAAGAATACACAAGGAGGAGTGAGTCCAACTCTTAAATGCATGACCCATGTACAATAGGGACCAAAGGAGTGACCATGGCAGTATTAAGGCCATGCTCTAAACAAGTGAGCTAACCTCAGGTAACCACTGACATGCTGGAGCAGCCCCATGTGTCCCAGGACAACCCGCTTCCCCCTGGGGCTGCATCCCACTGCCTCTTTCCCCAGCCTCAAGCCTCCAGTCTCGGTGGGCTCCTCTACCCTCTCCAACTCATCTTTCCCACCCCTGTCCTGGAGATCTCTTCCACAAAGAACTGTATCCAAATACCCAGAAAGAGAGCAGGGAATGGATTCAGTCTGTGGTGGGACTGTGTGGAGTGGGGCAATGCTTCCCAGAAGGGTGGTGGCAGTGAGGACAGTGACACTGTCAGGACTCAGAGCTGTGCCAGTCTGTGGTCAAAGGGAGAGTCCTGAGCCCTGAGCTGAGGAGGAGGACAGAGGGCAGGGAGTGTCCTGGCTCTGCTGAGCCACCTGGTCCCTGCAGACTCCTGGGTCACCTTTGCTGATGGGCAGGGGTGTGGGAGGGCTGGAACAGGAAGAGGCAGCTGGAGAAATATCACTGAGGAGCAAGTAGGGTGCTGGGCCAGAGTGCAAGGAGCAGGGTGAGGAGCACTTTGGCTTAGGGGTGTCCTGGCCAAAGCCGAGCTGAGATCCTGGGGTGTCCCATGTGGGAGCAGCAGCTCAGCAGAGCCAGGTCCAGAGGAAGGACAAGCTGACAGCCTCCCCAGTCAGCTCTGAAGTCCCAGCAGCAGCTTGCGAGATTTCCTGAAAGAAAGGCCACGGCTGGCCCCTTGGAGACACATCACCTTTTGCCCACCAAAGAATTTTCTGCCAAACAAAGAGTCTGTTCTTGCACCACACAGAGTGAGAGACACCCAGGAGGGCAGCAAGAGCTGCAAGCTGTGCTCCTGCTGCCCCACCTCTCCCCCTCAGTGCTGTCACAGACAGAGGGAGGGACCAGGAGGGACTGGGCCTGAGTGCAGTGACAGAGGCGCAGGCAGGGCAGGTGTGGGCAGAGCTGTTGTGCAGGCAGAGAGAAGGTGCAGAGAGGCCAGAGAGAGCGGGCCTGGCCATGTGGAGTGCCCTGTGCGTGGGCTTATTGCCCATTGTAGGTAAGTGAAGGCCAGGGCTGCTGGCCCCAGGAGCTGAGCGTGGCCCTGTGCTCTGCACGGCTCTGGGCAGCTGTGCTGAGCGCTTGCAGCCGCACCTGTTCCCACCTCCAGCTGCCCAGCCCTGCCTGTGGAGCACGGGGAGAGCAGCCCTGCTCCTCTGCTGCCTCTGAGCTCGGCACCTCCATCCAAGCTGCCTCCTCTGCAGCCTGGCCACACGCAGGACACCTCCCTGCTGCACTCCCATCTTGGGGCCCAGCGCTTTGCCCTGCCCCTGGACACTCTGCTCCTGGGCCACTGCGGCCCCTGTGGCACTGACCAGCTGGAGGATGGCAGCACAGGCACCAAGCCCCAGTGCTGGGGACAGCCTTTGTCTTTCCTGCCCTCATCTAGAGCAGTTTCAGGGACAGGAGAGTGGCTTCCTCACCATCCTGTCTTGGCAAGGACAAAGGGATTTGTACCCTCGTGGTGAAAATCCTTTATGCTTTTTTGGGGGAAATCAGAGAAAGCTTCCTGTCTGACAGGGAAAAATAGGGAAGGAAATGTGGAGTCCCTTCCTTGTGAGCCTTGATAGCTGCTACCAGCAGTGCCCATCTGTGTCAGGTGGCTTCCAAGAGGAGGATTTTTTCCTCTCACTGGTCCAGTGCCATTCCAAAGCCCCACCAGCCTTGCCGTGAATTTTGCAGAATCTTGGAATGACTGTGTTTTTTCCTTTCTCGCTGCAGCCGTCTCAGTCACTGGTGCAACCACCTTGGAGCAGCCCAGGGAACTGTCTGTGCAAGAAGGAGATGCAGTGACCTTTGAGTGTACCATGAGGGAAGATGATATAAACAGGTTCTATATGTACTGGTACCGTCAGGACACACAGGGCGCTCTGGAATGGATTTGCATGGACAGTTATGCCTATGGAGAAGTTTTCCAAGATCGCTTTAGGGGATCAGTTGAAAGATCCAAGAACAGATTCACACTGAATATCCTGGCAGCAAAGCAAGGGGATGCAGCAACTTATTACTGTGGAAGAATCACGCTGGAGCAGCTCTGCAGCAGAGTGAGCCAAAAATCAACAGATGGGGAAGACAGATCTCTCAGCACTCCTTTCTAGCAGCTGCTCCCCAGGGCTCTTCTCAGGCAATGGCAGGTGCAGGAAACATCCCTCTGCCTTGGTGGCACAAAAAGGCACTAGAGGGACGGGTGGTAGAAAGGCTGGTCCCATTTATGGTGCAGGAGGATCAGTTCTGGGAACTGCAGAGGCTGTTTGGGGAAGTGCCGATTTAGTGCACATGTCCTGGGCTCCTGTCCAGCACAGCCTCATTTCTCGTCTCTGCCTTGGCTGCAGAGCCATGGGATGATGGAGCTGTGTTGCTGTAGCTTCCAGAGTGCTGTGGTGAATAAAGCCAGGCCTTTTAGGACAGCCAGATCAGCTCTGAGTGGCTGCTGCAGAGCACTTGATCAGGAAGAAGGAGTTGAAAAGGGGTGGTGAGTTGACTGTGGTTGTCCTCCTGGTTCTCAGCAACCTGCTGTCTTAGTGCCCCTTCTCCTCAATTTGATGGGGCAAATCATTATATTGAGGCTTGTGGGTTGAAATAAGGACAGAGACATGTTGCAGGAGTGACAACGTGGGCAAATACATGGACTTGAGGAAATTTTTTCTAAATTAGAAAGTAGGATATTGAAAAAAAAAGACATATCGAAAAACCTCCTATGTACCCAATCATTGCACAAGAATGATTATTAACACATCAATTATTAACAATTATTAACACATTTTCTCTGTCACTTCTTCCTTCTGCTCTTCTCTTTTTCCAGACTGTTTAGTCCTCCCCAGAGCGGAAATATGTGCAGGAAGTTTTCAACTTTGGTTCCTTGCATTGACTGCAGTTCTCCACAAACTCCTGCAGTGTGAGTCTGTAGTTCACAGTGCAGTCCTTCAGGAACAGACTGCTTCAGTGTGGGTACCTGCAGGTTGTCACAGAAAAGCTGCTCTGACATGGGCTACTCCTTCCATGAGACCACAGTTCGTGTCAGGACCCAGCTCCACCATGAGCTCTGCAGGAAGTCTCAGAGCTGCTCAGGACATATCCAGCTGCTTCTGTGTGGGCAACTCTCTGGGCTGTAGGGTCAATATCTACTCCACCATCACTTGGCATCGCCTCCACTGCCATGGTCTTCACTGTGCACATCAGGGTTATTTCCAAACCCTCTTTCCTCAGGGACTTCCATCATGCCTTTGGGAAGTGGCAATCTTGTGTAGACACATTTACAGCATTCTACAATGAGACAAAGGGTCTTGGTGGATGAGAAGAAGGTGGATGTTGTGTGCTCTTCATTTAATTGTGGTCTCAGCACTGACTTCCCTGGGAACCTTATCAACAAAGTCCTTTTTTATGGACTAGAAAACAGCTCAGTTCCATTTTTGTTTCAGGAGTAGATATGGTGGGCTCCATCCTCTTCACTTGGTCTCCGAGAAATGGAATTCCTGAAGGTAGATCTGGCTGCTGAAGCATGAGGGGAATAAAGCATTCAGGACCTCATCCCTGTCCCATGTCCTGTGTCACCTGGTCCCCATCCCATTCAGCAGTGTGCCCACCTTTTCCCAGCCTTGTTCATCCATGCAGCCTCCTGGCACATTGACCTGACTCCTTGCTCACTGGGGAGGAATCCTCTTCAGCTCAACACTGCTGACACTGGGGACTGCTGTGTCCCCTGCTGGGCTCCCAGGCCTGGGAAGGACATGGATAGAGAGAAACAAATGCAGTGAAGGGGCAATGAGGACAAGGAAGCAAACACCTGACATAAAAGGAGAGCCTGGGAGATCTGGGTGCATTTAGAACAGACCAGAAACATCTGGCAGGGAAATTTGTCACACACACCCGTTGCAGTCCTCCAGCACTGGCCTTTTGTTTCTGCAAGGGAGAAAGAAAGAACTTCTAGTCATCATTTCTCAATTGAATTTCCTCCCATCTACTCTGCCCAGGATTGCAGCCTAGATCAACAAGCCGTGGCCAGCAATAGACTTGTCAAGCTCTGGGAAGCAGCCACTAGACCAATCAAATAGGTATGCTTTCTTTCTTTCCAAGGCCATGTGTTTAGCTAAATTATAAAAAAGGGAACTTCTCTTGGTAATTTGGCTCTAAGCATCCTTCCATGGCAAAGAACTTACAGACATTGCAAAGCAAGTTTTCTCCTTTGCCTGAGGCAAATATCTCCTGCAGGGATGCAAATGCAGCTGTGTCTGAGTCTTTCATAACGTCACAGGAAGAGTGAAATTGAAAAATGCTTCTTTTAAACAAAAAAGGCTTAAAAACAATGGGGAAGGACTTTTTAATACAGGTCGCTTTGATGGGACAAGGGGTAACAGCTTTACACAAAAAGACGAGAGATTCAGTCAAGATGGAAAAAAATTTTTTTTAAAAAAATTACTGTTCTGAAATCAATTACTCGAAGAAATTGTGTTTGCTCCAAACCTGAAATCATTTATGATCAGTTTCAGGATGGCTTCAGCAACCTCTTTATCTTGGTTTGAAGACAGATCCTTGACAAGGAAGGTGGGAACTTCCCTTGGAGTGGAGAATATGACCCCCTTTGCTCTGAATCATTATAACTTTGAAATTATGGGACTTTCTGGAAAAGAATACCAGTTCTTTACTAGTACGTATAACAACTCAAACAAACAAGAAGAACCACAGCAGCAACAACAACCAGACCGAGACACACAGTCACAGCCTTCTCCCGGCCACAGGCACTTTCCCTTTGGTGCAGTTCCGGTCACAGCCAGCAGGGGCGCTGGTGGCTCCCGGCCGGGCAGGGCGGGTGCGCTGATTCCCCCGAGCCTGCAGGGGGCGCTGTGGCATGAGCTCAGTGGTGTCTCTGCATGTGGGTAATGGCAGGTGGGCAGGCAGGAGAGATGGAGAAGAGGCTTCCTTTACAAACCCACAGAACAGTTGGTCCCAGTGCCCCTCCAGATGGCAAAATGAGCTGTAGCAGGAACCTTTGAGCAGCGGCTGGAACAGCAGAGATGAACATCTCCCAGGTGCCAAAGAGTAGCAAAAACTCCAGAGCTGAGCCAGGAGCCGCAGGATGTCGGGAGGACATTGGGTATCAGGTTGAAGTGTAGCAACCATCCCTGAGGCAGCAGCAGAAAACAGCAGGGCTGGGCAGTGGCAGCCAGGCTCCCGCAAACAGCCGGGAGACGCTCCCTCCAGAGGGGGTAGAGAGTCAGCGGTCAGGGTTTCCCTTGAGGCACCCAAAGTGATGGTGAGCGTGCCTCCCAGTGAGATTGGTGTAGAAGAGGAACCAGTTCTATGACCACTCTTATGAGCAACGGCTCAGCCATGGTAGGAGGAGCAGTGGAGGACAGAAGTCGGTGGTAGTTCTGAATATCCCCAGAGCAGCAGCCTGGCACCAAGACTATGACCATGTCCTCTCCAATCACCAGAGCCAGTGCCAGGGAGGAGCTGAGCTCAGCTCTACACTTCCTAAGAGAAAGCCCTCCATTTAAGAGGGTAGCCAACTGCACCCTTCCCTCTCCTCCCCTTCCCAGGCACATCTTTTGTCCCTAAAAGTGTCATCGTTATCATTTCTTAGGCAACAAAAGGGAGAAAAATGCCCTGAGAGAAAGAAAAGGAAAACCAAAAATCTTAACCTCCAACACTTGTTAAAATTGAAAACGTCTCTAATTGCTGCAAGAGGGTTACACTAAATGACCTTTCAGTTTAGCTTCCAATTCAAACTATTCTTTGTTTCTAAACCTCTCTGTATTTCTTTATATTGAGGAGTCATATGATGGCCCCTATCAGCTGCTGAGATGTGAATGTGCTTGAGAATCTTTCACAGGATCACAACAGGGCTGAATATTGAAGATGACTCAAAGAGGGCTTCAAAGAAAGATGGTGAAAGACTTTTTTAACGCAGCCTGAAGCAAAAAGACCAAAGGGCAACTGTTTGACACAGAAAGAAGATGCAAGAAATTTATATGCAAGAAATTGTTTATCAGGAGGTGTTTACAGCTTTTTTGCTTTGTCATGGTGTTGGAAAACATACCAAGGTTAATTTTTTTTTATTTTATAACTTTAGTCAGGTTTGTTTGCCTTTGCCCAGGTGGAAGAGAATTGAAGTTTCTTTTCAGGGCATTATTCCACCAGGTGAGGCCTCATAAACTAAACATCTCAACAGACTGGGAGCAGCACAGAAGGTTCACAAAAGATAATGACCATCAAAGGCCATCAATGACCATTAATGAACCATGAACTCCAGACATCACCCCTGGCATGGTCAGAGACACCTGCCCTGGGTAAGGAGAGATAAGAATGAGAAGTTAATTAGAATTGGAGGCCAAGATAAATTCATATCTAATAGGAAACCAAATACTAAGAAGTGCATTTGGGGCAAATGAACACTGAACCAAAGAATTTCCATGGGGTTTGGGTGCATAAATATCTGAAAAAAATCTGGTAAAGCTCACGTGCCAGGGAATGTTTATCTCTGCATACTTAGGCTATGTGTGGATGAAGTGATTTCTGTTGCACATCGTGGCCAGAACAACATCCTGGCCAGCATAAAATAATGCCTTCATTTTCTAACACTAAAAATGTTTTGGAGGGTTTCTGTTTTTCTTGTAGTTTTGGTTACAATGTCAAGGGCGGAACAGACTGGAAGTGTCATATCAGTATATTCCGCAGCTTTCTTGCAGAACTCAAGGAATGAGGAGAAAAAACCAATTTGACACAGTCAAGGGGACAGCAGACAGACATGCCCATGTTACCAATGTGAAACAGCAGCACTGCTGTGAAATCAGTGGCTAAAAATGAGAAACACACCTCTGTCTTTGGGAACAACAACAGTGCAAACAGGATGAAATCTTGGTATTTGCTTTTTGTGTCTTCAAACTGCATCTGAGAATAAGGAAAAAGCTCCAAAATTCCAGACTACCATTAGTCAGTTTGATTAAGGTAAGACAAAAATGAAATTAAAGGCCAACTTCAGTCAAATAAAACAAAGGCAAACAGAGTCAATTAAAGCACCATTAGCTGAACCAAAATGACTTCTGAATAATTCTTAAACATGGACAGATTTTTTTCTTTGGTATGCAAATAGGCTTTGAGAAGAAAAATGCTTGAAGGTATAGAAAGACTTAGGAAAAACGAAATGAAAATAATTTGAAAATTAATAACCCTGAGTGATGCTCCCCCAAAAAACCTGAACTATTTCACCCTAACCCTCTTGTTGTGTGTTTTAAAACCCACCAGTAAACAGATCCTCTCCATGAGACACTTCTAACAGGAATATTCCTTTCCAAAGTGTCAGAGCAATATTTTACTGCGATTATTGCTTACTGTCCACTCTGCCAAAAAAAAAAAAAAAAAAAGAAAAAAAGAAAGAAAGCTAGGATGATAATGATATTTTTAGTGTAGAGAATCCTCTGGAACAGTATTAGATGTTCAGAAATAGAGCAGGGTAGAGGGACAGGAAAACAAAAGGCACCACTACAAAAACATGAAAGATGAGACATCACCTGGCACTGGAAAAACCCACAAATGTTTTTGTAGAACTATCTAGCACAGTGCGAACTACGTACCACAGTGACTGAAAACAACTGAACCACCACACACAAACTGTCTCCCTCCATTCTCTTGAATGGGGGAAACATAGTGGCCCAACCTCGTCTGTTTTCCTCAGACAACTCTGTGCACATCCACCAATTGGATTCCCAGAATAATACCAGAAAATACCAGAAAATACCAGAAAATCTTTCCTATTTTCCCAAGGCAGATTTCTTCACCATTCAACCTGAGATCCTGGCTCTTGCAAACAGCTCATTTTAGACATTTGATCACCAGCTCCATTTGAACAAGTAGGCAGGATCATTCTATGTTTAGATATTTCCATTTAAGTTCATCATTATGTTTCTCTCTTTGTCTCAGAGCACAGAATAGGATTTTGGTAAGAACAAAGATCCTTTTAATTTCAGATCCAGCAATGGCCAGAAGCAGATGCATAACAAGACCTGCACAAACAAAAATGGCACTTTTCACTGGGAATCTGTCCACTAGAGGCATCAGAAGAGGGATTGATTTATCTGTGGTTGCTTTGTATTTACCCTTTATGAGTTTACTCTGGAGACCATTTTTCATCATTTTAGACTTCTGTCACAATGCTTGACTTACTGCTTCATCAAGAGGAACCATTCTTGAGGTTCAAGGAGATAATCTCTGACAATGAGCAGCTCTCCTAGACCCCTCCTCTGTCTAGGACCATAACCATGGGATTCCTCCCAGAAGATCCCTGAAGAGCCCAGATTTTGCTCTGCTGAAGCAAAGGGCTCCAGTCCTGTTTTGCATTGCTCTCTTCTGCCTGGGTCCTGAGCTCAAACAGTGCATGGTCACTGCAGCCAAGGCTGCCCCGACCACCTCACATCCATCACCAATTCTTCCTCACTGGTATGTAGGAGGTGCAGCTCTCCAGCCACCTGTGTCAGCAATTTTGCATCAGCACACTCCAGGAAACTCTTGAGTGTGTGTTTTCGGTTGTGCTGTCCTGCCATCAGACAGTTGACACATTTCAATACCCCATGAGGACCAGAGCCAAGGAATGTCTCATTTGTCCCAAGAAGGCATTGCCTATTTCTTCCCATTCCTCTCATCTTTTCTACCCATATTTACGTCTTGGGGATACCTTAAATTCCCTATCCATTTATGTTTGGGGGGTTTTTTGTGTCCAGGATGGTCACTGCCTCCCCTGGCTCTGAGAGTGTCATGATGAGTGAGGGGCAGTGGAGATCTTGTGAGGATTGGGGGCCAGTGGCGGCTGCTACTTCCTTCTGGTGGAGCTTCTCAACTCAGGAGCCACATGGCAAGGGCGTCTGTCAAGACGTACTTTGCCCTGTGGGTTTTGCCTGTTTTTCTTTCTTTACTTCTTTTCCTTCCACACTTTGAGTAGGGGTTGTCGGCATGTTTCTCTGCTCCTTTGTCACTTGGGAGCCCAGAGCAAGTGTGTGCTGCACCAGGAGCCAGGATTACGCTGGGCCACTCCCTTTGTGCCACAGCCTGACCCTGGGATCAGCCATCACTGGTGAGCTCTCCAAAGGAGGAACCCCCTTCCAAGCACCACTGTTGTCTGCCACTGCCTCAGGGATTTTTGCAACACTTTAACTCAATAGCCCTTGTCTGCCCAGACCCCCACAATTCCTACCACACCTTCAGAGTTTCTGCAACACTTTCTTAACCACCCTGGTGTGCTCATATCTGATGTTAGAGCCTTCTGTTTCAAGGTTCCTGCTAGAGCTTGTTTCACTATCCAGAGAGGCACCCTGGGACCAGCTGCCCTGTGGATTTGTAAAGGAAGCCCCTTCTCCATCTCTCCTGCCTGCCCACCTGCCATTACCCACATGCAGAGACACGACTAAACTCCCGCCACAGCGCCCCCTGCAGGCTCGGGGAATCAGCACACCCGACCTTCCGCCGGGAGCCACCAGCGCCCCTGCTGGCTGTGACCGGAACTGCACCAAAGGGGAAAGTGCCTGCGGCCAGGAGAAGGCTGGGACTGCGTGTCTGGGTCTGGTTGTTGTTACTGCCAGAGTTGTTTGTTTGCCTTGTTATTTATACACATACTGATAAAAAACTGTTATTCCTTTTCCCATACCCTTGCCTGGAAGCCCCATAATTTCAAAGTTATAATGATTCAGAGCAAAGGGGGTCATAGTCTCCTTCCAAGGGAGGTTTCCTGCCTTCTATGGCAGACACCATCATTCAAATTAGGACCAGCCACCACCACCTGTGTGAAGCAGCACAGGCAGCAGATGGAGCAGCCACAAACTCACAAAGAGTACATTTATTTCATGACCTTGCTAACCTGAGGGAATCCCTAGCAACAGACAGGCAGAGGCAAAGAGAGACACTGACATCTAAACTGAGTTCATGCTAGAGGATCCCTGGAAGCAGTTCACACTGAGCTATCAAGGGTAGTTCCCCAGCTGGAAGGGACACTTGAGAAATTTACCATCCTCCTGAGTCTTCTGTTTTTAATCCATTCCTCCCAACACTCACAGAGACACCCTGCTACATCTCTTGGCTCCCAGCACAGTATCATGAGAACACACAAGGAATGGAAGGGGAACAGAGTGCATTGGAAGAAATGCTTTGAACCAACACAAGATGTATTGATTATTTCTTTGCTTTTTATCACGCTTAACTCCCTCAGAATTTTCAGAGGTGTCATGTAGTCCCCAAGTTCTCATTTACAACTCAACCTTTCTGATATTATTTTAGATTGTTCCTGGAAAGCCACACAGTGTTTCTTCATGTGGTATGTTAGGTCTTAAACCACTGAAGAAATCATGTGACTACGTGTATAATCCAAAATTCTGTGTAGCGGAACAGAGACAGTTTTTGCTATGAAATATATCACAGTGTTTTGGGCTGGCATACCACGATGATATAAAAACCATAGGGAGCTATACAAAAACACAAAGAGGAAAAAAAGGTGAGATATTTTTTGAAAGAAAAGAGATGGGTGACTGTAATTATTAAAGAAACAAATGGAACATTCTTTCTTTATTGCCTTTTACCCTGGATAGATAAAATAGCTCATAGAGATTCTAAAAGATGGATGAAAGGGAGAAGTTGAAAATCCTATCCTCCATCAAGTTATTTGAAAACTATTCAATTAATATTTTTCACTTTCCTGTTTTGGAAGTAAATTTACATCTGGATCCTGTCATGGATTTGCACCCATGGATAATTAGGACTAATGGCTTTTCATTTCCTGTTTTTACAACACTTGTCAACATCGTCAGGAAAGACTGAGTTTTGGGCTAAGTCTTAGCAGTGTGGAGACAGCTAAGCTTATATTTGGACCAGGGACAACGCTCACAGTTGTACCAAGTAAGTGACATTTCTTTTCTTCTAAAACCTCATTTAAAATTAAGGTGGGGGTGAACAAAGGAATTTAAAGGCTTGGGTCACTGTAAAGATTTCAGCTGCAATAATCCCTTGAGTGCACTTGTTCTCCCAGCCAGGCTTTCAAGTCAAATCCTCAGCTTGGATCTGCTCAGGAAGGTTTCCCAGGAATAACTGGGCTGACTCTACAGAGCACCATTATTCCATGATCCTCAAACACCAGGAGGGCACTACTTAGCATATGATAACTGATTCCCAGTTTGGGCAGCACTCTGGCTCCAATTTCCTGTCAAGTGTCCAGTTCTCCAGTGGACTTCCACTGCCTGACTTGGGGCAGGAATGCAGAGCTCAGTGAAGAGCTCACAGTGGTGAGGAGCTTTGAGACAGATCTGTAACTGCCTGGTTTGAGAAGTTCTGGTCTGACACCAGCACCACACTCAGTGTCCCCAGGGAAGTAATTCCACTGCCCTGGGGACAGAGGAGGAAGGAGGTTAAATAGGCTTGGGCTGAAATTCTCACAAGAGCCTCATATCCAAGAGCTCCTAGAATGGAAGACACATTGTCTCCCAGGGTGTGTGGATTCTGAAAAGACCAGTGTGGGGGGCAGGGATTATAAGAAGCCTCAGTTATTCTTATTTGTCTTTGGCATTCCATGGTGTTCAATAAAGGTCCATGTCACCCCAAGTTTTTCTAAAGGAATATGAATGTTGGGTTGTCAGAGGTGTTTGTGATGTTGATCTGTGTTATCCTGAAGATTCAGGTGCATCCTCCTGCAACTGTTGCTGCTCTTTCAGATGTTTTCATGTCTTTAAAGTACTTTAAAGTACCCATGTTATTTTACATAGCTAAAACCTCCCGCTCTTCTTCCAGAAATACATGGAACTGCCTTGGCTGCTTGGGGTGCTGCCTAATATCTGTCCATATCTGTAGGATATGTTCCATTGGAATAAATCTGTATTTTGAAAAAATCTCAGTGCACTTCCAATTCCAAAGGGACAAAAGAATGCAAAGATATCATTCTGGAGAAAGACCTTTTCTTTCCATGCTCTTCCATGATTTTCTAAGGACAGGATATATTCAGAGCTGAGCACAGACTCTGGGATTCTGTTTGACTGTAAAAGACATGCAGTCTTAAGTAACAATGTCTGTTTAGTGTCTTCTGAAATACTTAATAAGCTGAAGCTAAAATTTCCAGGATGTGAGCAACCTCCCCATTTTGGTTTTGAATTCCTTTTACAAATATGCATTTTAAGGTGTTTAGAGCACAAATACTTCATTATCCAATCTTTTGCAAATTCCTCCAAATGAAAATGACATAAAATAACAACCATTAGTGTCACTGTGTGACACTCCAGGCATATGCCGTTGGGACTCAGTCAGATAGGGTTTTCCTTTTGATTCATGTTAGATTATTCCAGATTATTCATTCATTGAGCATGCTATGGCCCATTACTTTTTAGAATATATGGATCCTTCTCTGATTTTACAAGACTGAAGTGAAAGAGAAGTACATCTTCTGTCCAAATAAATTGTCAGAATACAAACCACAAATCCCTTCCAGAAGCAGACAGTGGTAGGAATTCATGGCTGTATGGTCAGGTAATTCAAACTAGTGGGACTCATGAGAGGCTCCTGGGGTCAGATAAAACATCTTGGGTGTATTGGGAGAGTTTTTTAGCTAAATAAATTGTTGTATTTTTTGGGTCAATTTTTGCAGTCCTAAAGGTGATTCAAATAAGTAAAACTAAAACAATGTAGGAATTCTTCTATTTCCTGCAACTGCATGGAGAAATTGTCTCCTCAAATTAATGTTGGAATTAATGTCTGATCATCTGAACATCTGCTCTCTGAACTACAATTGCACTGTGTACAGTATTTCCTGCTGATGATCTTGCCCAGGGAGCCATTGCAGAGAAGCAGCTTGTTTGTATTCTGGCTGTTTGGAAAGCCTGGAGAGGAAACCACATGAAAAGCCTTTCAAGGTCTTCTCAGAGAACACAGAATGCATAGGACTGACAGGCTCTGGCCAGCAGAGCTCTGGCCACAACACCTGGGAAGGAAATGTTTGCTATCTCTTGGCTGTCTGGTTGCTGTAGGTGTGAACAAGTGTGTGGTTCTGCCTGTTTGATCAGGAGAGCCGGGCCATGAAGTTCTGGCAGAGCACCATTTGGCTTTCACCTCACGTCCTCAGCAGTGGCATAGGGCTGATGGGGAAAGGGTGTCAAATCAAAGCCCCTTGATCAAACTTCCAGCAGTACCCTGGGATGGACAAAATGTTAGAGCTGAGGGATCTCTTGACTTGGCTGCAAGGCAGACGCCATGCAAAATGAAAAGCCAAATGCTCCTCTCTAGCCAAGAGACCCTCTCAGGATGCTCTTGTCAAGCAGAGACATGTAAATTTTTGTGGATATGTCTGACAACCTTTCATAAACTGAGCTCTTTCTAGAAGGCTGCTGGAGGTTTCCTTTCAGTTCCATGTTTTTACTCTAAATCAAATTGCTAATCTGAGTTAAGTCCTGACATTGGTTTTTGACATCACCCTGTTTTTTCCACATACAACTGGACCTAGATTCAAAGGTATTTTCATTAAAAGAGAAATCATGGTACCACAATAATTGGCTGGCTACTAAATCCTTTTGACTTATTTTGACAATAGTTTTCTTGGAAAACAGCTGGTTGTGAGTTTTATCAATCTTCTTTCATTACTTGGACCTCTATTGGTGAAGAACACCTACATAAAAGACAATAACTGAAAGTGTTACAAATCAGTCACAGCTAGAGCATGTGTCAATTTTTGGTCACTCAGCACTTGGACAAGTCTGCAGTAAAATCAATCCTGTCCAAACCATGCCTTTCTTTACAGACATTCCCAAAACTTCTGTCCCCGAAGTCATTGTGATGAAATCAAAGAAATTGGAGGAAGGTGGCAGCTCTGGGAAAGCAGCTTGTTTGGCAAGGAACTTCCCTACAAAGAACATCAGCTTGGAGATGCCCTCTGAGGAGGTCGTATACAAACAGAGCACATCCATTCTGACCTCCGAGGGGTTGTACAATGCAATCAAAGTGGTCAAGGTGACAAAAGACACAGAGGTGACCTGCACGGCCAAATCTGACAACAGCACGACAACAACAGAGCCAGGTACAGTTTGGTGGCACAACTGTCACTAATTTCTGGAGACTGTGGCCTGTGGGACTTTGTGTTCTCCTTGACACCATAGCCCTGGGCAGCTAGCAGAAATGACAAAGTCATCTGGTATTTCAGCAGGGAGAGCTGAAAGATGTTTCAAAGCATCTGAAAGAAAAGGGTTCAACTATTTAATTACTTGGAGAGACCTTATTTGGCAAAGAGGAGAGAAGACACAATCAATTTGTTCCAAATGTGAATTTCCTTCTGACTAAATATCTTACCCTGTAGCAGCAAACCTGCTGCAGCACAAGCTGCAACAGCCTTTGTAAAACCTACAAATAGTTAAAGATCAAATGTGATGTATAAATTGCTGTATTTTGGGGGTCAGTTTTCATAGTCCTGAAGGTGATTCAAATAGTAAAACCAAAACAATGCAGGAATGCTTCTGCTTCCTGCATGGAGTACTTGTCTCCTCAAAAAGATGGTTGGAATTAATGACTGATCATCTGAGCCCCAGCCTGATTATCGGAGTCCAAACTTTTCTCAAGTTCCTTCAGGAAATGTCAAATGAGCATTTCTTCTAATCCTGCATAACACATGGATATAGTTTAAATGCCTTTTCTTTGTCATGCTACAGAAAAACCAGTAACAGTGGCCAGTGCCAAGGTTTGCAACAGCACAGACACCTCAGCACAAGGTGAGTGACCCAAACAGGCTGTGAAGTCACATTGCTATCTGGGGAATAGTGACATGGAAATGTATTTTCTCCAGGGCAGAGGAATGAGAACACAACACCTTCAGCAGACACCAGCTGCTGTTCCAAGGCAGCTCCTGCAGTTACATACAAGCCCCAGGAAGCAAAATGCAATGCAGACAGACCCTGGGCTCACCTGTTGTTGCCATGTTCTCTATCATCTGTTCCTTTGCTGCTCTTCCTTTCCCTTAAACTGTCACCTGTGTGTTTTCCCACTTTCTGCCAAGATCACAACATCAAAAACCAGACCATGATCTCTCTCCTCTTGTTTTTGTCACTGAGCAGATGCTGAAAGGCAGAGGGTGAACATGCTGTCCATGGCTGTGTTGGGTTTGAGAGTCCTGCTGGCA
Source organism: Sylvia atricapilla (assembly GCF_009819655.1). Classification (NCBI taxonomy): domain Eukaryota; kingdom Metazoa; phylum Chordata; class Aves; order Passeriformes; family Sylviidae; genus Sylvia; species Sylvia atricapilla. Next base: position 2,659,870 of record NC_089166.1, on the reverse strand, counting down.
AAGAGCATCGCCATCAACACCCTCATGAGTATCAAGTTGTTTCTTTTCTGAGGTAAGGGAGCACCCAGCCACCAAACAGTGGTTCATAGGCCCCAAGTCATTAAATGTAGTTTAAACATCTCTTTACTCTTCCAGACATGAGGAATGAAGGCAAGAGGAATCTGAAGCAGAGCAGAATAGAAGGTGAACCAGCAGCACAAGGGGCTTGAACAAGCAGGGGCAGAGCTGCTGACAGAGACCACCCAGGACACAGGGCAGCACCTTCCCCTGAAGACATTGAATACTGATCATTCCTGCCTGGCTGATTTACACTGAAGAGTTCTAAGTGCTTTTGCTGTTTCCTCTCCTCTGAGAACTGAGGAGAGTGCATTTATCCTCATCCTCCTGCTCAGCAGATCTGCCCACTCTTCTGGCATTTGCACACAACTGTCCATCTTGCTTCAAGAGCTTTGAAAACTCCAATGCTCACTCTAGATACACTCTAGGCCTTTGAAGAGCTCCTTTCCCAGGCATGTTGTGTTACTGCCTGGAGAGCTGCAGTATTACTGCTGAGGGAATTCAAGCCCAGGAGTTGCCTTTTAGAGCTTTGGGTAATATTTAATAACAGTAAGTGTGTATTGCAGATGAACAGAGTTTTGCAGGATCTGAAGTGATTCAATTTGACCATATAATGCTCATTTCTTTATTAAGCCTGTGTTTCTTCTGCCAAATATATCTCATGTGCATTTTAGGTTCCTGTAGTTGGAATGAAAATAAAGTTTTACTCAGGAAAAATGCCCTGGGTTTTCTGTGCTCTTTCTTCTGAAGCAGGGATGGAGATTGCTGAAATCCAAGTCACCTAAAGCCCACTAAATTTAGAAACACAGTTTTAAAGACATAGATTTCCTGTTGGCTGAATTTGTCCTTTCCAGACTCTGTGCAGGGAAGTGTCTCTCTGGCACATTCAAAAGCCTCAGTGAGGAGAGTCCTTGCTGAAGGCATGAGGCAGGAAAATGCTGCTATCAGCAGAGAAGAAACCCTGTTGTTGATTTGCACTCCGTGATAGAAGGAAGGGGCCACCAAAAATAATAGCAAGTGGTTTGATGGAGTGGTAGTTCCCATGGCAACTTGGTTCTACCCTAACAGAGCCCAGCACACACCTTCCCCAGCTCATGACCCTCTCACAAGCTACAGGCAGGATGCTGTGGTCACCATTTCTGACTCAGTTACCCCAGGCAGGATTAACCCTCCCCTGCTTTTGAAAAAACAAGTCAACCACATCCTGAGGGGAAAGAAGGCTTTTCTCCTCCTGGCTGGGTTCAAGAGAGTCTCTGCAGAGGACACAGCAAGGTGGGCTGCATTAGAGATTGTTTAGATCAGACCCTCAGGCCTGCAGACATGCAGAGAAGACCCTCAGCCCTTGAAGAAGCTGCATGAAATTTCCATGGCAAATCCAAATCCTGTAAAACGCTTGTTTAATGTATTCTATTACCGCAATGGAAATCATAAATTTCATCTGGATTTACCTATGACATGCAGAACAATTTTCTCAAGCACACCACACCTTTGCCCAGTCTTTCAGGCAGATTCATATTTTGGGAATACTCCCTTCGTCAAAACCAGTCGAATCAGAGGGACAGGAGGGAAAGACCAATCATGAAGTGCTGTTATAATCCCTTAGTCATAAAGTCTTGATGAAGTCTTAGGCTAGGATTAGATCCATCTCCACCTCCTCTGAGAAGCACTTTAGAAAGCAGGGGTGTCCTTACTGTACCTCATGGCTCAATGGGAGGGACTTCCTTTTACAGCTCTGCCCCTTTCTTGTCCCCAGTCTTTGCATCAATCTTTCCAAATTAATTCTATTTCAATGTTCCTTGCCCTGATTCATCCATAGAGTAAAGCTGCAGAATGAACATTGCTTTTGGACTGTGCCACACTAGAGCAAATTGGTATTAACCTGCTTTTGCTGACACCTCTGACATTGAGTGTTTCACTGACCTAAAGCCCTCATTTCATGCCAGGGCCCCAGATTGCCCCCACTAAACAGTGGCTTTTGACTTCGCATTGGCAATGCAGAAAATGCGGCTTAAGAAAGCTAGAAAATTGAATTGTTTTCAGAAAAGACCCCATAATTGGAAGCTTTTGTGCAGTCCAAATGTAAGGTTGTGTTACTGTGGTTCATTCCAGAGAACAGGACAGAATCTGCAGCTCTCCCAGCTGAAATCAGCTGAGGAGAGTTTTGTAGGTGCAAGAAACAACACTAACTTTTAAACTTGCAATGATTTATTAAACCTTAACAAAATACAACAGAAGACTGAATATAGAAAAATTACAGCCCAGGCACTTTGGAACTAAACTGCCAAGTGCTCTGCCACAAGATGGCTGCTCTGCCTTTTATACCCCTGGTGCTTCATCTGGGAACCCTGGCCCCTCCCACTGTCTGCCAATCAACTCTTCTTACCATCCATTGGTGGAGACTGCTATCTTTCCCCTTGATTGGAGGTCAGGTGTTGCCATAGTAACAAATCAGCCCGCCCCCAAATGCCCCAACTCCCAAGGCCATCCTGTGACAACAATGGAAGGGGAGAGGAAAGACGACGACGGTTGAACTTTTCACAGTAATATAACTATATATAAATGAAACTTCTCTCAACATACACATCATACTCATCCCTTAATTGTGAGAGCAAACCATCACACTACTCATCTGTAACAATAGAGAAACTGTGCTCCACATTAAAATGCCCTCTCCTAAAGAAGCACATTTGCATGTGCAGTTATCCTGACTTTTGAAAAAGCAATATTTTCCTGTATGGGTTCCCATGATAGCAAAATAATAGAGGATGATTACAAGCAGAACTCATTGGTACAATATATTTTAACAGTTCTACCTCTATTCTCCTACAGATTAATTTGTGTCCATATTTGATTGTGCTCAGACAGCCTTTGAAAATCTCCAGGGCTTGAGCCACTCCAGTCCCTGCAGATATTCAAAAGCCACCCAGACATGGTCCTTGGCAAACAGCTCCAGACAATCCTGCTAGAGCAGGGATTGGGAGGGACCACCTCCAGAGGTCTCCTCCAACCTCAGTCATTCTGTATTGCTGTGACACCTTTCTCATACTGTGGGAAATTATAAGAAGTTCAAAATTTCTTTATATGCCTTTAGTAAGGGGATTGGTTTATCACTGTCCAGGGGAAAGGAACTGAAGTTTCTTTCCTAAGGACTTTTTCAGCATTCAAGGCCTGATGAGTTTAACATCCCAGAAAACTGTGGGTAGCAAAGAAGGTACCTAAAATATAATGACCATTAACAAATATCAGCTCCAATATCACTCCCGGCATGGTCAAAGACACCTGGTTTGGGAAAGATCATTAAGAGCACAAAGAATGAGAATCTCATTTACATCGAAGGTGAAGGGATCAATAGGAAACCAAATACTACAAACTTGTGTAACTTGGCATCAATGGACATTGAACCAATGAATTTCCCTGGGTTTTGACTGTATGAGAAAAATCTAGTGACAACCATGTGTGATGGAAGGATTTTTTCTGCAGAAGCTACACAATGTGCGGATGAAATTATTTCTGTTGCACATCTTGGCCACAATAAAGTAATGCCTTCATTCTCTAACACCAAAAAATGCTGTTGGAGAGTTTTTGCTTTTCCCCTAATTTCAGTGACCAGACCACCCACAATATGAACTTCAATAAAATTTTAAAGTTATTTGAGTAAATTTTTCACCTCTACCACATCATACGTATTTTTCCTCCCTTTTGGTGAGTCTCACACATAGAGTGTGGTATCTGACATCTGTCCTGCTGAGCAAGTCAAAATGCTGAGAGCTCTCTCCAGTGGCAGACAACATTAAAAGCATCCTTAAAGAATAAAACTCTTTCTAAGAGGTTACAGCGGAAAGCATAATGAAGAACTCCATGAGAATGGGCAATATTAAATAGCTTTTTGTACTGCTAAATCCATCTGTGTTTTTATACAGCATTAAAAATACAATCTAATAATAATGTTCCTGCTTCTGCCGGTCATAATCTGACCTATCTGTTGTGTGTCCTAAAATACTAAAAACTTCCTGGTAAAATTACGTCTCCTGATGTAAACTGAACTTCTTTCTCTGACCTCTCCTGCTACCTTCTGGCCAGAGTGTTTATTGCTCTAATATCATTTTCAATTTTATTAAATCCACTAAATAGGAAAACAGGAAAAAAACCCATAAAAACCCAACAAACCAACAAACCGAAAGCACTCAAGAAGTGTTGTGTTTGCACATACCACAAATTAAACTTCTTTGCTCTTCATTTGCATTCTGCCCCTGCCAGCTGGTGCAGTTAGAAAGCCTTGCTAAGGGATACAGAGGCTTTGGAAAGTCCTGGATCAGGAAGCTGAAAGAGCTGAAGAACTGAAGGTAGTTCAGGGAAGCTTCATTTGAAGGTTCAGACTAAAGCAGGGTTAGAGCTGGAAATGATTTGTAACAGAAGAAATGGAGTAGAACACAGGAAGCACTTGCAGCACTGCTTTCAAAATTATTTTCTAATCTCAAATACTGCAGCAGTCCTAACTTGGGTTTCCTGCCTGTGTTTTGTAGGAATCAGGCTGAATCTCTTAGTAAGTCCACATTCCTGACTTGTGATCAGAGTGGTGTCTTCTGACAGATTTTGCCTTGGATTCACAGGTGAGAAACTGTGGTTTTGCTGAACTCTGGAACAAGCATTTCTCCTTGCCAAATGTCAGGAAATACAGGAGGGAAGGAGCATGGTGGCAATGAAAAGTGGTATGTAGAAAATGACAGGAGGAAACCCAAGGCAGAGCCAAGTGAGCACCACAACGTCTTGGTAATTCAGTTACAGCCTTGCTTTGATCTGGATCTTATTCAGGATGTAGTGAGTGATGTGTGCCCTGATTGGGTGCGGGAAGGAGAACTGTGTGTGGTTGCATTCATGGCATCTTCATTACTGCATTTTGGAAAACTTCCCATAGGCAGGGCAGCCACTTAAAAATGTGCGGAACAACTCAGGAGAGGCAATGGAGAGCTGAAATGGGCATGTCCATCACAGAAACTCATTAGGAGGATGGCTAATTACCTGACTGCAAGGGCAAGTTTTCTTTCTCTCCCTTATGTTTCAATCAGTAGATATGGCGTGAAGTAAAGTACTGGGAATCTTATCTTCCCCTGCAAAATTGCTCAGGATGAGGGAGTGCAGAGCTCCTTGGAGTGTCTGTCTTTCCAAAGCACAGCTTTGAAAATACATGTCAAATCTGGGATTTCTGTAGGGAGGGCCTTAGTTGATTCCTGGCTATGACAAAGCCTCTCATGATCAGGGCATTTCCCCTTTTGTGACCTGTATTGAAACATAACCTGCAAAGAGACAGAGTACAGACACTCCAGCAACTATTACATGGTAATCTCTAGCAGGGATTTTGCACATACAGTTTTATTTTAATGACAAATATAGTCTCTGGTCATGGTGTTCCACTGGCATGGGCAAACCGCTAGATCATCCTGGATAGAATCCCTTCAGTTCACACTTGACAGGAGTCACCTCCAGAGGCTGAGAGTTTAGTTCTCTTCCCAATCCTCTTGTCAATGCCCACAGCCCCACACATTTTCACCATGAGGAGCACCTACAGGAACATACACAGGGTGAGGTACCACAGGAACAGCCCAAGCAGCATTGTCACCTGTGGCCCCATACCTGATAAAACTCATGCTTGCATCAGATTTGTTTCCCACCCACTCTGGGCAGATCTGTTCTTATCACAACCTTCCTGCCCCACACTGGGAGCCGAATAAGGCTGTTGTCGTTTAGCAAATGGGATTTCCCAATTTAGTGTTGCCACTGACCCACTCCAAACCAAGCCGGAGGGTCCTTCAGAAGATCACAGAAAGTGTGAATATGGAGAGGATTTAAAGAAAATATGGGAACCACACAGAGTGAGAAACACCCAGGAGGGCACCAAGAGCTGCAAGTTGTGCTCCTGCTGCCCCACCTCTCCCCCTCAGTGCTGTCACAGACAGAGGGAGGGACCAGGAGGGACTGGGCCTGAGTGCAGTGACAGAGGCGCAGGCAGGGCAGGTGTGGGCAGAGCTGTTGTGCAGGCAGAGAGAAGGTGCAGAGAGGCCAGAGAGAGCGGGCCTGGCCATGTGGAGTGCCCTGTGCGTGGGCTTATTGCCCATTGTAGGTAAGTGAAGGCCAGGGCTGCTGGCCCCAGGAGCTGAGCGTGGCCCTGTGCTCTGCACGGCTCTGGGCAGCTGTGCTGAGCGCTTGCAGCCGCACCTGTTCCCACCTCCAGCTGCCCAGCCCTGCCTGTGGAGCACGGGGAGAGCAGCCCTGCTCCTCTGCTGCCTCTGAGCTCGGCACCTCCATCCAAGCTGCCTCCTCTGCAGCCTGGCCACACGCAGGACACCTCCCTGCTGCACTCCCATCTTGGGGCCCAGCGCTTTGCCCTGCCCCTGGACACTCTGCTCCTGGGCCACTGCGGCCCCTGTGGCACTGACCAGCTGGAGGATGGCAGCACAGGGACCAAGCCCCAGTGCCCAGGACAGCCTTTGTCTTTCCTGGCCTCATCTAGAGCAGTTTCAGGGACAGGAGACTGGCTTCCTCACCATCCTGTCTTGGCAAGGACAAAGGGATTTGTCCCCTCATGGTGAAAATCTTTCCTGCTTCTTTGGGGAAAATCAGACAAAGCTTACGGTCTGACAGGGAAAAGGAGAGAAGGAAATGTGGAGTGTCCTTGCTTGTGAGGCTTGATAGCTGCTACCAGCTGTGCCCATCTGTGTCAGCTGGCTTCAGAGAGGAGGATTTTGTCCTCCCACTGGTCCAGTGACATTCCAAAGCCCCACCAGCATTGCCCTGACCTTTGCTAAATCTTGGAGTGACTGTGGCTTGTTCTTGCTCTCTGCAGCCATCTCACTTGCTGGTGCAGCCACCTTGGAGCAGCTCAAGGAACTGACCGTGCAAGAGGGAAATTCAGTCACCATCCCGTGCACCATGAAGGGGGATTCTATGCGATACTACTCCATCTCATGGTACCGTCAGGGCCCAAGTGGTACTCAGGAATGGATTTACAACGAGGATGGTACTTATGGAGAAGGTTTCAAAGATCGCTTTAAGATAAAAGATGAGAGAATGAAGAACAGATTCCCACTGCAGATCCTGGCAGCAAAGCAAGGGGATGCAGCAACATATTACTGTAGAGCAAGAGTCACCCTGGAGCAGCTCTGCAGCAGAGTGAACCAAAAACCCAACAGATGGGGAAGACAGATCTCTCAGCATTTCTTTCTAGCAGCTGCTCCCCGTGGCTCTTCTCAGGAAATGGCAGGTGCAGGAAACATCCCTCTGCCTTGGTGGCACTAAAAGGCCCTGGAGGGAGGGGTGGTAGAAAGGGCTGGTCCCATTTATGGTGCAGGAGGATCTGTTCTGGGAACTGCAGAGGCTGTTTGGGGAAGTGCCGATTTAGTGCACATGTCCTGGGCTCCTGTCCAGCACAGCCTCATTTCTTCTTTGTGCCTTGGCTGCAGAGCCATGGGATGATGCAAATGTGTTGCAGTAGCTGCCAGAGTTCTGTGGTGGATGGAGCCACACAGGCTGTTTAGGAAAGCCAGATCAGCAGGGATGACTTTGCTCTGGATGGCTGCTACAGAGCACAGATCAGGAAGAAGTCATTGCAAAGGTGTGGTGTGTTGACTTTGCTTGTCCTCCAAGGGCTGAGCAAGCTGCTGTCTCAGTGCTGCTCCTCTTATTGGTCAGGGGGAAAGATACGCAGTGAAGTTTGTTGGTCCAGATAAGGACGTGGAGCTGTCCCAGTAGTGACATCATGGGCAAACACTTTGACTTGGGGAAAGGAGTTTAAGTTATTGCCAGTCAAAATCAAAAGAGATAGTTAATGAGAAATACGGATGAATCATGTATCACTGCACAGGGATGGGGAATGTGGCTTGAAATCACTTCAAAAACATTCAAAACATTCACATGTTTTCTTTGCCATTTCATGCTTCTCATTCTCTTCCCCTGCTTCTGTGCTGTGTCCAACCAACAGATGATATTTCTCCAGGAACTTCTCCAATACAGGTTCTCCCCTGTGGCTGCAATTCCACAAAACATGTCCACCATGGGTCCTTTCCATGTGGTGCAGCCCTTCAGGAACAGACCGAGGCACTGTGGCTCCTCTGTGGGACACAGGTCCTGACAGAAAACCTCCTCTGGCATGGGCTACTCACAGCTCCTGTCAGGAGCCTGCTCCAACGGGAGCTCTCCATGGAGTCATTGATTTTTTCAGCTCATATCCACTTGCTCCTGTGTGGGATCCTGCACTGTCTGCAGGGTCAGTATTTGTTCCACCACTAATCCCCACCAGCTGAGAGGGACAAATCTTGGTTTTCAACCTTGAGCAGCTGGGGAATATCTGCTCTGGTTTCTGCAGCACCTCCAGCCCCTCCTTGCTAAATCCTCCTCCTTGCTAATTGCAATACTGATGCTTAGAACAATGAGTCCTGCCTGAGACTTTTACCTCAGTGTTTGTTCTTCTGAAGGCTCAGACTACACCCAGCTCAGAATACTCTGGTGCAAAGACAAAACACTGGAAGGGCAGATCTGCTCTGCTCCTCTGCAGCTCCCACAGAGCCTCAGATATGGCCAGGCAGGAGCTCAGCCCAGGAGGAGAGAGGGACAGGCAGGGGCAGGGGCAGAGACTGGAAAAGGGACAGGAGAAAGGCAGGCTGTAGAGGTAATTTTCTTCCAGAATGAGGGACAGGAGAAAGACAGGCTGTAGAGGTAATTTTCTTCCAGAATGGGACTATGCTTTGAATCTGTGCTGGAAAGAGTGTTGGTAATTCGGGAATTTTTGAGTTATTTCTGAGCAGTGCTTACATGGAGTCAAGGCCTCTTCTGCTCCTCATTCCACCCACCAGTGAGTAGCTGAAAGTGAACAAAATTTGGGAGGCAACACAGATCATTCAGCTGACCCCAACTGACCAAAGGTGTCACAGGACATCATGCTCAGCATGTAAAGATGGGGAAGAGGAAGGAAAGGGGGGATATTGAGTTACAGCATTTGTATTTCCATGGAACCTTTAAGCATGATGGAGCTCTGGTTTTCTGGAAGAGGCTGAACTCTTGGCTGTGGATGGGAAGTAGTCAGTTAATTCCCTGCTTTGCTTTGCTCAGACATGCAGTGTTTGCTTTATTTATTAAAGTGTTATTTATTAAACCCATGAATTTTCTCACTTTTACCCTTCCAATTCTGTCTCCAGTTCAATGAGGGGGAAAGCAGCAAGTAGCCATGTGGGGCTTAGTTACCATCTGTGATTACACCAAGACAAAGAAACACAATGGGCACTGAAAGAGCTGCAGTTTTTACATGGAAAGGCAGAACTTAACCATATTTGGATACTGCATGATGTTTAGAGTGTCTCACAATAACATTGCAGTAACACATAACAAGAATCAATTAATTGTATCTGAGGAAAGAGTGGAACTGTACCAGAAACTTCACTGCTAACGATGGACCTTTGCAGGAAATCAAGGTACAGAGACTTCCAAAATCTTGTGCCTATAGGTCAAGACATAGAAATGAATACAGGGTTTGATTTAAGACCTTGGGAGAGGCTTCCAGATTTAGAGACCAGAAGCAAGAATGTGGATTTGTAGTTCAAGCAGAAACATGTTAAGCTAGGTAGTGGAAAGTTTTAGCGTTTAAGGTTTAGTTATAGAATGAGTTATAAAGGCAGTAAGAAGTTAGAATGTGTAACAATGCAGGTTTTAGTGGCATAATATGATTGGCTAAGAAAATCTTCAGTGTGGCAAAACGTGTAAAAACAATTAAAGACTGGTGCAAAGACACTAACTTAACTTTGTGGCAGTAGTTTATTGCCTAATGAATCTTTATAAGGCATCGTAACTGGAGATACGACAACCTCTGACTTCTGATGTGAGTATGTTCTTACCCTCTCATGAGGGTGGTGAAGGTAAGAGCAATAAATCATCCTTTTAACACGTCTCTCAGTGGTCCCATCTCTCATCTATGCCGACAGACTTTCCCAGGACATAATGAAAAACTCCTTCCCTGCACTCCCAGCTCTGGCTACATGTGAATAAACACAGGTGTTCTTCTTCTGAAGACTAAGCATTCATTTCTTTATTTAGGTGATTAGACCTTCATGGAAGACATTGGGAGATCAATGCAAATGCATCCATGGGCCTGTGTTCCTGAGCACAGTGCCTGAGGCATCCTATACAGGAGCTACAGGTGCCAGAGGGTCAGGCAGTTGTCCCCAGGCTTTGCCCCAGTTTCCACCTTTGGCTCAGTCACGTGAAAATGGGAGGCTTCCTCAACCCTTAGTGTGGGGAGATTTCCTCAACCCTTAGTGCTTAATTAGTCTGTCAGTGCCCCAGGAAAGCTGAGACCCTTGTGCCTAACCACCCTGTCAGTGTCCAGTTCAGGGGACCCTGCACTGAGCTGTCTGGCTGGATTGGAGGGCAGCTCGACTGACTCAGTCAGGGAAACACCATCAGCCTCAGGGAGACCCTTCAGCAGGTATTCCCCTTTACAGGAGTGTGTTCCCTGCTGCTGGTGACTGCCAGCACCCAGGAAGGATTCACACTGACACTTTTGCAATAACAGTCCTTATCAATGTAAAATCATGACAGGTTAAGGTTCAAAGATTGTTGATGATAGCGAATGAATGCAAAAATATACTTGAAGGAATACAAGCTCTAATCCCCAATAAAATATTCAGTCTGAATAGAGGATGATTCTGACTCAGTAGGTGTCCCAATGGGGGAGAAGACAGACTGAGCTCATTCACTGATCCCAGCAGCCATAATGCTGTCTTCCCTAACTTTTCTCCCATTCTCCACTTACTCTTACACTATTTCTTTATGTTTAGGTGGAGCTCGAGTGACTCTAGTCATGCTTACCTGTGTTATTGGTGACTGTAAAATTCTCTTGCTTTGCTTTTAAAGATACAGCCAGAAGGAACACAGAGCAGGTGCCCAGTGAGGGGAGGTTGTACCTCAGGGGTGGGTAACTTTGGGTTGGAGGGGTGCATTAATATTATTATTAGCCTTTAATGAAGTAAGTTCATCTGGATTAATCTCAGGGCCATTCAACACAGCACTGCCTGCGAGGCCAATGTCATCTGTCTTGCAAAGGGTACAGAGATAATGCCACTTGATTTCTTCTGTCACCTCCCTCTTCTCTTGCAGGTATCAGCAGCCCAGGCACTTCCCCAAGCAGATACTTTCGCTGACTTTTTAAATCAGTGCTCTTAGTTGTCCTCTCCATAGCTGATGTTGTGATATACTGTTTCACTTTCAATATCTAATTTTCTATGATCACCTGTAGTGTCTCCACAGAATCCATCACCTAACTTTTCTCTGTTTTGTTAGGAAGGTGGAGTAGGGTATTTCTGTTCAGGGAAGAAGATAATTCCCACCACAGCCTTTAAAAAGAAAAGTTGACTTCTTGACAAATATATCCCGGAACCAGCTTTCCATCAATTAAAGCCTTGGACACATGTTGCAAGAGACTCTAATTATTAAGAGGCTGGACAGAGCAACGACACAACCCAACCGATTTGGCTACCATGATGTTCTCCAATTTATTGTTTTCCAACAGCAGGTTATATAGAATCAGAGTATAGGTGTCGACCTCTCAGCAAGGGCTCATGGAAGAATTCCAAAAACCATGCACAAACTACCTCCAAAATCTGCTTTCCCTGCCTAGGGACCCATTTGTAGAGCAAAGAGGGACTCCCTCTGTTCTCATTTCCTCTTGATGGAGGTTAGGATTTTTCCCTTTTTTTTTCTTTCACCCCAGGACTTTTTCTCCCATTTGTTGCATAAGAGATGGGAACAATAATACTTAGAAAAAAGGGGCTAGGATGGCGAGAGGGGGAAAGGGGTGCAGTTGGCTGCAGTCTCTTTAGCTGGGGGGCTTCCTCTGGGAAAGTGCAGAGATATCGCACAACTCAGCTAGGGATCAGGGGCTGGGCTTGGGCCTCTGTCTCTCTGTCTCTCTCTCTCTGAAGACTTAATTTGCTGTTACTGTGGAGTTCTGTCCTTCACTGCTTCTCCTTACTGTGGGTGAGCCTCTGCTCACAAGAGCAGCCATTGAACTGGGACATTTTCTACACTTGATCCCACTGGGAGGGAACCTCACCATCTGCCTGGGTGCCTCAGGGGAAACCCAGGAACCTGAACCTCTCCCTTTCCTGCAGGGAGCGTCCCCCAGCACCTGTGGGAGCCGGGCTGCTGCTGCTGAGTCCCACTGTTTTCTCCTGCCGCTTAAGCTTTTGTACTACACTTTAACTCCACACCCGCATGTCTGCCCAATGCCCATGACTTCTGCCACAGCTTCAGAGATTTTGCTACACTTTGGTTGCCACCCAGGTGTGCTCACCTCTGCTGTTGCAGTTCGCCACCCCGAGGTTTCTGCTACAGCACATTTCACGACCCATAGTGGCACTGGGGCCAGCTGCTCCTGTGGATTTTGCAAAGGGAGTCACCTCCCCTCTCCTCTACTGCCTGAGCCGCCATTACTGCATGAGGGAGATGCGGCCGACAGCGCCCCCTGCAGGCTCGGGGGAATCAGCGCACCCACCCTGCCCGGCCGGGAGCCACCAGCGCCCCTGCTGGCTGTGACTGGAACTGCACCAAAGGGGAAAGTGCCTGTGGCCGGGAGAAGGCTGTGACTGTGTGTCTGGGTCTGGTTGTGGTTGTTTCCGGTGTTGTTAGTTTGCTTTGTGAGATGCACACACATTCTAGTATTTATTTATTATATGTTACTTCTTTTCCCATATCTTTGCCTGAAAGCCCCATAATTTCATAGTTATAAGAATTTGGAGCAAAGGGGGTCATATTCTCCATTCCAAGGGAGATTCCCACCTCCCATGGCAGACACCTGTCTTTCAAACTAAGACACTGTTCCAGGACACAGATAGCAAAAAGGAAGGCAGAACTGAGCTTTAAAAAAAAGAAATGCAAGTATATGTGGCTTGTGGGGGGCAGTGAGCACAGGTGTGTCTCTGTGGCCACTAAAATGGAAAAGGAGCTGTTTAACAGCCTGGGCGGTTTCAGTGAGAAGCAGGGTGAGGTCTCACTGCTCTGGGAAGATTTGCCAGCCAGGGCACGGGATGTGAGAGGCACCTGTGTGTACCCAGGCCAGGGCAGGGGATGTGATAGGCACCTGTGTGTGCCCAGGTCTGTTGCAGGAGGTGTTTAGAGCTAGTTCTCTTTTTCATGCCAAGGGTTGAACCAAATGGGAACATCACATCAGCACATTCCACAGCTTTCCTGCAGGACTCAAGCAACACGGAAGAGAAAAAAAAAATTTAGCACACTCAAGGGAACAGCAGATGAACATGCACCTGTTACCAATAGGGAATAGGTAATACCAGTAGGTTATAACAGCAGCATTGCCGTTATAACCACTGATTAAAAATGAGAAACACACCTCTATCCTTGGGAACAACAACAGTGCAAACAGGAAGGAATCATGCTATTTGCTTTTTGTGTCTTTGAACTGCTTCTGAGGATAAGGAAAATGCTCCACAATTCCAGGTTACCATTATTCAAAATGATTAAAGCAAGATAAAAATCAAATTAAAATCCAACTTCAGATGTTCCCCACCTTGAAACCCATTGAAAAGCACATACAAACAAATCAAAACTCCAAACAATGGCCAACTCAGTGGTCAAATCATCTTTTCAGAGCATTATAATATTTAAGAGGAAAAAATGCTGATCTAATTGGGACAAAACTCATATGACCCTTATAAATATGCAACTCAAATCACAAATACAAAAAATTAAATAGCTGAGTAAATAAACATTTTTATGTCATTAATGCAAAGAGAGTCAATGAAAGCACTCTTTCATTTTCATTGATACCTAAACCAGCAAAACCATCAGCTGAACAAAAATATGTTCTGGACAATTTCCAAACATGGACAGATTTTTTTCTTTGGCATGCAGATAGGCTTTAAGGACAGATGTGTTTGAAGGTCCAGAAGGACTTAAGGAATACAGAATGAAAATAGATATAAAGTTATTAATCCTGAGTGACTTCTGTCCAGATGCAAATCAGGGCAATATTTTAATGACATTAATCCTAACTATTTAATCTGCCAAAAAAAGCAAGGATGATAATGGCACTTTTAGTGTAGAGAATCCTCTGGAACAGTATTAGATGTTCAGAAATAGAGCAAGGTAGAGGGACAGGAAAACAAAAGGCACCACTACAAAAACATGAAAGACGAGACATCACCTGGCACTGGAAAAACCCACAAATGTTTTTGTAGAACTATCTAGCACAGTGCGAACTACGTACCACAGTGTTTGAGAACTATTGAACCACCACACACAAACTGTCTCCCGCCCTTCTCTTGAATGGGGGAAACATGGTGGCCCAACCTTGTCTTTTTTTCCTCAGACAACTCTGTGCACATCCACCAATTTGATTCCCAGAATTACTCAATTAGCAGAAAAACCTCTCCTATTTTCCAAGACCAATTTCTTCACCATTCAACCTGAGATCCTGGCTCTTGCAAACAGCTCATTTTAGACATGTGATCACCAGCTCCAGTTGAACAAGTGGACAGGAACATTCTATGTTTAGGTGTGTGCATTTTACCTCAGCATTATGTTCTTCTCTTTCTCTCAGAGCACAGAATAGGATTTTGTAAGAACAAAGATCCTTTTAATTTCAGGTCCAGCAATGGCCAGAAGCAGATGCATGAAGAACAAGACCTGGATGCCAGAAATGGCACTTCCCACTAGGAATCTCTCTGCTACAGACATCAGAACAAGGACGTGGAATCACTCATGGTTGCTTTGTATTTACCCTTTATGAGTTTACTCTGGAGACCATTTTTCATCATTTTAGACTTCTGTCACAATGCTTGACTTACTGCTTCATCAAGAGGAACCATTCTTGAGGTTCAAGGAGATAATCTCTGACAATGAGCAGCTCTCCTAGACCCCTCCTCTGTCTAGGACCATAACCCATGGGATTCCTCCCAGAAGATCCCTGAAGAGCCCAGATTCTGCTCTGCTGAAGCAAAGGGCTCCAGTCCTGGTTTTGCATTGCTCTCTTCTGCCTGGGTCCTGAGCTCAAACAGTGAATGGTCACTGCAGCCAAGGCTGCCCCGACCACCTCACATCCATCACCAATTCTTCCTCACTGGTATGTAGGAGGTGCAGCTCTCCAGCCACCTGTGTCAGCAAGTTTGCATCAGCACACTCCAGGAACCTCCTGAGTATGTGTGCTCATCTGTGCTGTCCTGCCCTCAGACACTTTGCACACTTCAAGAACCCCATGAGGACCAGAGACAAGGAATATCCTGTTTGTCCCAAGATGACCTTGGCTTTTTCTTTCCCATCAGGTGATGTGTAGTAGCCACCCACCACTGCTGCTGTGGCCTCTAATCCTGACCCATCTGCTGTCAGCTGGCTCACTGCACATCCCACAGCACAAGTTCCAGCTGTTGTCTCAGACAAAGGACAATGTCCATTCCTTGCCTTCCCAGCCTGTCTTCCCTGAAGCCTGGCTTCAGTCACTACAATGCTCCTGAAAACTCTCCCACCACATCTCCATGGTCCCACAGCTCTGCCTCCAGCCCACAGAGTTAGAACTCAAAGGCTGAGAGAGCTGGGGGTGCCCAGCCTGGAGAGGAGAAGGTTCTGGGGAGACCTCAGAGTCCCTTCCAGTGCCTAAGGGGCTCCAAGAGAGCTGGAGGGGAATTTGTAAAAGGGTCCAGAGTGACAGGACATGATGGAATGGCTTCCCACTGCCAGAAGGCAGGGTTAGATGGGATATTGGGAAGGAATTCTTGGCTGTAGGACTGGTGATGCCCTGGCACATATTGCCCAGGGCATCCCCATCCCTGGAAGTGTCCAAGGCCAACTGGAGTGTCTTCAGAGCAACCTGGGATAGTGGAAGGTATCCCTGACCATGTAAGAGGGATTGGAAGTAGATGATCTTTATGGGCCCTTCCAACCCAACCCAACCCAGGATCCTCTCTTGGAGAGGGGCCCAAGCCATGTGCCCTGACCTGCATTACACCACTCATTTCCCTTCCTAGGTCATGTGAGCTGTCCCACCACTCCTTTCTTCTGTCCATGAGGTCGTTGCCCTGCACCTACTGGTGGAGCTCCAAAGTCTCGTGTTTGTTCCTCTACTACATGTGTTTCTGCACAGGCGCTGTAAAGAGTCACCCAACCATGGTAATTTCCCAGAGGGTTCTCTTTTCCCCCACAGATATTCCCTGTGTATATGCACACTCTCAAAGTGCACCCCTTTCAGCCCTTTGGTTTATTCTTCTTATTAAGCCTTTCTTCTTCATACCAGTCCTCACGTTTCCTACCCACATTTCCCACTGCTTTCTCACTCGATTACAGTTCTCGCTTCTGCTTTTAATCCATTACTCTGACCACTCTGATGCCAGAATGAGTTTTGCTTTTATATTTCCTTCATATTTATTTGCAGCTCTGTAGACTACTACTAAATAGTTATAGAGTTCCTAGCCAGCTCCAGTACTTTTCCCTCTGCTTTCCCTACCTTTTGCAGAAAGACTAAAGACATTCTAGAAACTCCAGGCCCTGGAGATCCAATGTGCCTATCCTATCTTGGTTCTTCCTGGGAACCAAGGATGAAATACTCTCTCCAGACATATTTTCATAAACAAACTTTAGTTCCTATATTAAAGGAGGGTTACAGAAAAGCTGGAACCAAAAAGGGGGGAATTGCTTTATCACTCGTACTTCTAATTGGGGATTCTAGTCAATTATGCTAAGTTTCTAAACTTATAAAACTGTACTCGCCCTTTGTGGAGTGGCATTTTTCCATATCTGCCCCTTGGAGGCCTCCAGTAAAGACCAGTCTTTATGGTGCCTGTCATACTGATACAGTCTCCAAAGTGTGTTGTTTTATTTCTAGGTCTCCAAGGCATCACTGCCAGAGCCATCTGCTGCTCCCCAGGTCTCCCATTGCCCTGTCATTAGAACAACAAGGAAGAGAAGTAGGGGTCAATGATTGCAGTTGCAATACATTTGGCCAGTCGTTTGAAAGTGTCCCCAGTTCAAGTCCGTGGCAGGGGGACAGCTGGTCCAGCAGCACGGAGCCCTCCATTGTTATCAGACACCATTTGTGGATGTCCATCCTCAGAGCCATCAGAGATTGGCTCTGGAAGACACGGTGGAAGCTTCTGGCAGCTTCTCACAGAAGCCAAAATCCAGGCTGTGCAGTATCAACACACTCCTTCACTCTTTGATCCTCACTCCTAAGGTTTCAGTGCCTCTACACAACAAAGAACAATCCTTTTGCCTACTTTCTCCCCTTACAAAAAACAGCATGAAGACTTTCTAGGGTCCTGAAGGACCGCCCCCCCCCCACCCCCCCCCCCCACCCCGCACCAATTCTAAAACCCAGAGGGCACATTCCTCCTGTTTCTGAGAACTGAAACAATGAGGGAAAAAGTGGACAGCTTGCTGCAAGTCAGAAGAATTTTCAGAAATGCTTTGAAAAAACAAAACAACCCAAACCAAACAAAACAAAAGCAAACAAAAAACCCCGATCCCTGGTAATTTTCCTGCCTTCTATCCAGTTTAATTCCCTCAGACTTTTCAGAAAACTTGTAATCCCCAAGTTTTCATTTACATCTCAGTATTTCAGATTCTATTTTAGATTCTTCCTTGAAAGCCATATAGTGTTTTTTCATGTAGTACATTGGCTCTTAAACCACTGAAGAAGTCATGTGACTGCCTGTATAATCCAAAAGTCTGCGTAACGAAACAAAGAGAGTTTTTGCTACGAAATACCTCACTGTGCTTGGGGGGCTGGGGTATCACAATGATATAAACAGCACAGGGACCAGTATAAAAACCCAGAGAAGGAAAAAAGGTGAGATATTTTGGGAAAGAAAGGAGAGGGATGACTGTAATGTTTAGGAAGAGAAATAAAACATTTTTTTTATATTTCTTTTTATCCTGGATACATAAAAGAGCTCATGGGGATTCTAAAAGATGGAAGAAAGGGAGAAGTTGAAATTTCTGCACTTATCAAGCTAACACAAATCACTGAACTGTTCAAGTAATATTTTTTTCCCTTTCCAGTTGACAAAATAAATGTACCTCTGAAATCTGTCATGGACTTGCACCCATGGAGAATTAGGCCCAATATCTGGATTTTCATCTCCTGTTTTTACAACACTTTTGAACACTGTGAGGAAAGAGTGAGTTATTGGACTAGGTCTTAGCAGTGTGTGGACAGACTCTGAATGGACCAGGGACGATTCTCACAGTTATACCAAGTAAGTGACAATTCTTTATTTCTAAAACTTCCATAAAAATTAAGGTGGGAGTGAACAAAGGAATTTAAAGGCTTGGGGTCACTGTAAAGATTTTCAGCTGCAATAATCCCTTGAGTGCCCTTGCTCTCCAGCCAGGCTTTCAAGCCAAATCCTCAGCTTGGATCTCCTCAGGAAGGTTTCCCAGGAATAACCGGGCTGACTCTGCAGAGCACCATTATTACATGATCCACAAACACCAGCAGGGCACTACTTAGCATGTGATAACTGATTCCCAGTTTGGGCAGCACTCTGGCTCCAATTTCCTGTCAAGTGTCCAGTTCTCCAGTGGACTTCCACTGCCTGACTTGGGGCAGGAATGCAGAGCTCAGTGAAGAGCTCACAGTGGTGAGGAGCTTTGAGACAGATCTGTAACTGCCTGGTTTGAGAAGTTCTGGTCTGACACCAGCACCACACTCACAGTGTCCCCAGGGAAGTAACTCCACTGCCCTGGGGACAGAGGAGGAAGAAGGAAATTAAATAGCCTTGGGCTTAAATTCTCACAAGAGCCTCATATCCAAGAGCTCCTGGAAAGAAAGACAATTGTCTCCCAGGTTGTGTGGGTCCTGAAAAGACCAGTGTGGGGGGCAGGGATTATAAGAAGCCTCAGTTATTCCTGTCTTTCTTTGGAATTCCATGATGTTCAATAAAGGTGCAGGTCACCCCAAGGTTTTCTAAGGGAATGTGAATGTTGGGTTGGCAGAGGGGTTTGTGATGTTGATCTGTGTTATCCTAAAGATTCAGGTGCATTCCTCTGGAACTGTTGCTGCTCTTTCAGAGGTCTGCATGTCTTTAAAGTACTGCAAGAACATCCCAGGTTTTGTTGCATGGCTAAAACCTCCTGCTGTCCTTCCAGAAAGATGTAGGACTGCCTTGGGTGCTGCCTGATATCTGTCAATATCTGTAGGATATGTTGCATGGGGAAAAGTGTGTATTTGGGAATCATCTTGGTACACTTCCAGTTCCAAAGGGACAAAGGAATGGAAATTTACCAGTCTGAAGAAAGACCTGTTCTTTTCATGCTGTTCAATGATTTTCTCTTTCTAGTGAAAGACAAGATATTTTTGGAGCTGCACAGAGACTCTAGATTTATGTATGACAAAATTGGATCTTATGAATCAAAGTCCGTGTCAAGACTGGTGAAATACTGAATAAATTGAAGCCAAATTTCCAGAATGTCAGCGACCTCCCCTTTTGATTTTGAATTCCTTTGGGAGATAATAATATGCCTTTTAACATGCATGCATGAAGATAGATACTATTAAATTTTACCATAGTTCTATATTATGTATGTTAAGTATGATATGTATATTTTTATATCATATTATTGTAATATTATTATTATTGTGGTTATAACACATTTTGAGAGTACCCCTACATCAAAATGACAGAAAATAACAACCATTAGTGTCACTGTGGGATATACCATGCATATTCTGTTGAGGCTCAGTGAAGGACAGGAAAGGTTTTTCTTTTGGATCAGATTGGATTATTCCTGACTAAACGTTAATTAAGAATGCTAACGCCCATTACATTTTAGAAGATATGGATCCTTCAGGGACTTTATAAGACAAAAGTGAAAGAGAAGTTAAACTTTCTGTCCAAATCAATTGTCAGAACAGAAAACACAAATCCCTTCCAGAAGCAAGCAGTGGTAGGAATTCATGGCTCTATTCTAGGGTAATGCAAATCAGTAGGACTTGGGTGAGGCATCTGGGGTCAGATAAAACAAATCCTCTGCTCTCTCAACTACAATTACATTGTGTACATTATTTCTTGCTGATGGTCTTGTCCAGGGAGCAATTGCAGAGAAGCAGCTTGTTTGTATTCTGGCTGTTTGGAAAGCCTGGAGAGGAGACCACATGAAAAGCCTTTCAAGGTCTTATCAGAGAACACAGAATGCACAGGACTGACAGGCTCTGGCCAGCCATGGTACAACACCTGGGAAGGAAATGTTTGATATCTCTTGGCTGTCTGGTTGCTGTAGGTGTGGACAAGTGTCGGGCCATGAAGTTCTGGCAGAGCACCATTTGGCTTTCACCTCAGGTCCTCAGCAGTGTCATAGGGCTGATGGGGAAAGGGTGTCAAATCAGAGCCCCTTGTTCGAACTTCCAGCAGTATCCTGGGATGGACAAAATGTTAGAGCTGAGAGATCTCTTGATCAGACTGCAAGGCAGACACCGTGCAAAATGAAAAGCCTAATACTCTTCTCTTTACCCAAGTGACTCCTCAGGATGCTCCTGTCAAAGCAGAGACATGTAAATCTTTGTGGATCTGCCTGACAACCTTTCATAAACTGAGCCCTTTCTTGCAAAGAAAGCTACTAAAGGATTCCTTTCAGTTCCTTGTATTTACTCTAAACTGAATTGCTAATCTGAGTTAAGCCCTGACATTGGTTGTTGTCATCACCACTGATTCTTTGTAAATGACATGATCCAGTGGCAAAGGTATTTAGTTGAAAAAACAAGTAATGTTTTAAGTTTCAAGTCATACCACAATAATTACTTGGCTACTAATAAGTTGGCTACTAAATACATTTGACACCAATAGTTTTCTGATAAAACAGCTGATGCAAGTTAAAGCAATCTTCTTTCCTTACTTGTCTTCTTATGGCAAGGGATAATGACATAAAAGACAGTAAATGACAATGTTACAAATACGTCACAGGTGGAGTATATACCAATTTTCCTTCACTCAGCACTTCAGCAATTTGCAGTAAAATTGATCATGCCCAAACCATGGGATTTTTCACTAACAGTCCAAAACCTTCTATCCTAGAGGTAATTGTGAAGAAAACAACTAAATCACCAGATGTTTGGACCACTGGGAAAACAACTCCTTTGCCAACAATTTTCCATACAAAGAACATCAGCTTGGAGATGTCCTCTAAGGAACAGAACACATCTGCTTCGACTACACAGCTGATCTGCACGGACAGGTTCGACAGCAGCATGATAACAATACTGCCAGGTACAGTTTGGTGGCACAGGTGCAACATATTTCTAGGGACAGTGTCCTGTGGTGCTTGGTGTACTCCTGCTAGTCAGCTTTGTCCTGGGCAGGCAGCAGAAATGAGAAGCAAATCTGGTATTTCAGCAGGGAGAGATGACAGATGTTTCAAAGCGTGTGAAAGTAATGGCTTCTACTGTTTAATAAATTTGGGAGGAAGAGGGAAGATATAATCATTATGTTTAAAGCGTGGATTTCCTTATGACTACATATTTCACCCTGTAGCAGCAAATCTCCTGCAGCACAACCTGGAAGAGCCTTTCCAACACCAACAAAAACATAGAAAAGTGGTATTTTTTTTAACCTTTATTACTAAATCACATTTTATACTTTGTGGGACTGTTTTTGTAGTCCTGAAGGTCATTCAGGTCGCTGAAGGGGTCAATAAGAGGGTTTGCAACAGCACAGACCCCTCAGCACAAGGTGAGTGACCCAAACAGGCTGTGAAGTGACATTGCTATCTGAGGGATAGAGATATGGAAATGTATTTTCTCCAGGGCAGAGGAATGAGAACACAACACCTTCAGCAGACACCAGCTGCTGTTCCAAGGCAGCTCCTGCAGTTACACACAAGCCCCAGGAAGCAAAAAGCAATGCAGACAGACCCTGGGCTCCCCTGTTGTTGCCATGTTCTCTATCGTCTGTTCCTTTGCTGCTCTTCCTTTCCCTTAAACTGACACCTGTGGATTTTCCCACTTTCTGCCGAGATCACAACATCAAAATCCAGACCATGATCTCTCCCCTCTTGTTTTTGTCACTGAGCAGATGCTGAAGAGCAGAGGGTGAACATGCTGTCCATGGCTGTGTTGGGTTTGAGAGTCCTGCTGGCAAAGAGCATCGCCTTCAATACCCTCATGAGTATCAAGTTGTTTCTTTTCTGAGGTAAGGGAGCACCCAGCCACCAAACAGTGGTTCACGGGCCCCAAGTCATTAAATGTAGTTTAAACATCTCTTTGCTCTTCCAGACATGAGGAATGAAGGCAAGAGAAACCCGAAGCAGAGCAGGAAAAAAGGTGAACCAGCAGCACAAGGGGCTTGAACAAGCAGGGGCAGAGCTGCTGACAGAGACCACCCAGGACACAAGGCAGCACCTTCCCCTGAAGACAATGAATACTGATCATTCCTGCCTGGCTGATTTACACTGAAGAGTTCTAAGTGCTTTTGCTGTTTCCTCTCCTCTGAGAACTGAGGAGAGTGCATTTATCCTCATCCTCCTGCTCAACAGATCTGCCCACTCTTCTGGCATTTGCACACACACAAGTGTCCAACCTGCTTCAAGAGCTTTGAAAACTCCAATGCTCACTCTAGATACATGGCCTTTGAAGAGCTCCTTTCCCAGGCATGTTGTGTTACTGCCTGGAGAACTGCAGCATTACTGCTGAGGGAATTCAAGCCCAGGAGTTGCCATATAGCTATTGGGTTTAGACCGCTTCAATTACAAATAATGTGTATTGGAGATGAGAAGAGCTGTGTAGGATCTGAAGTGATTCAACTCAACCAGATAATGTTCATTTCTTTATTAAGCCTGTATTTCTTCTGCCAAATGCATTGCACATGCACCTTGAGTTTCTGTAGTAATGACAAAAATAAAGTTGTTCATGGCCGAAATGCTGTGGGTTTTCTGTGCTCTTTCTTCTGAAGCTGGAGGTGGCTGAAATCCAAGTCACCTAAGGCCCACAGGGATTAGAAACACAGCTTGATAATGTAGATTTCCTGTCTGTCCTTTCCAGACTCTGCAGAGAAGTGTCTCTCCGGCACATTCAAGAGCCTCAGTGAGGAGAGTCCTTGCTGAAGGCATGAGGCAGGAAAATGCTCCTATCAGCAGAGAAGGAACCCTGTTGTTGTTTTGCACTCCGTGATAGAAGGAAGGGGCCACCAAAAAATAATAGGAAGTGGTTTGATGGAGTGATAGTTCCCATGGCAACTTGGTTCTTCCCTAACAGAGCCCAGCACACACCTTCCCCAGCTCATGGCCCTCTCACAAGCTACAGGCAGGATGCTGTGGTCACCATTTCTGACTCAGTTACCCCAGGCAGGATTAACCCTGCCCTGCTTTTGAAAACACAAGCTAACCACATCCTGGGGGGAAAGAAGGCTTTTCTCTCCGTGGCTGGGTTTCTGCTGGCTTCAAGAGAGCCTCTGCAGAGGATACAGCAAGGTGGGCTGCATTAGAGTTTGTCAGGTCAGGCCCCCAGGGTCTGCAGACACCCAGAGAAAACCCTCAGCCCTTGCAGAAGCTGTGTGAAATTTCCATGGCAAATGCAAATCCTGTAAAATGCTCATTCAATGCATTCTACCATCATAACATAAATCAGGGGGAACAGTTCATCAGTACTTTTATCTTGAGTTTCCCATGACAGCCAGAACCTTTTTCTCAAGCACTTCACACCTTTGCCCAAACTCTCATCCAGATTCCTATTTTGAGAATACTCCCTTAGAAAAACCACTGGAATCAGAGGGACAGGAGGGAAAGGTCCATGATGAAGTGTTGTTATAATCCCTGAGTCATAAAATCTTGATGAAGTCTTAGGCTAGGATTGGATCTTCCCCTACCTCCTCTGAGAAGCACTTTAAAAGCAGGGGTATTCTTTCTGTACCTCATGACTCAATGGGAGGGACTTCCTTTTACAGCTCTGCCCCTTTCTTGGCCCCGGTCTCTTCATCTTTCCAAATTAATTCTATTTCAATGTTCCTTGCCCTGACTTATCCATGGAGTAAAACTGCAGAATTAGCATTGCTGTTGGACTGTGACATACTTAGGCAAATTTGTATTAACTTGCTTTTGCTGACACCTCTGACAGTGAGTGTTTCTTTGACTTAAGACCTCATTTCATGACAGGCTTTCTGATTGGCATCTGCTAAGCAGTGCCTTTGTACTTTACATGGGCAATGAAGAAAAAATGCAGCTAAAGAAAGCTGGAGAATTGAATTGTTTCCAGACCAATAGTAGGATTGGGTTAGTGTGGTTAATTCCACAGAAAAGAACAGAATCTGCAGCTCTCCCAGCTGATATCAGCTGAGGAAAATATTGTAGAGAAACTGTGCTCCACATTAAAATACCTTCCCTTAAAAGAAGCACATTTGCATGTGCAATTATCCTGACATCTAAAAAACAATATTGTCCTGTGAGGATTCCCATAATACCAAAATAATAGAGGATTATAAAAGCATAATTCTTTGAAACAATACATTTTAGATTTTAGTACTACCTCTATTCTCCCACAGATTCATTTGTGTCCATATTTGATTGTGCTCAGCCTTTGAAAATCTCCAGGGCTTGAGCCACTCCAGTCCCTGCAGATATTCAAAAGCCACCCAGACATGGTCCTTGGCAAACAGCTCCAGACAATCCTGCTAGAGCAGGGGAGACCCAGTCACCTCCAGAGGTCCCTTCCAACCTCAGTCATTCTGAATTGCTGTGACATCTTTCCCATATTGTGGGAAATTATAAGGTGCTTAAAATTTCTTTGCATATCTTTAGTCAGGGGATTGGTTAATCTCTGCCCAGGGGAAAAGGAACTGAAGTTTCTTTCCAAAGGACTCTTTCATCATTCAAGGCCTCATGACCTTAACATTCCAGCAGGCTGCGGGTAGCAAAGAAGGTGCATAAATGATAATGACCATTAACAAATATCAGATCCAAACATCACCTCTGCCATGGTCAAAGACACCTGGTTTGGGAAAGATCAATAAGAGCACAAAGAATGAGAATCTCATTAACACTGAAAGAGAAGGGATCAATAAGAAAACAAATACTACAAACAGTGTAACTTGGCATCAATGGACATTGAACCAATGAATTTCCCTTGGTTTTGACTGTATAAGTATCTGAAAAACATACTGAAAATGTTTTGTGTGATGGAAGGATTTTTTTTCCACAAGTCACGCAATGGCTGGATGAAATGATTTCTGTTGCACATCTTGGCCACAATAAAGTAATGCCTTCGTTCTCTAACACTAAAAAATGCTGTTGGAGAGTTTTTGCTTTTCCCCTAGTTTCAGTGACACAACCACCCACAATGTGAACATCAATAAAGCTTTTTAAAGCATTTGAGGAAAATTTTTCACCTCTAGCACATCATATGTATTTTTCCTCCCCTTTGGTGAGTCTCACTCTTAGAGTGTGGTATCTGACATCTGTCCTGCTGAGCAAGTCAAAATGCTGAGAGCTCTCTCCAGTGGCAGACATTAAAAGCATCCTGAAAGAATAACTATCCTTCTAAAATGTTACACGGGAAAGCATTGTGAAGAACTCCAAAAGAATGGGCAATATTAAATAACTTTTTGCACTGCTGAATCTTTCTGTTTTCTTATACAGCATAAAAAATGCAACACAATAATCATGTTCCTGCATCTACCAGGCATAATCTGACCTGCCTGTTGTGTGTCCCGAAATAGCAAAAAAGTTCCTGACCAAATTAGATTTAAAGCAAATAAAAAGTCATTAGGAGGATTGTTAATTATGTGACGGTAAGGCAAGTTCTCTTTCTCCCTCTCCCACATTTCAGTCAGCAGATATAGTCTGAAATGAAGTATTGGGAACCTGATTATCCCCTGAAAAATTGCTCACGACATGGTAATGCAGTGCTCCTGGGAATGTCTGTCTTTCCAAAGCACAGCTTTGAAAATAGATGTCAAATTTGGGATTTCTGTAGAGAGGGCCTTAGTTGATTCCTGGCTAAGCCAAAGTCTCCCACAATCCAGGAAATTCCTCTTTGGTGACCAGGATTGAAACGTAACCTGCAAGGAGACAGAGTAATGCCACCACAGCCTTCATTTTGTGGCGATCACTAACAGGTATGTACCAGATACAGTTCTATTTTAATGACAAATACAGTCTCTGCTCTCCTTGGGAGCACTGCTAGATCATCCTGGAGAGAATCCCTTCAGTTCACACTTGACAAGACTCACCTCCAGGGGCTGAGAGTTTCTATCTCTTCCCAATCCCCTTGTCAATGCCCACATCCCCACACAATTTCACCATGAGGAGCACCTACAGGAACTTACACAGGGTGAGGTACCACAGGAACAGCCCAAGCAGCATTGTCACCTGTGGCCCCATACCTGATAAAACTCATGCTTACATCAGATTTGTTTCCCACCCACTCTGGGCAGATCTGTTCTTATCTCAACTCTTCATGCCCCACAGTGGGAGCCAAATAAGGCTGTTGTCGTTTAGCAAATGGGATTTCCCAATTTAGTGTTGCCACTGACCCACTCCAAACCAATCCTGAGGGTCCTTCAGAAGATCACAGAAAGTGTGAATATGGAGAGGATTTAAAGAAAATATGGGAACCACACAGGGTGAGAGACACTCAGGAGGGCAGCAAGAGCTGCAAGCTGTGCTCCTGCTGCCCCACCTCTCCCCCTCAGTGCTGTCACAGACAGAGGGAGGGACCAGGAGGGACTGGGCCTGAGTGCAGTGACAGAGGCGCAGGCAGGGCAGGTGTGGGCAGAGCTGTTGTGCAGGCAGAGAGAAGGTGCAGAGAGGCCAGAGAGAGCGGGCCTGGCCATGTGGAGTGCCCTGTGCGTGGGCTTATTGCCCATTGTAGGTAAGTGAAGGCCAGGGCTGCTGGCCCCAGGAGCTGAGCGTGGCCCTGTGCTCTGCACGGCTCTGGGCAGCTGTGCTGAGCGCTTGCAGCCGCACCTGTTCCCACCTCCAGCTGCCCAGTCCTGCCTGTGGAGCACGGGGAGAGCAGCCCTGCTCCTCTGCTGCCTCTGAGCTCGGCACCTCCATCCATGCTGCCTCCTCTGCAGCCTGGCCACACGCAGGACACCTCCCTGCTGCACTCCCATCTTGGGGCCCAGCGCTTTGCCCTGCCCCTGGACACTCTGCTCCTGGGCCACTGCGGCCCCTGTGGCACTGACCAGCTGGAGGATGGCAGCACAGGGACCAAGCCCCAGTGCCCGGGACAGCCTTTGTCTTTCCTGCCCTCATCTAGAGCAGTTTCAGGGACAGGAGAGTGGCTTCCTCACCATCCTGTCTTGGCAAGGACAAAGGGATTTCTGCTTCTTTGGGGGAAATCCGAGAAAGCCTCCTCTCTGACAGGGAAAAATGGGGAGGGAAATGTGGAGTACCTTGCTTGTGAGGCTTGAGAGATGCTACCAGCTGTGCCCATCTGTGTCAGGTGGCTTTAAAGAGGAGAATTTTGTCCTCCCACTGGTCCAGTGCCATTCCAAAACCCCACCAGCATTGCCCTGAATTTCACTGAATCTTGGTGTGACTGTGGCTTGTTCTCTCTCTCTGCAGCCATCTCACTTGCTGGTGCAGTCTTGGATCAGCACCCCAGGGAAGTGACTGTGCGAGAGGGAAATTCAGTGACCTTTGAGTGCACCATGAGGGTAGGTAATGCGAGGAGGGAGACTATTTCCTGGTACCGTCTGTACCCAAGGAGTCCTTTTTATGTGATTTCCATGGGCACTAGTGTCTCTGGTCATTTACAAGATCGCGTTAGGGTATCAGTTGATACATCCAAGAACAGATTCACACTGAAGATCCTGGCAGCAGAGCAAGGGGATGCAGCAACTTATTACTGTGGAAGAATCACGCTGGAGCAGCTCTGCAGCACAGTGCATCAAAAACCAACAGATGGGGAAGACAGATCTCTCAGCATTTCTTTCTAGCAGCTGCTCCCCGTGGCTCTTCTCAGGCAATGGCAGGTGCAGGAAACATTCCTCTGGCTTGGTGGCACTAAAAGGCACTGCAGGGAGAGGTGGTCAAAAGGCTGGTCCCATTTATAGTGCAGGAGGATCTGTTCTGGGAACTGCAGAGGCTGTTTGGGGTTAGTGCAGGTTTAGTGCACATGTCCTGGGCTCCTGTCCAGCACAGCCTCATGTTTCCTTGGTGCCATGGCTGCAGAGCCATGGGATGATGGAGATGTGTTGCTTTAGTTTCCGGAGTGTTGTGGTGGATGGAGCCACACAGGCTGTTTAGGAAAGCCAGATCAGCAGGGATGCCTGCTCTGGGTGGCTGCTACAGAGCACAGATCAGGAACAAGGAGTTGAGAAGCGGTGGTGTGCTGATTTTGGTTGTCCTGCAGGTGCTCAGCAAGCTGCTGTCTTAGGCCCCCTACTCCTCAATTCAACATGTGGAAAATTATGAAGTTAAGGCTTGTGGGTTGAGATAAGGACAGGGATATGTTGCAGGTGTGCCACCATGGGAAAATAAATGGACTTGGAGAAATAAATTTAATTTTTTGTTAATGAAATCAGAGTAGAATAATAAGGAAAAAAAAAAAAAAAAAAAAAAAAAAAAAAAGGATATATGAAAAAACCTGCACATCTACCCAATCATTGCTCAGGAATGGGGAATACAACTATCAATTAACAGCACATTTCCTCTTTCACTTCTTAATTCTTTTCCCCTTTTTCCTTCCCCAGAGTGTTGAGTCCACCCCAGAGGAGACATTTCTCCATGAAGTTTTCAGCTTTGGTTCCTTGCATTGACTGCAGCTCTCCACAAACTCCTGCAGTGTGGGACTGTAGTTCACAGTGCAGTCCTTCAGGAACAGACTGCTTCAGTGTGGGTACCTGCAGGTTGTCACAGAAAAGCTGCTCTGACATGGGCTTCTTCTCCCATGAGACCATAGTTCCTGTCAGGACCCAGCTCCACCATGAGCTCTGCAGGAAGTCTCAGAGCTGCTCAGGACATATCCAGCTGCTTCTGTGTGGGCAACTCTCTGGGCTGTAGGGTCAGTATCTACTCCACCATCACTTGGCATCGCCTGCACTGCCATGGTCTTCTGTGCACACCAACGTTATCTCCCAGCCCTCTTTCCTCAGGGACACTCAGCATGGCTTTGGGAAGTGGGAGTCTTGTGTAGACACGTTTACAGCATTCTACAGTGATACAAAGGGTCTTGGTGGATGAGAAGAAGGTGGATGTTGTGTGCTTTTCATTTAACTGTGTTCTCAGCACTGACTTCCCTGGGAACCTTCTCAACAAAGTCCTTTTTTATGGACTAGAAAACAGCTCAGTTCCATGTTTCTTTCAGGAGTAGATATGGTGGGCTCCATCCTCTTCCCTTGGTCTCTGAAAAATGAAATACCTGAAGGTGGATCTGGCTGCTGGAGCATGAGGTGAATGAAGCATTCAGGACCTTATCCCTGTCCCGTGTCCTATGTCACCTGGTCCCTATCTCATTCAGCAGTGGGTCCACCTTTTCCCAGCCTTGTTCATCCATGCAGCCTCCTGGCACATTGACCTGACTCCTTGCTCACTGGGGAGGAATCCTCTTCAGCACTGTTGACACTGGAGACTGCTGTGTCCTCTGCTGGGCTCCCAGGCCTGGGAAGGACATGGATAGAGAGAAACAAATGCAGTGAAGAGGCAATGAGGACAAGGAAGCAAACACCTGACATAAAAGGAGAGCCTGGGAGATCTGGGTGCATTTAGTACAGACCAGAAATATCTGGCAAGGAAATTTGTCACACACACCCCTTGCAGTCCTCCAGCGCTGGCCTTTTGTTTCTGCAAGGAAGAAAGAAAGAGCTTCTAGTCATCATTTCTCAATTGAATTTCCTCTCATCTATTCTGCCCAGGATTGCAGCCTAGATCAACAAGCCGTGGCCAGCAATAGACTTGTCAGGCTCCAAGAAGAAGCCACTAGACTGATCAAGTGAGAATGCTTTTTCTTCTCCTTATTTCCAAGGCCATGTGTTTAGATAAATTATAAAAAAGAACTTCTCTTGGTAATTCGGCTGTACACATCCTCCCAAGGCAAGGAAATTCCAGCAACTGCAAAGGAAGTTTTCTCCTCTGACTGAGGCAGAGGAGAAAACTTCTCCTGCAGGGATGTGAATGGACCTGTGATTGAGTCTTTCACAGGATCACAGAGCATATGAATTTGAAAAAGGCATCTTTTGAACAAATAAGGCTTAAAAATTATGGGGAATGACTTTTTAATACAGGCTGCTGTGATGGGACAAGGGGTAACAATTTTACACAAAGAGACAACAGATTCAGAAAAGATAGATGGAAGAATTTTTTTTTTAAATTACCGTAATGAAATAGATTGCCCAAAGAAATTGTATCTGCTTGAAACCTGAAAACATTTAAGACCAGATTGAGTGGGGCTTGAGCAACCTATTTCTCTTATTTTGAAAGACAGAGGCCTGACAAGGAAGGTGGGAACTTTGCTTGGAATGGAAAATGTGACCCCCTTCCCTCCAAATCATTGTAACTTTGACATTCTGGTGCTTTCTGCCAAAGAAATGGAAAAAAGAACAGCAGTTGTATGTATCCAGTATGTATGTATCTAACAATACACCAGTATGTATGTATCTAACAATTCAAACAAACAACAACACCAGCAGCAACAACAACCAGACCCAGACACACAGTCACATCCCGGCCACAGGCACTTTCCCTTTGGTGCAGTTCCGGTCACAGCCAGCAGGGGCGCTGGTGGCTCCCGGCCGGGCAGGGCGGGTGCGCTGATTCCTCCGAGCCTGCAGGGGGCGCTGTGGCGGGAGCTCAGTGGTGTTTCTGCATGTGGGTAATGGTGGGTGGGCAGGCAGGAGAGATGGAGAAGGGGCTTCCTTTACAAACCCACAGGCACAGCTGGTCCTGTTTCCCTTCCAGATAGTGAAATCAGCCGTAGCCGGAACCTCAGATCAGCAGCTGGAATGACAGAGGCAAATACCCCCAGAGTGGCAAAGAGTAGCAAAAACTCCAGAGCTGTGCTAGGAACCATGGGACACAGGGACATCGGTTGTCAGGTTGAAGTGTAGCAATAATCTCTGAAGCAGCAGCAGACAACAGCAGGGCTGGGCAGTGGCAGCCAGGCTCCCGCAAACAGCCAGGAGACGCTCCCTCCAGAGGGGGTAGAGGGTCTGGGGTCAGGGTTTCTCCTGAGGCACCCAGACTGATGGGGAGCACCCATCCCAGTGAGACTGGTTGTAGAAGAGGAACCAGTTCAATGACCACTCTTACGAGCAAAGGCTCAGCCATGGTAGGAGGAGCAGTGGAGGACAAGAGTCTGTGGTGGTCGTAGATTTTCTCTGCCGCAGCAGCCCAGCACCAAGACTATGACCGTCTCTACTCCAATCCCCAGAGCCAGTGCCAGGGAGGAGCTGAACCTGGCTCCCTGACTTCACCCCTAGCCAAAATCTTGTAGTATCTCTGCACTTCCCAAGAGAAAACCCCCCAGTTAAGAGGATAGCCAACTGCATCCTTCCCCCTCCTCCCCTTCCCAGCCATGTGTTTTGTCTCTGAAAGTATCATCATTATCTGTTGGAACCCTGGAGGCTGAAAGTTTCAGGCTTTCTGTGCTGCAGTTCTTGCTCTCCAGCAAGTACTGCATTTGACTTGAGGCCTTGGAACAGGCTTCTGAAATTGAGCAATAGCACTAAGGTTGTGGCTGTGTATTTTGAATAGTGTTGCGTGATCTCACAGGGTGAAAAACTTAGAATTTGGGGTTTTAGTATGCAGCAATATATGTGGAGCAGTATGAAGAATTTAAGGCATTCTCTAAGTCCTTCTTCTTCACTTTCTTCTCCTCAGTTTTGAGTAGTTTTTTTCTAATTGGGTGAAAAAGGTCAGCATTACAGTGGTCAATTTTTGGGTTAAAAGTATAAATAATATAGGTGTCATCTTATTATTGGGTGATTAGCGCTTAAATAACTTTGGAAAGAGTTAGAGGCACCTCCATTTTCTCCCTTGCTAGTTAGAGCTCACAACTCGTGAGGCTGTAATATAGATAAGAATTTATAAACATCTAAGTCCAAAAATGAAACTGCAACTCCAGTGTATTAATCCCAGCTCTAACAAGAAGAAAAGAAGATAAAACCCCCTCAGTTATCATCTCTTAGGCAATAAAAGGGAGAAAAATGCCCTGAGAGAAAGTAAAGGAAAATGAAAAACCTTAACCTCCAACACCTGTTAAAGTTGAAACTGTTCCTGATTGTTGCAGGAGCGTTACACTGAATAACCTTTCAATTTCACTTCCAACTAAAGCTGTTCTGTGATTCTAAACCTCTCTATATTTCTCTACATTGAGGGATCATATTCTCTCACAAATTCTCACAAATTTGCACTCAATCAGGACAAATATGACGGCCCATATCAGCTGCAGAGATGTCAACGTGCTTGAGAATCTATCAGGGGATCACAGAAAGGGGTGAATATTGAAAATGCCTCACTTACACAAAGAGAACTTCAAAGAAAGACGGCGACAGACTTTTTAAGAGAGCCTGAAGCAAAAGGGCCAAAGGGTAACTGTTTGACACAAAAAGAAAATGCAAAAAAGTTATACGGAAGAAATTGTTTATCATGAGGTGTTTACAGCATTTTTTCTTTGACATACCAAGGGTAAATTTTTTTTTATTTCATAACTTTAGTCAGGTTTGTTTGCCTTTGTCCAGGCAGAAGAGAATTGAAGTTTCTTTTCAGGACATGTTTCCACCAGCTGAGACTTTATCTCCACTGACCTTGATGCTGCCATGTTGTCTTTCCTCAGATGTCCTCACTTCCTCCTCTTCTCTGACGAGGAAAAAGACTGCTGCTTGCAGGTTGCACTGTCCACAAGTTCCATCAATTCAAAGATTTTTGCAAGATCCCATAGCACTTAGAACTTGATCTTGTCCAGGTTGTGGGTTGGGGAGTTGCTCACCATGATCTCACTGCCACACACACACTGCCACATTCTCAGCACTGGAGGTATTTCACAGCTCTCCTCATGCAGGGCACCAGAAAGAGGAAACCACCACCCTGCCCCTGCCCTTTCACCCGCAGTGAGGGGAGGCCAGGCAGGCAAGGCATTGCAGTGGCCACAGTGGCGGCCGCAGAGCCTCCCTACCCCCGGGGAACAAACCTGCCCGTGTGCTGTTCTGATTTTCTTCCCAAATATGTCATCACAGAGGTGTTACCAACCTCTCGAATTGGGCCAGCAGCATGTCCATCCTCAGAGCCATTAGAGATTGGCTCTGGCAGACATGGTGGAAGCTTCTGGCAGCTTTTCACAGAAGCCAAAATTGAGGCTGTGCAATATCAACACACTCCTTCACTCTTTGATCCTCACTCCCAAGGTTTCAGTGCCTCCAAACAACAAATCCTCTTGTTTACTTTCTCCTCTTAACAAAAACAGCATGAAGATTTTGTAAGGTACTCAAGGACCCCCAAGCACCAATTCTTAGAGCCCAGAGGGCACATTCCTCCTGCTTCTGAGCACTGAAACAACAGGGGAAAACTGGACAGCTTGCTGCAAGTCAGAAGAACTTTCAGAAATGCTTTGAAATAACTAAAAAAGTACTGCTAATTTTGCTGCTTTCTACCCAGTTTAACTCCCTCAGACTTTTCAGAGGTGTCATGTAATCCCCAAGTTCTCATTTACAACTCAAGATTTCAGATTCTGTTTTAGATTCTTCCTTGAAAGGCATATTGTGTTTTTTTATGTAGTAGGTTGGCTCTTAAACCACTGAAGAAGTCATGTGACAGCCTGTATAATCCAAAATTCTGTGGAATGGAATAGAGAGAGTTTGAACTATGAAATAACAGGTGAGATATTTTGAGAAAGAAAGGAGATGCATGACTGTATTAATTAAAAAGACAAATAGAACTTTTTTTCTATATTGTCTTTTACCCTGGAAAGATAAAAGAGCTCAGGGAGATTCTAAAAGATGGAAGAAATGGAGAAGTTGAAAATTCTATATTCAATCAAGCTAACAGAAATCATGAAACTACTGAATTTATAATTTCTCGTTTCCACTTTTGGAAGTAAATTTATATCTGGATCTTCTCATGGACTTTCACCCATGGATAATTAGGCCGAATATCTGGTTTTTCATCTCCTGTTTTTACAACACTTTTCAACACCATCAGGAAAGACTTAGTTTTTGGGCTAAGTCTTTGCAGTGTGTGAACAGATCAGATTATGTTTGGACAAGGGACGATTCTCAGAGTTCTACCAAGTAAGTGACAATTCTTTATTTCTAAAACGTCCTTAAAAATTAAGGTGGGAGTGAACAAAGGAATTTAAAGGTTTGGGGTCACTGTAAGGATTTTCATCTGCAATACTCCCATGAGCGCACTTTTTATCCAGCCAGGCTTTCAAGCCAAATCCTCAGTTTGGATCTCCTCAGGAGGGTTTCCCAAGAATAACTGGGCTGACTCTACAGAGCACCATTATTCCATGATCCACAAACATCAGCAGGGCACTACTTAGCATGGGATAACTGATTCCCAGTTTGGGCAGCACTCTGGCTCCAATTTCCTGTCAAGTGTCCAATTCTCCAGTGGACTTCCACTGCCTGACTTGGGGCAGGAATGCAGAGCTCAGAGAAGAGCTCACAGTGGTGAGGAGCTTTGAGATCTGTAACTGCCTGGTTTGAGATGTTGATCTGTGTTATCCTAAAGATTCAGGTGCATTCCTCTGGAACTGTTGCTGCTCTTTCAGAGGTCTGCATGTCTTTAAAGTACTGCAAGAACATCCCAGGTTTTGTTGCATGGCTAAAACCTCCTGCTGTCCTTCCAGAAAGATGTGGGACTGCCTTGGATGCTGCCTGATATCTGTCCATATCTGTAGGATATGTTGCATGGGGAAAAGTGTGTGTATGGGAATCATCTTGGTACACTTCCAGTTCCAAAGGGACAAAGGAATGGAAATTTACCAGTCTGAAGAAAGACCTGTTCTTTCCATGCTGTTCAATGATTTTCTCTTTCTAGCTAAAGAGAGGATATCAATGTCGCTCTTGAGACTGCTGTAAT
Source organism: Sylvia atricapilla (assembly GCF_009819655.1). NCBI lineage: Eukaryota > Metazoa > Chordata > Aves > Passeriformes > Sylviidae > Sylvia > Sylvia atricapilla. Next base: position 2,624,818 of record NC_089166.1, on the reverse strand, counting down.
ACTTAATACGTTGAATCAAAATTTCCAGGATCTAAGCAACCTGCCACTTTTGATTTTGAATTCCTTTGGTAGATACTCATATGCATTTTAACATGCATAAATGAAGATATATATTATTATATCTAACCCTAATTCTATATTTTACATGTTGTATATGCTATATTACATGTGAAATATTTTATATATGTTATGTACGTTATACATTATATACTAAAATATTGTTGCTTTTTTTTTTTTTTTTTTTTTTTTTTTTTTTTTTTTTTTTTGGTTATTAGGCACTTATACAAATACTCCTACATCAACATGACATAAAATAACAACCATTACTGTCACTGGGATATTCCAGGCATATTCTCTTGAGGGCTCAGTCAAGGACAAAGAAGGTTTTTCGTTTGGTTTGGGTTGGATTCTTCCAGATTAAACATTCATTGAGAATGCTAAGGCGCACAACTTTCTGTGATTTAAGACTCTTCTTGGGACATGATAAGACTAAAGGGAATTACAACCTTCTATCCAAGTCAATTGTCAGAACAGAAAACACAAATCCCTTCCAGAAGCAGGCAGTGGTAGGAATTCATGGCTATATTGTCAAGTATTGCAAACTAGTGGGTCACAGGTGAGGCATCTGGGCTCAGATAAAACAAATCCTCTGCTCTCTCAACTACAATTACATTGTGTACATTATTTCTTGCTGGTGATCTTGCCCAGAGAGTCATTGCAGAGAAGCAGCTTGTTTGTATTCTGGCTGTTTGGAAAGCCTGGCAAGGAGACCACATGAAAAGCCTTTCGAGGTTTTCTCACAGAATGCACAGGACTGACAGGCTCTGGCCAGCCATGGTACAGCACCTGGGAAGGAAATGTTTGATATCTCTTGGCTGTCTGGTTGCTGTAGGTGTGGACAAGTGTGTGGTTCTGCCTGTTTGGTCAGGAGAGCCGGGCCATGAAGTTCTGGCAGAGCACCATTTGGCTTTCACCTCAGGTCCTCAGCAGTGGCATAGGGCTGATGGGGAAAGGGTGTCAAATCAGAGCCCCTTGATCAAACTTCCAGCAGTACCCTGGGATGGACAAAATGTTAGAGCTGAGAGATCTCTTGACCTGACTGCAAGGCAGACACGGTGCAAAATGAAAAGCCTAATGCTCCTCTCTTTACCCAAGAGACCTCTCAGGATGCTCCTGTCAAAGCAGAGACATGTAAATCTTTGTGAATGTGTCTGACAACCTTTCATAAGGATTCTGAAGGATTCTGTTCCATTCCACGTTTTTATACTCTAAATCAAAATTTTAATCAGTGTTAAGCCCTGACATTGTTGTGACATTGTTGTGACATTGTTGTGATCTCCATTGATTCTCCAAAAAGGACATGAGCTAGAGGCAAAGGTATTTAGTTGAAAAAACAAGTCATGGTGCCACAATAAGTTATTGCATTCTAAATACTTTTGACACCAATAGTTTTCTTGTAAGACAGCTGATGCAAGTCAAAGCAATCTTCTTTCCTTATTTGTACTTTTATGGCAAGGGATAATGACATAAAAGACAGTAAACGAGAATATTACAAATTAGTCTCACCTACAATAAAAATGAATTTTCTTTCACTCAGCACTTGGGCAAGCTTGCAGTAAAATCAATCATGACCAAACCATGGGGTTTTTACACATACAATCCAAAAACTTCTGTCCTAGAGGTCCTTGTGGAGAAAACACCTAAATCAAAAAATCGTGGCACCACTAGGAAAACAACTCCTTTGCCAACAATTTTCCATACAAAGAACATCAGCTTGGAGATGTCCCCTAAGGAACAGAACACATCTGCTTCGACCACACAGCTGATCTGCACGGACAGGTTCGACAGCAGCATGATAACAATACTGCCAGGTACAGTTTGGTGGCACAGGTGCAACGTATTTCTAGGGACAGTGTCCTGTGGTGCTTGGTGTTCTCCTGCTAGTCAGCTTTGTCCTGGGCAGGCAGCAGAAACGAGAAGCAAATCTGGTATTTCAGCAGGGAGAGATGACAGATGTTTCGAAGTGTGTTAAAGTAATGGCTTCTACTGTTTAATAACTTTGGGAGGAAGAGGGAAGATACAATAAATGTGTTTAAAGTGTGGATTTCCTTATGACTACATATTTCACCCTGTAGCAGCAAACCTCCTGCAGCACAACTGGGAACAGCCTTTCCAACATCAACAATAAAAGTGTGGTGTGCTTTTGAGCTTTTTTCTACTAAATCACATTTTATACTTTGTGGGACTGTTTTTGTAGTCCTGATGGAGCCAGTAAGAGGGTTTGCAACAGCAGAGACCCCTCAGCACAAGGTGAGTGACCCAAACAGGCTATGAAGTTACATTGCTATCTGGGGGATAGAGACATGGAAATGTATTATCTCCAGGGCAGAGGAATGAGAACACAACACCTTCAGCAGACACAAGCTGCTGTTCCAAGGCAGCTCCTGCAGTTACACACAAGCCCCAGGAAGCAAAAAGCCATGCAGACAGACCCTGGGCTCCCCTGTTGTTGCTGTGTTCTCTATCGTCTGTTCCTTTGCTGCTCTTCCTTTCCCTTAAACTGTCACCTGTGGATTTTCCCACTTTGTGCCAAGATCACAACATCAAAATCTAGACCATGATCTCTCCCCTCTTGTTTTTGTCACTGAGCAGATGCTGAAGGGCAGAGGGTGAACATGCTGTCCATGGCTGTGTTGGGTTTGAGAGTCCTGCTGGCAAAGAGCATCGCCATCAACACCCTCATGAGTATCAAGTTGTTTCTTTTCTGAGGTAAGCAGGCACACAGCCTGGTTTGTAGAAGGCCTGGAAGCACATGGCAGCAGTGACTGCCTGTTCCTGTGTGTGTCCCTAGCCCCACAAGGAGCCATGCCTATTCATCTGCTCCTGATTCCATTTAACAACTCTTGCAGGTTTATGGGGAGAAAGACAAAAACAATGACCAAACCATACACAAGAATACCAATTTTCCTGCAAAAAAGCAATTAAGACAAGTCCACTCTGCCTCCCAAAGGACAAAGGAAACAGCATTTTTCTGTCTTCAAAGCTCAGTTCTTGGAGGCTGCCTCCCAATTTTGTTTGCCAAAGAAACTCAGGTATTGCCTGAACAGCCGAAGAGATATCTCATTGACTGTTTCCACTGGCAGAATACAAAGCCTGGAGTAAAATCCAGACAAAGAAGGATTCAAAGGCAAGCAACTCAAAATACAAGCATGGGGGAGTAAACACAGGAAAGGGGAGGATTTTTAAACTAAAGTATCCAAAGAAGCACAAAAGATAGTCCAGCCAAACTTTTGTGAGTGCCTCTCTCCTGATCTGACAGAAATCAAACAGTGGTTCTTAGGACCAATTCCATGAAATGTAGTTTAAAAGCCCTTTTGCTTTTCCAGTCATGGGGAATGAAGGCAAGAGGAACCTGAAGCAGAGCAGGAAAAAAGGTGAACCAGCAGCACAAGGGGCTTGAACAAGCAGGGGCAGAGCTGCTGACAGAGACCACCCAGGACACAGGGCAGCACCTTCCCCTGAAGACATTGAATACTGATCATTCCTGCCTGATGTACACTGAAGAGTTTTTAGGGCTTTTGCTGTTTCCTCTCCTCTGAGAATTGAGCAGAGTGCATTTATCCTCATCCTCCTGCTCAACAGATCTGCCCACTCTTCTGGCATTTGCACACACACAAGTGTCCAACCTGCTTCAAGAGCTTTGAAAACTCCAGTGCTCACTCTACATACATGGCCTTTGAAGAGCTCCTTTCCCAGGCATGTTGTGTTACTGCCTGGAGAACTGCAGTATTACTGCTGAGGGAATTCAAGCCCAGGAGTTGCCATATAGCTATTGGGTTTAGACCGCTTCAATTACAAATAATGTGTATTGGAGATGAGAAGAGCTGTGTAGGATCTGAAGTGATTCAACTCAACCAGATAATGTTCATTTCTTTATTAAGCCTATATTTGTTCTGCCAAATGGATTGCGCTTGCATCTTTGGTTTCTGTAGTAATGACAAAAATAAAGTTGTTCATGGCCAAAATGCTGTGGGTTTTCTGTGCTCTTTCTTCCGAAGCTGGAGGTGGCTGAAATCCAAGTCACCTAAGGCTCACAGGAATTAGCAATACAGCTTGATAATGTAGATTTCCTGTTGGCTGAATTTGTCCTTTCCAGACTCTGTGCAGGGAAGTGTCTCTCTGGCACATTCAAGAGCCACAGTGAGGAGAGTCCTTGCTGAAGGCATGAGGCAGGAAAATGCTCCTATCAGCAGAGAAGAAACCCTGTTGTTGTTTTGCACTCCGTGATAGAAGGAAGGGGCCACCAAAAATAATAGGAAGTGGTTTGATGGAGTGATAGTTCCCATGGCAACTTGGTTCTTCCCAGCACACACCTTCCCCAGCTCATGGCCCTCTCACAAGCTACAGGCAGGATGCTGTGGTCACCATTTCTGACTCAGTTACCCCAGGCAGGATTAACCCTCCCCTGCTTTTGAAAAAAACAAGTCAACCACATCCTGAGGGGAAAGAAGGCTTTTCTCCCCGTGGCTGGGTTCCTGCTAGCTTTAATAGAGTCTCTGCAAGAGAGGACACAGCAAGGTGTGCTGCATTAGAGTTTGTCAGGTCAGACCCTCAGGCCCTGCAGACACCCAGAGAAGACCCTCAGCCCTTGCAGAAGGTGTGTGAAATTTCCATGGCAAATGCAAATCATATAAAATGTTCATTCAGTGCATTACACCATCATAACATAAATCAAGGGGAACAGTTCATCAGTATTTTTATCTTGAGTTTCCAATGATATCTAGAACTTTTTTTCTCAAGCACTTCACACCTTTTCCCAATCTCTCAGGGAGGTTTGTATTCTGAGAATACTCCCTTAGACAAAACCAGTGGAATCAGATGTACAGGAGGGAAAGGTCAATGATGAGGTGTTGTTATAATCTGCAAATCAAAAAATCTTGTTGAAGTCTTAGGCTAGGATTGGATCTTCCCCCACCTCCTCTGAGAAGCACTTTAAAAGCAGGGGGGTCCTTTATGTACCTCATGGCTCAATGGGAGGGACTTCCTTTTACAGCTCTACCCCTTTCTTGGTCCTGATCTCTATATCAATCTTTCCAAATTCTATTTCAATGTTCCTGTCCTTGATTCATCCATGGAAAAAAAGCTGCAGAATGAGCATTGCTGTTGGACTGTGCCACACTTGGGCAAATTGGTATTAACTTGCTTTTGCTGACACCTCTGACAGTGAGTGTTTCACTGACCTAAAGCCCTCATTTCATGTCAGGGCCCAAGACTAAACAGCCCCCACTAAACAGTGGCTTTTGACTTTACATGTGCAATGAAGAACATGCTGCTGAAGAAAGCTGGAGAACTGAATTGTTTCCAGACCAATAGTAGGATTGTGTTTAGTGTGGTTAATTCCACCGAAAAGGACAGGATCTGCAGCTCTCCCAGCTGATATCAGCTGAGGAAAATATTGTAGAGAAACTGTGCTCCACATTAAAATACCTTCCCTTTAAAAAAGCACATTTGCATGTGCAAGAATCACAACATCTGAAAAACCAATATTGTCCTATAAAGAATCCCATGATAATAAAATAATGGAGGGTGATTAGAAGCAGTGTTCTTTGACACAATACGTTTTACATTTTAGTACTTCCTCTATTCTTCTGCAGTTTCATTTGTGTCCGTATTTCATTGTGCTCAGATAGCCTTTGAAAATCTCCAGGGCTTAAGGCACTCCAGTCCCTGCAGATACTCAAAAGCTACCTGGACATGGTCCTTGGCAAACAGCTCCAGACAATCCTGGTAGAGCAGGGGAGACCCAGTCACCTCCAGAGGTCCCTTCCAACCTCAGTCATTCTGTATTGCTGTGACACCTTTCTCATACTGTGGGAAATGATATTAAGAGGAATGACAGATTTGCCTTTACAAACAAGTGGTGAGTCTGCTGGTAGATAAAACTGGCACTGAGAGATAAAAGAATCAATGGAAAGGATTCCATTGATTGATGAATGGAAAAAAAGATATTTGCCTTTACAAACAAACTGCAGGTTTGCTGATAAATGAAATTGGACATTGAAAGATGAAAGAAACAATGGGGAAAACCCATAAGTTCCATAAATTAAAAATAAAAGGTGAGTCATATATTAAAGGGGAACCTTAGGTATTAGGCATTCGAGGAAGCCTGTACCTCTCAAGTACCTCAGACAGTGGGGGAAGAGGGAGGGAAATGTGGCCAGGAAATTGGGATAAATAGGAGGCTGCATCCTCCAAGCACTCAAGAGACCCCAGGGGAAACCTCCCATGGCCTCTCCCTTTATTTGAATGAAGCAAAAGAACTCATCTGTCTCCTTATTTGGACACATAAACCTCTGGTGTTTGTGGATTAATATTCCTAACAATAAGAAGTTTAAAAATTCTATATATATCTTTAGCCAGGGGATTTGTTCAGCTTTGCCCAGGAGGAAAGGAACTGAAGTTTCTTTTCAAAGGACAGTTTCAGCATTCAAGGGCTGATGAGGTCAACACTCTTGCTGGCTGCACTATCATCTATCTAAGGGGTATTCTCTTGGGAAGTGCAGAGATACATCGAGATTTTGGGCTGGGGGAAGGAGTTGGGCACAGCTTCCATCTCTCTCTTGCTGTCAGCATCGGAGGAGGACAGTCGAGCTGTTGCTTGCTGTGGGAAGAATTAATTCACTGCCACCACTGGAGCCCAGCCTGGGACTGCTTCTTCCTTACTGAGTGTGAGCTTTTGCTCGTTAGAGTAGTTTTTGGGCTGGGAACTCACTACAAAGGGCACTCACCATCCACTCAGGTGCCTCAGGGGAGAATACGGGACTCCAAGCCCCTGAGCCGCCTCCGAGGGACATTCTCCTGGCCATGTTTAGGCTGCTGCTGCCCAGCCCCTCCACTTCTCTGCCACTGCTCCTGCACCAGGACCAGCTGTTACTGTGGGTTTGTAAAGGAAGCTCCTTCTCCATCTCTCCTGCTGGCTGGGCCCACCATTACCCACACGCAGAGAGGAGGCCCCTCCTCTCTCACTGCCTGGGCCGCCATTACCGCGTGAGGAAGACGTGGCTCCCTCGTGAGGGCGAGCTCCCGCCACAGCGCCCCCTGCAGGCTCGGAGGAATCAGCGCACCCGCCCTGCCCGGCCGGGAGCCACCAGCGCCCCTGCTGGCTGTGACCGGAACTGCACCAAAGGGAAAGTGCCTGCAGCCGGGAGAAAGCTGTGACTGCGTGTCTGGGTCTGGTTGTGGTTGTCACTGGTGTTGTTTGTTTGCCTTGTTATACATACACATACCGGTAAAGAACTGTAATTCCTTTTCCCATATCTTTGCCTGAAAGCCCCACAATTGCAAAGTTATAAAAATTCAGAAGGAGGGGGGTCATACTCTCCATTCTGGCAAGGAACGTCCTGCCTTCCTTGGCAGACACCTGTCTCTTGCACCAGTCTCACACATTGAGTGTGGTATCTGACATCTGTCCTGCTGAGCAAGTCAAAATGCTGAGAGCTCTCTCCAGTGGCAGACAACATTAAAAGCATCCTGAAAGAATAAATCTCTTTCCAAGAGGTTACATGAGAAAGCATCAGGGAGAAGAAGGAAATCTGAATAGCAGGGAGAATATTTTGCATTTTCTCTCACATTTTTATTTATATCCAGGGAGAGGAGTGTTTATGCTCCCAGCCTGCATCTTTCTTGTGTTCCCACATATTTCTTGCTTCTGCAGAAATGTATGGGAATGATCCAAGCAAGATGCAATATCTGAAAGGTTTCTGTTCCCAAGACACAAAGGATGGAGCCAGAAAGGCTCTGGCAGCACCAGGCAGGACTCCCAGTCTCATTCCTTCACTGGATTGGCTTTCCCAGAGCCAGCAAGAATATGACAGAAGGAGAAGATCAGGATAGTATGAACATCTCTGCATTACTAAATCCCTTTGTACCTCAGCCCCTTGAAGGGGCACAGATCAACACCTCAGCCTTGCCCCTGCAGAAATCCTCAGGGTTTTTTCCCATATAGTGCCCCACAGTTGGCCCCACATATGGCCAGAATTACTTAGTCCCTTGACTTCCTCTGGCACAGCACAGACTCCTGACCTGAGCTTTATTTAGTACTTTCCTGCCCAAGGGGGACAGGGAAGGTGCTGCCAGTTGCAGTTCAGGTGGGTGTGGAGGGGATGTGGCTGATGCTCTCCTTTCTTCCTGCTGTAAGACTGAGCTGGGTGTCAGAGCTCTGTGTGTGACCATCACTGCAGCTGCTGCAGCCCCAGCTGCAAGGCTTGTGTTTGGGAGGAAGGGTGAGCATATATTTAAATGGATACTCAAAGCAAACCTCAAAACTTCTCTGAGTTTTAATTTGCTATAAGTAATTCAAATGGAATGATGTTAAAAATATGTCCTCCCTCTGTTTTAAAATTTTGATTTCCTCATAATATTCTTTTTCATTTGAACTTTTTATTTGAGAGGGCAAACCAGACTGTGCTTCAGTTTCTCTTCACCTAAACCTTTTGACATGTTTTGATAAGACAAGAAATGTATTCTTTTCTTGTTTTTTTAATCAAACAGTATTGAACTCAAAAAGAATGAACAATATTAAATTGCTTTTTGTACCACTGAATCCTTCTGTTTTCTTATAAAATACATATATTAAAATACATGAAAAATAAAAAGCACTAAAATTAAAAATTAAAAAGCATTAAAAATACAATTTAATAATCATATTCCCACATCTGCTGGGTATATTCTGACTGGCGTGTTCTGTTTCGCCCAAATTCTAAAAAGTTTCTGGTAAAATTCCATCTACTGATGTAAACTGAACTTCTTTCTCTAATCTCTCTCGCCACCTTCTGGTCAAAGTGTTTATCGTTCACACACCATTTTCAAATTCATGAAAACCAGCAAATAGCGCAAACAGAAGAAAGAAAACCAAAAAAACCAACCAATCAAAGAAACCACCTAAACCTCACAAGAAGTATTGTGTTTGCACATGCCACAGATTAAATTTCTTTGCTCTTCATTTGCATTCTGCCCCTGCCAACAGGTGCAGTTGGAAATTCTTGCTAAGGGATACAGAGGCTTTGGAAAATCCAGAATCAGGAAGCTGAAAGAGCTGAAGAACTGAAGGTAGATTCAAAGAAGCTTCATTTGAAACTTCAAACTAAAGCAGGGTGAGAGATGGAAATTATTTGTAACAGAAGAAATGGAGTAGAAGTGAGAAGCACTTGCAGCACTGCTTTCAAAATTCCTCAGTATTTCTAAAAGAGTTTTAAACTCTAAATTATTCAAGAATTTTGGTAGTCAAAATTTCCTGGGCTGGAGGAAAGATATCTTGATGGAATTAAGGGATGCATTTGTGCCCCAAATAAGCTGTTATACCTGGATCAGGTCTTCCAAAGGTAGAGATGTCTGGCTAAGCAAGCAGCAAGCCTGAACCAGCACGGAATGCAGCCCAAGCTTTCTGGCATCAGGCAGTGAAGAGGCTGATAAGAAAATGAGGGAGTGTAAGTGCCAGAGTGCCTGGTGCCTGGGGATAAGGATATTGTGGGGAAGTTGTTTCCCACAGGAAACTGCAGCTGAGGTGCCCTCAGGAGCTCCAGTCCTTGGATGAGGTGTCTGCAAAGGGGGTTCTCACTGAGGCTTCTCACATCACGTTCTGCTTGTGGACCTGGCTATTTCTGCCAACAGGTGAGTCTTTTTGCATGGCACAAACCTGTGGATATAATAATACTTCTTTAATTTAATCCAGCTGGGAATTCACGGGGCTGTGCTTTGGAGTGATCTCCTTTAGGCATCAGGATTTCAAAGGTGTCCTTTGAACAGCTGTAAAGGGTCTAATGGAACAGGCAAGAAGGGGAGGGTGGGTCTCAAAGGACAGCCTTAGATATGGTCACTTGCTGTGGGACTCTGGGAAAATGACTTATCCTTTGGTGGATAATTCACTCTGTGAAACAGGAGAGAGAAATTAAATTTCTTAAATCTTGTTCTGTAGCAAAGTGGTGCAGGGACTTGGAAGAAGATTGAATGATTTAAATGCACAGAACAGGCCTGATCTTGTCTTTAAATTAATTTGAATCAATAAAAGTTTATCTATTTTATAGAAATATATAAAATTTTCCAATTATATATGTTATAGTAGCATCTGTGGGAGAGTTCCCATTTGTTGAGCAAGTTTGTGTATTTGTAAATCTGGGTGAGATGTTTAAAACTGTTCATTGATGAGATCTGCGGTTTTTCCTTCCTCATCTCACCCAGCTTTCAGCTGAAAATATTGGTAGGGATTGCACATAAGGTATGGGTTGGAAAGGTTGTAGTGAAATCATTCGTGCACGGGCAGGAACAAAGGTTTCCAATCACTTAATTTATAATTTGAACAATAGTTGTTCCTCCCTCCCCTCCTTTACTTCCTTCCTTCCTCAGTGTGCTGTCCAGTAATTTTGGGAATGGCACTTGGGAAAATTCCAAATTCCTGTTGTGCTGTGGCTGACTTCCAGAGAAAAACTCACCTGGACATCGTAAGTAGGGGTTATTTTGTGAAGTGCTGTTACACTGACACTGGGAGTTACTGCTGTGCAGGAACCACAAATACTTCAATTTAGCTGTGATAACTCTGAGTAAAGACAAAATCCTGGCTGTTCTTGACAGCCAAGAAGAACATATCATCAGCTGCTGGTTCTAATTTTTTTCCTTTTTGTTGTTTGCTGCAAGTAAATGTACTTTGAGACTGCTTGATTGGAGTGGAAGTGATGGACTGAGCTATTCTAGAGGGGATGTCCAGATTTTTTTCCTCTGATCCTGAGTATCCATGCAGAATGTTTTTCTTCTGTATTGAAGAAGGAGACTCAGGACTCAGAAAGAGAGATTGTATTCCTAGGAAAAGTTAAAGTTTTGAATACATTTTCTTTTTGTTCTAAGGAAAATCTGCATGTATTCAGTTATTTTAGAATCCAGCACAGAATTATTGATTTCATCACAATCATGTCAGTAAGCATAGTTACCATACTGAGGAAAGTGTGGCTGGTTTTAGAGATGCTGATATTTTCATGGATTATTCATGGCATTAAATATGTAATCTCTGTGTATAATTTTCAAATCACTTTAAAACAAATATTATCAATACTTCTATGTGATAAGGAATAGTTAAAAATCATAACATGTCATGGAAACATCTTAAATCTCACGAGAGGAGGGAGCAGGGGTTTTTGTAAAGGGCTGAGCTGCTGTGGGCATGCTCATTGAGATGTTCCATTTTGTGTCTGGATTTCGGCTGACAGTGCTCTCAGGTGAGCTGCTCCTCTGTGGCTGGAGGGATGTGGGGATGATATTTCCATTTACTCCCATTTACAATTCCAAAATGTGGAAAAAAAATGACAGAAGCACAAATAACTTCTCTGCCAACTACAGCAGCCAGTTTGGGAAAGTAAAATGAAGGTAATCAGTAAAATTCTGCTCACGGCAATTGCTTTCAAAGCTTTAATCTAATATAGCAACAATGCATCTCCCTAGAGATGCCATTCAGAACAGAAAATGAAGCTGAGTAAGAAAGACTGGAAAATACAATGCATGGATAGGAGCAAATTATATCACATTATCACTTGTGCATTTAGATGAACTTAATACACAGAGATGGCCGATTTAATTTCCTTTTTATTACTTTATCATTTATTTTATTTAATTTTTTATTTATTTTAAAATTCCTTTTTCTTTTTATTATTTACATTTTATTTTAATTGAAGTTCATTTAACTTTTGAAGGCCAGTAGGAACTGAGCTCCTTATATTAAATCAGATGTTTTCAGATTGATGTCATTCTGCAAATTCAGACCTGTTTCTGACCTGACAAACTGGTTGTGGTTGTCAGTCCAGTGTTATATGATAAGGGGTTGGGAAGCTACTGCCTGTTCAGAGACAGAGACACCATGAAGAATTGTTTGTCCTGTGTGGAAGGGTTTGAAGTTATATTTGAGAAAGGAAAATTGTGATGAAAATCCTATGAGGCTTTTTTTTTTTCTGTACAGCACCAATTTGAAAAAGATCTAGAAGCAGTGCATGAGATGAAAAATTATTGATATGCATCAGTCTGCTTTCCTTCACTTCTTTTTTAAATATTTTTTTTTACAAACCTTTTTATGGCTCTGAAAACACTTGAGATAAATACCAGTATAGTTTGTGTCAAGGGATTAGATCTCATACTAAAACACACTCAGCATAAGAATGTATGAGCTTGGTTGGAGGGTTGTTTTTAATCTAAAATGGTTTTTCTCCTTAAATATGAGCAATGCACAGACCAAGTCCAAATGGGGAAAACATCTCCATGAAATCTCTTGGTTTACAGCCAAACTAGATAGGAGCCAATCGGTCCTCAGTAAATCATCAGCAGTAATCCAGTGTCCCTGAAGCCAAAGTGACCAATTTACACTGCTTTTAGCACAGGTTGGTGGTTTATGTCTCAGCAGCATTAGAGCAGCCCCTACAGCCCATCGGGTGAAAAACATCTGCTCTTGTAGTTTTATAGTGAAAGTCTAATGGAGAATTCTGAGAAAGGACAATGGTTGGAGCAGAAGCGTGTGGTTGTCTCAAACAGCTGCTCTACATGAAGATCTTGGAATTAATACTCAAAGTGCCTTAAAGAATGGGGTGTTTCACACCAGGCTGAAACAAGTGATTCTTTGTGTTCTAGTTGACACAACTCAGCAAGTTTCAAGTTCAGGTTTTTGCAAAATTTCTTGCATTTTGTGAGGTTTCTTACAGTTGTGATATACCAGTTTTGAGAAAATAATTTTTGGTCAAGGAAGAGCTTAATAATAATAGAGTCAAGGAATTGTGAAGAACAGTAAAGAATCTGATCATTCCAGAGCAGCTCTGAAACAACAGTGAAAGGTTCCTGGAATTGTGTGGCTTCCACAGATTTTTAAATTAGAGTTCAGCCTGGAATTTTGAGGTCGTCTTGGGCTAACTTCCATATCAGTGGGAATGTTGGAAGTGGCAATTCACTCAGCTTGGGGACAAGGACCGCTCTGAAGGTAAATCCAAGTGAGTATAATAGAAGAGGAGTAAGGAAAGCCAATGTGAAGAAAAAATAATTTTCTGAGTATGTGCCACTCTTCTGTGGCACTCTTCTTACGTGCATGTAAGTTGTCAGAGTTAGTGATGTGTAGCTGGTCTTGTTTAGGCCAGAAAGAGAAAATACTGAATTTGAGGACTGCAGTGCTAGTGTCTAGAAATCTCTGTGCATCTGTTGAATGAAAATAGAGGCCGAAAATGGAACTGAGTTGCTCTATAGATTGCCTGTCTATAGTTATACAAGAAGATTATAGAAGTGTTTGTGGTTTTGTTGGTGTTGTTGGGTTTGGTTTGGGGGCTTACTGTTGTTTCATTGTTTGGGTTTGAGTTTGTTTTTTTCCCCTCAAAACTGTAAATGTGAGAACAAAGGCAAATTCATATCTTAGAGAAGAATAAATCCTTAAGGCTTCATCATAATTTTGGTGCTGTTCAGGGGATGGGGGACACTTGGATGAGGAGTTTAGACAGTTTTGATGTGAGATGCCTGATGTTGCAGGCTGGTGTAAACTGGGATAAGATAAGCACTCACTGAAGTGGAAGGACAAATGGTGTGGGAAAATTTCACTCCTGTCTTGCTTTTTCTTGTTCATCTTCATGCTCACAATTAATTATTCTGATTTCTACAGTTGCTGCTATCACAGGAGGATGTACCACAATCTCCTCTATGATAGATGTGAGCTGGGCTGGTGAGATAGGATCCCACAGCTCTGGGATTCACTGTGTGGAATTGTCATGAGAATTTTTTGAAGCATCATAGAAAGGTTTGGGTTGGAATGGACCTTAAGGATCACCTCACTCCAACCCCCTTCTTCTAGACTTTGTCCTCTTCTTTAGATCAGGTTGCCCCGTTTTGACCTAGGAAACTTCAGAAGCAACACCCTGAGAGATCTGTGAACACACATCAAAGCTGAAAATCTGCTTTTACTCAAAAGCTACTGCCAGCAGTTTTGGTAAAGCTCTTTGTCACCGTGAAACTCCGGAGGTAGCTACAGGCTGACTTTTGGAAAAGGGACAAAACTCTCTGTTCATCCAAGTAAGTGCCAGAAATAAGCATAAAACCTGAACTTTATAATACTGAGGTGAGCTTTGGCCCACCCTGGAAGTGTTCAAGGCCAGGTTGGATGGGGCTCCAAGCAACCTGGGATAGTGGGTGACATCCCTGCCCATGGCAGGAGGGTTGGAGTGAGATGACCTTTAAGGTCCATGTCAACCCAAACCATGCCAGGTATCTGTGATTCAGGGGTTTAAAGATAATTTTTTCCCTAAATTATTATCTTTTCAACTACCAAGAGTTAGTGGATGTGGCACCTTCCAGATACAGAGTAAGTGAATATTCATCTTGAAACTGGTCAGATTTGTGAGTCCAGTTTACTCCCTTTCATGCAAAATATTCAAGGTCAAATCTGCCATCCCAAGGGAATTTTGCTGCCATCTTGTTCAGTGCTTTTTGAGGTGGTTTTTTTTAGAGTTAATACCCCCACGATGAGAACTGTACTTGAAAAATGTCCACGTTTTCCTATTGGTTATAAGGGATACTAGGACTGTAGTGAATTTAGACAGCTCATATGTGTAGGACATGTTTCTGGTCTCTCAGGATACCTCATTTCCCTGAACTGGCACTTCAGAGTGTCAATTTCTTTCCAAATCAAATCTTTTCAATCTTTCCAAACTTTTTTACAAGTTTTACTTTTAGAAATTGTAAAAAGCATGTGACAATTGCTCCTTTTTCAATAAGTAGGGAGAAAGACTGTTTCTTCTGGATCAGAAGTTTCCATGGCCAGGATTTTGTAAAGGTTTGCCAAGGTGTAACTTTGGAGGTGGAAATCAAGGGCTTAAATGTGAATGAGGAATGAGCATAAAAGTAAATCCAGAAAGAATCATGAGTCTTTAGGAAGGAAGTGCCTGTGGTTTTGAGGATTGCAGGCAGGTAAATCTGGGCAAAGATGTCCAGTACTAGTTCCCCATGGTGATTAACTGATGATTTGAGAAATTTCTTATTCTAAGTTTCCAGAATTGAACTGGGGAATGCTATATGAATACTTACATTTCAATATTCCAAGAAATTTGATGATAATTTATATCTAACATAGGCTTTAAAATCACTGGGATAGCAAAGGCTGTGAAGAATTTATGCATGTCCTAACCTGACCTGAGTGACCCTGATCACTCAAATCTATTGATGGAAATTTTCTTGAGCGTCTTTATCTTCCAACGTGTTTTCTTGGGGTTTTGGTTTGGTTTTTTGGGTTTTGTTGGTGTTGTGGGGTTTTGTTGTTTTTTTGTTTTGTTTTGTTTTTTGTTTGTTTGGTTGGTTGGTTGGTTTTTTGTTTGTTTTTTTGTTTGTTTGGGGGTGGTTTTTGTTTGTTTTTTGGTTTTTGTTTTGGGTTTTTTTGTGTGTGTGTGGGGGGGTTGGTTTGGTGTTTTTTTTTGTTGGTTTGGTTTGGTTTGGTTTTTTGCAACCAGCAGTTTTAGTGTTCAGAAAATATCAGTATCTGTGGATTTTCATCCTGAGGCAGACTATAAGACTATCAATAGGAGCAGGTAAGAACTTGGTGTTTTTCAGAAATACCCAACTTTCACTCATCTGAGGGTGAAATAAATGCAAAGCAGCTTTCATTTCAACTGTGGTAGCTCAGTGTTTTGGATGAGACTATTCCTGCCTGTCAGACTGGATGTGGAACAAGCCTTTAACACAAGGAGAAGCAGTCTGCTACAGCACGTTTTGGCAGTGTTCACAGGCAGCAATTTCTTTTAATTTTAAACCAGGTATGTTTGCCAGCAAATGAGGTACCAGTAGAAACTGAGTCCATTAAGGCTTTTATTACTGCACACATCAGTATTCTGAGTTCTCTCTGCACCTGGTAATTCACCTTCACAAATGGAAATAAGTTATTGGGAAAAAATATGTTGGGTTTTTTCCTTGTGAAGGATTGCCTTGTAATTGTTTTTATGGCTGAAAGTAGACATACAGTTAAGATGGAGTGATAATTACTGCTTGGTGAAAAAAATCAGTTTCCAGTTTAAAGGAGAAAGAAAAGGGAGGGATACATACAATTAGGTGTAACAGGTTGATAGTGACGTCTCTAGTTAAGCCAAGAGTCCTATTCCACAATAAACTATGGATTTTATAATTTACTACTCCCAGTTTTGCTCAGTTGGCTTCTCTTCTAGGAAAGGAGGAGTTAAAAAGACAAATATACTTGTTTGGATGGTTTTTGCAAAGCACTTTCTGGCTGTGTGAACACAGGAAACCTTGGGAAATTAACTTTTGGGCAAGGAACAAGAATTATTGTAAAACCAAGTAAGTGAAGACAGATAGTTTAATAACTACATTTCTGTGTTATTTTTTTTCCTAAATATTTAATTTGTTTGAAGGTTTAGGAAATTTTGTCTCTGTTTTGGTGAGCGTCCATAAGACTGAAAACCTTTTCATAGATCCTTCTCAAATGTATTGTGTTACCAGGACAGTGGCACGGAACGATTCAGACAAATCTTTTTTGTTCTTTTATAACAGATATATTGACACAATAATGGTTGCAGAGAAATGTTGCAATACTAAATACTGTCTTTTTGTACCCATGAAGTACCTTAAATGGGAGAAAAAAAGGTGAAATAGAAGACTTGTTTGCTTTTACAGACCCAAAAGATATACTGATCTGGGCAGGAAAGTTTTAAATACTGCCACTTATAGTTAGATTTAGTTCAGCAAAATTTTAAGCAACAGAAGTAAATTGGTGTGGATGCTATCATCAGCACAGCAAGATATTTTGCTTCGTGCTGGCTTCCACAGGTTTGGGAGAGTTGTTATTTCAGTCATTCAGCAGCCATTGAGGATCTGTTCATCTGCAGAGGTTTTTATAAAGCCCCTTGTCACTGTGTGTTTGGCGGTGACAGGAAGGTTACTATGGGTAGAGGAACGCTTCTGACTGTGCTTCCAAGTAAGTCTTCCTGGAAAAGCAGTGCTTCAACATTTGTTTGCACTCAAAAATGGTGTTTTTTCATATCCCAGAACCAGTGAGGGATCTGTGCTACTCCTGAGTTCTCAGCAGAGCTGGATGCAGAAATGTTCTTGTGCTTTGCTCCTAGAGATCTTCTCCCAGATTCAGCTGGAAAGATGAATCCAGATTCCTCCTAGAGCCTTGCAGCAGTATAAACAGACAGGATAACTGCAAGTGTCTGTTAAATTCTGTTCTGCCCTTGCAATTTCAGTGAGGTGCTTTCTATTTTGTATTTGAGTTTGTATTCAAGTCTCCACTGCCAGGTTTTCACACCCAAGCCAATATCTGACAAAGTGCACAGCCTTTTTCAGGGGCCTGTGACACTTTCCCTACCCATTCACAGGTTATGGCAGTGCTAGTTTCAAAACTGCTGCTTTGTTTGGTCAAGTTCAACAATCAATGTGTAACTGGAAGTTATTAGACTTCCAACCTGAAATTAGCTCGAATATCCGAGCCTCCCTCTGAGGCTTAGGTACTGGAGCTAATTAAAATTTATCTTGTTCTACCAGGCTGAATAACTTCATTTTCCATTGAATGTCTGGGATCAAATGGGCATTTGGGAGGCAGATATACATGAGAAACAGAAATCTGTAAAGTAAAATGAACTTTCTTTTCACTTTGTAGAAAGAAATCAGAACAAAGATTTGTTCATATAAAACCCTCCAATTTGCAATCAAATTTTAACTAAAATACCTGAGGTAAAAAAAGGAAGAAAACCAATCCAGACAGCATTTCCCATAAAATTTTTAAGTACATCTGACTGGTTGGTTCTGGGTTTTTTTTTTTTTTTTCCATTTTTAACTGTGAAAGGCACAACTTTTTCTTTATAGGCAGGTCCTGTGATTCACCAGCATGCTTTTAGCTGAGTTCAAACTTCAGAGATGACTTTTGTAGAGAACTCTCAGGCAGTGCAACTGCAGGAGGAAGAAAGCAGATATTTGGACAGGGGACACAGATACTTGTGACAACAAGTAAGTGTAATCTGGTTAAGGGAGCAGCTTTTTTTACCTGTTTACCTTCCTACTCTGCTAGGAAGAGTAGATACGTTTGAGGTATTTTTCAAATATTTTGAGATATTTTGCAAATGTACTCAGCTCAAATTACTGTTTCATCATGCAGTGTAATTCTTCTTCAGTTGTAATGGTCTCAAATACTGCAGCAGTCCTAACTTGGGCTTCCTGCCTGTGTTCTGTAGAGATCAGGCTGAATCTCTTAGTGAGTCCCCATGCCTGACTTGTGATCAGAGTGGTGTCTTCTGACAGATTTTGCCTTGGATTCACAGGTGAGAAACTGTGGTTTTGCTGAACTCTGGAACAAGCATTTCTCCTTGCCAAATGTCAGGAAATAGAGGAGGGAAGGAGCATGGTGGCAATGAAAAGTGGTATGTAGAAAATGTCAGGAGGAAACCCAAGGCAGAGCCAAGTGAGCACCACAACGTCTCGGTAATTGAGTTACAGCCTTGCTTTGATCTGGATCTTATTCAGGATGTAGTGAGTGATGTGTGCCCTGATTGGGTGCGGGAAGGAGAACTGTGTGTGGTTGCATTCATGGCATCTTCATAACTGCGTTTTGGAAAACTTCCCATAAGCAGGGCAGCCACTTAAAAATGTGCAGAACAGCTCAGGAGAGGCAACAGAGAGCTGAAATGGGCATGTCCATCGCAGAAACTCATTAGGAGGATGACTAATTACCTGACTGCAAGGGCAAGTTCACTTTTTCTTCTTTATATTTTGGTGAGCAGATGTTACCTGAATTCTTAGTGAGGAACAAGGAATGGAGGTTTGCAGTTAGGAAGTATTTTCCTGTCCGGGTAGCTTAAAGAATGGAAACATTTTATTGAAATGCCAAATATATGCCTCGATTTCCTTTGCCAGGTTCAGTAAGTCTGGGAGGGGATGATTTGAGTTTGCTCCTCTCCAAAAACCATCACAGAGCAGCAGTTTTTCCTGTTTTGTGTGCATTTGCAGAAAAGGAAAGGTTTTTACAAAGGTATTGAATGATGTGTGAATTCAGGAAGCAGCTACACAAAGTTGCAGTTTGGCAAAGGAACGAGGCTCAGTGTTCAACCAAGTAAGTGCATGACCTGAACAAGAGTATTTTGAGAAATACTGGGGAATCAGAGGCTTGGAATCATTAGTTTGGAATTACCCTGGGAGGGGAATGTCCTTCCATATCTACCGCTTCTGGGGCTGAACTGAGAGTGTGGCTGGAACATTTGGAAGAAGTCAGGGCTTTTTTTGTAAGGTCTGAAAGTTCATGAAGAGTAGGTGTTAGGAGAGGAGTCCCTCCAAGAATTACATTAATTTATACACAGACAAAAGAAGGAAAGGACTAAATTCCCAGCAAAATGGAAATCATGGAAATCAGCATGGAGTGTCAGACAGATGACAAATGTTTCACCACGCTAGAGAGCTGTCTCCATTCTCAAGTTGCTTGACTTTCATGGTATTCCTCAGTAGAAGGAGATACTGCAGACAGTGTAAAAGAATGGATTTTCCTTGTGCTTTTCACATTCTGCCCTTTTGAAGAGCATCATAGGGTCTTCCCAAAAATGGAATTCCATTAGCAAGAAAGGAGAAGATGGCTCTTCAGAGAACTGGAAAGTCTCTGTCCTAAAAAGAAAGTGATTTAGTGTATTAACAGGTATAGAAAAACCTGCTGAAGTTCTGCTTATGTGAAGTACTGAGCCAGCTGTCCTGGCCAGATGTTGTCCCTCAGCCACATCTTCCCCTGCAGAACTGCTCAGGCCAAGGGAGTGCAGAGCTCCTGGGAATGTCTGTCTTTCCAAGGCACAGCTTTGAAAATATATGTCAAATCTGGGATTTCTCTAGGGAGGGCCTTGGCTGATTCCTGGCTATGCCAAAGCCTCCCACGATCTGGGCACTTCATCGTTCTTGACCTGTGAAAAGTATTGACACCAAAACTGCAAGGGGCCAGAGTAGAGACAGACCAGCCTTCAGTTTGTGGGGATCTCTCTCACAGGAATTGTGCACATAGAGTTTCATATTGATGACAAAGGAGGTCTCCTGCCCTGGAAGCTGAAATGTGCAGGAGAGCATGGGGGTTTTTGTAAGGGACTGTTTGACTGTGTGAGCTCAGGATTTGCAGGAAGACTGACCTTTGGAAGTGGAACCAGACTGCTGGTAAAGCCCAGTAGGTATCTCCTCACCAAGGACTAACACAATCTTTTGGGTTTTTTATTTGATATTCCTTAGAATCCAGAGGGGGAAAAGCTTCTTGAAGGGAAGAGGGCATGGGGGAGGAGATCACATTCTGAACAATTAGCTTCTAACAATTAGCTCTGCAACTGCTCCTGTGCTGAAAATCAGTGAATGTGTTTGTGTTGGGCAGCACCTCAGTTGCAGGAACCCTCTGGGGAATGTATTGGAGATTGGCACAACATGAATAGGCTTTGCTTACTCAGAAGATAAGATAGAGCTGCTTTCTGGGACTTGGGTTTGCATCCTTCACTGGATTCATTGTCAACTAAACAAACGAGAAAGATTAGGACCTTGGACTGGTTTTCTCTGGAAGTCTCTGTTTAATTTTCCTTTGCTTCTTTCTCTGATGGGTCTTGTTCCTTGCTTAACTTCTGAGATTGATCAGCTGCCTCATCTGCCTGACTCCTTCTTTACACCATGGGAAGTTTTAGAAACAGCTCTGTTAGTTGTTTTACAAAGTGGTGGGAATTTCATCCCCTTTGGAAATGTCAAACAGTGAGTGCTGGCTGCTAAAGGCTGAGGCTTTTCTCCTTGACCGTTTGTGTACAAAGGTTGATTGCTGTGGGATAACTGAGTCTTCCTGGAAAATCACCTTTGGGAGAGGCACAAAACTAATTCTGCAATCAGGTACATCTGAAACAAAAAGTTGTTTTACACTGCAAGGGCAACTCTGAGATTCAGTTCTCTCCTAAACATTACAAAAATTCTCCAGGAACTTCAACTGTGTCATGCTAATAGGGTTTGGATTTCTCCTGCATTCAGAACTGTTTCTCTCTGGAAAGATCAGAGCTATGCAAAACAGCCTAATTTAGATTCAAAAGTACGTGATAAGGGTGGCATCTGTTTTCCCCTCGGTCTTTTGTGGAAAACACACCTATTTGTGTGGCCCCCAAGTTGTCTGTGGTTTTTGTTAGTGAGTGTGTCACTGTGTGAATTCAGGAGGTAACTGGAAGGTGACCTTTGGAAGTGGGACACAGCTGAGAGTGAAACCAGGTAGGTGGAAAAGCTGAAGGGAGTCATGGATAGGAAAACCTAATTCCTCTTTCCAGGACAGCATTGCAACAGCCCTTAAAATTCCACTGTTCTTTCCTTCTGAGAGCAGCTGCAGGTCAGAGCTTGAGCTTGCATTAGATGGAAAATAAAATCATTATGACCCTAAACACCTCCTTGAGAGGCTGGATTCTCCTCTGGCATTTGTGTCACTGAGAGCTGTGACATTTTTGAGTCGTTTTCTTCACTACTGCCTGCTCCCAGAAACCCCCCAGACCTGCAGACCTCTCACTGTCCTTTCATTCCCATTGGCCAGGACCCAGGCAATGTTCTCATTGATTCCCAGAGGCTGCAGATTCTTCTCTCTTGGGAAAACTGTCTTAGCCTTGGCTCTGTTGCTCCTACTTCTGCCTACAGAGAGGTTTCCATCCAGGTCTGCACTTAGTGGTAGAAAAAAAAAAAAAAAAAAAACAAAACAAATCCAAACCTGGGCTGTAATGGAAAGAGGTTGGAACATGAAGGGCATTTTTTTATATGGGGAATCAAGAAATGTGTTTTGAAGCTGTGCAGGAAGGTCCAGGAGGAGATCTCTGCTTTTCATGCCGATCTAATGATGTAGGAGGGATTTTGCTGTGGGATTTCTTTGCATAGATGAAGGAGAGGTCTTCTATTTCACCTTCTCTTCCCCAAGGAGACCTTTGGCTTTGGGCACAAAGAGCAGTGCTCGCAAACTGCTGGAATTCTAGAAACTGAGCATTTAGGGGTTTACTATATAGTAATACATGTGAGGCAAGATGGAGGATTTCAGGCATTGTCTAAGTCATTCCTTTTCACCTTTTTCAGCCTTTTTCTTTATGGGTTTAGATGGTTTTTTGTAATTGGTTGATAGAGTATGCATTGTAGACTTTAAGAGTTAGTCACCGGGTTTAAAATTAAAATAATTTAGGTGGTGTTTCATAACTGGACAAGTTGTCCAGGATTTGCATTCACAAGTCTGAGAGTGCTCTTGTCCCCCCAGGCTGTGGCTGAATCCCCCTGGCATTCAGCACTGCCTGCTGGGCTGTGGGTGCCCAGTGCTGCCAGGGCTGGGGAAGGTTTTTGTTAGCAGAGGAAATGCTGTGTGAACACAGGACCAGGTGGTTACAGGATCAGGCACCTTCCTTTGGCTCTGGAACCAGACTCACTGTCAGGCCACGTAAGTCCAAAGCTGCTGCTGCACTTTCTGTGGTGTTTGAGGTCATTTTTTGGGTGGCTGCCAGCAGCAGCCAGGCTGGGGCTTTGGTCATCTTTGTGTGTCCAGAGCCAGGGCTGGACTTGGCTCTCAAGGAGTGTCCAAGCCAAGCCTTCCTGCTGAGTTTGGCTGGGATGCTTCAAGTGGCCACAGGCCTGCTCCCAAATTCCCAGGTGCCTATGGTCAGGCTGTGCTGTGGCCCTGCATCCCAGGCAGGCACAGCACGGTATCCCCTGGTAGAAGGGGATCCTGCAGACAGTGTAAAAGAATGGATTTTCCTTGAGCTTTTCACATTCTGCCCTTTTAAAGAGCACCACAGGATCTCCCAAAGCATGGAAATCCATGAGCAAGAAAGAAGTTGGCTCTTCAGACAGCTGACATGTCTCTGTTCTATATTTTAAAAAAGTGATTTAATAAGTATGAACAGGTATAAAAATGCCTGTTGAAGTTCTGCTTCTGTGAAATACTGAGCCAGCTGTCCTGGCCAGATGTTGTCCCTCAGTCACATCTTCCCCTGCAGAACTGCTCAGGCCAAGGGAGTGCAGAGCTCCTGGGAATGTCTGTCTTTCCAAGGCACAGCTTTGAAAATACATGTCAAATCTGGGATTTCTCCAGGGAGGGCCTTGGCTGATTCCTGGCTATGCCAAAGCCTCCCACGATCTGGGCACTTCATCATTCTTGACCTGTGAAAAGTATTGACACCAAACCTGCAAGGGGACAGAGTAGAGACAGCCCAGCCTTCAGTTTGTGGGGATCTCTCTCACAGGAATTGTGCACATAGAGTTTCACGTAGATGACAAAGAAAGTCTCCTGCCCTGGAAGCTGAAATGTGCAGGAGAGCATGGGGGTTTTTGTAAGGGACTGTTTGACTGTGTGAACTCAGGATATGGAGGAAGACTGACCTTTGGAAGTGGAACCAGGCTGCTGGTAAAGCCCAGTAGGTATCTCCTCGCCAAGGACTAACACAATCTTTTGGTTTTTGTTTTTTTTTTTTTGATCTTCCTTAGAATCCAGAGGGGGAAAAGCTTCTTGAAGGGAAGAGGGCATGGGGGAGGAGATCACATTCTGAACAATTAGCTTCTAACAGCTCTGCAACTGCTCCTGTGCTGAAAATCAGTGAATGTGTTTGTGTTGGGCAGCACCTCAGTTGTAGGAACCCTCCTGGGGAATGCATTGGAGATTGGCACAACATGAATAGGCTTTGCGTACTCAGAAGATAAGATAGAGCTGCTTTCTGGGACTTGGGTTTGCATCCTTCACTGGATTCATTGTCAACTAAACAAATGAGAAAGATTAGGACCTTGGACTGGTTTTCTCTGGAAGTCTCTGTTTAATTTTCCTTTGCTTCTTTCTCTGATGGGTCTTGTTCCTTGCTTAACTTCTGAGATTGACCAGCTGCCTCATCTGCCTGACTCCTTCTTTACACCATGGGAAGTTTTAGAAACAGCTCTGTTAGTTGTTTTACAAAGTGGTGGAAATTTCATCCCCTTTGGAAATGTCAAACAGTGAGTGCTGGCTGCTAAAGGCTGAGGCTTTTCTCCTTGACCGTTTGTGTACAAAGGTTGATTGGTGTGGGATAACTGAGTCTTCCTGGAAAATCACCTTTGGGAGAGGCACAAAACTAATTCTGAAATCAGGTACATCTGAAACAAAAAGGTTGTTTCACACTGCAAGGGCAACTCTGAGATTCAGTTCTCTCCTAAACATTACAAAAATTCTCCAGGAACTTCAACTGTGTCATGCTAATAGGGTTTGGATTTCTCCTGCATTCAGAACTGTTTCTCTCTGGAAAGATCAGAGCTATGCAAAACAGCCTAATTTAGATTCAAAAGTATGTGACAAGGGTGGCATCTGTTTTCCCCTTGGTCTCCTGTGGAAAACACACCTATTTGTGTGGCCCCCAAGTTGTCTGTGGTTTTTGTTAGTGAGTGTGTCACTGTGTGAATTCAGGAGGTAACTGGAAGGTGACCTTTGGAAGTGGGACACAGCTGAGAGTGAAACCAGGTAGGTGGAAAAGCTGAAGGGAGTCATGGATAGGAAAGCCTAATTCCTCTTTCCAGGACAGCATTGCAACAGCCCTTAAAATTCCACTGTTCTTTCCTTCTGAGAGCAGCTGCAGGTCAGAGCTTGACCTTGCATTAGATGAAAAAAAAAATAAATTATGACCATAAACACCTCCTTGAGAGGCTGGATTCTCCTCTGGCATTTGTGTCACTGAGAGCTGTGACATTTTTGAGTCGTTTTCTTCACTACTGCCTGCTCCCAGAAACCCCCCAGACCTGCAGACCTCTCACTGTCCTTTCATTCCCATTGGCCAGAACCCAGGCAATGTTCTCATTGATTCCCAGAGGCTGCAGTTACTTCTCTCTTGGGAAAACTGTCTTAGCCTTGGCTCTGTTGCTCCTACTTCTGCCTTCAGAGAGGTTTCCATCCAGGTCTGCACTTAGTGATAGAAAAAAATCAAATCAAAACAAAACCAAACCTGGGCTGTAATGGAAAGAGGTTGGAACATGAAGGGCATTTTTTATATGGGGAATCAAAAAATGTGTTTTGAAGCTGTGCAGGAAGGTCCAGGAGGAGATCTCTGCTTTTAATAGTGATCTGATGGTGAAGGAGGGATTTTGCTGTGGGATTTCTTTGCATAGATGAAGGGGAGTGCTTTCAGTCAGTCACCATCTCTATCCAAACTGGACAAGACCATAAACTAGGGAAAAACTGCACAGGAAATGTAGTTAAAATTGCCAAGGAGTTTACTTGGGTAGACTAAGTTAAATAAAATGAAAAGTAGGACCTTATGAGGCTTGAAAAAGGAAAAATGTGGGGAAAAGGGTTTTTGTTTTGAAGGCAATCACTGTGTGAACAACTATGGAAACCAACTCACCTTTGTAAGCAGAGTGCAGCTAAGGGTAAAACCAAGTAAGACTTCAACCACTTTTTGCTTAATATTGTAGATATGAAGAAGAAAGATGCAAAAAGTCATCCTAGTGATAGGAACTGAAGACAGGTCTACTACAGAATGTCCCCAGTTACCCTGTCAGTGACCTCTGTCCTTCCTTTCAGATGTCCAGGCTGGGCTCCTGACCTCATTTGCTCAGGACATTTCCTGCCATGGCCATACCAGAGCAGGGGCTGCTTTTCTCTCTCAGCTGCTGGGTGAGCTTGTATTCTTGCTGAGCTGAAAGCTGCTTGGTGAGCTGTGCCACAAGCTGCCATTGGGACACAACTTCCAGTTTCAGCTGATAAGTTCACCCACTTTCTTGTTAACTCCTTCTGTGTGGGGGCAAAACTGCCCCATGCCCAGTGAGAAATTCAGGAGAACCTTCCTGGGCTGGTGGTTCTTCTGTTCTGGGCTTCTATTTCACCTTCTCTTCCCCAAGGAGACCTTTGGCTTTGGGCACAAAGAGCAGTGCTCCCAAACTGCTGGAATTCTAGAAACTGAGCATTTAGGGGTTTACAATATAGTAATACATGTGAGGCAAGATGGAGGATTTCAGGCATTGTCTAAGTCATTCCTTTTCACCTTCTTCTTCCTTTTTCTTTATGGGTTTAGGTGGTAATTTTGTAATTAGTTGATAGAGTATGCACTGTAGAGTTTAAGGAGTTAGTCACCGGGGTTAGAATGAAAATAATTTAGGTGATATTTCATAACCGGACAACTTGTCCAGGATTTGCATCCACAAGTCTGAGAGTGCTCTTGTCCCCCCAGGCTGTGGCTGAATCCCCCTGGCATTCAGCACTGCCTGCTGGGCTGTGGGTGCCCAGTGCTGCCAGGGCTGGGGAAGGTTTTTGTTAGCAGAGGAAATGCTGTGTGAATACAGGAACAGGAGCTTATGCACCTTCCTTTGGCTCTGGAACCAGACTCACTGTCAGGCCACGTAAGTCCAAAGCTGCTGCTGCACTTTCTATGGTGTTTGAGGTCATTTTTTGGGTGGCTGCCAGCAGCAGCCAGGCTGGGGCTTTGGTCATCTTTGTGTGTCCAGAGCCAGGGCTGGACTTGGCTCTCAAGGAGTGTCCAAGCCAAGCCTTCCTGCTGAGTTTGGCTGGGATGCTTCAAGTGGCCACAGGCCTGCTCCCAAATTCCCAGGTGCCTATGGTCAGGCTGTGCTGTGCCCCTGCATCCCAGGCAGGCACAGGATCTGGGAAAGGCACTGCATCCCCTCTGCTGCCCCTCAGAGCAAGGCCATGACTGGGCAAAAGCTGGAGGAGATGAGCTGCACTGCAGGGGCTTGCTGGACTTTTTGTTAAGGCAGGAAATGCTGTGTGATTTTGGCTCTAACTACGGCAAGGTGACATTTGGCTCTGGGACCAGACTGTCCGTCCAGCCCAGTGAGTGAGCACCTTTTATGTGTGTCCTTTGTCCAAAGTCCTTCAGGTGCTGCAGGTGATGGAGCTCCGAGCTGGCAGCCAGCTCCGGGCTTGTGTCCATGGCTCTGCTCTGTGCCCACAGCTCCAGCTGCCCTTGGCCTCAGGGGCTCCCGTGCCCCCCTGGCCAAGGCAGGGGCTCAGGGCCTGGGGGCTGCAATCTCTCTCCCAGCAGTTCTGGGCTGGGGCTGGGCACTGAAAGGAAAGGCCCAGCTGCATGGAGAGCAAGGCTTCCAGTGCTGGAACACCTCTGGCACTGCACAGATGCCTCCTGGGCTGCCAATCTGGGCGGCTGGCAAGGTGCCCTGTGCCAGGGACCCTGATCCAGGCTGGCTCCAGGTGTTTCTTCCCTTCCCTTTGGCCACTGCAGTGCAAGCAGCCTTTGGGGCAGGGATCCTCAAGTGCTCCCTGAGAGCTCAGGGAGAGCTTCTTCCATCTCTGCCGTGTTTAGTGCCCACTGTCCAGGGCAGTTTTCCGCAGGCATTTGAGCAGGGCAATGGGCTTTGGGCAGAGAGAGGCCAGAGGAGATCTCTGGGCATCGGTGTGGGTGTTCAGAGCCTCTGGCAGGGGCAGCTCCAGCCTGGATGGATCCCAGCCCTGCAGCAGCCCCTGAGGGGGCTGCATGGATGGACAGGCCCATTTTGTAAGGAGCTCTCACACTGTGTGAGCTCTGGAGCCTGGGGAAAAGTGACCTGGGGGAGTGGAACCAAACTTGTCATTGCCCCAGGTGAGTTGTGTCCCCTGTGAGCCAAGGTGGGCTCCACACAGACAATGTTGAGCTCCAGCTGCACCCACAGCAGGGCAGGGCCTTGGTGGAGAAATCTGGGCTGGTTTTAGTATTCCGAGGACAGAAGTGGGAGACTTTGTGCTGCACCAGTTTGTCCTGGAAATGTGTCCATGGTGGGGAAAAGGAGTGTTGGAAAATCACGAGTAAATGAATTGGAAGTGCAGGGCTGTGTAAGACTAAATAAGATTTCTGTGATTTGGGACACTGAAGGCAGTGGAGAACGTCAATCCAAGCTGAAATTTGGATGCAATTTCACCCATCAATTCTGTGCTGGGGGTTGAGCTCCAGCAGCCCCAGCCCAGGACAAGCAGCCAGGAGAGGAAAGGTGAGCTGAGCCCCCAGGGAAAGGAGATCTTGGTGCTGAAGTGGAAAAGCCCTGGCCAGAGTGGCTTTCCCAGCAGAGCAGGAGCCCTTTGGGCCCTGTGCTGGGCAGTGGCAGTGCCAGGAAAGGACAGGGATTTAGCCATGAAAGTGTCTGAGGAAGGAAGCCCTGGGCTTTTCTCTTTGCCTGCTCTGGCTGGTGCAGCTCCCATGGCCAAAGGCACCTCCTGTGCCAGGGCTCAGCCCTGAGCTCCCAGCAGAGCCCAGAGTGGCTGAGAGGCAGCCTGAGCCCTGGGCTCCTGCTGGAGAGTCTCACCTTGGCTGTCACCAGCACGGCCAAAGCCCAGCTGGGGTCAGGGACAAAGCTGCACCTTCTGCCAGGGACCACTGCTGCTGCTGCTGCTGCTGCTGCTGCTGCTTCCCTCCAGGCTGCCTCCTCTTGCTGCATCCCTGCTCCTGTGCAGCCTGAGAGGAGCAAGAGCAGTCAGGGCTGGGGGACAGAGACACACAGGATTTGTGTTTGCCCAGCTCTGGCGGGAATGGGCAGAGCCTGGGGGAGAGGAGCTGCTCCCAGGAGGCTCCTGGGCCTTTTTGTTAAGGCAGGAAATGCTGTGTGATTTTACTTCTGGCTACTACAAGCTGACCTTTGGCTCGGGGACCAGACTGATCATCCAGCCCAGTGAGTGAGCAGCTTCCCTGTGTCTCCTCCGTCCCAAATCCCCCCGTGTCCCCTGCAGCACTCTGTGCACACTGCTCTTCTGGGAATGCCAGGGCAGGTTGGAAGGAGAACAGAGATGCTCCTTCATTTATTGCTGCTCAGGTGAACCTTCTGCAGAGGTCCTGAGATGGGGGAAATTCCCAGAAACTCTCACTTGGCCACGAAACTGTACTTGAAACCAGGGTTCAGGCATGGATTTTCCCTTGTCCTGGGGATCAGCGGTGCCTTGGAGCCTGTTGGATCTGACAGCTGGGCAAGGGCTTTGTCCAAAGGCATTTGCAGGGCTGGCAGGGACAATTTGAGATTAATTGTGTCCAAAATTTCACAGTGCAGAGGAAGGCAGCCATTCCCTGTGCAAAGGGAACTGTGCCTTCAGTGGGAGCCCATGGACAGCCAGAGGCTTGGGAAACTGGAGGGGAAAATCTTAAATGTGGATTCTCGGTGTAATTGAAAATTTCCTGGACACTTCATGCTTTGAGTCTGTGCAAGTGATTTTACAAACCTAGAGGCAACACAATTTGCTTTTCTAGCTTTAAAATACAGGAAATTGACCTTTCTTTACATTAGGATTTAGAGTTTGGTTTCAAATCCTTCAATGATTTGAGGTCATTATTCCATGAGAGGGATGCTGTGGTGTAATGACTGCTCTGGACAGGCTTCAAACACTGTCTGGCTTCTCTTTGCTTCCTCTGGAAATCCCAGACTGCAGGGCAGCTCTTGCAGAAGTCAGAGCTGGATCAGGCACTGAAATACCCACAGCCCCAGCTTTCCATGAGGCATTTTTGGCTCAGTGACCAGGTCACACAACCTGTATTTGTGGATGTGTCTCTGGTGGCCTCAAGGGGGGTTTTTGTTGGCTCCTTTCTCACTGTGTGAATGATGGCTACAAATTCACCTTTGGGAAAGGGACAAAGCTGCTTGTGAAACCAAGTAAGAAACAGGGTTTTATGTATTTACCTCATTTGTGGTGGGTGCAGGTTTTGAACAGTACAAGGGCTTTTAGCAGCATGTCTTGGGAGCACAAGGAATCAGCTGGTTAAAATGCCAGGAGCTGTGGATGTTTCCTGTTAGTTGTGGGCATTGGGAGGATGTGTTTGGACACTCCCTGCCAAATACACTGCGGTGAACAGGCACAGGGTTTAAGGGTTGAAAATAGCACTGCTGGAATATGGGTTGGACTTAATCGTCTTAAAGGGCTTATCCACCATGAACAGTTCCATGTTGCTGTGATTCCAACTAGGAATCATCACAACATGAAGTGCAGCCTGCAAAGGAGGGTGGACATTGCAGGAGAAGAGAACAGAAAGGTGACACAGGCTGGTGAGACTCCACAGCTGCAGTCAGGAGGCTCCACACACAGCCTGGGAGGTTGTGTGTGCACAGAGTGATGGACAGATGCTGCTGAGAGAATACACAGATGATGAATCTGCCAGGCAGAGGAATGTGGCTGAAGGAAGAGGTTATTTGTGCTGAGGGGACAGCCAGTAATGTTGGTGAGCATGTGTGGATCTGCTGGAGGGCAGGAGGGCTCTGCCCAGGGCCCTGGACAGGCTGGATCCAGGGGCTGGATCCATGGGCTGAGTCCAGCAAGGTGAGGTTTAACAATCCCAGGTGCCAGGTCCTGCACTTTGGCCACAACAGCCCCTGCAGTGCTACAGGCTGGGGACAGAGTGGCTGGGCAGTGGTCAGGCAGAAAGGGACCTGGGGCACTGATGGACAGCAGCTGCACATGGGGCAGCAGTGTGCCCAGGTGGCCAAGAAGGCCAATGGCTCCTGGCCTGGGTCAGGAATGGTGTGGCCAGCAGCAGCAGGGCAGTGATTGTCCCCCTGTGCTCGGCACTGCTTGGGCAACACCTCGAGTGCTGTGCCCAGTTCTGGGCCCCCCAATTGAGGAAGGACATGGAGGGGCTGGAGCGTGTCCAGAGAAGGGCAACAGGGCTGGTGAGGGGTCTGGAGCACAAGTCCTGTGAGGAGCAGCTGAGGGAGCTGGGGATGTTTGTCCTGGAGAAAAAGAGGCTCAGGGGAGAGCTCATCACTCTCTCCAAGTCCTAAAGGGTTGCTGTGGTCAGGTGGGGTCAGGCTCTGCTCCCAGGTGACCACTGAGAGAACAAGAGGACACAGATTTAAGCTGCACCTGGAGAAGTTCAGGTTGGATGTCAGGAAAAAATTCTTCACTGAAAAAGAGATTGGGCACTGGAGTTTTCTGCCCAGGGACGTGGTGGGGCCACTGTGCCTGGAGGTGCTGAACAAAGCCTGGACATGGCACTCAGTGCCATGCTTTAGTTCATAAGGTGCTGTTGGGTCATAGGTTGATGACCTCAGAGGTCTTTTCCAACCCAGCTCATCCCGTGATTCTGTGATTCTGTGAGCTGCTTCCAATAGAACCTTGCACTGCCATGTGCTCCAGCCTTCACCCAGCACAAACACCACCCAGGGCACCATTTTGCAAAGCATTGTGCCACAGTGTAATTCTGGAGCTTTTGTCAAGCTTACATTTGGAGCTGGAACTAAACTCAAGGTTTCTCCAGGTATGTTTGAACTCCCTTGTGGAAATACTTCTCTCAGCTCACAAAGTATTTTGCCTATTTTACCAGCCCTCCATATCTTACTAACATTGAAACATGGAAATGAATTTTCAGTTGGTATGAAGAGCAAGTGATTTCCATGGCTGCAGGTTTATTCTCCCCTCCCCATTCCTGACAATGAACATAGCTGGGGTTTTCCATGTGCAAGAGGATTTGTCTTGGAAAGTCAACAGGAAATGGGCTCCTACATCAAGCTCCTCAAGGAGAGGAGAAGCAAAGTGAAATGCCGAAAGCCAGCACAGACCAGCAAAATGCAGAGGGGTGAAATGGGTTTCATAAAGCTGTAGTGGGTAAAAAAGACTTGTCTTGAGTGTGGATAGGAATAGTTGGAGATAACCAGACTCATAATTGTATGTGAACACAAGAAATGCTCATTTTGGGTCTGTGCTTTGGAGATCCTTGTGCCATAGCTGTAGGGGGGGGGTTTCTGTAATAATTTAAACAGAAATGTTTGTTATAGAAACACAGGACAGTCAGGAGGCTCAGGGAGCTTGACCTTGAGCATGACACCAAGTTCATGTCACAGCCAGCTAGTGTTGAGTCCTGGGGATTTACCTTGTCCTGCCACATCCAGAACAAAAAGAATCTTTTCAATGATTCTTCCAGCTGAAGGCTGGAGCACATTACAAATGAGGATCTGGAGCGGGTGGGGAACAGCATGAGCAGCCTTAAAAGTGAGAGTGGGATAAATATTTGGAGAGAGGGGAAATAGTGCAAGAAGCAAAGGTAATTACTGAAAGACTTGGTGGAAGGATGGAAAGGTGAGCCTTACCACAATTTTTTTTTTCTGAAGAAAAAAGGATGGATAGAAGTGTGCTTTGACTTTTACTACTACAAATGTATGATAAAACTTCCCTCCAAATCCTTACACCTCTTCTCTTTTTTGAAACCCGTTGTAAAAGGGAAAATAACTCTTGACAAGACACAGTTGAAGGAAGGTGCCCTGTGCCAGGGACCCTGATCCAGGCTGGCTCCAGGGGCTTCTACCCTTCCCTTTGGCCACTGCAGTGCAATCAGCCTTTGGGGCAGGGATCCTCAAGTGCTCCCTGAGAGCTCAGGGGGAGCTTCTTCCATCTCTGCCGTGTTTAGTGCCCACTGTCCAGGGCAGTTTTCTGCAGGCATTTGAGCAGGGCAATGGGCTTTGGGCAGAGAGAGGCCAGGGGAGATCTCTGGGCATCGGTGTGGGTGTTCAGAGCCTCTGGTAGGGACAGCTCCAGCCTGGATGGATCCCAGCCCTGCAGCAGGCCCTGAGGGGGCTGCATGGATGGACAGGCCCATTTTGTAAGGAGCTCTCACACTGTGTGAGCTCTGGAGCCTGGGGAAAAGTGACCTGGGGGAGTGGAACCAGACTTGTCATTGCCCCAGGTGAGTTGTGTCCCCTGTGAGCCAAGGTGGGCTCCACACAGACAATGTTGAGCTCCAGCTGCACCCACAGAAGTGCAGGGCATTGGTGGAGAAATCTAGGCTGGTTTTAGTATTCCGAGGACAGAAGTGGGAGACTTTGTGCTTCACCAGTGTGTCCTGGAAATGTGTCCATGGTGGGGAAAAGGAGTGTTGGAAAAGTGACAAGGAGTAAGTGAATTGCAAGGGCAGAACTGTGTAAGACTAAATAAGATTTCTGTCATTTGGGACACTGAAGGCAGTGGAGAACTTCAGTCCAAGCTGAAATTTGGATGCAATTTCACCCATCAATTCTGTGCTGAGGGCTGAGCTCCAGCAGCCCCAGCCCAGGACAAGCAGCCAGGAGAGGAAAGGTGAGCTGAGCCCCCAGGGAAAGGAGATCTTGGTGCTGAAGTGGAAAAGCCCTGGCCAGAGTGGCTTTCCCAGCAGAGCAGGAGCCCTTTGGGCCCTGTGCTGGGCAGTGGCAGTGCCAGGAAAGGACAGGGATTTGGCCTGGAAGTGTCTGAGGAAGGAAGCCCTGGGCTTTTCTCTTTGCCTGCTCTGGCTGGTGCAGCTCCCAAGGCCAAAGGCACCTCCTGTGCCAGGGCTCAGCCCTGAGCTCCCAGCAGAGCCCAGAGTGGCTGAGAGGCAGCCTGAGCCCTGGGCTCCTGCTGGAGAGTCTCACCTTGGCTGTCACCAGCACGGCCAAAGCCCAGCTGGGGTCAGGGACAAAGCTGCACCTTCTGCCAGGGACCACTGCTGCTGCTGCTGCTGCTGCTGCTGCTGCTCCCCTCCAGGCTGCCTCCTCTTGCTGCATCCCTGCTCCTGTGCAGCCTGAGAGGAGCAAGAGCAGTCAGGGCTGGGGGACAGAGACACACAGGATTTGTGTTTGCCCAGCTCTGGCAGGGATGGGCAGAGCCTGGGGGAGAGGAGCTGCTCTCAGGAGGCTCCTGGGCCTTTTTGTTAAGGCAGGAAATGCTGTGTGATTATAGTTCTGGCTACAACAAGCTGACCTTTGGCTCTGGGACCAGACTGATCATCCAGCCCAGTGAGTGAGCAGCTTCCCTGTGTCTCCTCCGTCCCAAATCCCCCCGTGTACCCTGGAGCACCCTGTGCACACTGCTCTTCTGGGAATGCCAGGGCAGGTTGGAAGGAGAACAGAGATGCTCCTTCATTTATTGCTGCTCAGGTGAACCTTCTGCAGAGGTCCTGAGATGGGGGAAATTCCCAGAAACTCTCACTTGGCCGCGGAACTGTACTTGAAACCAGGCTTCAGGCATGGATTTTCCCTTGTCTTGGGGATCAGCAGTGCCTTGGAGCCTGTTGGATCTGACAGCTGGGCAAGGGCTTTGTCCAAATGCATTTGCAGGGCTGGCAGGGACAATTTGAGATTAGTTGTGTCCAAAATTTCACAGTGCAGAGGAAGGCAGCCATTCCCTGTGCAAAGGGAACTGTGCCTTCAGTGGGAGCCCATGGACAGCCAGAGGCTGGGAAACTGGGGGGAAACCTTAAATGTGGATTCTCGGTGTAATTGAAAATTTCCTGGACACTTCATGCTTTGAGTCTGTGCAAGTGATTTTACAAACCTAGAGGCAACACAATTTGCTTTTCTAGCTTTAAAATACAGGAAATTGACCTTTCTTTACCTTAGGATTTAGAGTTTGGTTTTAAATCCTTCAATGATTTGAGGTCATTATTCCATGAGAGGGATGCTGTGGTGTAATGACTGCTCTGGACAGGCTTCAAACACTGCCTGGCTTCTCTTTGCTTCCTCTGGAAATCCCAGACTGCAGGGCAGCTCCTGCAGAAGTCAGAGCTGGATCAGGCACTGAAATACCCCCAGCCCCAGCTTTCCATGAGGCATTTTTGGCTCAGTGACCAGGTCACACAACCTGTATTTGTGGATGTGTCTCTGGTGGCCTCAAGGGGGGTTTTTGTTGGCTCCTTTCTCACTGTGTGAATGATGGCTACAAATTCACCTTTGGGAAAGGGACAAAGCTGCTTGTGAAACCAAGTAAGAAACAGGGTTTTATGTATTTACCTCATTTGTGGTGGGTGCAGGTTTTGAACAGCACGAGGGCTTTTAGCAGCATGTCTTGGGAGCACAAGGAATCAGCTGGTTAAAATGCCAGGAGCTGTGGATGTTTCCTGTTAGTTGTGGGGATTGGGAGGATGTGTTTGGACACTTCCTGCTAAATACACAGGGATTAACAGGCACTGTTTTTAAGGGTTGAGCATGGCATTGCTGGGGTTTGGCTTGGTATTAATCGTCTTAAAGGGCTTTTCTACCCTGAACAGTTCTCTGTTGCTGTGATTCCAACTAAGAATCATCACAACATGAGGTGCAGCCTTCAAAGGAGGGTGGACATTGCAGGAGAAGAGAGCAGAAAGGTGACACAGGCTGGTGAGACTCCACAGCTGCAGTCAGGAGGCTCCACACACAGCCTGGGAGGTTGTGTGTGCACAGAGTGATGGACAGATGCTGCTGAGAGAATACACAGGTGATGAATTTGCCAGGCAGAGGAATGTGGCTGAAGGAAGAGGTTATTTATGCTGAGGGGACAGCTAGTAATGTTGGTGAGCATGTGTGGATCTGCTGGAGGGCAGGAGGGCTCTGCCCAGGGCCCTGGAAAGGCTGGATCCAGGGGCTGGATCCATGGGCTGAGTCCAGCAAGGTGAGGTTTAAGCAGATCAGGTGCCAGGTCCTGTACTTTGGCCACAACAACCCCTGCAGTGCTACAGGCTGGGGACAGAGTGGCTGGGCAGTGGCCAGGCAGAAAGGGACCTGGGGCACTGATGGACAGCAGCTGGACATGGGGCAGCAGTGTGCCCAGGTGGCCAAGAAGGCCAATGGCTCCTGGCCTGGGTCAGGAATGGTGTGGCCAGCAGCAGCAGGGCAGTGATTGTCCCCCTGTGCTCGGCACTGGTTGGGCAACACCTCGAGTGCTGTGCCCAGTTCTGGGCCCCCCAATTGAGGAAGGACATGGAGGGGCTGGAGCGTGTCCAGAGAAGGACAACAGGGCTGGTGAGGGGTCTGGAGCACAAGTCCTGTGAGGAGCAGCTGAGGGAGTTGGCGACGTTTCTCCTGGAGAAAAAGAGGCTCAGGGGAGAGCTCATCACTCTCTCCAAGTCCCAAAGGGTTGCTGTGGTCAGGTGAAGGTCAGGCTCTGCTCCCAGGTGACCACTGAGAGAACATGAGGACACAGATTTAAGCTGCACCTGGAGAAGTTCAGGTTGGATGTCAGGAAAAAATTCTTCACTGAAAGAGAGATTGGGCACTGGAGTTTTCTGCCCAGGGACGTGGTGGGGCCACTGTGCCTGGAGGTGTTGAACAAAGCCTGGGCGTGGCACTCAGTGCCATGCTTTAGTTCATGAGGAGCTGTTGGGTCAAAGGTTGATGACCTCAGAGGTCTTTTCCAACCCAGCTCATCCCATGATTCTGTGATTCTGTGAGCTGCTTCCAATAGAACCTTGCACTGCCATGTGCTCCAGCCTTCACCCAGCACAAACACCACCCAGGGCACCATTTTGCAAAGCATTGTTTCACATTGTAATTCTGGGAGTTATGGCAAGTTTACATTTGGAGCTGGAACCAAACTCAAGGTTTCTCCAGGTATGTTTGAATTCCCTGGTGGAAATACTTCTCTCAGCTCACAAAGTATTTTGCCTATTTTGCCACGCCACAATATTTTACTAACATTGAAACACTGAAATGAATTTTCAGTTGGTATGAAGAGCAAGTGATTTCCATGGCTGCAGGTGTATTCTCCCCTCCCCATTCCTGACAATGAACATAGCTGGGGGTTTCCATGTGCAAGAGGGTTTGTCTTGGAAAGTCAACAGGAAATGGGCTCCTACATCAAGCTCCTCAAGCAGAGGAGAAGCAAAGTGAAATGCTGAAAGCCAGCACAGACCAGCAAAATGCAGAGGTGTGAAACGGGTTTCATAAAGCTGTAGTGGGTGAAAAGGACTTGTCTTGTGTGTTCATAGGAATAGTTGGAGATAACCAGACTCATAATTGTATGTGAACACAAGAAATGCTCATTTTGTGTCTGTGCTTTGGAGATCCTTGTGCCCTAACTGTTTTGGGTGGGTTTCTGCAATAATTTAAACAGAAATGTTTGTTATATAACACAGGACAGTCAGGAGGCTCAGGGAGCTTGACCTTGAGCATGACACCAAGTTCATGTCACAGCCAGCTGGTGTTGAGTCCTGGGGATTCACCTTGTCCTGCCACATCCAGAACAAAAAGAATCTTTTCAATGATTCTTCCAGCTGAAGGTTGGAGCACATTAGAAGTGAGGATCTGGAGCTGGTGGGGAACAGCATGAGCAGCCTTAAAACAGAGGGCGGGATAAATCTTTGGATAGAGGGGAGATAGGGCAAGAAGCAAAATTAATTACTGAATGACTTGGTGGAAGGATGGAAAGGTGACCATTGACACAAAATGTTTTTTCTGAACAAAAAAGGATAGAGAAGTGTGCTTTGACTGTTGCTGCCATAAATATATGAAAAAAGGTCCACTCAAATCCCTACACCCCTTGTCTTGTTTGAAACCCCTTGTAAAAGGGAAGATAACACATTAAAAGATAGAGTTGAAGGAAGGTGCCCTGTGCCAGGGACCCTGATCCAGCCTGGCTCCAGGGGCTTCTTCCTTCCCTTTGGCCAGTGCAGTGCAAGCAGCCTTTGGGGCAGGGATCCTCAAGTGCAGAACCTGGGGGAGAGGAGCTGCTCTCAGGAGGCCCCTGGACATTTTTGTTAAGGCAGGAAATGCTGTGTGACACCAGCTACACCAAGGTGACCTTTGGCTCGGGGACCCGACTGTCCATCCAGCCCAGTGAGTGAGCAGCTGCCTGGCAGCTCCCAAATCCCTCCCCTGCCCTGGCAATGCCTTCATCTCCCTCCTTGCCTTGCCCCTTGGTCCCCCTGAAATGCCTCCTCTGCCAGCACAGGCTGGGAGTGCCCTCAGAGTGCTCTCCAAGGGCTGAGCTGCACACAGGGAATGTCCCCTCGGACTCTGGGTGACCATGGCTAAAGTGTCCCCTGGGCCCTGTGGCACAGCCCTGGGCAGCCCCAGCAAAGGCTGCCGTGCCCAGGGCACAGGAGAGCCCTGCTGGGGTGGGTTTGTTCTGGCATTCCCCTGGCATCAGCTCCTCCCTGGCAGCTGGGGCAGAGCCAGGGGGAGACCTTGTGTGTGCTGCCCAAATCCCCTTTTAGCCCCCGAGGGCAAGGCAGAAATGGGCAGGGCAGGGATGTGGGCTGTCAGTGTTGGGAAGCCTTTCTGGCAGCACAGGGAGCCCTCTGAGCTCTCTCTGGCCAGGGAATAGCTGTGAGCTGCTGTGGCAGGAGGCCTCCAGGCAGAAAGTTGTCTTTGACAAGCGGGGAAAGCTCTGAAACACAGAAATGTGTGAGAGGCAGAGGAGTGCTGGTGCCCTGAGCAGCCCTGGCTGCTCCTGCAGGTGCTCCAGGTCCTTGTGGGTAGCTCTGGCTGAGTCTGGTGTGTGGGGCAGGATGTCGTCCCAGCTCAGGAATTGCTGCTTTCCCTTGCCTTTCACTGCCTCCTCTCCCCTCTGCTGGGAGAGCCAAAATCCCTGTGGCAGGACTGGGCAGAGCCTGGGGGAGAGCAGCTGCTCTCAGGAGGCTCCTGGGCCTTTTTGTTAAGGCAGGAAATGCTGTGTGATTATACTTCTGGCTACGGCAAGCTGACCTTTGGCTCGGGGACCAGACTGATCATCCAGCCCAGTGAGTGAGCAGCTTCCCTGTGTCTCCTCCATCCCAAATCCCCCCGTGTCCCCTGGAGCACCCTGTGCACACTGCTCTTCTGGGAATGCCAGGGCAGGTTGGAAGGAGAACAGAGATGCTCCTTCATTTATTGCTGCTCAGGTGAACCTTCTGCAGAACTTCTGAGATGGGAGAAATTACCAGAAACTCCCACTTGCCCATGGAACTGTACTTGAAACTATGTTTCAGGCATGGATTTTCCCTTGTCCTGGGGATCAGCAGTGCCTTGGAGCCTGTTGGATCTGACAGCTGGGCAAGGGCTTTGTCCAAAGGCATTTGCAGGGCTGGCAGGGACAATTTGAGATTAATTGTGTCCAAAATTTCACAGTGCAGAGGGATGCAGCCATTCCCTGTGCAAAGGGAACTGTGCCTTCAGTGGGAGCCCATGGACAGCCAGAGGCTGGAAAACTGGGGGGGAAAATCTTAAATGTCATTTCTCTGTGTGGTAGAAAATTTCCTGGACACTTCATGCTTTGAATCTGTGCAAGTGATTTTACAAACCTAGAGGCAACAAAATTTGCTTTTCTAGCTTTAAAATACAGGAAATTGACCTTTCTTTACCTTAGGATTTAGATTTTGGTTTTAAATCCTTCAATGATTTGAGGTCATTATTCCATGAGAGGGATGCTGTGGTGTAATGACTGCTCTGGATAGGTTTCAAACACTGCCTGGCTTCTCTTTGCTTCCTCTGGAAATCCCAGACTGCAGGGCAGCTCCTGCAGAAGTCAGAGCTGGATCAGGCACTGAAATACCCCCAGCCCCAGCTTTCCATGAATTATTTTGGACTCAGTTTTCAGTGACCAGGTCACACAACCTGTATTTGTGGATGTGTCTCTGGTGGCCTCAAGGGGGGTTTTTGTTGACTCCTTTCTCACTGTGTGAATGATGCCTACAAATTCACCTTTGGGAAAGGGACAAAGCTGCTTGTGAAACCAAGTAAGAAACAGGTTTTTATGTATTTACCTCATTTGTGGTGGGTGCAGGTTTTGAACAGCACAAGGGCTTTTAGCAGCATGTCTTGGGAGCACAAGAAATCAGCTCGTTAAAATTCCAGGAGCTGTGGATGTTTCCTGTTAGTTGTGGGGATTGGGAGGATGTGTTTGGACACTCCCTGCTAAATACACAGGGATTAACAGGCACAGGGTTTAAGGGTTGAACATGGCATTGCTGGAATATGGGTTGGACTTAATTGTCTTAAAGGGCTTATCCACCCTGAACAGTTCTCTGTTGCTGTGAGTCCAACTAGGAATCATCACAACATGAGGTGCAGCCTGCAAAGGAGGATGGACATTGCAGGAGAAGAGAGCAGAAAGGGGACACAGGCTAGTGAGACTCCACAGCTGCAGTCAGGAGGCTCCACACACAGCCTGGGAGGTTGTGTGTGCACGGAGTGACGGACAGATGCTGCTGAGAGAATACACAGATGATGAATCTGCCAGGCAGAGGAATGTGGCTGAAGGAAGAGGTTATTTATGCTGAGGGGACAGCCAGTAATGTTGGTGAGCATGTGTGGATGTGCTGGAGGGCAGGAGGGCTCTGCCCAGGGCCCTGGACAGGCTGGATCCTGGGGCTGGATCCATGGGCTGAGTCCAGCAAGGTGAGGTTTAAGCAGATCAAGTGCCAGGTCCTGCACTTTGGCCACAACAACCCCTGCAGTGCTACAGGCTGGGGACAGAGTGGCTGGGCAGTGGCCAGGCAGAAAGGGACCTGGGGCACTGATGGACAGCAGCTGGACATGGGGCAGCAGTGTGCCCAGGTGGCCAAGAAGGCCAATGGCTCCTGGCCTGGGTCAGGAATGGTGTGGCCAGCAGCAGCAGGGCAGTGATTGTCCCCCTGTGCTCGGCACTGCTTGGGCAACACCTCGAGTGCTGTGCCAAGTTCTGGGCCCCCCATTTGAGGAAGGACATGGAGGGGCTGGAGCATGTCCAGAGAAGGGCAACAGGGCTGGTGAGGGGTCTGGAGCACAAGTCCTGTGAGGAGCAGCTGAGGGAGTTGGCGACGTTTCTCCTGGAGAAAAAGAGGCTCAGGGGAGAGCTCATCACTCTCTCCAAGTCCCAAAGGGTTGCTGTGGTCAGGTGAAGGTCAGGCTCTGCTCCCAGGTGACCACTGAGAGAACATGAGGACACAGATTTAAGCTGCACCTGGAGAAGTTCAGGTTGGATGTCAGGAAAAAATTCTTCACTGAAAGAGAGATTGGGCACTGGAGTTTTCTGCCCAGGGACGTGGTGGGGCCACTGTGCCTGGAGGTGTTGAACAAAGCCTGGGCGTGGCACTCAGTGCCATGCTTTAGTTCATGAGGAGCTGTTGGGTCAAAGGTTGATGACCTCAGAGGTCTTTTCCAACCCAGCTCATCCCATGATTCTGTGATTCTGTGAGCTGCTTCCAATAGAACCTTGCACTGCCATGTGCTCCAGCCTTCACCCAGCACAAACACCACCCAGGGCACCATTTTGCAAAGCATTGTTTCACATTGTAATTCTGGGAGTTATGGCAAGTTTACATTTGGAGCTGGAACCAAACTCAAGGTTTCTCCAGGTATGTTTGAATTCCCTGGTGGAAATACTTCTCTCAGCTCACAAAGTATTTTGCCTATTTTGCCACGCCACAATATTTTACTAACATTGAAACACTGAAATGAATTTTCAGTTGGTATGAAGAGCAAGTGATTTCCATGGCTGCAGGTGTATTCTCCCCTCCCCATTCCTGACAATGAACATAGCTGGGGGTTTCCATGTGCAAGAGGGTTTGTCTTGGAAAGTCAACAGGAAATGGGCTCCTACATCAAGCTCCTCAAGCAGAGGAGAAGCAAAGTGAAATGCTGAAAGCCAGCACAGACCAGCAAGATACAGAGGGGTGAAACGGGTTTCATAAAGCTGTAGTGGGTAAAAAAGACTTGTCTTGTGTGTAGATAGGAATAGCTGGAGATAACCAGACTCATAATTGTATGTGAACACAAGAAATGCTCATTTTGTGTCTGTGCTTTGGAGATCCTTGTGCCATAACTGTAGGGGGCGGGTTTCTGTAATAATTTAAACAGAAATGTTTGTTGTATAAACACAGGACAGTCAGGAGGCTCAGGGAGCTTGACCTTGAGCATGACACCAAGTTCCTATCACAGCCAACTTATGTTGAGTCCTGGGGATTTACCTTGTCCTGCCACATCCAGAACAAAAAGAATCTTTTCAATGATTCTTCCAGCTGAAGGCTGGAGCGCATTACAAATGAGGATCTGGAGCTGGTGGGGAACAGCATGAGCAGCCTTAAAAGTGAGAGTGGGATAAATATTTGGATAGAGGGGAAATAGGGAGAGAAGCAAAGTTAATTACTGAATGACTTGGTGGAAGGATGGAAAGGTGACCATTGACACAAAATGTTTTTTCTGAACAAAAAAGGATAGATAAGTGTGCTTTGACTGTTGCTGCCATAAATATATGAAAAAAGGTCCACTCAAATCCCTACACCCCTTGTCTTGTTTGAAACCCCTTGTAAAAGGGAAGATAACACATTAAAAGATAGAGTTGAAGGAAGGTGCCCTGTGCCAGGGACCCTGATCCAGGCTGGCTCCAGGGGCTTCTTCCCTTCCCTTTGGCCAGTGCAGTGCAAGCAGCCTTTGGGGCAGGGATCCTCAAGTGCAGAACCTGGGGGAGAGGAGCTGCTCTCAGGAGGCCCCTGGACATTTTTGTTAAGGCAGGAAATGCTGTGTGACACCAGCTACACCAAGGTGACCTTTGGCTCGGGGACCCGACTGTCCATCCAGCCCAGTGAGTGAGCAGCTGCCTGGCAGCTCCCAAATCCCTCCCCTGCCCTGACAATGCCTTCATCTCCCTCCTTGCCTTGCCCCTTGCTCCCCCTGGAATGCCTCCTCTGCCAGCACAGGCTGGGAGTGCCCTCAGAGTGCTCTCCAAGGGCTGCGCTGGACACAGGGAATGTCCCCTCGGGCTCTGGGTGACCATGGCTAAAGTGTCCCCTGGGCCCTGTGGCACCATCCTGGGCAGCCCCAGCAAAGGCTGCCGTGCCCAGGGCACAGGAGAGCCCTGCTGGGGTGGGTTTGTTCTGGCATTCCCCTGGCATCAGCTCCTCCCTGGCAGCTGGGGCAGAGCCAGGGGGAGACCTTGTGTGTGCTGCCCAAATCCCCTTTTAGCCACAGAGGGCAAGGCAGAAATGGGGAGGGCAGGGATGTGGGCTGTCAGTGTTGGGAAGCCTTTCTGGCAGCACAGGGAGCCCTGTGAGCTCTCTCTGGCCAGGGAAAAAGTGTGAGCTGCTGTGGCAGGAGTGCTCCAGGCAGAAAGTTGTCTTTGGCAAGTGGGGAAAGCTCTGAAACACAGAAATGTGTGAGAGGCAGAGGAGTGCTGGTGCCCTGAGCAGCCCTGGCTGCTCCTGCAGGTGCTCCAGGTCCTTGTGGGTAGCTCTGGCTGACCCTGGTGTGTGGGGCAGGATGTCGTCCCAGCTCAGGAATTGCTGCTTTCCCTTCCCTTTCACTGCCTCCTCTCCCCTCTGCTGGGAGAGCCAAAATCCCTGTGGCAGGACTGGGCAGAGCCTGGGGGAGAGCAGCTGCTCTCAGGAGGCTCCTGGGCCTTTTTGTTAAGGCAGGAAATGCTGTGTGATTTTACTTCTGGCTACAAGCTGACCTTTGGCTCGGGGACCAGACTGATCATCCAGCCCAGTGAGTGAGCAGCTTCCCTGTGTCTCCTCCATCCCAAATCCCCTCATGTCCCCTGGAGCACCATGTGCACACTGCTCTTCTGGGAATGCCAGGGCAGGTTGGAAGGAGAACAGAGATGCTCCTTCATTTATTGCTGCTCAGGTGAACCTTCTGCAGAGCTTCTGAGATGGGGGAAATTCCCAGAAACTCCCACTTGGCCACGGAACTGTACTTGAAACCAGGGTTCAGGCATGGATTTTCCCTTGTCCTGGGGATCAGCAGTGCCTTGGAGCCTGTTGGATCTGACAGCTGGGCAAGGGCTTTGTCCAAAGGCATTTGCAGGGCTGGCAGGGACAATTTGAGATTAATTGTGTCCAAAATTTCACAGTGCAGAGGAAGGCAGCCATTCCCTGTGCAAAGGGAACTGTGCCTTCAGTGGGAGCCCATGGACAGCCAGAGGCTTGGGAAACTGGGGGGGAAAATCTTAGATGTCGTTTCTCTGTGTGGTAGAAAATTTCCTGGACACTTCATGCTTTGAGTCTGTGCAAGTGATTTTACAAACCTAGAGGCAACACAATTTGCTTTTCTAGCTTTAAAATCCAGGAAATTGACCTTTCTTTACCTTAGGATTTAGATTTTGGTTTTAAATCCTTCAATGATTTGAGATCATTATTCCATGAGAGGGATGCTGTGCTGTAATGACTGCTCTGGACAGGCTTCAAACACTGCCTGGCTTCTCTTTGCTTCCTCTGGAAATCCCAGACTGCAGGGCAGCTCCTGCAGAAGTCAGAGCTGGATCAGGCACTGAAATACCCCCTGCCCCAGCTTTCCATGAAGCATTTTGGGCTCAGTTTTCAGTGACCAGGTCACACAACCTGTATTTGTGGATGTGTCTCTGGTGGCCTCAAGGGAGGTTTTTGTTGACTCCTTTCTCACTGTGTGAATAATGGCTACAAATTCACCTTTGGGAAAGGGACAAAGCTGCTTGTGAAACCAAGTAAGAAACAGGTTTTTATACATTTTATATATTATATCGTTTGTGGTGGGTGCATGTTTTGAACAGCACGAGGGCTTTTAGCACCATGGCTTGGGGGCACAAGGAATCAGCTGGGTGGAATGCACCATTGTGATTTCAATTCCTATCCTCCTTCTGGCCTTGTCTGTGCCTCTGGTGTCTGGGGGCACTGGAGACAACCTCACGGGCAGATGGAAATCTGGACCCTCGGAGAGCAGGACTCCATCAGGTGCTGTGCCCACAGACCACGCTGCTGCTGTTCCCCTCTCCTGGGGCCATTCCAGCACAGCTTTGGGGCAGGGATCCCACCTGGGAATGTCCTGGCAGGGGCTGCTGTGCCAGGCCTGACTGCAAAGCTCTCCTGGTTTTACTGCTGAGGAGCTGAAGCAGCTGCCGCACTCCCGGGCACTTGCACAGATGAATATCCTGC
Organism: Sylvia atricapilla; assembly: GCF_009819655.1. NCBI lineage: Eukaryota > Metazoa > Chordata > Aves > Passeriformes > Sylviidae > Sylvia > Sylvia atricapilla. Next base: position 2,580,314 of record NC_089166.1, on the reverse strand, counting down.
AGTGAAAGCCCCAGGGCAGGGGGTGAGAGAGGAGCTGCAGGAAAAGTCCAGCCCAGGGGATTTATTGAAAAAATATGGATATTGATCTAATATGGATAACCAACTATGATGGACAAAGACTCTCTAACAGTTTGAAGTTAGAAAGTGTGTGTTTATTACAATGCCAGGCAGTGTGTGGGATAGCTCCCAAATACACACCACAATTTACAGATGATCACAGGGGCTTTTTAAGTACAAGAGTATTGAATACCCAGAACAGAAGTGCATATTCATAACTCTGGTCCATCCCATTCGCCTCTTTGTATGGTAATTAGCCAAAAAGCAATTAAGCCTGTGTAGTTTGTTCTTTGAAATGAGTCAGTGGTCCTTCTTATGGGGTGGGGTCTCATAATGATGAAGTAAGTTGGGTCTTCCTCGCTTTGATTTTTTAACCTTTTAGTGTTGGTACCACTTGAATCCTATTTTCTCAAGACTACCTGAGTTATGATCCCATTGTATTCTTGGCGTCTATTGATTAAGTTGACAGGCCTCCTGATTTATCAGTTCCTTAAATCTGGCTTCTGTTAACAAAGAGAAGTCTACCTCTGCAATATCTTGTTTAACTAAACTCCTTAATTCTTCAAAATTCATGTCTCACAGGCAGCCAGCACTGCCCAGAGATGACTTAACTCTGATGGCTGCTCCAGCTGGGCAAAGGCAAAGGGAACCGCTGCTGCCTCTGAGGCCAGGGCTGGGGAATTGAGGTTGCCTTGCTGCAGGGAATGGCAGCAGAGTGCAGCCTGTGGGGCCAGGGAGCTTTGCTGGGGGCTGGATTTGCAGGTGCTTTGTGCCCGAGATCAAGGGCAGGGCTGCCAGAGGCGTTATTGCAATGAAATGTGTCAGGGTGTAAATGTGGCAGCCAGAGTCGTTTTTGGCAAGGGGACGGTGCTCTCAGTCCTGCCAGGTGAGCAAGGCCTTGTCCTGCACAGTGGAATTGCTGCATTTCTCTCTTGCTCTGGCTTCTTTGGAGGGGCACAGATTTGGGGAGAGAACAATGGTTTCAGCCCTGCCTTTGCCCAGGTGTCCCTTGGATTTGGCTTTCCCACAGGGACCCTGCCCTCTGCTCTGCTCCAGCATCAAGATCCTTTTTTCCAGAGCCTCTGGAGCCTGGGAGCATTTCCAGGAGCAGCATTTGCTCTTTGGAGAATGTGCTGTGGGCACGTTACTGACCTGCTGAGGGTGCATCAGTGCAGAGGAGCAGAGGGGAGGTTCAGGAGAGAGAGACAGACTGATCAACTTGTGCTCAGGGCCGGTGTGTGCCTGGGGAAGGGGCAGCTCTGGGCTTGTGTCCATGGCTCTGCTCTGTGCCCACAGCTCCAGCTGCCCTTGGCCTCAGGGGCTCCCGTGCCGCCCTGGCCAAGGCAGGGGCTCAGGGCCTGGGGGCTGCAATCTCTCTCCCAGCAGTTCTGGGCTGGGGCTGGGCACTGAAAGGAAAGGCCCAGCTGCATGGAGAGCAAGGCTTCCAGTGCTGGAACACCTCTGGCACTGCACAGATGCCTCCTGGGCTGCCAATCTGGGCTGCTGGCAAGGTGCCCTGTGCCAGGGACCCTGATCCAGGCTGGCTCCAGGGGCTTCTTCCCTTCCCTTTGGCCACTGCAGTGCAAGCAGCCTTTGGGGCAGGGATCCTCAAGTGCTCCCTGAGAGCTCAGGGGGAGCTTCTTCCATCTCTGCCGTGTTTAGTGCCCACTGTCCAGGGCAGTTTTCTGCAGGGATTTGAGCAGGGCAATGGGCTTTGGGCAGAGAGAGGCCAGAGGAGATCTCTGGGCATCGGTGTGGGTGTTCAGAGCCTCTGGCAGGGGCAGCTCCAGCCTGGATGGATCCCAGCCCTGCAGCAGCCCCTGAGGGGGCTGCATGGATGGACAGGCCCATTTTGTAAGGAGCTCTCACACTGTGTGAACTCTGCAAACTGGGGAAAAGTGACCTGGGGGAGTGGAACCAGACTTGTCATTGCCCCAGGTGAGTTGTGTCCCCTGTGAGCCAAGGTGGGCTCTACACAGACAATGTTGAGCTCCAGCTGCACCCACAGCAGGGCAGGGGCTTGGGGGAGAAATCTGGGCTGGTTTTAGTATTCTGAGGACAGAAGTGGGAGACTTTGTGCTTCACCAGTGTGTCCTGGAAATGTGTCCATGGTGGGGAAAAGGAGTGTTGGAAAAGTGACAATGAGTAAGTGAAATGCAGGGGTAGGGCTCTGTAAGACTAAATAGTATTTGTATAATTTGGGACACTGAGACTTGTGGAAAAATTCAGTCCACTCAAACACAGGGTTAATGTTTTCAAGGCAGAAGCAAAATGAAGTTCAGGCTGTTGCCAACAAGCAACAGCAGTGATCTCTGGGTTACTGCTGAGAACTGTAGAATGGAGCTATGACCAGAGAGCAGAAATGGGAATGCCACGAGCTGTGGATGTTTCCTGTTAGTTGTGGGCATTGGGAGGATGTGTTTGGACACTCCCTGCTAAATACACAGGCGTGAACAGGCACAGGGTTTAAGGGGTGAACATGGCATTGCTGGGGTATGGCTTGGACTTAATGTTCTTAAAGGGCTTTTCCACCCTGAACAGTTCCATGTTGCTGTGATTCCAACTAGAAATCATTACAACATGAAGTGCAGCCTGCAAAGGGAGGCTCTGCTCCCAGGTGACCACTGACAGAAAAAGAGGACACAGCCTTAAGCTGCACCTGGAGAAGTTCAGGTTGGATGTCAGGAAAAAAATATTCTTCACTGAAAGAGAGATTGGGCACTGGAGTTGTCTGCCCAGGGACGTGGTGGGGCCATTGTGCCTGGAGGTGCTGAACAAATCCTGGACGTGGCACTCAGTGCCATGCTTTAGTTCATGAGGAGCTGTTGGGTCATAGGTTGATGACCTCAGAGGTCTTTTCCAACCCAGCTCATCCCGTGATTCTGTGATTCTGTGAGCTGCTTCCAATAGAACCTTGCACTGCCATGTGCTCCAGCCTTCACCCAGCACAAACACCACCCAGGGCACCATTTTGCAAAGCATTGTGTCACAGTGTAATTCTGGAGCTTTTGGCAAGCTTACATTTGGAGCTGGAACCAAACTCAAGGTTTCTCCAGGTATGTCTGAATTCCCTGGTGGAAATACTTCTCTCATCTCACAGATTATTTTGCCTATTTTGCCACCCCACAATATTTTACTAACATTGAAACACTGAAATGTATTTTCAGTTGGTATTAAGAGCAAGTGATTTCCATGGCTGCAGGCGTATTCTCCCCTCCCCATTCCTGAGAATGAATATAGCTGGGGTTTTCCATGTGCAAGAGGGTTTGTCTTGGAAAGGCAACAGGAAATGGGCTCCTACATCAAACTCCTCAAGCAGAGGAGAAGCAAAGTGAAATGCTGAAAGCCAGCACAGACCAGTAAAATGCAGAGGGATGAAATGGGTTTCATAAAGCTGTAGTGGGTGAAAAAGACTTGTCTTGAGTGTGGATAGGAATAATTGGAGATAACCAGACTCATAATTGTATGTGAACACAAGAAATGCTCATTTTGGGTCTGTGCTTTGGAGATCCTTGTGCCATAACAGTTTTGGGTGGGTTTCTGTAATTATTTAAACAGAAATATTTGTTCTATAAACACAGGACAGTCCGGAGGCTCAGGAGCTTGACCTTGAGCATGACACCAAGTTCATGTCACAGCCAGCTGGTGTTGAGTCCTGGGGATTTACCTTGTCCTGCCACATCCAGAACAAAAAGAATCTTTTCAGTGATTCTTCCAGCTGAAGGTTGGAGCACATTAGAAATGAGGATCTGGAGCTGGTGGGGAGCAGCATGAGCAGCCTTAAAAGTGAGAGTGGGATAAATATTTGGATAGAGGGGAAATAGGGCAAGAAGCAAAGTTAATTACTGAATGACTTGGTGGAAGGATGGAAAGGTGACCCTTTCCACAAAGTATTTTTTCTGAAGAAAAAACGATGGATAGAAGTGTGCTTTGACTTTTACTACTACAAATGTATGATAAAACTTCCCTCCAAATCCTTACACCTCTTCTCTTTTTTGAAACCCTTTGTAAAAGGGAAAGTAACTATTGACAAGACACAGTTGAAGGAAGGTGCCCTGTGCCAGGGACCCTGATCCAGGCTGGCTCCAAGGGTTTCTTCCCTTCCCTTTGGCCAGTGCAGTGCAAGCAGCCTTTGGGGCAGGGATCCTCAAGTGCTCCCTGAGAGCTCAGGGAGAGCTTCTTCCATCTCTGCCGTGTTTAGTGCCCACTGTCCAGGGCAGTTTTTTGCAGGCATTTGAGCAGGGCAATGGGCTTTGGGCAGAGAGAGGCTAGAGGAGATCTCTGGGCATCTGTGTGGGTGTTCAGAGCCTCTGGCAGGGGCAGCTCCAGCCTGGATGGATCCCAGCCCTGCAGCAGCCCCTGAGGGGGCTGCATGGATGGACAGGCCCATTTTGTAAGGAGCTCTCACACTGTGTGAGCACTGGAGGCTGGGGAAAAGTGACCTGGGGGAGTGGAACCAGACTTGTCATTGCCCCAGGTGAGTTGTGTCCCCTGTGAGCCATGGTGGGCTCCACACAGACAATGTTGAGCTCCAGCTGCACCCACAGCAGTGCAGGGCCTTGGTGGAGAAATCTGGGCTGGTTTTAGTATTCCAAGGGCAGAAGTGGGGGACTTTGTGCTTCACCAGTGTGTCCTGGAAATGTGTCCATGGTGGGGAAAAGGAGTGTTGGAAAAGTGACAAGGAGTAAGTGAAATGCAGGGGTAGGGCTCTGTAAGACTAAATAGTATTTGTATAATTTGGGACACTGAGACTTGTGGAAAAATTCAGTCCACTCAAACACAGGGTTAATGTTTTCAAGGCAGAAGCAAAATGAAGTTCAAGCTGTTGGCAACAAGCAACAGCAGTGATCTCTGGGTTACTGCTGAGAACTGTAGAATGGAGCTTTGACCAGAGAGCAGAAACGGGAATGCCATGAACTGTGGATGTTTCCTGTTAGTTGTGGGCATTGGGAGGATGTGTTTGGACACTCCTTGCTAAATACACAGAGGTGAACAGGCACAGGGTTTAAGGGGTGAACATGGCATTGCTGGGCTATGGGTTGGACTTAATGTTCTTAAAGGGCTTTTCTACCCGGAACAGTTCACTGTTGCTGTGATTCCAACTAGGAATCATCACAACATGAAGTGCAGCCTGCAAAGGAGGGTGGACATTGCAGGAGAAGGGAGCAGAAAGGTGACACAGGCCGGTGAGACTCCACAGCTGCAGTCAGGAGGCTCCACACACAGCCTGGGAGGTTGTGTGTGCACAGAGTGATGGACAGATGCTGCTGAGAGAATACACAGATGTTGAATTTGCCAGGCAGAGGAATGTGGCTGAAGGAAGAGGTTATTTATGCTGAGGGGACAGCCAGTAATGTTGGTGAGCATGTGTGGATGTGCTGGATGGCAGGAGGGCTCTGCCCAGGGCCCTGGACAGGCTGGATCCTGGGGCTGGATCCATGGGCTGAGTCCAGCAAGGTGAGGTTTAAGCAGATCAGGTGCCAGGTCCTGTACTTTAGCCACAACAACCTCTGCAGTGCTACAGGCTGGGGACAGAGTGGCTGGGCAGTGGCCAGGCAGAAAGGGACCTGGGGCACTGATGGACAGCAGCTGGACATAGGGCAGCAGTGTGCCCAGGTGGCCAAGAAGGCCAATGGCTCCTGGCCTGGGTCAGGAATGGTGTGGCCAGCAGCAGCAGGGCAGTGATTGTCCCCCTGTGCTCGGCACTGGTTGGGCAACACCTCGAGTGCTGTGCCCAGTTCTGGGCCCCCCAATTGAGGAAGGACATGGAGGGGCTGGAGCGTGTCCAGAGAAGGGCAACAGGGCTGGTGAGGGGTCTGGAGCACAAGTCCTGTGAGGAGCAGCTGAGGGAGCTGGGGATGTTTGTCCTGGAGAAAAAGAGGCTCAGGGGAGAGCTCATCACTCTCTCCAAGTCCTAAAGGGTTGCTGTGGTCAGGTGAGGGACAGGCTCTGCTCCCAGGTGACCAGTGAGAGAACAAGAGGACACAGACTTAAGCTGCACCAGGAGAAGTTCAGGTTGGATGTCAGGAAAAAATTCTTCACTGAAAGAGAGATTGGGCACTGGAATTGTCTGCCCAGGGACGTGGTGGGGCCACTGTGCCTGGAGGTGCTGAACAAAGCCTGGACATGGCACTCAGTGCCATGCTTTAGTTCATAAGGTGCTGTTGGGTCATAGGTTGATGACCTCAGAGGTCTTTTCCAACCCAGCTCATCCCGTGATTCTGTGATTCTGTGAGCTGCTTCCAATAGAACCTTGCACTGTCATGTGCTCCAGCCTTCACCCAGCACAAACACCACCCAGGGCACCATTTTGCAAAGCATTGTGTCACAGTGTAATTCTGGAGCTTTTGGCAAGCTTACATTTGGAGCTGGAACCAAACTCAAGGTTTCTCCAGGTATGTTTGAATTCCCTGGTGGAAATACTTTTCTCAGCTCACAAAGTATTTCGTCTATTTTGCCAGCCGTCGATATTTTACTAACATTGAAACATTGAAATGAATTTTCAGTTGGTATGAAGAGCAAGTGATTTCCATGGCTGCAGGTGTATTCTCCCCTCCCCATTCCTGAGAATGAACATAGCTGGGGTTTTCCATGTGCAAGAGGATTTGTCTTGGAAAGTCAACAGGAAATGGGCTCCTACATCAAGCTCCTCAAGCAGAGGAGAAGCAAAGTGAAATGCTGAAAGCCACCACAGACCAGCAAGATGCAGAGGGGTGAAACGGGTTTCATAAAGCTGTAGTGGGTGAAAAGGACTTGTCTTGTGTGTGGATAGGAATAGTTGGAGATAACCAGACTCATAATTGTATGTGAACACAAGAAATGCTCATTTTGGGTCTGTACTTTGGAAATCCTTGTGCCATAACTGAGGGGGTGGGTTTCTGCAATAATTTAAACAGAAATGTTTGTTGTATAAACACAGGACAGTCAGGAGGCTCAGGGAGCTTGACCTTGAGCATGACACCAAGTTCATGTCACAGCCAGCTGGTGTTGAGTCCTGGGGATTTACCTTGTCCTGCCACATCCAGAACAAAAAGAATCTTTTCAATGATTCTTCCAGCTGAAGGTTGGAGCACATTAGAAATGAGGATCTGGAGCTGGTGGGGAACAGCATGAGCAGCCTTAAAACTGAGGGTGGGATAAATCTTTGGATAGAGGGGGGATAGGGCAAGAAGCAAAGTTAATTACTGAATGTCTTGGTGGAAGGATGGAAAGTTGACCCTTACCACAAAATATTTTTTCTCAAGAAAAAACAATGGATAGAGAGGTGTGCTTCGACTGTTACTGCCACAAATGTATGAAAAAAGCTCCCCCCAAATCCCTACGCCTCTTCTCTTTTTTGAAACCCTTTCCCTTTGTAAAAGGGAAAGAAAGTACACTTGATAAGATATCAACATTTCTGGTAAATGTATCAAATTTTCAAGTTCCTTTAACATATATTTATGATTGTTTAATATCTAAATTGAGTGAGTTTACTTTTGGAAGGTAATTCCATTTCTTTAAATAGTAGTAATTTTAAAGATAATTTCAACATTATTTGTTCTAAAAATTAAAAAACAGTAACATAAGTGTAGAATTCCTTCTGGAAACCTCTGAGGAAAATTCTCTTCTTTTAAACGACCCTCCCTGACCCTCTTCAAAAAAATCTGAGTGAAATGAGATTCTCAAATTTATATGGAGCCATCATCAAGCTAAAGGAGCTATAAATCAGAGCTCTGAGTTGGTGTAGGTGTCTCCAGACACCATTATGGCCATATCTGTGTGCAGTTGGTTCAGATCTTGCTCTGGTCACATTGGAAGAACCTCCCTTAATCCATCCTGAAACCTCAGGGTTTAGTGGCAGAATAAGCAATGATTTCCCTGCCCCAAAGAACTGCACACCAAAAAGAACCTTCTACTCAAAAACTAAATGGCAACTTTGCTCTGGCATCACTCTTGGCTTATTTGGATGGCAAATCCAAGAGAATGGGATGATGGAGGTTTCACTGCACCATCAGTCCCTAGGGAAGCTGTGAAGTAACAGTAAATAAATTAATTTTTGAGAGAGGAATCTGGCTGGCAAAATAAATCAATGAGGGATAAAGTGGAAAAATAGAAATTGTGGTGCAGGTGGCTTTCTGGAAACAATGGGACAAATATCATTGAGGGGAATAATAAGAAGAGTGTGTTTGGGAGTGCAAAATGCAAAATACCTTATGAACAGAAAATCAGTAGGTGGAAAAGTCCTAGGTAAATGGATCTGTCTATTCATAGAGATAAAGAGGATTTCTTTTGGTGGAGTATTTAATTGATGAAGGTTCCATTCAATGCTGCTCTGGATATTGTAGAGGCCTGTGCTATTGTGTAACACTGGAAATTACAAATTCACATTTGGATCTGGGACAAGACTTCTGGTTTTGCCAGGTACATTTGCCCTGATTTTTTTACTAATTTGTGAGTTTGTTAATACACAGCAGGATCTGGGGAGGGGCAGTTCTCAAAAGCACTATTGCCCACCTCAGGCAGTGGCATTTAGCTCAGGGCAGGTGTCCAAGCTGCAGGCTCAGGCTTCCAGTGCTCCTCCTCTGATTGCACTCCTGGGATTAGCTAAGACAAAGCCTGGTTCTGCTCTTCTGCAAAACCAGTCATGTGGATTTGTTCTCTCCTAAAGGATCAATCCATGTGCTTCCACTGGCCTCAAGAAAAGGCATGGATTATGTAAGTCAGATGGAAATGCATTGAAAAGCAAAGATGTTTATAATAATGTGATGGGTTGAGTGCACACTAGAATTATTTACACATGGTTCTCACCCAACAATCAATTACATTGCTGCCCAAGAGCCAGGGACGTGCACCCACAGAAAGCCAGCTCCATCCTGGGCTGCATCCCCAGCAGCATTGCCCAGGAGATTGAGGGGTTGATTCTCCTCCTCTGCTCTGCTCTGCCCTGGTGAGACCCCACCTACAGAGCTGTGCCCACCTCTGGGGCCCCAGGAATGACAGAGACCTTGGAGTGGATTCACAGGAGTGCCAGAAAAACTCTCAGAGGGTGGGGCAGCTCTCCTGTGGGGACAGGCTGAGGAGGATGGGCTGGTTTAGCCTGGACAAGGCTCCAGAGACTTTATTTCAGCCTTTCAGTACTTCAAAGTACTTACAGAATTATAAGAAAGATGGAGAATAAGTTTTAAAAACCACCTGTAGTGACAGGGCAGGCAGTAATGGTTTTAAAAGATGGTCGATTTAAACTGGAATTAAAAAAGAAATTTTTTTACTGTGGCAGTGGGGAAACACCACCACAGGTTGCCCTGAGAGGTGGTGCTTGCCCCATTCCAGGAAACATTCAAGGTCCGGTTGGGTGGGGCTCTGAGCAATCTTAGTTGAAATTGTCCCTGGACATTGCAGGAGAGTTGACTTAGATGACCTTTAAAGTTCTCTCCAAACCACTCTGTGGTGCTGTGATTTAGAAAATATATAATCTTTAGAAAAATTAGGGTGATTATCACCATTTTAGCTGGTCTTTGCTTGTATCAGAATATCACCAAGGAGCATTGCACTACAGCATTTTTAATATCAGTTTTGGGATGGGGATTGCCTGCTTTCAGCTGGGGTATCTAATGTGTGGACACTGTGTTACCCACAAATATTGCAGGGAATTCTGTTTGTGACTGGGACTCGCAGCTTTGCTGAGCTGTCACAGCTCCAGGAGCATTTGTAGTGCTCCAGGCACTGCACAGCTTAAAGACAGTGTAACTTTTTCTCTTCTTTTTCTGTTAGAGTCAGGATTAAATGCACCAGACCGTGCTTCTTGTTTGAACTCAGATGTTTATTAATTCTTGTCTATATTACAGTCTAACAAGCTCTGAGTTCTACAGCACTTCTAGCTAACAAAATACAAAATGGCCCCTTATCTTTCTCAACAAGGCCTTTTAAGGATAAGCTGTCCAACTATGAAATGACACCTAAATTATTTTTACTTTTAACCCAATAACCAACCGCCCATGGCCCACAATGTGGATTTTTCTATCCAATTACAAAACACCACCCAGACCCATGAAGAAGAAGGTGAAGAGGAAGACAGGTCTATGTTTAAATCCTCCATCTTGCTCTATAAATATTACTATATTCTAAAACCTTAAAATCCAAGTTTTCCACCATGTGATATCACACACTTCTATCCAAACTACACACCTATAATCCCAGTGCTGTCACTCAGTTTTGGAAGCTTTTTCCACGGCCTCAGGTCACATGTAATGTTTTTGGGGGGTTCAGTGGCTGTCAGAACAGAAAGTTCTAAAAATTCTCATTACCCAGGGCTCCAAGAAGACAGAGTGTGAATTCCCAAGAAATAGAATTTTATCAGACTGCCTGTGAGGGTCCAAGACTTAGACAGGGGCACAGTGCACTGAAACCTGTGAGGACACAACTGTACCCAAGGCCAGCAGGGTCCTCACAGAGGTTTCCTAGGTCATGTGAGTTATGAGGGTGGAGAGGGATAAAACTGACATAAGGAAAAAAAGAAAAGAACCTTGTTGCTGATCAAGGCATGTGGGTGGTAAATACTCAGGAAAAAAGCTGGACTGAAAGGCTGTAGCCACAACATCATGGCTCAGTGATCTGGAATTTTATGTGGTATTGCAGGGGGGAAAGTAAGTCATTCCTTGTATTGCCCCAAAATACATAACACCCCACAACTGTAACCAGTGAACGAATGAACTTTTTTTAATTTGATCTCTATGAGTTCAAATTCTGATAATTTTCTAGTAGATTTGTTTGGTACTTTGATGGGGTTCTAAGCCAGTATGCTCCATCATTGCTCCCTGAAGTTACCCCCCGGTCTGGACTGTCTGCTGACCTGGCTGCCAGCATGCATTGCAAAAACCTGCCCACATTTTTGTAGAGGCTGGCACCAGTGTGCCAACCAGGGATACAGGAAACCCACCTTTGGAACTGGGACCCAGCTTGTTGTTACCCCAAGTAAGCCTGAGCTTTCTGTTCCATATTAACACCAGGACTGGTACATCATCTGTGTATTGGGTAGATGTGATGCTGTTTCTCTGGTCCTAGAATTAAGATCCAGACATGGTTAAGGGATAAAAGGGTTTTTATCTCGGTATTTAATAAGGATCCTCAGGTACAAGAGTTCATCAGGGTAGAATCCACTGAAATGCACACGGTAGATTAAATAGACCTTGCAAATTAGCATATCTGACAAAGATTCCCTAATGAGAAGCTTAAGTGAATGCTGTGACATTTCCCTATTCTAATGTGCTCCCCCCAGATGGGCTTCTCTTGGTTTGCAGAATGTGTTCTGGAGAGAACCTTGGCTTCCCAAGACAGTGAAGGGTTTTCCAGCCTCCAGCTGTGAGGCCTTTGGGATGTTTGGTCTTCTGGCCTGGCAGAATACCAGGACTATGCTGAGATATCAGGATAAAGAATTACAAGTGTGCATGCTAAGAGTACTGAGAATACATAAAAGGTATATAAAAAGAGAAGAAAAAAAATCACCATGGCATCAGATGGACCAGGGATTATGTGGAAAAATATTAGATTTTAGATTAGATTTCATGGAAGCAGATTAGATTTTCAGCTTCCCTTGGCAAAAGCCAGCTGGAATAGAGAGGCTGTCTGGGAATGCCAGGAGGGCTTGGCTGTCGTGTGGCAGTGACCCACTGCAGGACAGAACAGGGGGAGAAGCTGGTGATGTCCACCCAGGTTTAATAGCCCTGCCATGGAGACTGGAGGTTCTTCTTAATAAGGGCTCAGAGATTGGAATTTTTAAGTCTTATCCTAAGAGAATTTGTCATGATCTTCCTTTTTAAAATCCATAACCACTGTATGATTCTAAGATTTTTTTTTCTAGAAACAAAATCTCTACTATATATAATTGAATATATATAATTGGCAGCATGGAAAGATCAGAGCTCATCGTTGTTTACTTCTCACTCTTTTCTGTAAATAGAGGTATAAATATACAGCATCTCCAGCACAAGCACCAGCCCATTAAGACAGAATAACAGGTCACAGGGCTGTGGTTAGGGTAGATGTTATTTACCAAAACTATCTCAAACCTTCATAGCAGTGGGCAAACACACCAAGGAACTTACAGGAACTGAACTGCAGCACCAGAACAAAGGCAGCCTCCACTCTGGGTTAGAACAGGAAACTAATATTTTGCAAAACTGCTGAAGCTTCCTGTGAAAAACAGACTTTATTGTTTCCTGTGTTCAAGATCAAAGCATTGCACAGATTGAGAGGGAGAAAAGCATCCTCATTTGGAGAGAGGTAGATATTTATCTCTTCAGAGAGCACAGTACAGTGATGAGAGATAAGGAGAGCAGCTTGACAAATTCCTCCTCTTCTCTTTCATTTCCATGCACCCCATGGCAGTGATCTACCCTGGCTCATCTGTATTTTATACAGGGATCTATCAGCAAGCTTTTTACCAGCTCCTGCCTTCCTCTCCCTTACAATCACTATTTCCAAAACCCTGGGAGTGTGGCAGGTAAGGGAGCCCCAAGAGACATTAGGTTGTATTTCTGCCTAGAGTCTCATCAGGGTCTTCAAAGCCAGGGCAAAGCTAGAAGAGATGAATTCCAATCCAGGAAATGAGCCAGAGAAAGAACCCTTGGGCTTTGTGGATTATTTTTTTTCTGTGAGGATACTAATAAAGAAGTATGGCTCTTTCTCTGAGGTGGCAACAGCGGGGAACAGAACAGATGAAGAACACTTATTTCAGTGATAAAGAAGATTTTGGGAAATTTTCTAGACTTTTCCCATGGGAAGAAATGAAAATTGTTTCATCTGGGAGCTAAGATGTATTCAGTATTTTTACAACATTTATCAGTGAGGCATGTGAAGAGGGAAAAAACAAAGATTAATCTCAACTCTCAATCCTACCCAGTAACATTTTATCAGTTTATAAATGAGAACAGAAGCTCTCATTGAAATCTGTGAAGGTCAAAGTGGCTGCAGTATGTCTGTAATATTTAATCTAGTCATCCTGAGAGCACTGCAGTGTCTGGAACATTTTACTGTTAGCCATGAGCAAGGATTTAGGAATGCACCTTCTCACAGAATCAGATTAAATGTACGCTCAGAGTACAAGTTTATAAAGCTAAATATGCAAAAAAGGGTTTTAAGGTTGTGTTTTGGTGCGTGTGGAAAATCCCAGCGTGACTGACTCGCTGGCAGAGTTTGAAGCAAGGAAGGAGTGATGGGCTGTGAGCAGGGCTGGAGGTGCTCTGGGTGTGAGCAGGGCTGGGCTGCAGCTTCCAGTCCTGCTGGCTGTGCCCCACCATGGTCCCACAGGACACAGGAATGTTGCCTCATTGCCTCAGATTTCTCCCTCCTACTTCCTTAGTGGAAATAGGAATTAGGGTCAGTAGACTGGTACAGTCATAGCAGAGAGATCTTAAAATAGGTGCCTTCTATCTGCAGCCTTTGCTGCCTCAAACTCTTCTCTGCAGGGTAAAATTTTGTAAAAAAAAAATTGGTACAAGAGGTGGAACACGATGAAATACTTGTATGCTTCCCCCTTTTGCCCTTGAATGCAGCCCCCTGTTCCTACTTTGCAGTGGCTTCTTGAGCTCTCTGCTGTAGGAGCACCATTTGGAGACTGCTGGTAAATGTGGATGCCCTTAAGGTTTAGTGGTTTATCCACTGCCCCTCAGGACACAGGGAAGAAGTGGGAGTTTTGCATTTGGTGGATTTGACCAAACATTTGCAGAAAAAGCAGAATGGGCCCTGGGCTGTCTCAAACATCACAAAATCACAGAATGGTTTGGGTTGGCAGGGTCCAGCCAAGGGCAGGGACAGCTCCTGCTGGGCCAGGCTGCTCAGGGGCTCTGTCCAGATGTCACACATGTCCCTGGCTGCACCCAGGCCAAGGTGCCAGAGCCCAGTGGGCTGTCACCAAGAGGAGTGGTGGGTTAGGTAGGGACATCCAGGCTGTGGAAGTCCACCAGCCTTTTGAGATGCTCCAGGAATTCTGCTTGGCCACTCTGTGTCTCTGTGATTTATTTTACACAAAGTAAATCAACAGAAGTAGCTTCTGCATCATCTGCTGTTAATGCTTTGGTTGTCTAAAGGTGCCCTGGCAAAAGATCCCAATGATCAGGCAACTTCCCTCTGGAATAGTAGAGAAACCTGCTGTTTTCCAAGCATTTCAAACCATTTCCAGGTGGCTGAGTGTTAAGACTGAAGGAGCTATGAATGTGCAATCTGACCTAATGACTCTTCTTTTCTCCACTTGCAGATGTTACTCCATCTCCCTCAGTCTACAGGCTGACCTCTGAAGATGACCAGGATCTGGAAATGTGCCTTATCACCGATTACTCCCCTGAAAAGCTCACTGTTAACTCTGCTGAGCATCACACATCTGCTGTCGTGGGGGTGACAACAGAGGACAGCAGAGAGGAATCCAGCTACCTGTTCACATACTGGGCCAGGAGAGATCAGCTGCAGTGTGCCGCCAGCCACGAGGGCTTTGGAGAGCTGAAGGGCGAGGACCCTGAGAGTGGTAATGGCATTTCTGGGGCTGTGGGCAGGGCTGGAGGTGCTCTGGGTGCTCTGGGTGTGAGCAGGGCTGGGCTGCAGCTCCCAGCCCTGCAGGCTGTGTCCCACCATGGTACCACACGACAGAGGAATGTTGCCTCATTACCTCTGTTTTCTTCCTCCTTGTTCTTGGGTGGAAACAAGATTAAGAGTCAGTAGACTGGTACAGCCATGTTGGAACCCTGGGCACAGAAAATTTTAGACTTTCTGTGCTGACAGGCACTGACCCTCAAGAAAACACTGTACTTGACCTGAGACCTTGGAGAAAATTAAATTAAATTAAATTTTAATTTAAAATTAAATTAAAACTTAATTATTAAATTCATTATTAAATTTAAAATTAATTCATAATCTTCCAAAATTAAATGATAGCACTGAGATTATGAGTTGTAGTTTGGATAGAAGTGTGTAATATCACATAGTAGAAAACTTAGAATTTAAGGTTTTAGAATATAGTAATATATACAAAGCAAGATGGAAGTTTTAGAGCTAGTTCTTTTTCACCTTCTTCATGGGTCGAGGTAGTATTTTATAATTAGTTAAGTCCACATTGCAGGCCATGGGTGGTTAGTTATTAAGTTAAAAGTAAAAATAATTTAGGTGTCATTTCTTAATTAGACAGTTTATCCTTAAAAGGTCTTGTAGAGAAACAGGCAGAGCCATTTTTTTAGTTTGTTAGCTAGAAGTGCTGTAGAACTCACAGCTTGTGAAACTATAATATAAATAAGAATTAATAAACATCTAAGTCCAAACATGAAATACTGTCTCTCAAGCATTTTATCCCAATTCTATCAGAAAAAAAAATAAAAACAACATTCAGTGGTGCCCCATGTGAGGAATGAACTCACAACCTTCACAGTCATAGCAGAGAGATCTTAAAAACACACTGTGGGGGCATAGAAAACTTGAAATTTCTTTGCCCAATGGGACACTGAAGTTTAATTAGATCATATTTTTTACTTGCCCTGAAAAAAGGGAGAAAAGAGTGTTTATGGGAGGACTTGTTGGCCAGAAACTCTAATTTATTCCTTCTAAGCAGAGGATATCTTTATAGACCTCTGAAGAAGTGCATTTTTGTTATTAATCAAATTTATTGTTACTCTCTGCAGGTGCCAGTGCTGTCTGTTTCACAGGGATGTCCCTGCACTTCAGGACAGGTATGTAACACAGCATTTGGGGAGAAAAGTTTGGCCTGACTAAAGTAAATGTCCTCCCAAGTTTTTGCTGGGGAAGAATTCTTTTTGAAGCAGCAAAAAGTCAGACAGAAAATTTCCAAAAGGGGCCCCACAGGCTTTAAGCATCAAGGCTGAAAGTCGTGGTGTTAATGCAGCTTTCCTGACCCAAGCTGATAATTTTTATGCAGTGTGGCCAGAGCCCACAAGCTCTTGCTCTGACTCACCCCAGAGAGGCTCCAGGTACTGCTATGAGTCAGCACAGCCTCATTTCATCCTTTGGGGGAGTTGGGTTATTTTGGGTGCACAAACACCCAATGAAACAATCGCTGAGCTGGTGGTTTCTGTGCTCAGGGTGCACTAAAGCTGAGGTGCACCCACACCAGCTCTGCCCCAGCTCACTGGGGAGGGCTCAGGGCAGTGCTGCACTCCCAGGATCTGCTGCTGTGCCACTTCAAAAAGCAGAGCCTGTGCCTGCCCTGCTCTCAGAGCAGCTGTGCTCTTGCAAATCTTTCCAAAACACCGTTTTGGGAAAATACCCGTCAGTAAACACCAGCCTCTGAAAGGTTCTCAGTGACAAACTTACAGTGAGGTTTTGCTGACAGCTCCCTCCTTCTCCAGGATAGATCAATGTATTTTCAAATGGAAATGGTTTTGAAACTTCAGATCAACATAAAATTCAAATACAATTGTGTTCCATGATTAAAATCAAAATTGCTTTCCCCTTGCCCATTTAAAAAAAAAATTTAGAGAGAGGAAGAAGGGCTTCTTCCAGCATCCTGAGTTCATAATGCACATTATTTAAATCCAGCTAAGTGGCTGGCAGACTGGCATATTGGATAATTAAGTGGTAATTGAATGGAATAAGTTAAAGTCTCTGAGTCCTACTCCCTATCTCGTTTCCTGCTCTACCAGCTGACTCCATCACACAACAGAGCAGCTCCCTTAAAAAGGGCTTTTCAGTCTGTCTGGAACACAAGGATGTCTCAGTGCTCTTGTGACTCTCTTTTTCTGTTTTTTCCAGATCAACACTTGAACACACTGTCTTTGTCACAGCTGGGCCTCAAAATAGTCTTATTGAAAGGAATAATTTTTAATGTGCTGATGACGATGTTTATGTGGAAGAAAAAAAAGGTGAGTATGCTTGGGGGGGGTCTGAAAACATCTGTCAGAAAATATCTGGATTGGTCCTTCAGCTATGAATGCTCCTTCTCTCTGGAACAGCTATTCATACAGTCTATTCAGACTTCTTTTTTCTGCCAGCAGCAAAATCTCTCCATTCCTTTGGCCATTTTCACCCACTGCTCAAATGCTCTTCTTTGTTCATAAGAATTTTTTTTCAAGATATTTCTCCTTTCTATTTCTACATCCATCCCTTGCCCTGACTGCATTCATCCATCAGATTTCTCCCCTCGCCTGCCTCCAGCTGGGAAAGTTTGATGGTTATTGACTTTAATATAAATCCTAATATATTAGTTTTTCCCCAGTGTCTGTTTCTTCTCTTTCTCTTGCCTGGACACTTCAGCTCTACAATTGTGCAGCTGCCACTGTAACCCAAATAATGCTTTAACACATCTTTTTTGTTCTTACAGGACTGAGAATGACCAGAGTGGTGCAGTCCTGAAGTACCAAAACCAACAGCTTTGAGACAGCACCATGAGCAAGAGAGAGAGCACAGGGATATTCCTCGTGCAAGGGACATCATTTGCTGTTCCTATAAATCACACCAGCCATCATATTCTAAAAAGCTTTATTTGCATTGCTTTAAAACTACTCCAAATGAAACATTTCCAGCATTCTGCCTTCCAGATGCCTGGGTCATTCACCACACAGTGCCTCTTTTGCATGAAGCAGAATTTGCTATAATTATACATTGCCAAGCTGTTACTTGCATTAAAACCATGACTTTGCCTGGAGCAGAAGTGTTGTTTGTTAAAAACTGCAAGCTAAGTATCACCTGAAAGGGAATTTTTCCTATTTTGGTAGCTTTAGGGTATTCATGTCTCTTAGGGTGCACCCCCAGAAACCTTTTCAAGTGCAAATGAAATACTTTGAAAAGCAAAGAGACACTGAATCAGGATGCATTGTCCTGCCACCCTTTGCTAGACCAGAGCAAGATATCCCCTTTTTTTTCCCTAGAGGATGAGCTGCAGGTCTCCCAGAAGTCCCAGATTCAGTGAAATTGTCACTTCAATATCACAGAAAAAAAATAGAAAAAAAATTTTTTTTATTATTTTTTTAAAGTCTAAGTGTGCATAACAATTTAAACCAGTTTAATATTTGGCTTTGTGTTTAGTAAAAATTCAAACCGTTTCTGTTCTTTTTTCTTACTTCTAACAACCTGAGATCTCCCAAGTTCTTTTTGTAATAAATGCATAAAAATATACGGAATTAGTTACCTGTCTTTGTGTGCCCACCTTGGACCAGTGCTTGCCTGTGGCATCTGCATGCTGCTAATTCATGAACTGTACTGGCACCCACAAGATGTCTTGGCATTTCTTCAGGCTGTTATCAAACAATTCTTAAAAAAAAAATCAGAAACTTGTTTGTCTCTTGTATTTGTTGTTTGAGGCTTTTGGGAAGAAGGAGGGAAGGGGTTGGACCCACCATGGAGGGTGGGAACTGTTAGGAAAAATAATCCACAAACTCCGGAGCTTTGTGTCCGAACAGCACACAGAGCGGTCCTCTGACTTCAGTCCCATCAAGGGAGAGGCCGTGGGGCGTCGCCCCTGCGGTCTCTCGGATTTGGGAGGTCGCAAGCTCCTGCTGATCCCCATTTCCCGGGCACGTTTCCCTCCCTCTTTCCCCACTGGCTGAGGTACTTGAGAGTTACAGCCTTCCCGGAGGGCTTAACACCTAAAGGTCCTCTTTAATGTACATCCCCTCTTTCAATTTTTAATTCTTATGGAATTCATGGGTTTTCCCATTGTTTCTCTCATCTTTCGTGATCCACTTTCATTTATCAGCAAAGCCACAGTTTGTTTGTAAAGGCAAATATCTTTTTTTCCCTTCATCAATCAGTGGAATCTTCCCATTGTTTCTTTTATCTCTCAGTGCCAGTTTTATCTACCAGCAGACCCACTGCTTGTTTGTAAAGACAAGTCTGTCATTCCTCTTGGAACAAAGTCCTTCTGCAGGACATCTGTGCTGTGTCCCTGTGAGGACAGTGGGCAGAGGGAGAAGGGGGGAGCCCTTCTGCCCCAAGGGAAGGCTCTGTGCTGGGTGGAAGCAACAAAAACATGGCTTGGCCACAGAGAGAGGACTGCTCACAGCTCCAGGGTCCTGGAGGCAGATTGCTGCTGCTGTGGGGTACACAGGACCCTGAGGTGTCCTGTCCCCAAGTCCCTCACTCCTGTCACAGCAGCACAGGGCACCTGCTTTACAGCGGTGACAGGAATGGACCCCCTTTGCCTCCAGGTTCTGTCTGTCCCTGGTAAGTCTGGGAGGGAAATGTTCTCCTTTCGTGACATCAATTTCTCCAACATCTTCTGATGCCACAGTGATGCCTTTCTGGGGCTACCTAAAACCAGAGGCCAGACCTAATTAAGGGATTAAAAAGCTGTTCTATTAATTGAAAGCCCTTCAGGTACATTTTGGGCAGATGAAGCTCCCCAGTGGCTACACCCAAAAATGGACCCTGGGTGACGAGTTTTCACACTTTTATACACTTTTGTCCATTTGGATCTTGGGGGTTAATCTTCCAGTTCCAGCTTCAGGTAATGAAGTAATTTAGCCCCAGTTTGCTCCCCCAAACCCACTTTTGTTTCCATTTCTCAGGGGCTGAAGCAGTGAGGTGTCCTTGATTGGCAGGCCTGGAGAGGAATTGTTGTGTCTGACCAAAATGGGAAAGCAACAGCTCACACTGTGTATGGAGTTTAGAGTTATACACTAAAGAATTGCAAGATTACAAATACATGAAAAATATAAAAGCTAAAATCCTAAGGCATCAGCAGAAGTTCCTCTGTGAGGGAGAAATGAGAATGCTCTGACAGAAACACACTCTCCCAGCAAAGCTTGAACTTTGCCTGTGCCTCCCACCAGTTCCCAAAGTGGCAGGAAAAGCCTCTCTGGAGCAGTGAGGGTTGTCCCTCACCCAGCCGGGTTCACAACCTGCACAAGGAGCTGGTTTTGGAAAGGGTCACAATTCAAACACCTTTAGCCAAAAGCCCTGGTGCTTCCTGTGGGAGAACCATGCCAGGATCTGACCCCACCCTGCTGAGCAGCAACACAACAAAGCCTGTCTGGTGTCCTGCCTTGGTCCTGCACCTGAGCAGGTGACCTGTCACAGGTGACAGTTACTGACCCCTCCTGACAAAGAACAACTTAAACTTTCCCTATTGACTGGATTATTTTACAGTACAGCTGTTCAGGGACTTGTTCTCATGTCTCTCCAGCTGTAGGAAGCCTGTGGTTCCTGAAGTGCTGGATTCCAGGCAGCTCTTGGAGCCTGCATTGCACTCATGATGGAATCTGCCATGTCACTGGGAAACAGACTGAAGAAGCTGCCTAAACCAGATATGAACTATAAAGCAAGTCATAAGTCATTGCATTTCACATATTTCCAACTGATTAACCTCATTCTAGAAAATTTCAGGGATGTGGTAGAAAACTTTCATTACTCATTTCATATTAATTTACCTTTAGCATCACTTTTTAATATTAATAACCATATTTGTTGTTGGTTTTTTTTTTTTTATGTTGCACTTCAAACTCACTCCCAGATGAAAGGGCAAGAGCTAAGGACTGTGCTGCCTCTGTTTCCACATCTCAATCTTTCCTCTTCCAGGTTAAACTGACCCCAGCGACAAGATTGTGTCAAGTGGGAGATGAGTTAAATATTTTGACTAAAATGGCTCCTGGCACATGACCTGCAAAGCACTGAATTTGCAAGGTCTGCTTCAAAGACATTTTCAGATATCAGGCTGCCAATCTCCCACCACCACAGCGTGCCCCCCCTTCCCTGCATTTGCTTGTTTATTTCGAGATACAAGAAACCACAGATTAAAGCAAAGCCAGGAAACAACAGCAGGGCAGGAGGTGGGAAGGGGCTGGTGGCCCAGGTGGGGCAGGAAGAGGCCACAGCACAAGTTCCATGACGCCACAATCGAGATCTGGGTCACCACCAGTGCTCGTCTACACCCGACCACAAAAACCACATCCTCTGGAAAGTGCAGCACCAAGGAGGTGGAGGTGGCACGTGGCAGGGAGGGGGAGAAGCTGTGGAAAAGAACAGCAGACGTTAGACCACAAGCCAAAGTGGAATGAGGTTAAGTTGTCCTCCCCTCCCACCCCTCACCACAGCCGGCACTTGGGGAGTTGTTTTGGGCACAGCAGAAAGGATTGAGCTATGTATAGAGTGGGCAGGGAAAGGAGGGGAGAAATGCATTACAAAGCCTGGTGGGGAGAGCTCTTAGAATTGTGTCAGGTTTCTGAATTTGCTGATAGGTCTCTGCACTCTTTTTACAGATTAAATCTTGTGCAGAAAAATCCTTCCACTTCTGCTGACCCAGATGAGAAGGAAGGATGAAAGAGCAGATCAGAGTCCTCTCACAGTGTCAGGGAAGAAGGTTTTCATGATGCACCTTTAGCATCCTCTCCCCATCACCTCCTGTGGGTAGATGAATTTGTGGGGTTTTTTCAGGGTTTTGTTGGAGAAAATATCCTGCCCAATATTTGTCTCTCTCATCAAACATGGCCCTGTGCACAAACCACCCTCTCTCATATTCCTCCTCCTCCCTGTGTGACCAGGGACCTGAGTGTGGACTTTACAAGGACCGGAACTTGAAGGTGTCAGTGGATCTGTTGAAGTTTATTCCAAAGCAGGAGGAGCTATGATAGGACTTGGAAGGGACTTTAAAGAACACACATTCCCACTCTCAGCCCTTCCACTATCCCAGACTGCTCCAAGCCCCATCCAACTTGGCCTTGGACACTTCCAGGGATCCAGAGGCTGCCACAGCTTCTTGGGCACCCTGTGCCAGGACCTCCCCACCCTCAAAGAGAATAATTCCTTCCCAATATCCCATCTAACTCTGCCCTCTGGCACTTTGAAACCATTCCACCTTGCCCTGTCACTACTTTGTGAAAAGCCCCTCTGCAATTTTCCTTTTCCCTCAAGAATTCTGCTGTGGAGCTAAAGGTGACAGGAGGAATTGTAGGCAGGTAAGAAGCAGGAAAAGGGATTAAAAAAGGAAATGTCCACAGCAAAGCCCCCCATCTCTCACTCAGCCCCTGTGCAGTTCTGAGCAGCAGCCAGGGGAGGATGGACCTGAGTGTCCTCATCAGTTATATTAAAACAGACTTCCTCTGGAATTCAGGGGAAGAAAATCTGTTCAGATGTCAGGAGTGGTTGGTTGCATGTTTCCTTGTTGTTCATCTTTTTTTTTTTTTAGCCAAGTGCAAGATTAGCTTGTCTTTTCACAATCTCTCATTTTTCTTATCTTTTTTTCTTCCCCCTTTCCTCTTTTTCTCTCTTTCTTTTTAACAGATTTGTTTTCTGCTCAGTTAAACTTGTGATCACAAGAACACGAAGTAGTATTTTTCTCCTTCTGGAGAGACTCTTGCAGTGTGATGGGCAAATAGCCAGGAATAATTATACCAAATTATTGGTGGAAAAAAATTGATGGAAAAAACCTCTCCCTCCCAGTTGTTGGAGTATAAATTCCTTCCTCTGGGCCAAATCCAAACAGGCCCAGGAATGCCCAGAAATGTGAGGATTGAATTAGAACCTCCAGAGAAACTAAAATACATAAAGCCACACAGACATGAGGTTAAAATGGCAGTTTAGTTTTAAAGAAATAGAGGATTTTTAAGTGCCTTAAACAAATAAGAGCCTGTGTCACTAAGTAAGAAAAAGACCTAATACCTAGTTTAAAGTTCAGAAACATTGCCTTTTGCAAAGTCAGTTAAATTCTAGTCATAACAAAAATAATGTAGCTTTGCTAGGACATTCTTGGATAGAACAGATAGGGCTATATGTGTAGAATTTGTGTAAGAATTTATGAATATTAACATACATCCATTTTAGCCTAGGATATGTCCAAAGCTATTTTAAGAAAATGTTCATGTTTAAGTCTTTTTCTGACCCAGAGATGAGGCTCCTCAGAGGCATTTTAAAAACTTTTATTCCATTTTCAGTCTCATGTGAAGGATGAGATGGTATAGATGTTAGAATTCATGCCATCACAATCAGAAGCCAAATTATTTCCTAATTACATTATAAATGTCCTTTGGCCTATCAGCTTTTGTCACACAATGCTACTAATGTTTTTAACATAATAATCTAAAAATATCCCTTGTGGGTCCTACTACAATGCACCTTTCATAGTTCTATTTCTCCAAAGTATCTAGGCTTATTTGCAAGGCCATCATTTGAAACTTGTTTCTAGTTCAATTTCCTTCTCAACAATGTCTGTTCTATTCCATGGCCTTTCTAAGTCAGGATTTATCTCAAAAGTTTGCATACAGATATATCCTATGTGAACCTTCTGCCAGGCTTTGAGAATTCTCTAAAAATCCATTTCCCACAGGTGGCAAACAGGAGCCAGAACAGAATTCTGAGAGGTGCTGAAGCCATCAGAGACCCAAAGTTCCCTTTCCTCAGTGCACACAAACATTTCCATGTCACAGAGTATCAGGGATCTCAGGATTTTACCTCCCCCTCATTTCAGCTGCAGAGAAAACCAGACAAGCATGAAGCAGGATCAGTGTGAGGACAGAACCTCACAGATGAAGGTTCTAGTGAGACCTGAACAGATTTGATCAGTGGACAAAGCACAGTGGGATGAGGTTCAAGGCCAAGGTCCTGCACTGGGGTCACAGCAAGCCCCTGCAGCTCCAAAGCATTTGGCAGGGCTGGTTTCTAGCTGGCTCAATGTGGGCCAACAGTGTGCCCCAGTGGCCAAGGCAGCCAACAGCATCCTGGCTTGTATCAGCAGTGCAGACACAAGGGATCACCCCTGTACTCGGCGTTGGGGAGGGCTGCCTTCAGTTCTGGACTCCTCACTTTAAAAAGGACTCTGAGGGACTGGAGTGTGTCCAGTGAAGAGCAACAAGGCTCACAAAAGGACTAGAAAACACTTCTGAGGAATGGCTGAGGGAGCTGGGGCTGTTTAGTGTGAAGCTGGCTCAGGGAGGGTCACATCACACCTCTGAAAGGCTGCAGGGAGGTGGGGTCAGTCCCTTGTGCTGAGACTGCAGTGAGCAGACCTGGGGAACGGCCCTGACCTGAGAAAGGGGGATTCAGATTGGATCAAGGCTTTGGAAGGGGCTGCCCAGGGAGGTGGTGGAGCCAACAACCCTGGGGTGCTGAGGAGGTGTCAGGATCTGGCACTGGGTGTTGAAGTTTAATTCCAGTGAGGGGTGGATGGCTGGACTGGATGATCATGAAGGTCTCTTCCAACCCTGATCCTGTGGGGATCCTTGATTCCTGAGGGGAACAGGCTCAGAGCAGGACTGATCTTGTGATCCTGAGGGGGGAGCTTCTCCCTGGCCCCAGGCCAGTTCCAGAGCCACTCTGAGGCCCTGGCAGCTGGGCAGTCCATGCCACCATCCCTGTGTTTATCCACACAGCAGAGTGCAGGGACAATGACACTCTATCACCCACAGCCCTTAGTGAGCCTCTAAGTCCAGCTGGGACATCCAGATGTGGCCCACCCAGATGTGGACACCCAGATGTGGTCTCTGAGGGTCTGTGGGAACTGGGTGCACCTGGGGATGTGCTGGAGGACACTTCCTTCCCTTTGTGACCACCAACCACAGCCTCATCTGAATTTTCCACAGCTTTGAAGCCTGGGGGCACATTGGCAACAGACTCTGGAAGATCAAAAGGCAGGAAAGAGGGAGATGAAAAGGGTGGATGACAACTGAATTTCCATGATCATTTGTTTCCTACTTCACTCCAAAACTGGGGCACAGAAAAAAAGCCTGCTGGGTAGAAAGGAAGGAAGAGAGGTACCACCAGGGAGTCATGCCTGGGAAGGGTACCTGGATGCAGGAGAAGCTCTGTATTTGTCACCAACATGAAAAGACTGCAGTATCATAAAGGATTTTATTGATGGAAAGCATCAGTTACACAGTGAGACTGCAGACCCCACCACAGGACAGACTGGGGAGGAAAAATCTTGAGCCCTGTGTCCCTTTCCTCCACCAAGGAAGAAGGGGAGAGTGTGCTGGGCACTCCCCTATGCCAGGCTTTGTCATCAGGAGCAGTTCAAGACCTGGAAAGAGAGCAGGGAACATCAGCAATGTTACTGCAGAGCAGAGGGGACAAAGCTCCCCCAAGCCCCAGTGATCCTGTGGCCCCCTGCACAGTAACAACGGGCCATGTCCCCACTCTCTAACACCCAAGTGTCCCTCCCCAGCTGCCTCATCTGCAAAGAAACTCTATACTTGAGCCCCAGCCATACCACAGCCTCACAGAGCTCAGGACTTAGAGCTCCCAAAGCTTCTCCTGCAAAGAACAGGGAATGTCTCTTATGAGAGAGGAATGTGGGTAGGTTTCTGTAACAGCCCTAGTTAAACTCTTTAATTATAAAAGCCAAAAAAGATATGCTCAAAATCAGAAAGCCATAAATCTTCACTCAGTACCAACCCAGAGGACAACAGTTCAGCTATGCTTGGCCAAGAGGAAGCTGGGAACTCAATTCCTGGTTTCCCTCTCGTTCCAGTTCTCCCCAAAAGCTCTGCAGCCCTGTGGTTGCCCCTTTGGTGACCCCACAGATCAGTACCTGGCAGCCTCTCCCAGAGCTCAGCCAACAAAGTTGATGACGACGAGATGGAGGATGGTGTTGGCAAAGAGGAAATCGGCGAACGCCCGCTCGGGTGAGATGCCCTGGAACTCGCCCTTGTTCTGGGGGTTGATCTGGATCCGGAGGCAAACTGCACAGCAGAGAGAGAGAAAGAGCCCTCAGTGAGCACAGAGGGGAACGTGGTGGGAAGCACAGCCTTCCTGGGCAGCCCAGCCCAGGATGGGTCACTGTTCCACCAGGGAAAAATTACTCCATCCTTACTACAGAGGAGCAGGACACTCTCAGGGAATCTGAATGGGGCTGCCATGGAGTCAGTGCTCCCACAGCACCACACACACCACAGGGTGCCCAGAGTCCAGAGGGGAACAGGCTCAGAGCAGGACTGGACTCCCACAGAGGCGTGGATATTCCTGCGTCCTCTATTGGGTGTGTTAGAAACACAGATTTGGGTTGGAAGGGACCTTAGAGATCATCTCATTCCAATCTCAGGGATAGCCTCCACTGTTCCCAGGCTGCTCCAAACCCCATCTAACCTGGCCTTGGACACTTCCAGGAACTGGGGCAGCCACAGCTGCTCTGGGCACCTTGTGCCAGGGCTGACCACCCTCACAGGGAACAATTCCTTCCCAATGTCCCATCTAACTCTGTCCACTAGTAGAGAGAAGCCATTCCCTTATCCAAACTCCCTCTCCAGCTCTCCTGACGCCCCTTTAGGCCCTGGAAAGGGCTTCCAGGTCTCATTGCAACCTTCTCCTCTCCTGAACAGCCCCCACTCTCCCAGCCCATCCACCCGTGTGCTGAGGAGGGCTGCAGACAAACAGGGCGGGTTTGGGGTGTTCTGGGGAGCAGCACCGTGCACGTGTCACTGCTGGACTCGGTCCCACCCAACCCCTTGGCTGCAAAGACGGCTGTAGGGACAAGGTGCAGAGCGGCCGAGGAGCTCCTGCCCCGCCGGGAGCAGAACGGGGAGCTCGGCAAAGGGGCGAGCTCCGAGCGCTGCTCCGGGACACCCGCTGGTTTGTAACGATCCCCGCCACGCCCGCGGCCTCCGGGGGGAGGCTCAGGGTGCCCCCGGCCCGCGCTCTGCCTGTGAGGGGATGGCGGGGCCGGCACTGACCGCCCAGGATGAAGCTGCCGACGGCGGAGATGAAGCCGCTGAGGAAAGAGTTGAAGGGGAAGGTGCCGACGCCGAGGCAGTATCCGAACTGCAGCGCGCCGGTGAGCAGCACGTAGAGCAGGAAAGCGTCCAGCGCCTTGAGGCGCCCGGCGGTGCCGCCGCCGTACTCGGATAAGAAGCGCCGCGCCACGGCCCGCACAGAGCCCGCCATGGCCGCTCCCGCCACTGCGCATGCGCCGCTCCGCCCTCCCGCACCGCGCGTGCGCGCACCGACGTGGCCGTAAGCGATAGGGCGAACCTGCGAATCCGTCTGCTCATGCGCCAAAGGCTCCGTGGCGTCCCCACCCCCGGTGCTCTCCAAGAACCAATAAAAGCGCAGAGCTGGCTGTTGCTGGGTAGATTAGAGAGCCGTTTTTTCTAAGGACCAATCACAGCCCGGCTCCGCTGCTGGGGGCGGGGCTTTGCCTGAGGGGTCTCGGCTGAGGAGCTGTCCGGGGGCTGTGGCTGAGGGAGTGTATCCACCACTGGAATGCTGGAAAACAGACGTGTATGGCCCTGCTTGGAGCTGGGGAAAGGAAAACCATTGCATTCCTGTTTTTATTTTTTTTCTTTAAAAAGTACCATGGTACTGAGTCTGAAGTATGAAGTACTAATGCAGTACAGGATTTGGAAAACAGAAAAGCTAAAATCCTAAGGCATCAGCACCTTCTCTGGGAAATGGAAGCCCCAGACACTGCAAGTGGGTGACAATATTTGTCTGAGCGCGGCCCACCGTGGTGACATGAGAGCTGACATGAGAGGTGACATCGATCGATGTGTGATCAATATGTGGCTATTCCTCCGCTCCAGGGGCGACCTGGGCCCGCTCCTGTGCACTGAATGACGGGCCGGGGAGCGGCGCTGTTCTTGGGGCGAGTAAAGCGACACGGATTCCCCGCCCAGCTAAAAGAAAAACGATCCCAGTCTGCCTCCTGCTGTTGGAAAAGTATACAAAATTTACAGTTTTTTGAACTTGAATCAGTCTCTCTCGCCTTTGCCTCGGGGGAAAGGAACTGAAGTTTCTTTTTAAAGGTGTGTTTCGTCACTCAAGGTGTGAGGAGTTTGACATCCCAGCAGGCTGGGAGTAGCACAGAAAATACAGAAAAGATAAGGACCACAAACGAACATCAACTCCAAGCATCACCCCTGGCATGGTCAGAGACACCTGGTCTGAGAAAAAGATGAGAGAACCAAGAATGAGAAGCTAATTAACATCAGAGGCCGAGAGATCCGTAACCAATAGGAAACCAAATACTAAGAACTGTGTAACTTGAAACTAATGAGCACACAACCAATGAATTTCCACGGGTTGTAACTGTATAAGTATCTGAAAAATCTAATAAAGAGTGATGTATGATGGAAGGATTTTCACTGCACACCCGAGCAATGTGTGGATGAATTTATTTCTGTTGCACATCCTGGCTAGAACAACATCCTGGCCAGAATAAAGTAATGCCTTCATTCTCTAACACTAAATATGTTCTTGGACGGGTTTTGCTTTTCCCACAGTTTCAGTGACACTGCAAGGGAACCATAAAAAATATGTCTGATACCAGTAGTCACATGGATCTGATGCTGGATTGTGGGAATCAGTTTGGCTGTGTGAGGTACAGCAGCTGTTCCAGGGCCAGTTTCAGCTCCGAGGCATTGTTAATCCACTGTCAGCCTCTGCTCCCTGTTGGGTTTACAGACAGGCCACAGGAGAGATCTGTACCACTGCCCCTTGCTCCTGCAATCCTGCAGTTACTGCAGCAATTCCTTCACACATTCCCAAAGGATGTGGGTAGGGTTTCACATTTGTTGTTTTGAAAGGAGGCAGACTTGGAGCAGTTTGCAACAGAGAGAGGGAGATGGGAGACCAAAGACCCATCCCCTGCCTCTGGCATCTGTTCAGACATCACTTTAATAGATCCAGTCCCAAGGTTTGCTGGTAGTGACCTCACAATCATGACAATTTCTGTGGCTGTCTTATCCCCCAGTAACCAGGATTTGGTGTATCTCACTGAGGTTGAGGTTCATGAAAAGCATCAGTTATCTACATCTTTTCCTTGTCTGACTGTGGAGAGTTGATTGCCACTATAATTATTTTTCACAGTGAGTGGCAACTTCAGTTTGAAGTGCTGACCTTTGTGCTCCAGTATCTACCACAAAAGTAGCCAAGGATTTAAAGGGGCCTGTGGGAAATGAATGGGATTGTCACATCTCTCTGGCTCTTTTCTGTGAACCTTCACACATAAATCCACCTGCCACTCCCCAGCTCACTTGCTGAGAGCAGTAGAGTCCAATTTCCCGACTCAGAACAGGTTAAACTGGTTAGTTCAGCTTCTGAGGGGATGACAGAGTTGGACTCCTGAGGGGGGCCGCCCTCAGGGGGTCCTTTGATCTTATCCCAGTTCCTTATCAAGCCTTCCAGATTAGTGCTGGGTAATTTGTCCATTAGTTCTCGAGGACTTGCTTTTGCAACAGCCTCCACCTACAAGCTGTACCTCATTCTCCCACGAGGTGACACATTTTGTCAGCGATTAACTGGTCAGGGAGGTTTTAGGACCTGTCCTACCCTCCTGATGTCTGGGTTTGGTTTAGGACCACCTGTACCGGAGATCCCCAATTGCTGACCAGTAGTTACTTGTGGGAACCCTGGAGGCTGAGAATTTCAGGCTTTCTGAGCTGAGGGGTGCTGACCCTCAGGCAGGCACCACATTTGACTTGAGGCCATGGAACAGGCTTCGGAGATTGTGTGATAGCACTGGGCTTGTGGGTGTGTAGTTAGAGTGGTGTTGTGTGATCTCACCGGGTAAAACTTAGGTTTGGGGTTTTGGTATATAGTAATGTGTGGCCAAGATGGAAGATTCAGGGTGTTGTCTGGCTTCTTCTTCTTCATGTTCTTCTTCCTTCTACTTTACAGATTTGGGTGGTTTTCTCTAATTGGGTGAACGGTGTCTGTATTGCAGACCTCGAATGGTGATTATTGGGTCAAAAGCATAAATAATATAG
Source organism: Sylvia atricapilla (assembly GCF_009819655.1). Classification (NCBI taxonomy): domain Eukaryota; kingdom Metazoa; phylum Chordata; class Aves; order Passeriformes; family Sylviidae; genus Sylvia; species Sylvia atricapilla. The sequence continues at coordinate 2,550,657 of NC_089166.1, read as the reverse complement.
GTGTCACTTTGGTATTGGGTAATTATCTCTTCAATTGCCTTGATAAGTTAGAAGGTCTCAATTTTCTCTCGTTTCTTTAACTGGCAAGTTGGAGCTCACACTTTGTGAGACTGTAAATAGGGTGAATAGCTAAGACATAATAAAGAACCAAGACCGAACTCGACTCTACATTTCCTGTGTCTTTCATTCAGACCTCCACCAAGATAAAGCCGGCAGAACTGTAATTGTTACTAATTCCTGAGCTACCTCCAACCAGGTTATTCCTGGAGGTGCGCCCCTTCTCCAGGCCTAGGGATTGCCTTAATGTGCTTTTCTAATTGTTTAACATGGACTTGTAGTGCATCAGGCAGGCCTCGGGACTGAGAGAGGAGATCTCTGCAGATTCACCTCACTTTCCATAAGGGAATATCATTGTGGGTCCAATAATGCGTATGCATTAACTGGAGATATGCAGTCTTTCCACAGTGTGGCCAGTTGGGGGGGGTTTAATCATGTAGGGATCTCACTTTTCCATGGGGTCCAATCCCCCTGCCCCGTGGGCAGTCCTCTGGGTCAGGGGCTGCAGTGCTCAGTTATCAGTCATGGGCAGCCAGACCCCTGCTCCACAGGAGCCTCTTGCTTCAGCCTCACTCAGCAGGATCCAGTCTCCTCCAGTTAGGGAGACCCTCCACACATGCTGAGTTTCAGCTTAATTTGCCTTATTGGGTGTATTTTTCTCTCATTTCATTCCCCGGACAGTCTGTGTGGTTATTTGCTGAGCTCCCTCCAGCATCATTAATGATTTCAGTTTTAATGAAGGGACACTTAAGGATTACTTCATTTTATGGATAATTTTGTGTAAGCTTTTCTAATCCATCAGAGATTTACTAACCCTCTCTGGTCTGGGGCATCTTAAATTGATGTCCCATAGTTCACAATTCTTTGTTTCTAGGTAGTTTTTAAGTGATTAATTTTGCTCATCCACCTCCTGGACAGCCAACTGAACCAAGAGATTAAATTTCCCTTTCCACCAGAAGTGCTTCATGCTCAGCAGCTCAGTGTGAAGGTTCTTTTCCTAGTTGTTCTGCAATGCTTTCATTGACTCCTGTAAAGATCTTTTTTCATTTGCAGATTTCTGAATTGCCAATATCTCCTTCTGTGCATCCAGAACCAACATTAGGAGGGGACAATCCCCATTTGGTTTGCCCTGGGAAATCATTCCTCTTCAATTGGTCATTAACCCACCTTGGGTTAATGGGTCTTTCTCCCTGTTAGCCCTCTGATGGTCAGCTCAGTTTTCTCCCAGAGAAAACCTTTCAAACGGGCCCAGGGTACACCAGAAGAAAGATTTGATGTGCCAGGTCATACCAGGGGTATTTGCCTCTTTTGGACAGAGACATTGTCTCTGCTGCTCTCTGCTCTCTCCTACAATTGCAATTACCTGCTTCTGTTCTGACCTGATTCTAATTTCTTCCTGATTATTCTGAGACAACAAGAAAAGTGCAAGCTGCAGATCTTGTAGAGACACTGTTCAGTGTTGTGCTAAACTCTGGGGAAAATTTGGATTTTAGAGGCAGTACATGAAAGCACCACAAATGTGATGCTTTGCAGTCAAATGTGAATTTGCTCCCATCTGCTTATAGCTCTCTGCTCTAATGAGGGAACAGCTGTAGAGTCATTCTATTTCCCTTTCTTATGTGTTTTATCTCAGAGTTACACTGCTCTTGGACCTCTCTATTTTCCTGCTAATACTGATAATATTCCATTTAGTGTCTTTTTGCCACTGTAACTTTTCTTGTCCTCCAGGCTGGAAGCATGAGAGAGTATACACAAATCACAAAAGTGCCCTTTTGCAGGCAACAAGGACAGACACTAGGCTGTGGTGGTGGACTGCTGGTGGGGTGGCAGTCACCTCACTGTGGCTGTGCTTGTCACAGGTGTCACCCCTTGCCTCGATCTCAGGCTGAATGTAATGGTCAATAGGACAATGGGAATAACTGTGTGAGATGAGCCTTCACAGAGGCCACCTAGTGAGCAGCTGACAAAAGAACAGCATCTAAATCTGCTGGAAAGCTGTGCCATGATATCTCTGGGCACTGACTGGATTGACGACTTGTGCACACTTGACTGTGAATCCTCTGTAAGAGATAGGGAGGAACACTGGACTCTGTGGGCACAAAGAACGTGAGCTGGGAAGTTTCTGTGTTGGATTATACCTTTTCTGACCCAGAGATGGGGCAACTGAGACGTGTTTCAAAAACTTTTATTCCATTTTTAATCTCATCTGAAGCGTAAGACAATATAGATGTTATAATTCATGCCATCACAATCAGAAGCCAACTATTTCTTAATTACAATACATTATAAGGACTTCTTGGCTTATCAGCTTTTGCCACAATTTCTGTCAGGCTTTGAGAATTCTCTACAAATCCATTTCCCACAGTTCTGTATTGGTACCAGCCCCTCCAAAGCCTGAGGTGAGAGCAGTGGCCACAAGAGCACAGCCCTTCCAGAATTCACAGTCGCAATATTGCTCACACTGGTGGCTGCTGGAGATCTGTGATGTGACATCTCACTCTCACTGAGTCACAGCACCAGCAGCAGATAAAACTGCAAGGAGTGACAAATTCGTAGGAAGTTTGAATTTCGTATGAATTAAGAGTTAAGGTTTCTCATTCTTGATCAGCACTCATTATCTTGCACCATTCTATTTTTTTCACAGTTTCTGCTTTGAGTGTTGCTGTGGTTTCACACTGGCTAAATGCCTATGAAAAAAACTCTTCACTCGTTTTCTTCTGCTATAGTTAAGCCCAGGAGGGGGAAAGAAGAGCTAAAGGGGCTTATGAGCTGAGATAAGTATCAGGAAGAAACACTTTAAGGGCAAAACAGGCTCAAAACTTAAAAGGTATAAGCAAAAAATTATTAACATATTTAAAAGAGGATAACAAGAATTAAAATAAACCTTTAGAACACCTTCTTCCCCACCCCCAGCCCTTGTTTCCTTCCTGCTGACAGCACAGGGAGACAAAACATGGGGGCTTTGTCAGTTTGTCACTTCTGAAAATCTTTTTTCCGTTCACTTAGGGAGAGGAGTTTCTTCAGTTATGTTGTGGAATTCTTCCCATGGGAGGCAGTTCTCTGTGAACTTCTCCAGCATGGTTCTAACTTTCACAAGTAGCAGTCCTGCTCAGCCTGCTGTAACGTGAGTGCAGAACCTCTGAAAGCTTAAAGCCCACTAATTCAAGTCAAAATACAATTGCATCCATACATTGCATGCATTTGCTGGATGATGGTGAGGCAGAGGGGTAGAATAGAGCTGTAGTAAAGCATCTCCACACCCCCAGCAGGTGTTTCCAAATAGGGAAAGAGTTTCAGTTTACCTTTAGACGTTTTAGGAAGTTTAACTAGAAAGTTCTGTGCCTTTCTCATTGTAACTGGATCAGTGCCAGCACAGAGGCATGGATTGGGCTTGGACAGTGTAACTCAAAGCCTGTTGCTGATCTCATTGATCAAGAGCCAAATATTCCACCTACACTATTAAGTACTAAAGAGAGAGAACAAAGAAGCTCCACCCTTTTCAAGGTGTTGTAGCAAGTAGGAGACCTGTCCATACACTGTGTTCAGCTTTGCCTTTGTTTTTGTATTATTTTCTTTCCTTATTAAAACCTTTTTGATTTTTCAAGACACACTTGGTCATGCTGTCTCACTAATTGATTTTAGCCACTCCTCTGCAAAGGCTGGACCCTCAGAGATAGATACATTTACACCTGGCATATAAGACTCTGGCCACGAGCTAACCTGTATCATTGAGTGAGAGCAGCACACCCTGAGCTCAAATTAACTGTGGCAAACAGGATGATAAATCCTGAGTGTGATGAGCCCTGGTACAGACCATGGATGAACAACTGGCAGAATGAGCCTGCTGGAAACACATATCACATATCATCATGGACTTCCCACTCCTACATCAGAACTTCCTCATTACCAAACATCACTTGCTATTGGTTTATAATTAGCTCTGGAAACATCAGCATACTAGAGGAGAATGTTACAAATAAAGAGATGGGCTGTAGCTTGCTATGGAAGAACAGGTAAGAGATGAAGCAGGGGGCACAGTGGAGCTTGTGAATCCAGATTTCTTAGCCTTGGTTGGGTACAGACCATGGTGCAGAGAGAACACAGATACGAAAAAGAACAAGGAAGAGAGTTGCATATGTAACTGTCAAGGTCTTTATGTAATTTTGTAAAAGCTGCCAAATAATGGTAACAATAGGCTGTCTGTAGTTTGTGGGAAAAATCTTGTGACTATTTAGGCTGTGGCCTATTTTGAGCTGTAACAAGTATGTAACACTGTACTGTGAGAATAATACCTGACTTCAATTCCTTTTACCCTGATTTCAATAGCTTCAACTTAGACTTCAATAGACCTTAACTTCATCTCGAACTCCAACCTGTTTTTGCTCAAGCTTTGAGTTAAGGCTCCGTGTTTGGATTTCTTTTGCATCCCCTCTTTGAAGTCCCACCTCTCAGTTGTGTGGCAGCTTGGAGTCCCTGTCTTTCCTCCTATACTAAATGGTTACTGGTGATTTTGTTTATTTGTTCTTGGTGTGCAGTGAAGGAATTAAACCCAACCTCTAAATTGCTTCCCTCAGGCAGAGGAAAAGTATTAAGTGTCAAATGTGGAGTTTTGATTCTGCAGAACTGAGATGTTCAATATTGACTCTCCTTTCTTCCTCTCCACAACTACAAATGAGCTGATTGAGATGAGTGAATCCCAATGTAAGTAAGGATCTGACGTACTCCTTCTCACTGAAATGAACTTGGCTTACAATTTCTTACAAGGGTGTGTTTCCTCCTCACTTTAGGTCTCTGCTTTAGGAATCCACATTAGTCACTTAATTTCTAATAGTGAGGAGAGAACAACAATAGCACCAAAGGGTGGTTTAATACTCACCATCCCTGGAATGTTCAAAACTGAGTGGATGTGGCACTTTGTAATATGCTTTAGAGAACATGGCTGTTTGATTGGCTTGATGATCTTGGGAGTCTTTTCCAACCTTACTGGTGGTGTGATTCCTGTCTGACACTGCTGCTTTGAACTCAGCCTCTGGCAGTAACCTCTGCAGCTGGGCAGCAGCTGTACCAAGTGCAGAGCTGTACTCCCTCTCTTGTCCTGCACATGGGAATGATAACCTCTCCTGCAGGCTGGAGCAGCTCTGGACAGCCCTGTGGCTCCTGAGGAGGATGTGCTGAGCACACCAGCAATGCCTCTGGGACACTGAGGGGTCACTGCACACTGGGCTGCACCCACAGGCCGTTCTGGCCAAGCCCTGAATTCTTGATGCTTGGCACCTGTGAGACTGTGTTGGGACAACTGTGCACAGTACAAAAAGCCCCATAGATGTTATTAGAATGGTGTGAGTCCAGTGAAGGACAAGCGAGTTTATCAGAGAACTGGGGCACATCACAACTGAGGAAGAATAGAGAAGACAAAGTCGAGAGGAGAGATCTGCCTGAACTGTCCACCAAGGGAGAGTTAGAGACAAATGAGAGCCAGAGCTCTCAGAACAAGAGGTGTTGGCCGTGGCTTAAAGTAAATCTTATCTGCACAAAAGAAAATAAATATTCACAATGAAAACACAAGGGAAGTTGGGGCACCATAGGGGAGTTGGTTTAGCCCCGTGTTTGGATATATCCACATTTACTGAGAGAAGGTCATGAGCAACCTTGTCCAGCTTTGCTTTTAGCAAGGATTGGACCTCCAGAGGTCCTTCTCAATCTTGGTATTCTCCGTGGTTTGATTATACTCTTGCTGCTTTTTCACAAGTGTTTTCCCACAAGGTGTTTTTTGAAATTTTGATACCTAATTGGTCCCTGAGGTTTGACACAGTGAGGAAACACAGGACTGTAATAGACTGCCGCTATTATATAAAGGAGCTGAAGAGAGAGGAAATTTTATTGCCAAAAATCAATTGTCAAACTAAATTAAGGAGAAACAGAATCAGATTCAGAATACCTTTTTGTAGCATCCTGGATTCCTTTGGATATACTGGTAACTACCTGGAACATTTCTTTGAGTTCAGGTGTAGTTTTTTTCTGAAGAATAGGGGAAGTTTAAAGGGGCATTGACTTGGAAAACTGAATTTTTAGTCTTCAAACTAGAGTAAAAGCCTTTAGCTGTTACTGAAGAAGTTCCTTGGTTTAGAGGATCACTCTCAAATTCCAAATAATATCTGTGGTATTGAAAAATATGTCCTATATTTTGTATGGTTTGTGAAAGGGAAGTTGTTTTGTATTGGTGTTTTTTGAGAAACAACCATAAGATGATGCCAATAAACTCCTGTGTTTTGCTGGGAAAAGGGCACTAAGGGGAAAGGTTTGATGGGAATAATGCATTAAGAAGGATTGTAGCATCCCAGCTTATAGCTCTCTTTTTGTTGAGCATTTGAAGAGGGAAATTTGTGTGTCTTGTTTGATATGAGTTATCAGCTAAATAAGATGGGCTTGCTTTTCCAGGAAATTCGTTGCATTGGTGTTTACTTCAGTCATTCAGAAATATCTGAAATGAGTCTGCAATGAATCTAAAACCAGATTGAAGTTTCCAGATAACATAATAGATAAAACCTGGGAAACATGAGTGCAAAACAAGACAGGTCTCTCTTTAGGGCAAGGAGGGCTGGTGTCTGGGAGGAAGAGGAGGGAGAATGCAGTTGAAAAACCACAGATGAGACATGGCAAGGCTGCAAGAAAATACTGTGATTGAACAGCATCAGACAGAGTTTCCAGGAGATAATGGCATGGTGGTGTTGTGCAGCAGTGCCACAGACAGGCTGCACTGGACAGAGAACACCTCTGAGCTTGGGGTGGGGTGTAGGATGGAGGGATGCTTGGACACTCTGAAGAAAGAAGAATGTCCATCAGCATCAGAGCTGATCCACTGGAGCTGGAGCTGAGGGTAAAGAGATAATTTCCTCACAGTTTTTCCCATTCCCTCTCTCACACTGGTGCTTGCTGCAGCATCCAGCCACTGCTCTGTGCATTTTGCCTTCTCACAGTGGTAGCCTGACAGCCTCAACTTTGCAGCATTGCTGTCTTTCTGTCTGGCCTCTTCTCTGAAGAGCCTCTACCTCACTCTCTTTCCCTGCCTCCTTTTAACTGCAGTAACTTTCTCTTTTGCAATATTAATGTGTCCTTGAACCAATCTAACCTGCTTCAGAGTCAGTCTGTGCTGTGATTGCATTCCTCTGTGATAAGTCTCTGGACACAGGCAAAGTTCTCACTCTGGGCATGTGGCGTTTTTTTCTTTTTTCTTTTTCTTTCCCTCCCCCCCCCTTTTGTCTTTTTCCTTTTTTTTTTTTTTTTCCTCTTTGTTGTTGTTGGAGGGTGGAAGTTGTCAGATCATTCAGAGACTCAGGGTCTGTAACAGCTTCTGCACCTCTCTCAAGGGTGCTGGGAAGGAACTGTAGGAATTGTTTTGACTGGAGTGAGGACTCAGTCTTACAAATGGAGCTTAGGACTCCTTTAACATGACCAGGATTTTTAATATGTGGTTACTGTGGCTACTTCAGTCTTTTACAAGAGGTTTGTTGCTGGTATTGCCCTGTAATGTTATCAAAGCCAGACTGACACATGCTGTTTTCCAAAAGTTCCCAAAACAGGTCATTTCTTTTTCAATGATGTTTCAATGAACCACACAACTGTAGTGGAATTTGTCCTCCTGGGACTGGCTAGCAGCCGCCATTTGGAGATCACCCTCTTTCTGTGCCTTGGCATTGCCTATTTCTTGATCCTGCTTGGAAACATTTCTGTCATCACCATCACTCTGACGAATAACCTCCTCCGGACCCCGATGTACTACTTCCTCAGGAATTTTGCCCTCTTGGAAATCACTTTCACCTCTACATTCCTTCCCAGCACCCTGTACAGCCTCCTGACAGAGAGAAAGACAATTTCCCTGCCTGGTTGCTTCCTTCAGATGCTGTTTTTCTACTGCCTGGGTACCTGCACACTCTTCCACATGGCAGTGATGTCCTTGGACCGCTACGTTGCCATTTGCCACCCTTTGCATTACACAGCCATCATGAACAACAGGCTTTGCCTGCAGCTGATCCTGGGCTGCTGGGCACTGAGTTTTCTCTCCATGTTTCCTCCCACCATTATGATCATGCAGTTGCCATTTTGTGGCCCCAATATCATGAACCACTTTTACTGTGACGCTTCCCTGTTGTTGGAGCTGTCCTGCACAGACACAGGCTTCATTGAAGAGCTGTTGTTTATCACACTCATCATCATCCTCCCTGGCACCTTGATAGTAACTGCTGTTTCTTATGGCTGCATTATTGTCACCATCTTGCATATACCATCATCTGCAGGCAGAAGGAAGGCGTTTTCCACTTGCTCAGCTCACCTCATTGTGGTGACGGTGTTTTACAGCACGTGTATTTACAGATACATCCGCCCAGAGCAGCGAGGTGGGCAGGACTCTGACAAAGTTCTTTCCTTATTCTTCTCTGTGCTGACTCAGACACTCAACCCGTACATCTACTCACTCAGGAACAGGCAAGTCAAGCAAGCTTTAAAGGAGAGAGTTCTGAAGTTTTCTGGCTCCCTGAGGCAGATGTGAATGGTGGAGTCTTGGAACTTGGAACCCATCCAAGTATCTGAATTGTTTCCCAGATGCAACATCTGTATTGAGAATTAAAGATGCTAATTTCAAATGGTTTTTGCTTTCTGTATGCCATGTAACTCCTTCTGTTGTTGGCAACAAAAATATGCCAGCACAGAAAGGATATCCTAGTCTTCTGTTACCTAGTGTCAGCTTTGCCTCAGCATTTTTCCCCCTTGCTGGGTTGGGTTAGGCTTAGTGAATAAGCAATAAATAAGCACTCCTTCCACCCCACAGTGGGACAGAGCAGAGGCAGAAAAGAAGAAAAACAGAAACAAAAACTCCCATAGATTGAGATAAGGACAGAGAGATTGTTTGCCAATTTCTACCAGGAGTGAAACATATTGGATTTAGGGCAAACCAATGTAATTTATTGCCAAATAAAATACTTTAGATTGTGAGAAACAAAATTAAATATTCAACACCTGTACTTCCCCCTTCTCTGTGCTCAAGTTCATTCATTCATTTCAGACTACTCCAGCACTGTCCCCAGCACACAGGGTGGGTGAGGAGCTTATGATCAGTGTGTGGGGTTTCCCCTCTGCTGCTTCTTTCCTCTCACACTTCCTTTGCTGCATTGTGGGTTCTCCACAGGCTACAGGGAATACATTGAGCTGAGATGTACAAAGCAAATACAGAAATACCATTCTTATTAATATTTTCATTTTTAGAACTTCAGCTTTGACAAAGCTGTGTTTACAATCACTGCCATACATTCTATACCCATCAGCAAAATCCCTTGTCCTCCCTCTAATTCAGTATAGGAGAATACTTGATCCCAAATACAATTCATGGAACATTTTGTTTCAGTCTTAGCTGTAAAGGCATTTCCAGGTTTGGGGCTGGCTTTGGCTGTGTATAGTGAATCCAGGAATCTCCACCAGTAATTTTTACAGCTGTGTGAATTGTCAGGAGAACTTGGAATGGTCCTTTCCACTTTTGCTTGAGTGGTTCTTTGCTCCAAGTCTGGACATGCCCCCAGTCTCCTGGGAGAGTATGACTGAACGTCCAAGGCCAGTGATGATGCTAAAACAATAAACCTATGCAAGGATGAGAGTGGTTTTTTCCCAGAGTTTCCCATACTCCCTAAAATCATGATTCCATACTGTGTGTTTCTCCCTGGGTATAATTACAGCCTGACATTGTCTCCCATAGAGGAACTCATATGGAATTACCTTCTCCTTGGAGCTTGGCTGAATTCTAATTCTCAGCAAGGGGAAGATCCTATGCCCACCTAAGTGATGTTTTCTGTAAAATTCGGCCAGTGGTCTAGTTGAACCTCCTGGTGTTGGCCCTTTGGACACTGACTGTTCCCACTGACTGTGACATTGGTATGTCCTGGTGTGAGGTCTGCACAGAGGCTGTTGGCGTGTGCAAAAATATTTAATGTAGCAAGTGACACCAGGAAGATCACTTTTTCCTAAACAAATAATAGACAACACGACTGCTAGTCCCTAAAAGAAAAAAATAATTATAAGAAACAGGAGAGAAGAGGGAGTGAATAAGAAGAGAAAAGTATAATTATAATGACTAACATTGCATTAAAATTAAAAAAAATTCAAAACTTATCTTCTCATTATTCCCTTCAGTACCTGTTATATTTTTTAGTTTGTTGTAGTTTTAACCCCAGCTAGGGAAACCAAGCACCACACAGGCACTCACTCCCTCCCCCAGGGTGTGGTGGGAGCAGAACGGGAAAAAGATGAAACAGGGCTTGTGATAAGAACAGTTTAATAATTGAAATAAAGGAAAATATAATACTAATAATAACAATGATAATTATGAAACAAAGATAGAGGAATAAAACCAAAGGAATCGAGGGGTGAACTGCACATTTCCTGTCCTGACCAATGCCCAGCCCAGCCCTGAGCAGTGACTGATGCCTCCCAGCCAGCTCTGCCCAATTTATATACTGGGCCTGTTGTTTTGTGGTGAGGAAAGTCCCTTTGGCAGTTCAGGTCAGCTGTCCTGGCCCTGCTCCCTCCTAGCTTCTTGTTCCTCTGCTCATTGGCAGAACCTGGCAAACTGAAAACTTGATTTAGAGTGAACACTAAACCATCCATGTGTTAACAATATAATTCTTATACTAAATTCAAAACACAGCACTGTTCCAACTACTAAGAACAGTGCCAGTTGAAATCAGGGCAATATAGCCTTTGATAATGAAATGGTCACCCACTCAAGAATTCCTCTCTTTCCCTTTCTTCTTTAGACTGAAGATTTCTAAATCATAGCTTGTGTCTGTTGACTGGAGTATCAACACTCTGACTCTGCAGGTTTCAAAAAATATTGCCAAGGGAGGTATGTCATACCATTCCTTATTTTCCTCAATGTTTTTCCTGGATATTTCAGATTTTTATGAAGTTTGGTATCCAAGAACATTCATCAATTTTTACAATTCTTAGAAAATGTCTATTACAGTTTTCCACTGGTTGTATTGATCTGGTGTGGTTAAAATACATGGCTGTCAAACCATCCTGCTGCAATTCTGTGGGATGCTTTCCAAATCCAAGGAAATTATTTTGTTACAAAAGTTGCATAAGGCAAAATGGAAAGAAAATAAACAGTACAACCAGGCCATGGTCAGTGTCTTCTTTCTTCTTTTTTCTTCTTTCTTCTGCGCATCTACACTCTGAGATATAGAGAAGTGAAGGACACTCTGAGGAAAGTGGTCAAGAAATGTGAATATTTCATAAAGGCTAGGGAACAGTAGCCATTTTCCCCCAGAAGACAATGAAAGAAAAAAAATGTATTTGAGGGAAGCTTCTCATTAAATTTTTAGCCCTCAGAGCCTGTGACATTTACCTTTGACTTTTTACTACTAAATTTGCCAATCTGAGTGACTTTAACTGATGTTAAAGTGCCCAAGTGAGGACCAGGCACTTTTCTGTGAATAAGGATTCTCTCTTTATGCATTGCACCCATTGTCTCAGTGTCTAGTTCAGATTTCATCTAAGCAGTGATTCCCCAAATCAGCTGATTGCAATCCCACTCCACTGAACAGTGTCCCATTTCACTTTATCAAAGTTGTTAAGGACAGCTGAATCTTAGATTAATAGTTTAGATTTATGGAAAACTCTTTTTAAACAGCTAAAGATAGGTCTAAAGATGAATGAATCTAATTCAGAGGGAACAATCCAATCTCTCAATTAGAGTAACTATATCAATTGTCTCAGAGGATGTGAATGCTGCACAGCTGCAAGTGTGAATATTTTTTTAAAAATTAAATTATATGCTGGTAACTCTTAACTGGTTCCACACTTTTAAACATTTTGTATTTGTATTTGTTTGTAATTGTCACCTCAGCTATTTTCAGCCATTTATGTGGACTTCAAAATTTTTTCTTTTCTAGGCCGAACAGTGATGGCGAATGTAAACATGAGTTCTCCAGACATGCCTCACCCAGGATAAACCTCTTGTAAGGTTTATCTCACTGAGCAGAGCAGGGTGTGCTAAAGGGCTGATGGAACAGAGGACAGGTCCCAAGGTGCTACATTTAAACCTGGGTGTTTGAGTGCAGGGCTCACCCAGGTTGGGTGGAAGGAGGGAGCTGGGAGCTAGGTCCTGAACGTGTCAGCGGTGAGGGCTGCAGTCAGTGTGTGACAGTCACTCTGTGTGTTGCACAGTGTTGCTGTCAGTCTGTGTGTTGCAATCACTGTGTTGCAGTCACAGTGTTGCAGTGGCAGTGTGTGTTGCTGTGTTGCGGTCGCAGTGTTGCGGTCATGGTGTTGCGGTCACCATGCATTGCAGTGTTGCAGTCACGGGGTTGCAGTCACAGTGTGGGTTGCAGAGTTGCAGTTGCAGTGTCACTGTCACAGTGTTGCAGTGACTGTGTATGAATGCTGTGTTGCAGTCACCGTGTTGCAATGGCCATGTATGAATGCAGTGTCGCAGTCACAGTGTTGCAGTGACAGTGTGTGTTGCAGTGTCACAGTGTCGCAGTCACAGTGTCGCAGTGGCAGTGTATGAATGCAGTGTTGCAGTCACAGTGTTGCAGTGGCAGTGTGTGTTGCAGTGTCACAGTCACAGTGTCGCGGTCACAGCATTGCAGTGGCAGTGTATGAATGCAGTGTTGCAGTCACAGTGTTGCAGTGGCAGTGTGTGTTGCAGTGTCACGGTCACAGTGTCGCAGTGGCAGCGTATGAATGCAGTGTTGCAGTCACAGTGTTGCAGTGGCAGTGTGTGTTGCTGTGTCACAGTCACAGTGTTGCAGTGACTGTGTATGAATGCCGTGTTGCAGTCACCGTGTTGCAGTCACTGTGTTGCAATGGCCATGTATGAATGCAGTGTCGCAGTCACAGTGTTGCAGTGTCAGTGTGTGTTGCAGTGTCACAGTGTCGCAGTCACAGTGTCGCAGTGGCAGTGTGTGTTGCAGTGTCGCGGTCACAGTGTCGCAGTGGCAGTGTATGAATGCAGTGTCGCGGTCACAGCATTGCAGTGGCAGTGTATGAATGCAGTGTTGCAGTCACAGTGTTGCAGTGACAGTGTGTGTTGCAGTGTCGCAGTCACCGTGTTGCAGTGTCAGTGTGTGTTGCAGTGTCACAGTCACAGTGTCGCGGTCACAGTGTCGCAGTGGCAGTGTATGAATGCAGTGTTGCAGTCACAGTGTTGCAGTGGCAGTGTGTGTTGCAGTGTCACAGTCACAGTGTTGCGGTCACAGTGTTGCAGTGGCAGTGTCTGGCCTCAGCAGCACTGCACCTGCAGCCTGCAGCCCGGCTCTGTGGTTGTGTCTGTGGTTTGGAAGCACAGGTTTGGAGAGGTGTCTCCGTGGCATTTCCTTTCCACTGCCGTGTGCATCGCTGGCAGAAGGCCCCACCTGGGCACTGCCTGGTCACTGCTGCTCAATCTCTCCGAGGGAAGGTCAGTGCAGGAGAAGTCTGAGGCTTCCTGAGCTGTCTGTAATCAAAGCCTGTGAGTTTGTGCTCTAACGAGCCCTGCCGGGAACACTCTGTCCAACTCTGTTTCTGCTGGCTCACCTCGCACTGGGCTCTATTAAAGCTCCGAGTAAGTTTGTTCCTGTTTCTGCCTTGTCATTTCCTCAAGGCACTTTGCCAGATTTTGCCACCGCCGCGAGGAGCGGGGAGGTGTCACCTGCGGGGGCTCATTAAAATGCTGACAGCCCTAATGAGCTCCGTGGTTGTTCTTGGAGGCATTGTGTGGTTAATTAGGCAGCTCCCAGCTGTGCTCTCATGAACGCCTACAGCTTAATTTCTGTTTGTCTTTTGTTCTAATGATGTGTGACAGGGAGAAGGGAAATGGAAACATTTTAATAGGGAATTAGTCTGGCTTATACCCGCGTGGGAATTAGGCAAAGAGAGGAAGAATATCTTTGTGATCAAGCAGGGAGAGACTCGAGTCAAAGTTTGATTCGTGTGCTGGCAATAATACAATTCTTGTTCCAGTCTCTTCTCTTGTTACTGTAACTCCCAGCAGTGCCAAAGGCTTTGTTTGCAAAGCCTCTCCCTGCTCTAATTGGCACTACCTTTACCTGCTGTACTAATTATACACAGAAACAGAAGGAATATTTATCACCATTGCAAAAGGCTCTCAAGGCCTTTTTTAATGACTAAAAGAAAAAAATATCTCAGTTAACAAAAAACTCATATCTTTTACTCTGATCCCCCTGCGCTCCAGTTTTCTCAGGACATGAACCCTGAAAAGAACTGACTTAGTGGGAAAATGGACAGGTGACAGAAAATTTCAGACACAATTAGAATAAGAAATACATAAACAATAAATTAGGAAAAACTGATTATCTACCTGGAGATCATGATGAGCCATCTGTACTGGGGCCTGTTGCAATACTACAAGGCTAATAGTCTTAAATTAAGAGACAGTCAATTAGCCACTTAATTATTAGAATATATATCAGTAAGAAGATTAGCATCTTAATTATTAGATTAGATATAAGGAAGAAATTTTTTATGGTGAGGGTGTCAAAACAATTAAGTGGGCTGCCCAGAGAGCTTTAGATGCCCCATCCCTGGAAACATTCAAGGTTAAGTTGGGTGGGGCTCTGAGTAACTTGGTCTAGCAGAAGGTGTCCCTGCTCCTTGCACAGGGGTTGGATTAGAAGATCCCTTACTACCCAAAAACACTCATGGAATTATTCTAGGATTCCATGAGTGCTTCCAGTAGCTTGAGGGAGGTGATCCTTCCCCCCTACTCAGTGCTAGTGAGGTGGAACTTGGAGTACCGTGGGCAGTTCTGGGCCCTCAGTTTATGAAGGACATTGAGATGCTTGAGCCTTGAGGAAGGCAGCGAGGCTGGTGAGATGCCTGGAACACAAACCCTGTGAGGAATGACTGAGGGAGCTGGGCTTGTTTAGCCTGGAGGAAAGGAGACTCAGGGTTGACCTCATCACTCTCTACAATTTCCTGAAAGGTGGCTGTAGTCAGGTGAGGGTTGGTCTCTTTCTCCTGGCAGCAGCTAACACAACGACAGGAGCCTGTCTCAAGCTGCACCAAAGGAGATATAGGTTGGATATTAGGAAAAAGTTTTTTACAGAAAGGGTGATAAAGTACTGGAATGGTCTGCCTGGGGAGATGGTGGAGTCACCATCCCTGGATGTGTTTAAAAAAAGATTGGATGTGGCACTCAGTGCCATGGTTTAGTTGAGGTGTTAGGACTGGATTGGACTCGATCTTGAAGGTCTCTTCCAACCCAGTGATTCTTTGATTTTGTGAATTCTCCTCAGTAAAAGAGAGACATGGATGTGCTGGGGAGAGTTCAGCAAAGTGGTGTGGAGATGATGAAGGGACTGGAACAGCTCTCCTGTGGGGAACACCTGGTGCAGCTGTGGGTTTGTACCCTGGAAAGAGCTGGTTGTGGTGGGATATTATCCATGGATGTAACTATCTGAGGGTAGGATATAAGTGGGAGACATGCACTTTCTTTTCACAGTGTTGTACAGTGACAGGTTGGCCAGGGAGGTTGTGGTGTCTCCATGCTTGGAGAGGTTCCAAAAAACACCTGAAACTGGTCCTGAGCAATTGATGCTTTAGGTGGCCATGCTTGAGCAGGGGCATTGGACCAGACAACAACTGCAGATTCCTTCCCACCTCGACCATTTTATGTGACTGTAGGGTCATGCCAATGTGCATCAGAGTAGAAAGCAGCTTCAATTCATGCACCGGTCACTGTCTGCATGCAAGGTTTTCCTGTCTGTGACTCATAGATGAGTGGTTTGCAGACAGTGTCTTCAGGATGGAGAAGGCTAAGCTGGCTGCACCACAAAGGTTTGGGTGATACCACCAGAGCAGGATGGGGAAGTGGTTCTGAGCAGGGATGTGGTATTCAGCACGGTGGCCTCTGTGAAGACATGAGACTCCCTTCACACTGCTGTGGCACCAGACACAGCCAGTTCTATGGACCTACAGAGGAGCTATGAACCCATCTCAGACCAGGGTTAAGCCAATCAATGAAGCCAGTGGTGACTCTCCAAAAAAAAAAATGTCTGTAAAAGGGCAAAATGCTGCATGGCAGTGAGGAGTGAGGCAAAACAAAATGTGAGAAATAATGCTGTGAACAGCAGAGCACAGAAGGAGAGGGGAGTGCTCCAGATGCCAGAACAGATATTCCTCTGCTGTCCTTGGGACGGGACCATGGTGGAGCAGGGATCCCCCTGCAGCCTGTGGAGAGGGACCCACTGCAAAAGGTATCCACACTGCAGCCAGTGGATGAGACAGACCATGGTAGAGCAGGTGGAAGTGCCTTGAAGGGACTTGTTGAGAGCCCCTGCTGAAGCAGACTTACCCTACAGGACTGTAACAGACCTCCTGAAGCAGGATCTTAAAAAACGCTCCATCTATTCAGGCAGTTTCATCTGGAGATTCCTCTTCCTTCCTGAATGCAGCCCAGAATGAGCTCAAGAGAATGTCCAAGAGGAGGAGCCAAGTGCTGGAAGTTAGCACTGAAATCCTGACCTGCTGCTTCTTACCCCAATGGCCAGTGGAGTGGGACCCAGAGGGCTTTAGGAGTTCATTTGCTGCTTACAGAGAAGTTTATCCTTCATTTCCCTCCTTGACAGCAACATTGACATTAGTAAAGCTGACTTCTGCTCAAAACTTTGGCTCGTGATTCTTGGGCTTGAAAACTGACAGTGTCCTGAGCTGCACCAGGAGGAGCAAAGCCCATGGAGGGAAATGTTCTTTCCCTTTCAGGCAGCAGTGGTTAGACAGGCTCTGGAACAGTGCATCCAGTTTGGGGTCCTCTAGGATGAGAGAGTCTGATGGAGGTGACCAAGATGGCCAAGGTGCTGGAAGAGAACAGTAGGTTTGGTGAGGCACAGGGAATGGGGGAGTTTCCTGGAGAACAGAAAGATTTGTGGGATCTCCCCAGTCCCACTGGACTGGCTACTGAGAAGGCAAACACAGACCCTTGAGAGAGGTACCTGAGAGGGGGACACAACAACAGTCACAGGCTGAGAAAGCAAAGGTTCTAAGCGATTTTCAGGAAATTGGGGAGTGGCTCTGACAAGAACAGTGCATTGACAATGGTCTGTAGAAGTCCATCTTTCAAGGCTTGCAGGATAGGTCTGGGCTAAGCCCTGAGCAACCTGGTCTGCACTGAGGGCTGATCCCTCAGTGAGCATGAGGCCCCTCCATGCCTGAATGAGCCTGGAATCTCATGGTTTCCCTCACCTTTTGCAGACAAGTAGTTTAATGGCCAGTGTCATATCCCAGACTCCTATAAAAAGGAGTTTCCTCAACTTTCATGGTCCTTTTGAAGGTAAACCTGTAGATTGGAGACTCTTTGGGGCTTTGTTCCTGGTGCTGCTGCCCAGGCTTTGCATTTGAGCACTGCCCAAATCTGCAGGACCACAGTGAGATGGAAGGGAAAAATTACATTGTCACCCATCTCAGTTTATCCTGTGAAAGACCACTTTAAATTTTCCTCATTTCTCGTGTCCTTACCTAGGCAGGCAAGCTTCTTGGTTCTTGCCTTGCTAATCTCTCCATCCTCACCACCTGACACTGTGCCAGACCTTGCTGGTTCTGGGGGGGTCACAGGCTCAGAACCTGTGTGGACACGGAGCAGCTGGAGAGGAACACAGGAACGTGTCCTGGGGACACCCTGCTCATCTTCCACATGGCCACTGGAGCTTCTGCCTCCTCCTCTCCTGCTCACATGGCTGATGCCTTCGAGTGGAGGTGTTAGCTCTAGCCAGGCCTGGACAGAAGATGCTAGACACAATGGTATCTGTTTTGGACTTGGTTGTTTATTATAGCTTATCTAAGTTACAGCCTCACGAGGTGTGAGCTCTGTCTAACAAGACAAGAAAATGGCTACTTCTAACTTGTTGCAAGGACTTTTAAACAATAAGCAAAGCCAATTAAAACCCAACACCTAAGTTTTTTTTATTTATATTTTTTATCTCAATTAAAGATCACACGATGTCAGCAATGTGGATTTTCACAAAAAAAAATTAGAAAAGATCACTCAAACCTGAGAAGAAGAAGGAAGAAGAAAGTAAAGATGAAGGACTCAGGCAATGCCCAAATCCCTCCATGTCGTCCCTTATATGTATTACTATATTCTATATCCCAAAACCCCAAACTTAAGTATTTCACCCTGTGACATCACACACTTCTATACAAACTACACCCCCCCACACTCCCAGTGCCATCACTCAGCTTTGGAAGCCATTCCCACAGCCTCAGGTCAAAGACAGTGCCCGCCCGAGGGTCAGAGCAGAAAGCCTGATATTTTCAGCATCCAGGGTTCCAACAGCCACCTAGAACAGAGACTAGAAAAAATTAAGAGAATAAAGTAAGAATTTATTCAAGACCTTCAACAGATACAGCTTGGGCAGTCAAAAGCCTCCAAGAGGCTGCAGGCAAGGTGGACAATGGTCACGAGTTTTTCAGACAATTATAAGTTTGGTCTATTTACATATCAGGGGTTAATCCTCCAATTACAGCATCAGGTAATGAAGTCATTTACCCCCAGTTTGCTCCCCTCAACTCACTTTTGTTTATACTTTTCAGGGCCTGAGGCAGTGAGGTGTCCTTGAGTCCCAGGCCAAGAAAGGAATTGTTTTGTCTGACCACAATGTGAAGACAGTAGCTAACACTCTATATGGAGTTTCGAGTTATACACTAATACAGTACAGGATCTGAAAAATATAAAAGCTAAAATCTAAGGCATCAATGGCACACATTGACTACATGAAAGAGAAGAAAGTGCTGCACCTAGAGAGGGGTATATGAGGTGGAATTTGGGTGGAAGGGGCTTTTATGGGGTGGCAGACCAAAGCCAATGTGGTGCAGGACTGGATGGAGTGTGGAGAGGGCACATGCCAGATTGTGGGCTTCCCTTGGTCCTTTCTGGCCATGTCCCCATTCTCTTGACACCCAACCCTGAGATATTTATACTCACTTATGAGATTCCCTCTCATTCTTCCCTTCCTAGACTGAAGAGGCCCAGCTCCTACAGTCTTTCCTCATCAGAGATGCTTCAGTCCTTTAATCATTTGGTGGCCTCTGCTGGACCCTCTCCAGTAGATCCTTTTCTCTCCTGTTCAGAGGAGACCAGCTCAAGTGTGCCTCACCAGGGCCAAGCAGAGGGGCACAATCACCTCCTGGACCTGCTGGCCACACTCTTCCTGATGTGTGGATGCTGACAGCCTCGTTCAAGTAAAATTTTCAAGTATCAGGCAGCAGAGTTTGTGGGAAAGCAAGCCACATAACTTCCCCACACTGGAAGGAATTAAACAATCTTTGCACCTGCTTTTTTCCAGCTTGTTGTTTATTTGCAGGATGTTTATGAAGGGTATTGTTCCTGAGTAGCTGAGTGTTGTTCCTGATGGTGAAGTGGTGGTTTGGGAACCAATCATGTCTTTCTCATCTATAAAAGGATGATGTGCAATAAACAAGGGGCTTTAGCCTTCTAGACCTGAGAGTCATGTTGTTGTTCAGCCATCCCTAATACAATAATGACACTGATGCACCTCCAGATCCTTTTGGCCCTTCTGGCCTCAAGGGCACACTGCCAGGTCATAGTCAACTTGTCATCCACCAAAACTCCCAGGTCCTTCTCTGTTGAGCTGTTCTCTGGAAAGTCAGCCCCCAGCCTGGAACTTGGGGCTGTTCCTCCCCCAGTGCAGGACCCTACACTTGTCCTTTTGAACCTCTTTAGGTTTCTCTCTGCCCAACTCTACAGCCTGTCAAGGTCCCACTAGATGACAGAACAACCTTCTGGTGTCTCACCCACTCCTTGCACTTTTGCAACATGAGCAAATTTGCTGAGGACACATTTTATGCTTTCTTAGATAAATTATGAGTGTAGCAGTGTGGTTTTAATTTTATTAAGTTCCTTATGATTAATGGTTCCTGATTTTATACCGTTAAAGTGGTTTGTTCCAATGTACCCCTCTGTTCTTCTCCATATGTTTTTCCCCAGTTACAGTTCTTTGTCAATCAAACTGTTACGTAACCCCTGGGGCCTGTCTGTCACTTTGGGGGCCTCTCCCTGCACCCAGAAAGTTCCAGGGAGACCGTCGAGTGATTGGACAGGACCCCAATCTTCCCCTCCAAACCTTGGTTTGTCACTGTTGGGGGTTAGGCTTGTTCCTTTTTACTCTAAAGAATTTTTCCCCCATAAGTTACCAAGGAGACTAAATGTCGTACTTAAGACTATTTAACAAAAAAAAAAAAGGGGTTGTCAAAGCTCAGAGGGGGACCTAACGCGAGTTTTGGGGCAGGTAAAGGACACAGCTTGAGGCAGCTTGGCATGATTATTTTTGGCATTTGGGGAGAGAGAACAGCTGGATTGCTCACTGCTAGAAGACTTCACTCTCTCTGGAGGAGTCCAGTCCTGGAAAATCTACCATCATCTGCTCTCCCTGGAATTCTGATCTTCTCTGCTGCCCTGCGGGAGCTGGGCCAGCCCTGCCCCACCATCTCGGTTTCATGGGCACTGCTCCTCTTGCTACAGTGGGGACATTCTGCCACTCCAGCTACCAGCCCGGGACTTCTCCACTGTTTCCACATTGGTGCTCTGAGGATCCTACAAAGGCACCGAGACCAAACTGCCCTGGGTTTTTGTGAAGCAAAGTCCTCGAGGTTCTTGGTACTCTGTTTGTTATCAATGCTGTAGTTGGGGGGTTTTTTGTTTGCTGTGTTATACATACTAGCAAAGAAGTGCTATTTCTATTTCCAAAATCTTTTGCCTAAAAGGTTTTAACGGCAAATTTATAACTGGAAAAAAGGGGGAGGGGGGCGTGGTTTACATTCTCCATTCCAAAGGAAGCTCCAGCTTTCCCTGCCAGATACCTGTCTTCTCAAAACCAAGACAGTCACAATGTCTGCCTGTTATCTGTCGAGCCACTGCCCTGTTCGTCCTGATTGGCCTGGCAATGAACTCATCCCCTTGTTCCGCCCCCACATAAAAGTTCTTGTAATGAAGTGTTCAGTGTCCTGTTGAGGATGGCACTCTGGAGGTGAGGTCTCTCCTCGTGGGTTGCCAGTAAACTTCAGTTGTTGTCCCCTTATCAGAGTCAGCCTTTGCTTCTAATCACCGCTCACTCCTTGCTGGCAGAAAAGGCTCCACAGGCTCAGTGAGGATCCCCAGGGTACCAGGCCCTGCCTTGTACCGCAGCTGGTGTCAAAGCTGGCCTGGCAGAGCAGGAGAGGGCTCCTGTGACAACGCGACCACCACAGATGAGGGAAAAAAGAAATCCTAAAAGGAATGCAACTCTCCCTCGCACAGGTTATCAGCCTGTCTCTGCAATACTGCTTTTGCCGCAGCCATATTTGACATTTTATAGCCCATCACCATACCACAAGGGCACCTCCTGGCCCACTCAGGTCTGCTCAGCTGATCCAGAGGGAGAAAAATTCCAGTTCAACCCACAGGCATTTTACAGGTGTAAAGAAAATGCTTCATCTGAGGTTCAAGGACATGGAAAGCAGACACGGGGCTGCCTGGTCTTTACTGTGGCTAAGCATCCTAAGAGGGTTTCAAGTTGGTACAAGAAACCCACATGATCTCCCCTTGCATGTGGAGAAGCCTCTGTTTCTGAAAGACTAGAAAAATGTTCTGTACAGGCTCTTGAGTCAACCTGCTGGCTTGACTGCAAGGGGCTGATGGAGACAAGGGGAGCATTTGCAGCATTTGGGGACAGACCTGTACTGCATGTCCCACCTACAACCTGGCTCTGGTTCTCCCAGAGAGCGTAATCTCCTCATTCTCACACTCAAGGTTTGCATCCAGTTCCCAAGAAAGCTGCAGACACAACCGAGTTTGAACATGCTTTTATTGATGGCCAGAAAGCAGAGCTGGAGCAGCAATGGGAGAAGGGGAACAATGGGAAGCTGTGTGGGCTTGGGAGCTGCGTTTTCACCTTTCCACGGAGACTCTCCTTAGTGCCAAAGCCTGTGCCTGCACCACGGGGGCTTCTCTGACTCCACTTCAGCTGCCCCTGGGGCCTTCTGAGCACCAAGAGCTGTTTGATGCATTGTGGAGAAGGGGCACTGAGCATTTTAATCAGAGGACAGAGAATCAGGCAGCTCTTGGAGTGCAAACTTCCTCAGCTGCTCACGTATCCAGGGCACAAAATAAGAGATCCTGGTATACACCTCAGGGAACAGTTTGTCTTCAGGTCCATAAGAAACAATGCCATGAGCCTTCTGTTTGCAGACTAATGGGCCACCAGAATCACCCTGTGTCAGGAAAGGAGTGACAGGGGTCAGACATGCCACAGCACAGCTCTCCCTGCCTTAAACAACAAGTTTCCTCTTCCCTGCCTCCGTGTGAAGAAGCTCCTTTTCCACCACCTCCCTCCCTCCAGACCCAGCTCTTCAGGGTTTGCAGCTGCCTCACTACTCCTCTAAGCCCAGCCATGAAACAACTCAGGCTTGCAGACTCTTTGAGATTCAAAAGCTCCACAAGACCTTGAGACATGGGGAAATATCTAAGCCATCCTAGCAAGGGTATCACAAGGAATTTACACACTGAAACACTGGCAAGGCTGGGTAGAACATCTCCAGGGAAGTAAAAAAGCACATGATGCTGATAGCTAGGAAAATGCAGCCCAGTTCAGGGAGCTGAAGAGCTTCAGAGCTTCAGTGAGGGCCCTCAGCTCATCTTTCTGAAGGTCCTGCTTCATTCTGGTGTCCTTTGACTTTCACCTGAGAACCAAGCTCACTGTCCAGCCCAACCCTCCTCCCAGGCTTGCAGCCCAAAACAACACTTACAAGGTAAGATGCCTTGTTACTAGAGTCATCACCAACACAGATCATGGACTGACGCTGGTAATTCTGGAATGTCTTCTGACATATTGTCCCATTTTGCACCTTCAGTTCCACCTCCCTCATCACATTCGTCCTGTTCCCTGTTTCAGATGTCAGGCCCCATCCAGCCACCTTACATTTTGTTCCTATTCTCACATATTCGTTGCTCCTGGGGATGGATATAAACTGCACATTCCTATTGATTCTGGCCTTTGGCTTCAGCTGCCAGGCAGAGAGAACATGGGATTAGAGCCAGGAAAGGATTGGGAACAAGCTCATAGGTTTGGGGAGGTGAGCAGAGGGAGATGTGTTGGGCCCTACCTTCAGCAGCACAATGTCATTATTGTCATCTTCACGGGAATATTTGGGGTGGATGACCCACTGTGTGACCCGGATCTTCTGCTGGCTCCGTTCTCTGCCATGGACATTGTGGGCTCCCAGAATGACAGTGATGTTCAGTTTCCTGCCAGGAAACACCAACAACAGCTGCAGTGGGCACCGGAACAGCCCCAGGGCCGGTGGCTGGAGGGAGGTGGTGGTGGGATAAACCTCCCCAGAGAGGAGCTCTCAGCACTTTTCCCTCTGTAACCTGGCTTCCCTCCACAGTGCAGCTGAGGATCCCTCACCCCACACTGACACAGGTGGCAGCTGCCCCATCCTGCAGACAAAGGGAAGCAGGGAAGGGGAGAAACTGCACCCTCTTCTGCAGCAGTCACTCAAAGCCATGGTAGGAACCATGACCCCAGAGACCACTGTCAGCATTCCTGTCCCCAAGGAACAGGGGACAGCCCCTGAAGAAAATTCCTGCAGCTCACAGAGGATAGCTCAGCTCCAGAGATCCCTGCTTTGCCCAAGGAGACACGGGGCACTGTTTAAGCCCAGATCAGGGCTGAGACCCTTGTGGACTATGTGAGACTGGGAAAAATCACCTGTACAAGAAGGACAGGCTCTTACCCTTTTATATCCACACAGTGAGCTGCCGAGAGCACTGCGTCTGGGCGAATCAGGAACCCTCCACAGAAAGAAGTTTCTACGCCATTTTCAATAATTAAATAAGCCATGTACGGTCTGGAGTGGCGCTTAACTTCCCATCCGCCAATGATCCTTCCTGCCAGAGAGATGGGAAATGGTAATATGACATATACTGGTATCTCCTGTCACGTCTGCATGAAGGGAGAGGCTCATCCTCTCATGTCATGTGCCAGTGATACCAACAACCCTCCTTCCTGGGGCCATCCAAAGCACTGCTGGTGCAGAGAGGAGAGAAAGACAAGCAGCACTGTCTGGGGGGACTGACCACACCTGGCTCTGGGTGACTAAAATGCCATCTGAGGGCACAGCTCCACTGCCTGCAATGCCTCACTGGTTTCAGGTACAGTCTGAGCTGAGAGGTAAGAGGAGAGAGGAAAGAAGGGAAGTAGAGATAGGAGGGAAGGTGAGGCAGGAACCTTGCCCAAGACTGACTACTCAGTGTCCATCTGTGCCCTTGCATGTTCCTGTCCAAGTCCCATCTCTGTGTACTCACCAGCCCCAGTCCAAGGCACAAGGACAAAAGCACTTGTGAGCAGAAGGAGAAGCAGCATCTTCTACCTCTGTCCTGATGAGCCAAACCAGTTGCTATGGCCAGGCAGGAGACAGGTACAAAATGGCAACCTCTCTCTATATATATTGTGTGGAGCTGAAACAGGAAACCTCAGCCTGACAGCAGTTGTGTCATTTGCTGCTTTTGTTCTCACAGCCCCTGACTGTGGCTTAGCTAGGTGTTCATGACACATTGTCTGCATTTTTGTCACAAAATCTTCTCAGAAGGATGGAGAGATCTGGGCTTGTTCAGAGTATACAGGGAAGGGGAATGGGGTATCTGTGCAGTGCATTCCCATCAGACACCTTTGGAGAGATGCCCTGGCACCCTGCACGTGGACTGGTTCTGTCTGGACGTTTTTTGCTTTTTGCTCTTTGTTTCCCCCGTCCTCTGACAGGAATGGGGAGAGCTGGCCAGGGCCAGGCAAAGATGCAGGTTCTTATCAGAGGGGCTGACAGCCATCAGAGATGTCCTTGGGAAATCAGACATCAGAGTAGCTTGGCGACTGTCCTGGGTTGTAGTTTAGGATGTATTCTATCACCATCTTCAGTTAATGGCCCATCAATGACTCAGAGATAACTCCCTCCATGTTTTATCTCTCTTTAATGGGCCATCAAGGCCCTCTTCTATGACTCATCATCCCATTGTGAGATGCTCCTCCCATGGGGAAGAGCCAAGCATTCTCACCCGGATATAAGCTGCGATTTGGAACAGTAGAAGCAGCCCTCACCCACTGGATTCCCAGAGGACCGGAGCTACCAGTCCTTTCTACAAGATCACTGCTTCAGGAAGACCACCTCACCTGGACTGCTTCCATCACCCAGATCAGGTTGTATTCTGACTCTGTCAGTGGTTTTTTCTTTTTGTATTGTTGCATTTATTTTATTTTCTTTTATTTTCCTTTTCTTCTCATTAAATTTTATTTCTGACTTAGAGCCTCTCACTTGGTTTGTTTTCAAACCACAACAGGGACAAGGCCAGTGGGAGCCTCCCAGCCTCAGGCACTGGTGTTCTAGATGGTCTGAGAAGTCAGTGGTGACAAGATAGTCTGAGGCCCAGCTGGGGACTAAGGCTGTGGGCCCAGGTCCAGATCAGCAGGTGCCCTGGCCAGATGCAGGCCTGGCTGAGACACAGCTGGAGCTCAGGTGAGGCCTCTCTGGCTCCTCCATGGGAGCTCTGACTCCAGTGCTACAATCTGCAAGGGACTCAGCCCATTTCCCTGAGCCTACTTTGGCCGTGACCCAAGCCACTGAAACCTCCAGGAGGTTCCCAATTTTACATGGCTTTGGTCTAGAGAAAGCCCACAAAGAAATCCTCTAGAGCACACTAGCATTGCCCCTTCCCCTGTGTTCTAAAAAGACAATGGACTGTAGAATGTGTCCTGGGCATCCTCCTGAAACCTGTTTGGTGGAAGGGAAGGGAGGAGCTCCCATCAAAGCTTGCAGAGCAGAAGCAGCAATCCTCCAGAGCCAGAGTGTGACTGGCTCACGGTAAGAGGTGACTCTGCCTGTCCCCATCATGGTCTGTAACCGGCCCCTTCAGGGCTGTAGTAAAGTGGCCTCAGCTGTGGTGTAAATGGAGATTTGCATCTGTGGTGTAAATCTGATTTACATCAACGTGGTATGAATGGATCTTAAGGTCCAGCTGTGCCTTTCCTTCAGCACTGTGGATGCCCTGAAGAAAGGAGGTTTGTGCAAAATAAGGAGGGATGAAATGCAGGAAGGAGAGAGGCAGAAGCAGGAAAGGTCATCCCAGTGAGTGGAGGGACCAGAGTATCTGTGGAAGACAAGCTTCAGTGACCCAGGGTAGAGGACAGGGAGGATCTTGTCCAGCTGCAGGGCAGCAGGTGGGAGTGGGCAGGATGGAGATTTGGGGTGACATTCTGGGAGCTGGATCCCTGCAAGACTGGTGGCAGCAGGGCACTGCTGTGTAGCAATCTTCCTTTCAGTGCTTGGACAGAGAATGCAAGGACCCAGCAGGGTGTCATAGGTCACCGCAATTTGGTTTTTGGTTCGTGGAATACTGCCCTGGACCTCGGACCTTGATTTGGAAAGGACAGGGACCTATCAGGAGGCAGTTCTTTCTATTGGCAGCTGCTTTGACCACGAAGAGAGTTGAAGGTGACTTTTGGTAATGCCCATATAAAGCTGAGGATGCCCAAGCCAAGCCCCTTTTTTACTTTAGGCCAGAGAAGGAGGTAACACAGCTCTGAGGGGAGGCCCAGGCTGGCCCATGCTGCTCCTGCCCTGCTGGGGGGACCTGGCCCTGCCCTGGCCGTGCCTCAGGGCCACCATCTGCTGCTGGGGGTTGGGGTGGAGGCTGCAGTTTAACATCTAGTGAACCTTAGAGCTGACCCCTGAGTCAGCCAGCGCTGGGGGAGATGTTCCTTTTCTCCCCCAGGAGACTGGGTGGGCTGGAGGCCCCCTGTGATCCTGGATGCTGAGATCCCTGACTGCCCGAGCTGCTCCGACCTCTCAGCTGAGTTTCTTCCCTTTCTTCCCCCATCTGCACGGCCTTGAGCTCAGTCACAGCCAGAAGAGAAGAGGACCTGGGCAAAATTTAACTCTTCCTTGGCACAGGTGGAATTTCCAAAGCCATAACCTTCTCCTTGGTCAAAGAGACAGCCAAATTGGAGACATGTAAAGGGACAAGATGGAGATCTCAGAGTGAATAAAGGAAGAGTGACCTGTAAGGTGGAAGAGATGACAAGTTGCCTTGGGTCTAGGCTGAAAAATCTTATTTAATATATGGGAACAGACTGTAATATGAATATGCCAGAATAATCCTTTAAATAGTGGACAGTATAAATTGGAGAGATGATTTTTTTTGGTGGATTTTTTTCAGCAAAGGCATTTGTGATTTACTGAGGGAATATTGAATTGGAAGTTGTGATTTGGTGATGCCATGAGAGGTTTGAACAGAGAGATGAGAAGAAGCCCCCTGTGCCAGCAAAAAAAAAAAAAACAAAAAAACTCTGTTCCCTGAGTTGAAAAATCCTTTGCCTTTGAAGTTATTTATCTTTAAAAGTACCATCACAAAACAGATGTGAGCTGATGGCCCATATGTAGTCATGGGAAAGGCAACGTGAATATGGGAGATTCCAAAACTGCAGAAGTTCCTGTGCAGGCTGCATTTGTGTGAGGTGGAAGCCACAAGCAAAAATTGTTTCTCTTCTAGAAAGCTACCAAACAACACAAGACACTTTTCTCTCTTAAAGTCTGAATGAAAGAACGTTTTAGAAGTTTTGCTGACCTGGAGTTCTGAGTTTTGCCTCTTTACATTGCTGGTAGAAAATGAACAGTTTGTGATAGGAGAAAGGGTTACTTTCGGAATTTCTCTGGGTTTTTTTTGTCTTGTTTTGTTTCGTTTTTTCCCTCCTTAGTGTGTGTTAATAAAATCTATCTGTTTACTTTTAAGTTGGAGCCTGTTTTGCTTTTTCTTTTATATCCTGTCTCCCACAGGTGGAGGAGAGCACATGCTCAGGCCAGTACACTAAATTTGGTCAGACACTAAATCAGCAAACGTGAAACCACTACACAGGGATATGAACCTGAGCAGTATTTCAGGTGAGGGCACAGCTATACAACATTGCTTTCCTCTTGCACAGGAGCATCTTGAGAACAATCTATTTCTAGCATATTACTATTATGTCCATAGGCTGCTGCTTCTTTTTTCAAGGTCTTAAAAAAATTAATCCTTAGATGAAGGAGAGAAAATCAAGGCCACTACCCTGAGATTGAGCACATAATTGTGGTGGATATATTCTCCCAATGCTAAATTATGAACCTGATTAATAATTTGTGTGTTCTTCATTAAACTCTGATTTTATATTCAAAAACGTTAAAAACTTAAACATTAGATAGAATCGTGATAAGTATTCTTGGGTGAACAAAGGAGGCCATTCTCATTTATCAAGGCAGAATCAGACCTTTAAGGTAAAATTTCAGGACTATTGGAACATCTGGAAAATTCCCAGGAATTCCAGGAACGGTTTTTTCTTCTCTGCTGACCACACAGGGGGATTTGCTCTGAAGATCACCAGCATTTGAATGTCATCAGATGACTACAGAAAAGAAATTTCTGTTTGCCCACCTCTCATGTATGAATAGGAAGCAAATGCTGTGAAATTAAAAGATTCAGTCATTAAATTAAGAAACTTCATTTCCCCCCCCCCAATTCAGTCTTCAATTGGTTATTGATCAATTCACCTCTGATGCAAATTTGGTCCTCATTCTCTGCTTCTCTTGTCAGTCTTTTTCCAGACCAGGTGTCTCTGACCACATCAGGTGGTGATGCTGCTCAGAGCTGTGATTAGGTTGGTACTAGATACAGATTTAATTTGTGCAATTCCAATCAAATCTGATTTTTGTTTGATTGGACCTTTTCTCCTACTGTAATTGATAGGAAATGACCAGTATTCGTCTTGATAAGGAAGGGAAGGGAAGGGAAGGGAAGGGAAGGGAAGGGAAGGGAAGGGAAGGGAAGGGAAGGGAAGGGAAGGGAAGGGAAGGGAAGGGAAGGGAAGGGAAGGGAAGGGAAGGGAAGGGAAGGGAAGGGAAGGGAAGGGAAGGGAAGGGAAGGGAAGGGAAGGGAAGGGAAGGGAAGGATTCACACTTGACAATAGTCACTGAAGAATGAAGAATGAACTCTGAGTGGCTGGAGCTGAATGAAAACTCTCCTACCAGAGACAGCACTGCCCCTAAAGGCACCCAGCCCAATTAAACAGAGGCAACAGACAACATCAGGCTAATTCTGTCCTCTGAGTCACTCATCCCTTGATGTTTCCAGCTGCTGCTCAGCCCTTTCAGGTGAACAAGCAGCCACCAGCTGCTGAGGATGCAGAGTTCACAGCCTTAGACATGTAAGACAGGAGATGCCTGTGTCTGAAGCAGTCCCTCTGGTCCCACTCTGCAGAAGGTGGGGGGAAGGCTGCCATCCAGAACAGCTTCTCAGGGCTCTTAGAAGGATGTCATGGTTTGCTCCATCCCCTTGCCCACAGAGGGAGAAGAGCTCTGAACAACAGTGACCTGACAGTTCTGAAATCAGATTCAATCAAATCCCACCTGTCTTAGGGGACTTGGGGCTTTCAAGAGACTCTGCTGAAGCCAGGTGTAAGAGGCAGCTCAGCTGTTCCCTTCATGGGCAAAAACTAGAGATGCTTTGAGGTCTCTACCCTTTCAGCTGCAGCCAATTCAATTGAGGTGAAACAAATCTAAGAAAATCCTTTCCTTCCTCTCTCTGTGGTGAGTCCTTGGCTGACTTTCTACGGTGTATGCCATGTGCTAATGTCAACAGATTTTTCCAGCTGTGGTAGAAGATCACCTGCAATCAAAATATAATTTTTAATCTGCAGTGTAAACTGCCAGTAGGAATCATCAAACCAATGATGTTCTTAATGTAGGAAAACAAGGGAAATTGTTCTAACAAAATTTGAACCACCCATTTCAGAGTCACTGGATAGCAAAGTTGTTTCAGTGGTGCAGATAGCCTGGATGTTCACCCCGTCCTTGTGTGGGCCCAGGGCAGTCAACTACTTCTTCTGTTACATTCCCCAGCTCTTCAGGCTCTCCTGCATGGACACCTCACTCTATCAGAGTGCAGTGGTTTCCTGTCCACCCAATTCTGTTTGCTAAATTTAGTGTAGTGGTCTTGGTGTTTGCTCTCTTTTTCTCCTGTGAAGTAGGATTAGGAGAGGCAAAGCAGGCTCAATTTTAAGGATCAAACAAATAGATTTATTGACACACACCAGAAGAAGGAAAAATGAAAATCAAACTGAAAAGATTCAAAACACTCCTTCCCACCACTGACAACTCTCTTTCTCTCATACAACATAAAAAGAAAAAACCTGCCATTTTCAGTCAGTTTCACCATTTAAAATAGTCTGTCATCAGTTTTTTAGCAGAGGAGTCTCTCTTAGAGTCCTAAGGAGACATCACCACAAGAGGAACAGTCCTCTGGTGGCTTCCATGCCGCAAATCTGCAGCAGCCTGAAAGGAACCTCTGCAAACTCTGAAATCTTACCCATTAGCAGCTTTCCCAACACTGCCTATGGCCCATATCTGCTTATTAGGGATACTGTTTAAGGATGCCTCCTCTAGTATAAAGCAAAGATTCTCTTCCTCGATCTCCAAACTCTTCATCTCAAAAACTAAAAATCTCCTTCTCCTTAGGGGCAAACAGCTTCATGGCTCTTTTAACTAGAACCTTACATCCTCCCCCAACAGCATTCATCTGTTACAGGAAAAATAGTCCATTCTCCATAGCTTACTAGAAACGTCCAGCCAAATTAGGCCACTCCTCTTCTTTTGTTCCAAACAGTCTTTTCACTCTCTCTTCACTGACTTCAATTTCATGCTGTGTCTTTTTATAGTTCAATACACTTTGTGTGTCCCCACTCCGGGAAGGGCCAGGGCTCTGTGAAATGACTAAAACTTAAAAGACACCAAGTTATGCACCGTGCGTTGCATGTTGTATTATTTGTCATGTTGTTACAAGGGTTATGCTGTTACTTACCAGTTAGTTCAAACAGTTTGTGCCGAATTTGTACACTGAAACCTCAGTCTCCTGTATTCCAAGTTGTGTATTCCCTTCTCCCCCAAACCCCAGATTTCCCTTACCCTCCGTTGGGCTCCCCGCCTGCTCATCAAACCACTGGCACCGCCTAACGGGGAAATCAAGAGACTCCCATGATGCTCAGCTCCAAGCAGAAGTCCAATCCATGCAGAAAAATCCCTAAACCAAGCCAACCTGAAATATAAATCTATGAAGGACACGACTGTGTGAGCAGGACATCCAGCTATCTGTGAATGGTTTCCACCTTGTTGTCACTTCCTCGCCATGACCTGGAGAGCACTGAGAAAAGGTGACACCCCCTAGACCACACGAGCCAAGTGAGTTCCTGGGAACCCCCATGAGGCAGGAATCCAGACTCTGCAGCATGAGCAGCAGATTCACCTTGAATGTCCTCCTCAGCAGTGACCAGAGGGAGCAGCAGCAGTGTATGCGACCCCTTGAGTTCCCCGTAAAGGAGCTGATTTCTAAAAAGGCATTTAAGGAACTAATAATTACCTCCTGCCGTGATTCTTGATAACACTCTGGACATTCCATCTGCAAGCAGGAAAGAGTTCAAACCTGCCCAGGGCTGTGGTGGGGCAGTTATCTCTGCCAGACAGCAGCTGCAAAGATCTCAAAGCCCTGCCTGTGGGGGAGGCTGGTGGATGCCTTCTTTTCCACTCTCCATCTCATGGCCTGGGCTCGCTCTGAGCTCCCCCTCTGGCCCTGGGGCAGGGAGAACCCATCCTTCCCTGGGCTGGCAGGGCTGGCAGCCAGGGCTGGGGCACAGCACGCCCATGTCCTGGTCTCCGGCACTGTGACCCCTGGAACCATGCCAGCAGTGCCCAGCTGCAGCACTGCCACCAGCAGCCAGGGGAGAACGGGCTCAGCCAGCCTGGACCACTCCTCTGGGGCCAGCAGCTCTGGAGGCCCAGCCTGGCCCAGCCACATTGGGACAGCGGGGCCTGAACAGGGCCCCTCCTGCCCACGGTGTTACCTGGTGGCTCGTGGGGAAGGAAGAGGGTGACTTGAACACAGCCTCATCTTTATATGGGTATTACCAAAAGTCACATTCCCTTTTCTAAGTGGTCAAACCACATGCCAAAAGCCAAGAACTGGCCCCTGAGAGGTCCCTGTCTTTTCCAAACAATTCTGAGGGACATGACAGAGCAATATTCCATTTTCCTCTTTAACTAAAAATCAAACTGTGTTGACCCGTAACACATCACCATACCACAAGGGCACCTCCTGGCCCACTCAGGTCTGCTCAGCTGATCCAGAGGGAGAAAATTTCCAGTTCAACCCACAGGCATTTTACAGGTGTAAAGAAAATGCTTCATCTGAGGTTCAAGGACATTGAAAGCAGACACGGGGCTGCCTGGTCTTTACTGTGGCTAAGCATCCTAAGAGGGTTTCAAGTTGGTACAAGAAACCCACATGATCTCCCCTTGCATGTGGAGAAGCCTCTGTTTCTGAAAGACTAGAAAAAGGTTCTGTACAGGCTCTTGGATCAACCTGCTGGCTTGACTGCAAGGGGCTGATGGAGACAAGGGGAGCATTTGCAGCATTTGGGAACAGACCTGTACTGCATGTCCCGCCTACAACCTGGCTCTGGTTCTCCCAGAGAGTGTAATCTCCTCATTCTCACACTCAAGGTTTGCATCCAGTCCCCAAGAAAGCTGCAGACACAACCGAGTTTGAACATGCTTTTATTGATGGCCAGAAAGCAGAGCTGGAGCAGCAATGGGAGAAGGGGAACAATGGGAAGCTGTGTGGGCTTGGGAGCTGCGTTTTCACCTTTCCACGGAGACTCTCCTTAGTGCCAAAGCCTGTGCCTGCACCACGAGGGCTTCTCTGACTCCACTTCAGCTGCCCCTGGGGCCTTCTGAGCACCAAGAGCTGTTTGATGCATTGTGGAGAAGGGGCACTGAGCATTTTAATCAGAGGACAGAGAATCAGGCATCTCTTGGAGTGCAAACTTCCTCAGCTGCTCATGTATCCAGGGCACAAAATAAGAGATCCTGGTATACACCTCAGGGAAGAGGTGGTCTTTATGTACATAAGAAGCAATGCCATGAGCTTTCTGTCTGCAGACTAATGGGCCACCAGAATCACCCTGTGTCAGGAAAGGAGTGACAGGGGTCAGACATGCCACAGCACAGCTCTCCCTGCCTTAAACAACAAGTTTCCTCTTCCCTCCCTCCATGTGAAGAAGCTCCTCTTCCACCACCTCCCCCCCTCCAGACCCAGCTCTGCAGGGTTTGCTGCTGCCTCACTACTCCTCTAAGCCCAGCCATGAAACAACTCAGGCTTGCAGGCTCTTTGAGATCCAAAAGCTCAACAAGAACTTTAGTCACGGGGAAATATCTAAGCCATCCTAGCAAGGGTATCACAAGGAATTTACACACAGAAACACTGGCAAGGCTGGGGAGAACATCTCCAGGGAAGTAAAAAAGGACATGATGCTGATAACTAGGAAAATGTAGCCCAGTTCAGGGAGCACATCAGCTTCAGAGCTTCAGTGAGGGCCCTCAGCTCCTCTTTCTGAAGATCCTACTTCATTCTGGTGTCCTTTTACTTTCACCTGAGAACCAAGCTCACTGTCCAGCCCAACCCTCCTCCCAGGCTTGCAGCCCAAAAAAAACACTTACCTTGTATGGTGACTTTTTACCGTAGTCATCACCAACACAGATCATGGACTGACGCTGGTAATTCCAGAATATCAACTGACATATTGTCCAATCTTGCACCTTCAGTTCTGCCTCCCTCATCACGTTTGTCCTGCTCCCTGTCATAGATGTCAGGCCCCATCCAGCCACCTCACACTCAGCTCCTTGTCTCACATATTCGTTGCTCATGGGAATGGAGATAGTTTGAACATACTCATTGATCCTGGCCTTTTCCTTCAGCTGTCAGGCAGAGACAACACGGGATTAGAGCCAGTAAAGGATTAGGAAGAAGCTCAGAGGCTTGGGGAGGTGAGCAGAGGGAGATGTGTTGGGCCCTACCTTCAGCAGCACAATGTCATTTTTGAAGCCATCTTGGGAATATTTGGGGTGGATGACCCACTGTGTGACCTGGATCCTCTGCTGGCTCTGCTCTTGGTAACTGATATTGTGGGCTCCCAGAATGACAGTGATGCTCATTATCCTGCCAGGAAACACCAACAACAGCTGCACTGGGCACAGGAACAGCCCCAGGGCCAGTGGCTGGAGGGAGGTGGTGGTGGGATAAACCTCCCCAGAGAGGAGCTCTCAGCACTTTGCCCTCTGTAACCTGGCTTCCCTCCACAGTGCAGCTGAGGATCCCTCACCCCACACTGACACAGGTGGCAGCTGCCCCATCCTGCAGACAAAGGGAAGAAGGGAAGGGGAGAAACTGCTCCCTCTTCTGCAGCAGTAGCTCAAAGCCATGGTAGGAACCATGACCCCAGAGACCACTGTGAGCATTCCTGTCCCCAAGAAACAGGGAACAGCCCCTGAAGAAAATTCCTGCAGCTCACAGAGGATAGCTCAGCTCCAGAGATCCCTGCTTTGCCCAAGGAGACACGGGGCACTGTTTAAACCCAGATCAGGGCCGAGACCCATGTGGACTATGTGAGACTGGGAAAAACCACCTGTACAAGAAAGACAGGCTCTTACCCTTTTATATCCACACAGTGAGCTGCTGAGAGCACTGCGTCTGGGCGAATCAGGAACCCTCCACAGGAAAAACTTTCTAGGCGATTTTCAATAATTAAATAAGCCATGTAGGGTCTGGAGTGGGGCTCAACTTCACATCCTCCAATGATCCTTCCTGCCAGAGAGATGGGAAATGGTAATATGACATATACTGGTATCTCCTGTCACGTCTGCATGAAGGGAAAGGCTCATCCTCTCATGTCATGTGCCAGTGATACCAACAACCCTCCTTCCTGGGGCCATCCAAAGCACTGCTGGTGCAGAGAGGAGAGAAAGACAAGCAGCACTGTCTGGGGGGACTGACCACCGCTGGCTCTGGGTGACTAAAATGCCATCTGAGGGCACAGCTCCACTGCCTGCAATGCCTCACTGGTTTCAGGTACAGTCTGAGCTGAGAGGTAAGAGGAGAGAGGAAAGAAGGGAAGTAGAGATAGGAGGGAAGGTGAGGCAGGAACCTTGCCCAAGACTGACTACTGAGTGACCATCTGTGCCCTTGCATGTTCCTGTCCAAGTCCCATCTCTGTGTACTCACCAGCCCCAGTCCAAGGCACAAGGACAAAAGCACTTGTGAGCAGAAGGAGAAGCAGCATCTTCTACCTCTGTCCTGCTGTGCCAAACCAGATGCTATGGCCAAGCAGAAGACAGGTACAAAATGGCAATCTCTCTCTATATATATTGTGTGGAGCTGAAACAGGAAACCTCAGCCTACCTGGAGCTGTGTGATTTGCTGCTTTTGTTGTCACAGCCCCTGACTGTGGCTTAGCTAGGTGTTCATGACACATTCTCTCACCAGCATTTTTGTGACAATCTTCTCAGAGGGATGGAGAGATCTGGGCTTGTTCAGAGTACACAGGGAAGGGAATGGGGTATCTGTGCAGTGCATTCCCATCAGAGACCTTTGGAGAACCCCCTGGGACCCTGCAAGTGGACTGGTTCTGTCTGGATGTTTTTTGCTTTTTACTTCCTCCGTCCTCTGACAGGAATGGGGAGAGCTGGCCAGGGCCAGGCAAAGTGTTTTCTAGTGTTTTCTAAGTGGTACTGACCTGGAGTTCTGAGTTTTCCCTCTTTACATTCTTGGTAGAACATGAACAGTTTGTGATGGGAGAAAGGGTTGGTTTAGAAATTTAACTGGGTTTTTTTGCCTTTTCTTATTTTTTTCCCCTCCTTAGTGTGTGTTAATAAAATCTATCTGTTTACTTTTAAGTTGGAGCCTGTTTTGCCTTTTTCTTTTATATCCTGTCTCCCACAGGTGGAGGAGAGCACATGCTCAGGCCAGTACACTAAATTTGGTCAGACACTAAATCAGCAAACGTGAAACCACTACACAGGGATATGAACCTGAGCAGTATTTCAGGTGAGGGCACAGCCATAGAACATTGCTTTCCTCTTGCACAGGAGCATCTTGAGAACAATCTATTTCTAGACTTATGTACTTAGGCTGCTTCTGCTTTTTTCAAGGTCTTAAAAAAATTAATCTTTGGAGGAAGTAGGGAAAATCATGGCCTCTACCCTGAGACTGAGCACATAATCATGGTGAATAAATTCTCCCAATGCGAAATGATAAATTTGATAAATGGTTTGTGTGATCTTCACTGAAGCTCTGATTGTATAGTAGAAAACTTTAAAAACATAAACATTAGATAGATTCTTGATGGATATTCTGGGGTGAACAAAAGAGGCCATTCTCAATTACAAAGGGCAGAATCAGGCCTTCAAGGTACAACTTCAGAAGTAGTGGGAGATTTGGAAAATTCACACAGGGCGATTGGCTCTGAAGATCACCAGCATTTGAATGCCATCAGATGGCTACCAAAAAAAAAAAAAAAAAAAAAAATCTATGCCAACCTCTCATGTATGGATAGGAAGCAAACGCTGTGAAATGAAAAGATTCAGTCATTGAATTAAGAAACTTTATTTCCTCCCTCACTTCAGTCTCCAATTTGTTATTGATCCCTTCACCTCTGATGCAAATTTGGGCCTCATTCTCTGCTTCTCTTGTCAGTCTTTTTCCAGACCAGGTGTCTCTGACCACATCAGGGGGTGATGCTGCTCAGAGCTGTGTTTAGATTGGTATTAGGTACAGATTTAATTTGTGCAATTCCAATCAAATCAGATTTTCATTTGATTGTATCTTTTTGACCTACTGTAATTGATAGGAAATGACCAGTATTTGTATTGATGAGGGAAGGGAAGGGAAGGGAAGGGAAGGGAAGGGAAGGGAAGGGAAGGGAAGGGAAGGGAAGGGAAGGGAAGGGAAGGGAAGGGAAGGGAAGGGAAGGGAAGGGAAGGGAAGGGAAGGGAAGGGAAGGGAAGGGAAGGGAAGGGAAGGGAAGGGAAGGGAAGGGAAGGGAAGGGAAGGGAAGGGAAGGGAAGGGAAGGATTCACACTTGACAATAGTCACTGAAGAATGAAGAATGAACTCTGAGTGGTTGAAGCTGAATGAAAACTCTCCTACCAGAGGCAGCACTGCCCCTAAAGGCACCCAGCCCAATTAATCAGAGGCAACAGACAACATCAGGCTAATTCTGTCCTCTGAGTCTCTCATCCCTTGATGCTTCCAGCTGCTGCTCAGCCCTTTCAGGTGAACAAGCAGCCACCAGCTGCTGAGGATGCAGAGTTCACAGCCTTAGACATGTAAGACAGGAGATGCCTGTGTCTGAAGCAGTTCCTCTGGTCCCACTCTACAGAAGGTGGGGAGAAGGCTGCCATCCAGAACAGCTTCTCAGGGCTCTTAGAAGGATGTCATTGTTTGCTCCATCCCCTTGCCCACAGAGGGAGCAGAGCTCTGAACAACCATCCCTGACATTTCTGAAATCAGATTCAATCAAATCCCACCTCTCTTAGGGCACTTGGGGCTTTCAAGAGACTCTGCTGAAGCCAGGTGTAAGAAACAGCTCAGCTGTTCCCTTCATGGGCAAAAACTAGAGATGCTTTGAGGTCTCTTCCCTTTCAGCTGCAGCCAATTCAACTAAGATGAAACAAATCTAATAGAATCCCTTACTTCCTCTATGTGTGGTGAGTCCTTGGCTGACTTTCTATGGTGTATGTCATGTGCTAATGTCAACAGATTATTCAGGCTGTGGCAGAAGAACATCTGCATACAAAATATAATTTTTAATCTGCAGTGTAAACTGCCAGTAGGAATCATCAAACCAATGATGTTCTTAATGTAGGAAAACAAGGGAAATTGTTCTAACAAATTTGAACCACCCATTTCAGAGTCACTGGATAGCAAAGTTGCGTCAGTGGTGCAGATAGCCTGGATGTTCACTCCGTCCTTGTGTGGGCCCAGGGCAGTCAACTACTTC
Organism: Sylvia atricapilla; assembly: GCF_009819655.1. Lineage (NCBI taxonomy): Eukaryota > Metazoa > Chordata > Aves > Passeriformes > Sylviidae > Sylvia > Sylvia atricapilla. The sequence goes on along the minus strand of NC_089166.1, from coordinate 2,512,657 downwards.
TTCTGTTACATTCCCCAGCTCTTCAGGCTCTCCTGCACGGACACCTCGCTCTATCAGAGTGCAGTGGTTTCCTCTTCACCCAATTCTGTTTGCTAAATTTAGTGTAGTGGTCTTGATGTTTGCTCTCTTTTTCTCCTGTGAAGTAGGATTAGGAAAGGCAAAGCAGGCTCAAGTTTAGAGATCAAACAAATAGATTTATTGACACACACCAGAAGAAGGAAAAACAAAAATCAAACTGAAAAGTTTCAAAGCACTCCTTCCCCCCACTAACAACTCTCTTTCTCACATACAACATTTTCAGTCAGTTTCACCATTTAAAATAGTCTGTCATCAGTTCTTTAGCAGAGGAGTCTCTCTTAGAATCCTAAGGAGACATCACCACAAGAGGAACAGTCCTCTGGTGGCTTCCATGCCGCAAATCTGCAGCAGCCTGAAAGGAACCTCTGCAAACTGTGAAATCTTACCCATTAGCAGCTTTCCCAACACTGCCTATGGCCCATATCTGCTTATTAGGGATACTGTTTAAGGATGCCTCCTCTAGTATAAAGCAAAGATTCTCTTCTTCTATCTCCAAACTCTTCATCTCAAAAACTAAAAATCTCCTTCTCCTTAGGGGCAAACAGCTTCATAGAACTTTTAACTAGAATCTTACATCCTCCCCCAACAGCATTCATCTGTTACAGGAGAAATAGTCCATTCCCTGTAGTTTACTAGAGACGTCCAGCCAAATTAGGCCACTCCTCTTCTTTTGCTCCAAACAGTCTTTTCACTCTCTCTTCACTGACTTCAATTTCATGCTGTGTCTTTTTATAGTTCAATACACTTTGTGTGTCCTCACTCCAGGAAGGGCCAGTGCTCTGAGAAATGACTAAAACTTAAAAGACTCCAAGTTTTGCACCGTGCGTTGCATGTTGTATTATTTGTCATGTGGCTACAAGGGTTATGCTGTTACTTACCAGTTAGTTCAAACAGTTTGTGCCGAATTTGTACACTGAAACCTCAGTCTCCTGTATTCCAAGGTGTGTATTCCCTTCTCCCCCAAACCCCAGATTTCCCTTACCCTCCGTTGGGCTCCCCGCCTGCTCATCAAACCACTGGCACCGCCTAACAGGGAAATCAAGAGACTCCCATGATGCTCAGCTCCAAGCGGAAGTCCAATCCATGCAGAAAAATCCCTAAACCAAGCCAACCTGAAATATAAGTCTGTGAAGGACACGACTGTGTGAACAGGACATCCAGCTACCTGTGAATGGTTTCCACCTTGTTGTCACTTCCTCGCCATGACCTGGAGAGCACTGAGAAAAGGTGACACCCCCTAGACCACACGAGCCAAGTGAGTTCCTGGGAACCCCCATGAGGCAGAAAACCTGACTCTGCAGCATGAGCAGCAGATTCACCTTGAATGTCCTCCTCAGCAGTGACCAGAGGGAGCAGCAGCAGTGTATGCGACCCCTTGAGTTCCCCGTAAAGGAGCTGATTTCAAAAAAGGCATTTAAGGAACTAATAATTACCTCCTGCCGTGATTCTTTATAACACTCTGGACATTCCATCTGCTGGCAGGAAAGAGTTCAAACCTGCCCAGGGCTGTGGTGGGGGGGTTATCTCTGCCAGGCAGCAGCTGCAAAGATCTCAAAGCCCTGCCTGGGGGGGAGGCTGGTGGATGCCTTCTTTTCCACTCTCCATCTGATGGCCTGGGCTCGCTCTGAGCTCCCCCTCTGGCCCTGGGGCAGGGAGAACCCATCCTTCCCTGGGCTGGCAAGGCTGGCAGCCAGGGCTGGGGCACAGCCCGCCCATGTCCTGGTCCCCCCCACCGTGACCCCTGGAACCATGCCAGCAGTGCCCAGCTGCAGCACTGCCACCAGCAGCCAGGGGAGAACGGGCTCAGCCAGCCTGGAACACTCCTCTGGGGCCAGCAGCTCTGGAGGCCCGGCCTGGCCCAGCCACATTGGGACAGCGGGGCCTGAACAGGGCCCCTCCTGCCCACGGTGTTACCTGGTGGCTCGTGGGGAAGGAAGAGGGTGACCTGAACATAGTCTCTGCTTCATATGGGTATTACCAAAAGTCACATTCCCTTTTCTCAGTGGTCAAACCACATGCCAAAAGCCAAGAACTGGCCCCTGATAGGTCCCTGTCTTTTCCAAACAATTCTGAGGGACATGACAGAGCAATATTCCATTTTCCTCTTTAACTAAAAATCAAACTGTGTGAACAAGTAACACATCACCACACCACTAGGGCACCTCCTAGCCCACTCAGGTCTGCTCAGCTGATCCAGAGGGAGAAAAATTCCAGTTCAACCCACAGGCATTTTACAGGTGTAAAGAAAATGCTTCATCTGAGGTTCAAGGACATTGAAAGCAGACACGGGGCTGCCTTGTCTTTACTGTGGCTAAGCATCCTAAGGGGTTTCAAGCTGGTATAAGAAACCCACATGATCTCCCCTTGCATGTGGAGAGGCCTCTGTTTCTGAAAGACTAGAAAAATGTTCTGTACAGGCTCTTGGGTCAACCTGCTGGCTTGACTGCAAGGGGCTGATGGAGACAAGGGGAGCATTTGCAGCATTTGGGGACAGACCTGTACTGCATGTCCCACCTACAACCTGGCTCCGGTTCTCCCAGAGAGTGTAATCTCCTCATTCTCACACTCAGGGTTTGCATCCAGTCCCCAAGAAAGCTGCAGACACAACCGAGTTTGAACATGCTTTTATTGATGGCCAGAAAGCAGAGCTGGAGCAGCAATGGGAGAAGGGGAACAATGGGAAGCTGTGTGGGCTTGGGAGCTGCGTTTTCACCTTTCCACGGAGACTCTCCTTAGTGCCAAAGCCTGTGCCTGCACCACGGGGGCTTCTCTGACTCCACTTCAGCTGCCCCTGGGGCCTTCTGAGCACCAAGAGCTGTTTGATGCATTGTGGAGAAGGGGCACTGAGCATTTTAATCAGAGGATGGAGAATCAGGCAGCTCTTGGAGCGCAAACTTCCTCAGCTGCTCACGTATCCAGGGCTCAAAATAAGAGATCCTGGTAAATACCTCAGGGGAGAGGTGGCCGTTAAGTCCATAAGAAACAATACCATGAGCCTTCTGTTTGCAGACTAATGGGCCACCAGAATCACCCTGTGTCAGGAAAGGAGTGACAGGGGTCAGACATGCCACAGCACAGCTCTCCCTGCCTTAAACAACAAGTTTCCTCTTCCCTCCCTCCATGTGGAGAAGCTCCTCTTCCACCACCTCCCCCCCTCCAGACCCAGCTCTGCAGGGGTTGCTGCTGCCTCACTACTCCTCTAAGCCCAGCCATGAAACAACTCAGGCTGGCAGGCTCTTTGAGATTCAAAAGCTCAACAAGAACTTTAGTCACGGGGAAATATCTAAGCCATCCTAGCAAGGGTATCACAAGGAATTTACACACTGAAACACTGGCAAGGCTGGGGAGAACATCTCCAGGGAAGTAAAAAAGGACATGATGCTGATAACTAGGAAAATGTAGCCCAGTTCAGGGAGCACATCAGCTTCAGAGCTTCAGTGAGGGCCCTCAGCTCCTCTTTCTGAAGATCCTACTTCATTCTGGTGTCCTTTTACTTTCACCTGAGAACCAAGCTCACTGTCCAGCCCAACCCTCCTCCCAGGCTTGCAGCCCAAAAAAACACTTACCTTGTATGGTGACTTTTTACCGTAGTCATCACCAACACAGATCATGGACTGACGCTGGTAATTCCAGAATATCAACTGACATATTGTCCAATCTTGCACCTTCAGTTCTGCCTCCCTCATCACGTTTGTCCTGCTCCCTGTCATAGATGTCAGGCCCCATCCAGCCACCTCACACTCAGCTCCTTGTCTCACATATTCGTTGCTCATGGGAATGGAGATAGTTTGAACATACTCATTGATCCTGGCCTTTTCCTTCAGCTGTCAGGCAGAGACAACACGGGATTAGAGCCAGTAAAGGATTAGGAAGAAGCTCAGAGGCTTGGGGAGGTGAGCAGAGGGAGATGTGTTGGGCCCTACCTTCAGCAGCACAATGTCATTTTTGAAGCCATCTTGGGAATATTTGGGGTGGATGACCCACTGTGTGACCTGGATCCACTGCTGGCTCTGCTCTTGGTAACTGATATTGTGGGCTCCCAGAATGACAGTGATGCTCATTATCCTGCCAGGAAACACCAACAACAGCTGCACTGGGCACAGGAACAGCCCCAGGGCCAGTGGCTGGAGGGAGGTGGTGGTGGGATAAACCTCCCCAGAGAGGAGCTCTCAGCACTTTGCCCTCTGTAACCTGGCTTCCCTCCGCAGTGCAGCTGAGGATCCCTCACCCCACACTGACACAGGTGGCAGCTGCCCCATCCTGCAGACAAAGGGAAGAAGGGAAGGGGAGAAACTGCACCCTGTTCTGCAGCAGTAGCTCAAAGCCATGGTAGGAACCATGACCCCAGAGACCACTGTGAGCATTCCTGTCCCCAAGAAACAGGGAACAGCCCCTGAAGAAAATTCCTGCAGCTCACAGAGGATAGCTCAGCTCCAGAGATCCCTGCTTTGCCCAAGGAGACACGGGGCACTGTTTAAGCCCAGATCAGGGCCGAGACCCATGTGGACTATGTGAGACTGGGAAAAACCACCTGTACAAGAAAGACAGGCTCTTACCCTTTTATATCCACACAGTGAGCTGCTGAGAGCACTGCGTCTGGGCGAATCAGGAACCCTCCACAGGAAAAACTTTCTAGGCGATTTTCAATAATTAAATAAGCCATGTACGGTCTGGAGTGGGGCTTAACTTCACATCCACCAATGATCCTTCCTGCCAGGGAGATGGGAAATGGTAATATGACATATACTGGTATCTCCTGTCACGTCTGCATGAAGGGAGAGGCTCATCCTCTCATGTCATGTCCCAGTGATACCAACAACCCTCCTTCCTGGGGCCATCCAAAGCACTGCTGGTGCGCAGTGGAGAGAAAGACAAGCAGCACTGTCTGGGGGGACTGACCACACCTGGCTCTGGGTGACTAAAATGCCATCTGAGGGCACAGTTCCACTGCCTGCAATGCCTCACTGGTTTCAGGCACAGTCTGAGCTGCGAGGTAAGAGAAGAGAGGAAAGAAGGGAAGTAGAGATAGGAGGGAAGGTGAGGCAGGAACCTTGCCCAAGACTGACTACTCAGTGTCCATCTGTGCCCTTGCATGTTCCTGTCCAAGTCCCATCTCTGTGTACTCACCAGCCCCAGTCCAAGGCACAAGGACAAAAGCACTTGTGAGCAGAAGGAGAAGCAGCATCTTCTACCTCTGTCCTGATGAGCCAAACCAGTTGCTATGGCCAGGCAGGAGACAGCTACAGAATGGCAATCTCTCTATATATATATTTTGTGTGGAGCTGAAACAGGAAACCTCAGCCTACCTGGAGCTGTGTCATTTGCTGCTTTTGTTGTCACAGTCCCTGACTGTGGCTTAGCTAGGTGTTCATGACACATTGTCTGCATTTTTGTGACAATCTTCTTAGAAAGATGGAGAGATCTGGGCTTGTTCAGAGTACACAGGGAGGGGAATGGGGTATCTGTGCAGTGCATTCCCATCAGAGACCTTTGGACAGACCCCCTGGGACCCTGCAAGTGGACTGGTTCTGTCTGGATGTTTTTTCTTTTTGCTTTTTGTTTCCTCCGTCCTCTGACAGGAATGGGGAGAGCTGGCCAGGGCCAGGCAAAGTGTTTTCTAGTGTTTTCTAAGTGGTACTGACCTAGAGTTATGAGTTTTCCCTCTTTACATTCTTGGTAGAACATGAACAGTTTGTGATGGGAGAAAGGGTTGGTTTAGAAATTTAACTGGGTTTTTTTGCCTTTTCTTATTTTTTTTCCCCTCCTTAGTGTGTGTTAATAAAATCTATCTGTTTACTTTTAAGTTGGAGCCTGTTTTGCCTTTTTCTTTTATATCCTGTCTCCCACAGGTGGAGGAGAGCACATGCTCAGGCCAGTACACTAAATTTGGTCAGACACTAAATCAGCAAACGTGAAACCACTACACAGGGATATGAACCTGAGCAGTATTTCAGGTGAGGGCACAGCCATAGAACATTGCTTTCCTCTTGCACAGGAGCATCTTGAGAACAATCTATTTCTAGACTTATGTACTTAGGCTGCTTCTGCTTTTTTCAAGGTCTTAAAAAAATTAATCTTTGGATGAAGTAGGGAAAATCATGGCCTCTACCCTGAGACTGAGCACATAATCATGGTGAATAAATTCTCCCGATGCGAAATGATAAATTTGATTAATGATTTGTGTGATCTTCACTGAAGCTCTGATTGTATAGTAGAAAACTTTAAAAACATAAACATTAGATAGATTCTTGATGGATATTCTGGGGTGAACAAAAGAGGCCATTCTCAATTACAAAGGGCAGAATCAGGCCTTCAAGGTACAACTTCAGAAGTAGTGGGAGATTTGGAAAATTCACACAGGGGGATTGGCTCTGAAGATCACCAGCATTTGAATGTCATCAGATGGCTACAAAAACAACAAAAAAAAAATCCCTGCCAACCTCTCATGTATGGATAGGAAGCAAATGCTGTGAAATTAAAAGATTCAGTCATTGAATTAAGAAACTTCATTTCCCCCCTCACTTCAGTCTCCAATTTGTTATTGATCCCTTCACCTCTGATGCAAATTTGGGCCTCATTCTCTGCTTCTCTTGTCAGTCTTTTTCCAGACCAGGTGTCTCTGACCACATCAGGGGGTGATGCTGCTCAGAGCTGTGTTTAGGTTGGTATTATGTACAGATTTAATCAGTGAAATTCCAATCAAGTCTGATTTTCATTTGATTGGCTCTTTTTTTTCTAATGTAATTGATAGGAAATGACCAGTATTTGTCTTGATGAGGAAGGGAAGGGAAGGGAAGGGAAGGGAAGGGAAGGGAAGGGAAGGGAAGGGAAGGGAAGGGAAGGGAAGGGAAGGGAAGGGAAGGGAAGGGAAGGGAAGGGAAGGGAAGGGAAGGGAAGGGAAGGGAAGGGAAGGGAAGGGAAGGGAAGGGAAGGGAAGGGAAGGGAAGGGAAGGGAAGGGAAGGGAAGGGAAGGGAAGGATTCACACTTGACAATAGTCACTGAAGAATGAAGAATGAACTCTGAGTGGCTGGAGCTGAATGAAAACTCTCCTACCAGAGGCAGCACTGCCCCTAAAGGCACCCAGCCCAATTAAACAAAGGCAACAGACAACATCAGGCTAATTCTGTCCTCTGAGTCACTCATCCCTTGATGCTTCCAGCTGCTGCTCAGCCCTTTCAGGTGAACAAGCAGCCACCAGCTGCTGAGGATGCAGAGTTCACAGCCTTAGACATGTAAGACAGGAGATGCCTGTGTCTGAAGCAGTCCCTCTGGTCCCACTCTACAGAAGGTGGGGGGAAGGCTGCCATCCAGAACAGCTTCTCAGGGCTCTTAGAAGGATGTCATGGTTTGCTCCATCCCCTTGCCCACAGAGGGAGCAGAGCTCTGAACAACAGGGACCTGACAGTTCTGAAATCAGATTCAATCAAATCCCACCTCTCTTAGGGCACTTGGGGCTTTCAAGAGACTCTGCTGAAGCCAGGTGTAAGAGGCAGCTCAGCTGTTCCCTTCATGGGCAAAAATAGAGATGCTTTGAGGTGTCTACCCGTTCAGCTGCAGCCAATTCAATTGAGGTGAAAGAAATCTAAGAAAATCCTTTCCTTCCTCTCTGTGTGGTGAGTCTTTGGCTGACTTTCTATGGTGTATGCCATGTGCTAATGTCAACAGATTATTCCAGCTGTGGTAGATCACCTGCATTCAAAATATAATTTTTAATCTGCAGTGTAAACTGCCAGTAGGAATCATCAAACCAATGATGTTCTTAATGTAGGAAAACAAGGGAAATTGTTCTAACAAAATTTGAACCACCCATTTCAGAGTCACTGGATAGCAAAGTTGCGTCAGTGGTGCAGATAGCCTGGATGTTCACCCCGTCCTTGTGTGGGCCCAGGGCAGTCAACTACTTCTTCTGTTACATTCCCCAGCTCTTCAGGCTCTCCTGCACGGACACCTCGCTCTATCAGAGTGCAGTGGTTTCCTGTCCACCCAATTCGGTTTGCTAAATTTAGTGTAGTGGTCTTGGTGTTTGCTCTCTTTTTCTCCTGTGAAGTAGGATTAGGAGAGGCAAAGCAGGCTCAATTTTAAGGATCAAACAAATAGATTTATTGACACACACCAGAAGAAGGAAAAATGAAAATCCAACTGAAAAGATTCAAAACACTCCTTCCCACCACTGACAACTCTCTTTCTCTCATACAACATAAAAAGAAAAAACCTGCCATTTTCAGTCAGTTTCACCATTTAAAATAGTCTGTCATCAGTTCTTTAGCAGAGGAGTCTCTCTTAGAATCCTAAGGAGACATCACCACAAGAGGAACAGTCCTCTGGTGGCTTCCATGCCGCAAATCTGCAGCAGCCTGAAAGGAACCTCTGCAAACTGTGAAATCTTACCCATTAGCAGCTTTCCCAACACTGCCTATGGCCCATATCTGCTTATTAGGGATACTGTTTAAGGATGCCTCCTCTAGTATAAAGCAAAGATTCTCTTCTTCTATCTCCAAACTCTTCATCTCAAAAACTAAAAATCTCCTTCTCCTTAGGGGCAAACAGCTTCATAGAACTTTTAACTAGAATCTTACATCCTCCCCCAACAGCATTCATCTGTTACAGGAGAAATAGTCCATTCCCTGTAGTTTACTAGAGACGTCCAGCCAAATTAGGCCACTCCTCTTCTTTTGCTCCAAACAGTCTTTTCACTCTCTCTTCACTGACTTCAATTTCATGCTGTGTCTTTTTATAGTTCAATACACTTTGTGTGTCCTCACTCCAGGAAGGGCCAGTGCTCTGAGAAATGACTAAAACTTAAAAGACTCCAAGTTTTGCACCGTGCGTTGCATGTTGTATTATTTGTCATGTGGCTACAAGGGTTATGCTGTTACTTACCAGTTAGTTCAAACAGTTTGTGCCGAATTTGTACACTGAAACCTCAGTCTCCTGTATTCCAAGTGGTGTATTCCCTTCTCCCCCAAACCCCAGATTTCCCTTACCCTCCGTTGGGCTCCTCGCCTGCTCATCAAACCACTGGCACCACCTAACAGGGAAATCAAGAGACTCCCATGATGCTCAGCTCCAAGCAGAAGTCCAATCCATGCAGAAAAATCCCTAAAACCAAGCCAACCTGAAATATAAATCTATGAAGGACACGACTGTGTGAGCAGGACATCCAGCTACCTGTGAATGGTTTCCACCTTGTTGTCACTTCCTCGCCATGACCTGGAGAGCACTGAGAAAAGGTGACACCCCTTAGACCACATGAGTCAAGTGAGTTCCTGGGAACCCCCATGAGGCAGGAATCCAGACTCTGCAGCATGAGCAGCAGATTCACCTTGAATGTCGTCCTCAGCAGTGACCAGAGGGAGCAGCAGCAGTGTATGCGACCCCTTGAGTTCCCCGTAAAGGAGCTGATTTCAAAAAAGGCATTTAAGGAACTAATAATTACCTCCTGCCGTGATTCTTTATAACACTCTGGACATTCCATCTGCTGGCAGGAAAGAGTTCAAACCTGCCCAGGGCTGTGGTGGGGCGGTTATCTCTGCCAGGCAGCAGCTGCAAAGATCTCAAAGCCCTGCCTGTGGGGGAGGCTGGTGGATGCCTTCTTTTCCACTCTCCATCTGATGGCCTGGGCTCGCTCTGAGCTCCCCCTCTGGCCCTGGGGCAGGGAGAACCCATCCTTCCCTGGGCTGGCAAGGCTGGCAGCCAGGGCTGGGGCACAGCCCGCCCATGTCCTGGTCCCATCCACCGTGACCCCTGGAACCATGCCAGCAGTGCCCAGCTGCAGCACTGCCACCAGCAGCCAGTGGTCCAGCCAGCCTGGACCACTCCTCTGGGGCCAGCAGCTCTGGAGGCCCGGCCTGGCCCAGCCACATTGGGACAGCGGGGCCTGGACAGGGCCCCTCCTGCCCACGGTGTTACCTGGTGGCTCGTGGGGAAGGAAGAGGGTGACTTGAACACAGTCTCAGCTTTATATGGGTATTACCAAAAGTCACATTCCCTTTTCTAAGTGGTCAAACCACATGCCAAAAGCCAAGAACTGGCCCCTGAGAGGTCCCTGTCTTTTCCAAACAATTCTGAGGGACCAGACAGAGCAATATTCCTTTTTCCTCTTTAACTAAAAACCAAACTGTGTTAACCCGTAACACATCACCACACCACAAGGGCACCTCCTGGCCCACTCAGGTCTGCTCAGCTGATCCAGAGGGAGAAAAATTCCAGTTCAACCCACAGGCATTTTACAGGTGTAAAGAAAATGCTTCATCTGAGGTTCAAGGACATTGAAAGCAGACACGGGGCTGCCTGGTCTTTACTGTGGCTAAGCATCCTAAGGGGTTTCAAGCTGGTACAAGAAACCCACATGATCTCCCCTTGCATGTGGAGAAGCCTGTGTTTCTGAAAGACTAGAAAAATGTTCTGTACAGGCTCTTGGGTCAACCTGCTGGCTTGACTGCAAGGGGCTGATGGAGACAAGGGGAGCATTTGCAGCATTTGGGGACAGACCTGTACTGCATGTCCCGCCTACAACCTGGCTCCGGTTCTCCCAGAGAGTGTAATCTCCTCATTCTCACACTCAGGGTTTGCATCCAGTTCCCAAGAAAGCTGCAGACACAACCGAGTTTGAACATGCTTTTATTGATGGCCAGAAAGCAGAGCTGGAGCAGCAATGGGAGAAGGGGAACAATGGGAAGCTGTGTGGGCTTGGGAGCTGCGTTTTCACCTTTCCACGGAGACTCTCCTTAGTGCCAAAGCCTGTGCCTGCACCACGGGGGCTTCTCTGACTCCACTTCAGCTGCCCCTGGGGCCTTCTGAGCACCAAGAGCTGTTTGATGCATTGTGGAGAAGGGGCACTGAGCATTTTAATCAGAGGATGGAGAATCAGGCAGCTCTTGGAGCGCAAACTTCCTCAGCTGCTCACGTATCCAGGGCACAAAATAAGAGATCCTGGTAAATATCTTAGGGAAGAGGTGGCCTTTACGTCCATAAGAAACAATGCCATGAGCCTTCTGCTTGCAGACTAATGGACCACCAGAATCACCCTGTGTCAGGAAAGGAGTGACAGGGGTCAGACATGCCACAGCACAGCTCTCCCTGCCTTAAACAACAAGTTTCCTCTTCCCTCCCTCCATGTGAAGAAGCTCCTCTTCCACCACCTCCCCCCCTCCAGACCCAGCTCTGCAGGGGTTGCTGCTGCCTCACTACTCCTCTAAGCCCAGCCATGAAACAACTCAGGCTTGCAGACTCTTTGAGATTCAAAAGCTCAACAAGAACTTTAGACATAGGGAAATATCTAAGCCATCCTAGCAAGGGTATCACAAGGAATTTACACACTGAAACACTGGCAAGGCTGGGGAGAACATCTCCAGGGAAGTAAAAAAGCACATGATGCTGATAGCAAGGAAAATGCAGCCCAGTTCAGGGAGCACATCAGCTTCAAAGCTTCAGTGAGGGCCCTCAGCTCATCTTACTGGAGGTCCTGCTTCATCCTGGTGTCCTTTGACTTTCAGCTGAGAACCAAACTCACTGTCCAGCTCCAATCTCCTTTCAAAGCTTGCAGCCGAAATCAACACTTACCTTGTAAGATGATTTTTTACCGTAGTCATCACCAACACAGATCATGGACTGACGCTGGTACTTCGGGAATGCCTTCTGACATATTTTCTCCTTTTGCACTTTCAGTTCCACCTCCCTCATAACATTTGTCCTGTTGCCGGTCATAGATGTCTGGCCCCATCCAGCCACCTCACACTCAGCTCCTTGTCTCACATATTCGTTGCTCATGGGAATGGAGATCATTTCAACATACTCATTGATCCTGGCCTTTTCCTTCAGCTGCCAGGCAGAGAGAACATGGGATTAGAGCCAGTAAAGGATTAGGAAGAAGCTCAGAGGATTGGGGAGGTGAGCAGAGGAAGATGTGTTGTGCCCTACCTTCAGCAGCACAATGTCATTTTTGAAGCCAACTCGGGAATATTTGGGGTGGATGACCCACTGTGTGTCCTGGATTCTCTGCTGGCTCTCCTCTTGGTAACTGATATTGTGGGCTCCCAGAATGACAGTGATGTTCAGTTTCCTGCCAGGAAACACCAACAACAGCTGCAGTGGGCACAGGAACAGCCCCAGGGCCAGTGGCTGGAGGGAGGTGGTGGTGGGATAAACCTCCCCAGAGAGGAGCTCCCAGCACTTTGCCCTCTATAACCTGGCTTCTCTCCACAGTCCAGCTGAGGATCCCTCACCCCACACTGACACAGGTGGCAGCTGCAGAAAAAGGGAAGCAGGGAAGAGGAGAAACTGGACCCTCTTCTGCAGCAGTCACTCAAAGCCATGGTAGGAACCATGACCCCAGAGACCACTGTCAGCATTCCTGTCCCCAAGGAATAGGGGACAGTCCCTGAAGAAAATTCCTGCAGCTCACAGAGGATAGCTCAGCTCCAGAGATCCCTGCTTTGCCCAAGGAGACACGGGGCACTGTTTAAGCCCAGATCAGGGCCAAGACCCTTGTGGACTATGTGAGACTGGGAAAAATCACCTGTACAAGAAGGACAGGCTCTTACCCTTTTTTATCCACACAGTGAGCTGCTGAGAGCACTGCGTCTGGGCGAATCAGGAACCCTCCACAGAAAGAAGTTTCTACGCCATTTTCAATAATTAAATAAGCCATGTAGGGTCTGGAGTGGGGCTCAACTTCACATCCACCAATGATCCTTCCTGCCAGGGAGATGGGAAATGGTAATATGACATATACTGGTATCTCCTGTCACGTCTGCATGAAGGGAGAGGCTCATCCTCTAATGTCATGTCCCAGTGATACCAACAACCCTCCTTCCTGGGGCCATCCAAAGCACTGCTGGTGCAGAGAGGAGAGAAAGACAAGCAGCACTGTCTGGGGGAACTGACCACAGCTGGCTCTGGGTGACTAAAATGCCATCTGAGGGCACAGCTCCACTGCCTGCAATGCCTCACTGGTTTCAGGCACAGTCTGAGCTGAGAGGTAAGAGGAGAGAGGAAAGAAGGGAAGTAGAGATAGGAGGGAAGGTGAGGCAGGAACCTTGCCCAAGACTGACTACTGAGTGACCATCTGTGCCCTTGCATGTTCCTGTCCAAGTCCCATCTCTGTGTACTCACCAGCCCCAGTCCAAGGCACAAGGACAAAAGCACTTGTGAGCAGAAGGAGAAGCAGCATCTTCTACCTCTGTCCTGATGAGCCAAACCAGTTGCTATGGCCAGGCAGGAGACAGCTACAGAATGGCAATCTCTCTATATATATATTGTGTGGAGCTGAAACAGGAAACCTCAGCCTACCTGGAGCTGTGTGATTTGCTGCTTTTGTTGTCACAGTCCCTGACTGTGGCTTAGCTAGGTGTTCATGACATATTCTCTGCATTTTTGTGACAATCTTCTTAGAAAGATGGAGAGATCTGGGCTTGTTCAGAGTACACAGGGAGGGGAATGGGGTATCTGTGCAGTGCATTCCCATCAGACACCTTTGGAGAGATCCCCTGGGACCCTGCAGGAGGACTGGTTCTGTCTGGATTTTTTTGCTTTTTGCTTTTTGTTTCACCCATCCCCTGACAGGAATGGGGAGAGCTGGCCAGGGCCAGGCAAAGTGTTTTCTAGTGTTTTCTACGTGGTACTGACCTGGAGTTACGAGTTTTGCCTCTTTATATTGTTGGTAGAAAATGAAGAGTTTGTAATGGGAGAGAGGGTTGGTTTAGAAATTTAACTGGGTTTTTTTTGTCTTTTCTTATTTTTTTTTCCTCCTTAGTGTGTGTTAATAAAATCTATCTGTTTACTTTTAAGTTGGGGCCTGTTTTGCCTTTTTCTTTTATATCCTGTCTCCCACAGGAGGAGGAGAGCACATGCTCAGGCCAGTAAACTAAATTTGGTAAGACACTAAATCAGCATACGTGAAACCACTACACAGGGATATGAACCTGAGCAGTATTTCAGTTGAGGGCACAGCCATAGAACATTGCTGTCCTATTGCACAGGAGCATCTTGAGAACTATCTATTTCTAGCATATTACCATTATGTACTAAGGCTGCTTCTTCCTTTTTCAAGGTCTTAAAAAAATTAATTCTTAGATGAAGGAGGGAAAATCATGGCCACTACCCTGATATTGAGCACATAATCGTGGTGGATATATTCTCCCAATGCTAAATTATGAACTTGATTAATAATTTGTGTGTTTTTCATTAAACTCTGATTTTATATTAGAAAACGTTAAAAACTTAAACATTAGATAGAATTGTGATAAGTATACTTGGGTGAACAAAGGAGGACATTCTCATTTACCAAGGGCAGAATCAGGCCTTTAAGGTAAAATTTCAGGACTATTGGAACATTTGGATAATTCCCAGGAATTCCAGGAATGTTTTTTCTTCTTTGCTGACCACACAGGGGGATTTGCTCTGAAGATCACCAGCATTTGAATGTCATCAGATGACTACAGAAAAGAAATTTCTGTTTGCCCACCTCTCATGTATGGATAGGAAGCAAATGCTGTGAAATTAAAAGATTCAGTCATTAAATTAAGAAACTTCATTTCCCCCACCCCACTTCAGTCTTCAATTTGTTATTGATCCCTTCACCTCTGATGCAAATTTGGGCCTCATTCTCTGCTTCTCTTCTCAGTCTTTTTCCAGACCAGGTGTCTCTGACCACATCAGGTGGTGATGCTGCTCAGAGCTGTGTTTAGGTTGGTACTAGATACAGATTTAATTTGTGCAATTCCAATCAAATCTGATTTTTGTTTGATTGGATCATTTTTCCTACTGTAATTGATAGGAAATGACCAGTATTTATATTGATGAGGGAAGGGAAGGGAAGGGAAGGGAAGGGAAGGGAAGGGAAGGGAAGGGAAGGGAAGGGAAGGGAAGGGAAGGGAAGGGAAGGGAAGGGAAGGGAAGGGAAGGGAAGGGAAGGGAAGGGAAGGGAAGGGAAGGGAAGGGAAGGGAAGGGAAGGGAAGGGAAGGGAAGGGAAGGGAAGGGAAGGGAAGGGAAGGGAAGGGAAGGGAAGGGAAGGGAAGGGAAGGGAAGGATTCACACTTGACAATAGTCACTGAAGAATGAAGAATGAACTCTGAGTGGCTGGAGCTGAATGAAAACTCTCCTACCAGAGACAGCACTGCCCCTAAAGGCACCCAGCCCAATTAATCAGAGGCAACAGACAACATCAGGCTAATTCTGTCCTCTGAGTCACTCATCCCTTGATGCTTCCAGCTGCTGCTCAGCCCTTTCAGGTAAACAAGCAGCCACCAGCTGCTGAGGATGCAGAGTTCACAGCCTTAGACATGTAAGACAGGAGATGCCTGTGTCTGAAGCAGTCCCTCTGGTCCCACTCTACAGAAGGTGGGGGGAAGGCTGCCATCCAGAACAGCTTCTCAGGGCTCTTAGAAGGATGTCATTGTTTGCTCCATCCCCTTGCCCACAGAGGGAGCAGAGCTCTGAACAACAGGGACCTGACAGTTCTGAAATCAGATTCAATCAAATCCCACCTCTCTTAGGGCACTTGGGGCTTTCAAGAGACTCTGCTGAAGCCAGGTGTAAGAGGCAGCTCAGCTGTTCCCTTCATGGGCGAAAACTAGAGATGCTTTGAGGTCTCTACCCTTTCAGCTGCAGCCAATTCAATTGAGGTGAAACAAATCTAAGAAAATCCTTTCCTTCCTCTCTCTGTGGTGAGTCTTTGGCTGACTTTCTATGGTGTATGCCATGTGCTAATGTCAACAGATTATTCAGGCTGTGGCAGAAGAACATCTGCATACAAAATATAATTTTTAATATGCAGTGTAAACTGCCAGTAGGAATCATCAAACCAATGATGTTCTTAATGTAGGAAAACAAGGGAAATTGTTCTAACAAAATTTGAACCACCCATTTCAGAGTCACTGGATAGCAAAGTTGCGTCAGTGGTGCAGATAGCCTGGATGTTCACCCCGTCCTTGTGTGGGCCCAGGGCAGTCAACTACTTCTTCTGTTACATTCCCCAGCTCTTCAGGCTCTCCTGCACGGACACCTCGCTCTATCAGAGTGCAGTGGTTTCCTGTTCACCCAATTCTGTTTGCTAAATTTAGTGTAGTGGTCTTGATGTTTGCTCTCTTTTTCTCCTGTGAAGTAGGATTAGGAGAGGCAAAGCAGGCTCAATTTTAAGGATCAAACAAATAGATTTATTGACACACACCAGAAGAAGGAAAAAACGAAAATCAAACTGAAAAGTTTCAATACAGTCCTTCCCCACACTGACTACTCTCATTCTACATACAACATAAAAAGACAAAATCTGCCATTTTCAGTCAGTTTCACCATTTAAATAGTCTGTCATCAGTTCTTTAGCAGAGGAGTCTCTCTTAGAGTCCTAAGGAGACATCGCCACAAGAGGAACAGTCCTCTGGTGGCTTCCATGCCACAAATCTGCAGCAACCTGAAAGAAACCTCTGCAAACTCTGAAATCTTACCCATTAGCAGCTTTCCCATCACTGCATATGGCCCATATCTCCTTATTAGGGATACTGTTTAAGGATGCCTCCTCTAGTATAAAGCAAAGATTCTCTTCTTCTATCTCCAAACTCTTCATCTCAAAAACTAAAAATCTCCTTCTCCTTAGGGGCAAACAGCTTCATAGAACTTTTAACTAGAATCTTACATCCTCCCCCAACAGCATTCATCTGTTACAGGAAAAATAGTCCATTCTCCATAGCTTACTAGAAACGTCCAGCCAAATTAGGCCACTCTTCTTCTTTTGTTCCAAACAGTCTTTTCACTCTCTCTTCACTGACTTCAATTTCATGCTGTGTCTTTTTATAGTTCAATACACTTTGTGTGTCCCCACTCCGGGAAGGGCCAGGGCTCTGTGAAATGACTAAAACTTAAAAGACACCAAGTTATGCACCGTGCGTTGCATGTTGTATTATTTGTCATGTGGTTACAAGGGTTATGCTGTTACTTACCATTTAGTTCAAACTGTTTGTGCCGAATTTGTACACTGAAACCTCAGTCTCCTGTATTCCAAGGTGTGTATTCCCTTCTCCCCCAAACCCCAGATTTCCCTTACCCTCCGTTGGGCTCCTCGCCTGCTCATCAAACCACTGGCACCGCCTAACAGGGAAATCAAGAGACTTCCATGATGCTCAGCTCCAAGCGGAAGTCCAATCCATGCAGAAAAATCCCTAAAACGAGCCAACCTGAAATCTAAACCTATGAAGGACACTACTTTCTGAGCAGGACATCCAGCTACCTGTGAATGGTTTCCACCTTGTTGTCACTTCCTCGCCATGACCTGGAGAGCACTGAGAAAAGGTGACACCCCTTACACCACACGAGCCAAGTGAGTTCCTGGGAACCCCCATGAGGCAGGAATCCAGACTCTGCAGCATGAGCAGCAGATTCACCTTGAATGTCCTCCTCAGCAGTGACCAGAGGGAGCAGCAGCAGCGTATGCGACCCCTTGAGTTCCCCGTAAAGGAGCTGATTTCTAAAAAGGCATTTAAGGAACTAATAATTACCTCCTGCCGTGATTCTTGATAACACTCTGGACATTCCATCTGCTGGCAGGAAAGAATTCAAACCTGCCCAGGGCTGTGGTGGGGCGGTTATCTCTGCCAGACAGCAGCTGCAAAGATCTCAAAGCCCTGCCTGTGGGGGAGGCTGGTGGATGCCTTCTTTTCCACTCTCCATCTCATGGCCTGGGCTCGCTCTGAGCTCCCCCTCTGGCCCTGGGGCAGGGAGAACCCATCCTTCCCTGGGCTGGCAGGGCTGGCAGCCAGGGCTGGGGCACAGCCCGCCCATGTCCTGGTCCCCCCCACCGTGACCCCTGGAACCATGCCAGCAGTGCCCAGCTGCAGCACTGCCACCAGCAGCCAGGGGAGAACGGGCTCAGCCAGCCTGGAACACTCCTCTGGGGCCAGCAGCTCTGGAGGCCCGGCCTGGCCCAGCCACATTGGGACAGCGGGGCCTGAACAGGGCCCCTCCTGCCCACGGTGTTACCTGGTGGCTCGTGGGGAAGGAAGAGGGTGACCTGAACATAGTCTCTGCTTCATATGGGTATTACCAAAAGTCACATTCCCTTTTCTCAGTGGTCAAACCACATGCCAAAAGCCAAGAACTGGCCCCTGAGAGGTCCCTGTCTTTTCCAAACAATTCTGAGGGACATGACAGAGCAATATTCCATTTTCCTCTTTAACTAAAAATCAAACTGTGTGAACAAGTAACACATCACCACACCACTAGGGCACCTCCTGGCCCACTCAGGTCTGCTCAGCTGATCCAGAGGGAGAAAAATTCCAGTTCAACCCACAGGCATTTTACAGGTGTAAAGAAAATGCTTCATCTGAGGTTCAAGGACATTGAAAGCAGACACGGGCCTGCCTTGTCTTTACTGTGGCTAAGCATCCTAAGGGGTTTCAAGCTGGTACAAGAAACCCACATGATCTCCCCTTGCATGTGGAGAAGCCTCTGTTTCTGAAAGACTAAAAAAATGTTCTGTACAGGCTCTTGGATCAACCTGCTGGCTTGACTGCAAGGGGCTGATGGAGACAAGGGGAGCATTTGCAGCATTTGGGAACAGACCTGTACTGCATGTCCCACCTACAACCTGGCTCCGGTTCTCCCAGAGAGCGTAATCTCCTCATTCTCACACTCAGGGTTTGCATCCAGTCCCCAAGAAAGCTGCAGACACAACCGAGTTTGAACATGCTTTTATTGATGGCCAGAAAGCAGAGCTGGAGCAGCAATGGGAGAAGGGGAACAATGGGAAGCTGTGTGGGCTTGGGAGCTGCGTTTTCACCTTTCCACGGAGACTCTCCTTAGTGCCAAAGCCTGTGCCTGCACCACGGGGGCTTCTCTGACTCCACTTCAGCT
The DNA here is from genome assembly GCF_009819655.1 of Sylvia atricapilla. NCBI lineage: Eukaryota > Metazoa > Chordata > Aves > Passeriformes > Sylviidae > Sylvia > Sylvia atricapilla. The sequence goes on along the minus strand of NC_089166.1, from coordinate 2,493,734 downwards.
GCCCCTGGGGCCTTCTGAGCACCAAGAGCTGTTTGATGCATTGTGGAGAAGGGGCACAGAGCATTTTAATCAGAGGACGAAGAATCAGGCAGCTCTTGGAGTGCAAACTTCTTCAGCTGCTCACGTATCCAGGGCTCAAAATAAGAGATCCTGGTATACACCTCAGGGAAGAGGTTGCGTGTACGTCCATGAGAAACAATGCCATGTGCCTTCTGTTTGCAGACTAATGGGCCACCAGAATCACCCTGTGTCAGGAAAGGAGTGACAGGGGTCAGACATGCCACAGCACAGCTCTCCCTGCCTTAAACAACAAGTTTCCTCTTCCCTCCCTCCATGTGAAGAAGCTCCTCTTCCACCACCTCCCCCCCTCCAGACCCAGCTCTGCAGGGGTTGCTGCTGCCTCACTACTCCTCTAAGCCCAGCCATGAAACAACTCAGGCTGGCAGGCTCTTTGAGATTCAAAAGCTCAAAAAGAACTTTAGACATAGGGAAATATCTAAGCCATCCTAGCAAGGGTACCACAAGGAATTTACACACTGAAACACTGGCAAGGCTGGGGAGAACATCTCCAGGGAAGTAAAAAAGCACATGATGCTGATAGCAAGGAAAATGCAGCCCAGTTCAGGGAGCACATCAGCTTCAAAGTTTCAGTGAGGGCCCCCAGCTCATCTTTCTGAAGGTCCTGCTTCATCCTGGTGTCCGTTTACTTTCAGCTGAGAACCAAGCTCACTGTCCAGCCCCAACCTCCTCCCAGGCTTGCAGCCCAAAACAACACTTACCTTATAAGATGCCTTTTTACCAGACTCATCACCAACACAGATCATGGACTGACGCTGGTACTTCTGGAATATCAGCTCACATATTGTCCCATTTTGCACCTTCAGTTCCACCTCCCTCATCACATTCGTCCTATTTCCTGTCACAGATGTCCATCCCCAGCCAGCCGCTTTACATTTTGCTCCAACTGTCACACGCTCCATTCTCCTGGGAATGGAGATAATCTGCACATTCCTATTAATCCTGGCCTTTGGCTTCAACTGCCAGGCAGAGAGAACATGGGATTAGAGCCAGGAAAGGATTGGGAACAAGCTCATAGGTTTGGGGAGGTGAGCAGAGGGAGATGTGTTGTGCCCTACCTTCAGCAGCACAATGTCATTTTTGAAGCCATCTCGGGAGTATTTGGGGTGGATGACCCACTGTGTGACCTGGATCTTCTGCTGGCTCCGTTCTCTGCCATGGACATTGTGGGCTCCCAGAATGACAGTGATCCTCCCTTTCCTGCCAGGAAACACCAACAACAGCTGCACTGGGCACAGGAACAGCCCCAGGGCCGGTGGCTGGAGGGAGGTGGTGGTGGGATAAACCTCCCCAGAGAGGAGCTCTCAGCACTTTGCCCTCTGTAACCTGGCTTCCCTCCACAGTGCAGCTGAGGATCCCTCACCCCACACTGACACAGGTGGCAGCTGCCCCATCCTGCAGACAAAGGGAAGCAGGGAAGGGGAGAAACTGGACCCTCTTCTGCAGCAGTCACTCAAAGCCATGGTAGGAACCATGACCCCACAGACCACTGTGAGCATTCCTGTCCCCAAGGAACAGGGAACAGCCCCTGAAGAAAATTCCTGCAGCTCACAGAGGATAGCTCAGCTCCAGAGATCCCTGCTTTGCCCAAGGAGACACGGGGCACTGTTTAAGCCTAGATCAGGGCTGAGACCCTTGTGGACTATGTGAGACTGGGAAAAATCACCTGTACAAGAAAGACAGGCTCTTACCCTTTTTTATCCACACAGTGAGCTGCTGAGAGCACTGCGTCTGGACGAATCAGGAACCCTCCACAAGTAGAAGTTGCTGGGCCATTTTGAATTTTTAAATAAGCCATGTAGGGTCTGGAGTTGGGCTTAACTTCCCGTCCACCAATGATCCTTCCTGCCAGAGAGATGGGAAATGGTAATATGACATATACTGGTATCTCCTGTCACGTCTGCATGAAGGGAGAGGCTCATCCTCTAATGTCATGTGCCAGTGATACCAACAACCCTCCTTCCTGGGGCCATTCAAAGCACTGCTGGTGCAGAGAGGAGAGAAAGACAAGCAGCACTGTCCGGGGGGACTGACCACACCTGGCTCTGGGTGACTAAAATGCCATCTGAGGGCACAGCTCCACTGCCTGCAATGCCTCACTGGTTTCAGGCACAGTCTGAGCTGAGAGGTAAGAGGAGAGAGGAAAGAAGGGAAGTAGACATAGGAGGGAAGGTGAGGCAGGAACCTTGCCCAAGACTGACTACTCAGTGTCCATCTGTGCCCTTGCATGTTCCTGTCCAAGTCCCATCTCTGTGTACTCACCAGCCCCAGTCCAAGGCACAAGGACAAAAGCACTTGTGAGCAGAAGGAGAAGCAGCATCTTCTACCTCTGTCCTGATGAGCCAAACCAGTTGCTATGGCCAGGCAGGAGACAGGTACAAAATGGCAACCTCTCTCTATATATATTGTGTGGAGCTGAAACAGGAAACCTCAGCCTGACAGCAGTTGTGTCATTTGCTGCTTTTGTTCTCACAGCCCCTGACTGTGGCTTAGCTAGGGGTTCATGACACATTGTCTGCATTTTTGTCACAAAATCTTCTCAGAGCGATGGAGAGATCTGGGCTTGTTCAGAGTACACAGGGAAGGGAATGGGGTATCTGTGCAGTGCATTCCCATCAGAGACCTTTGGAGAGATCCCCTGGGCCCCTGCACGTGGACTGGTTCTGTCTGGATTTTTTTGCTTTTTGCTTTTTGCTTCCTCCGTCCTCTGACAGGAATGGGGAGAGCTGGCCAGGGCCAGGCAAAGTGTTTTCTAGTGTTTTCTAAGTTGTACTGACCTGGAGTTCTGAGTTTTGCCTCTTTACATTGCTGGTAGAAAATGAACAGTTTGTGATGGGAGAAAGGGTTGGTTTAGAAATTTCCCTGGGTTTATTTGTCTTTATTTTTCTGTCTTTTTTTTTTGGTTTTGTTTTTCCTCCTTCGTGTGTTAATAAAATGTATCTGTTTACCTTTAAGTTGGGGCCTGTTTTGCATTTTTCTTTTATATCCTGTCTCCCACAGGTGGAGGAGGGCACATGCTCAGGCCAGTACACTAAATTTGGTAAGACACTAAATCAGCAAACGTGAAACCACTACACAGGGATATGAACCTGAGCAGTATTTCAGATGAGGGCACAGCCATAGAACATTGCTTTCCTCTTGCACAGGAGCATCTTGAAAACAAGATATTTCTAGACTTATGTACTTAGGCTGCTTCTCCTTTTTTCAAGGTCTTAAAAAAATTAATCTCTGGATGAAGTAGGGAAAATCATGGCCTCTACCCTGAGATTGAGCACATAATCATGGTGAATAAATTCTCCCGATGCTAAATGATGATTTGATTAATGATTTGTGTTCTTCATTAAACTCTGATTTTATATTAGAAAACTTTCAAACCAGAAATATTAGATAGATTCCTGATGGTTATTCTGGGTTGAACAAAGGAGGCCATTCTCATTTACCAAGGGCAGAAACAGGCCTTCAAGGTACAATTTCAGAAGTAGTCAGAGATTTGGAAAATTCACACAGGGGGATTGGCTCTGAAGATCACCAGCATTTGAATGTCATCAGATGGCTAAAAAAAAAAAATCTCTGCCAAACCCTCATGTATGGATAGGAAGCAAATGCTGTGACATTAAAAGATTCAGTCAATTAATTAAGAAACTTCATTTCCCCCCTCACTTCAGTCTCCAATTTGTTATTTATCAATTCACCTCTGATGCAAATTTGGGCCTCATTCTCTGCTTCTCTTGTCAGTCTTTTTCCAGACCAGGTGTCTCTCACACATCAGGGGGTGATGCTGCTCAGAGCTGTGTTTAGGTTGGTATTATGTACAGATTTAATCAGTGAAATTCCAATCAAATCTGATTTTCATTTGATTGTATCTTTTTTTCTACAGTAATTGATAGGAAATGACCAGTATTTGTATTGATGAGGGAAGGGAAGGGAAGGGAAGGGAAGGGAAGGGAAGGGAAGGGAAGGGAAGGGAAGGGAAGGGAAGGGAAGGGAAGGGAAGGGAAGGGAAGGGAAGGGAAGGGAAGGAAGGGAAGGGAAGGGAAGGGAAGGGAAGGGAAGGGAAGGGAAGGGAAGGGAAGGGAAGGGAAGGGAAGGGAAGGGAAGGGAAGGGAAGGGAAGGGAAGGGAAGGGAAGGGAAGGGAAGGGAAGGGAAGGGAAGGGAAGGGAAGGGAAGGGAAGGGAAGGGAAGGGAAGGGAAGGGAAGGGAAGGGAAGGGAAGGGAAGGGAAGGGAAGGATTCACACTTGACAATAGTCACTGAAGAATGAAGAATGAACTCTGAGTGGTTGGAAATGAATGAAAACTCGCCTACCAGAGACAGCACTGCCCCTAAAGGCACCCAGCCCAATTAATCAGAGGCAACAGACAACATCAGGCTAATTCTGTCCTCTGAGTCACTCATCCCTTGATGCTTCCAGCTGCTGCTCAGCCCTTTCAGGTGAATAAGCAGCCACCAGCTGCTGAGGATGCAGACTTCACAGCCTTAGACATGTAAGACAGCAGTCCCTCTGGTCCCACTCTACAGAAGGTGGGGAGAAGGCTGCCATCCAGAACAGCTTCTCAGGGCTCTTAGAAGGATGTCATGGTTTGCTCCATCCCCTTGCCCACAGAGGGAGCAGAGCTCTGAACAACCATCCCTGACATTTCTGAATTCAGATTCAATCAATCCCACCTCTCTTAGGGGACTTGGGGCTTTCAAGAGAGACTGCTGAAGCCAGGTGTAAGAGGCAGCTCAGCTGTTCCCTTCATGGGCAAAAACTAGAGATGCTTTGAGGTCTCTACCCTTTCAGCTGCAGCCAATTCAACTAAGATGAAACAAATCTAATGGAATCCCTTACTTCCTCTCTGTGTGGTGAGTATTTGGCTGACTTTCTATGGTGTATGTCATGTGCTAATGTCAACAGATTATTCCATCTGTGGCAGAAGATCATCTGCATACAAAATATAATTTTTAATCTGCAGTGCTAACTGCCAGTAGGAATCATCAATCCAATGATGTTCTTAATGTAAAAAAACAAGGGAAATTCTTCTATCAAAATTTGAACCACCCATTTCGGAGGCACTGGATCGCAGAATTGCTGGAGGTAGGAGAATTTACTTCAAAATGTCTATTGTGAATGTATAAAGAAAATCCAAGGAAGAGCTAAGACCGAAACTTATTTAAAGGGCTTCAGAGCCACTACACACAAATTACAAAAATTAAGGGTTGTTTGTGAGAGGTGGTCTGAATTAAGGAATAGAAGACTAATTGTCAGTAAAACAATGGCTGCTATGAGTATTGTTGACTTTAATAAAGAGCTAATGATCACAGCATAGTCTAAAATTTTCATATGGGCTTGGAGAGCAGAATTAGGTTGTTTCCTCTTCAGCTACATGGATCTAACAAGTTGAGAAAACCAGTGTGAACCTGTGCTGTTAGAGACTGCAGGGAGCTTTTCATGTCATTCTCTATCTGTAATGCACAGGCTATATTGAGAGATTGCTCACAAAAGTGTCCTTTCTTTCCTATGTTAATGAAAACAGTCAAACCCAGAAAGATCCCTTTTAAATACATCAAACTGTTAAATGTCTGAGAATATTGGGAGTTTCTTGATTGTTCTTGTGTCTAAAAGCCATCTGTTGCTCTGAGATCCATAGCTTACACCTGAAACCCACAGACAGGAGATCTGTGTGAGTCACAGATGTCCTGTGTGAGTTACAGCCTGAAGGGGAAACCTGAGTCAGCCTGAGGGTGACTGGTCATGGCAGAGCTGTGGCACTGCTCTTGCTTTGAGGCTGTGTCCTCCTCTCTGTGCCAGCTGTGTTGATGTGGTCCCTGTGTGTACAGAGCAAAAGGTGCTTCCCCCCTCTGTGCCTGTTCATGGATACATTTCTGATGCCAAAATGCATTTTGTGCCTTGAGATTTTCTAGTGTAGGGCTGTGACTGGTGGCCTCTTTGATAAGAGGTGCTGAGTCTGAAGGCCACAGAATTAACCAAACCCCTCGCTTCTGTGGTGGGCTGATCTCTTCTCTCTTTCAGTGCCTCAGTTTCCCATCCTGGGCAGTGAGAAAACAGAGCTGGTCCAGCAGTGCCGAATACTTCCCACACAGCAACACCCCTCAGGGGAACGAGGGCATGTGAGTCATGAACGGATGGTCCTGAACTTCACCCTCTGCACTTCCTTATCATTCTCTCTGGGCTCCTCTGCCTTGAATTATTCCTCTTCTTTTGCCTGCCTACAGACAGAAGTTTTTGTTTACTTTGGTGCTGCTTTCTTTTGTCTGTGGGTGTTTTTGTGGACAGGAATTGGCTTAGATCTTCCCTTCACAGCTTCTGCTTGCTCCATTGGAGAGTGCTTTTCCCAAAGCATGGCTCTTGGAGGCATTTCTGTCCCCCTGACAGCTGGGCATTGATGTGAATGTGATCCAAAGCCTCCTGCAGCTTGAACTTCCCTGCCTTTCATCTGAACTTGAGTTGCTCTAAAGGTGCCTTCAGATGATTTGGAGGAAGGCTGCTGCCCTGTCAGCCCACTCAGTAGGAAAAACAGAGTGCCAGGAGCAATGCCCACTGCTCTCTAAGGGAACAAAAGGGATTTTCTCACTTTGGTCTGTGCTTGTTTCTGTTGTCACCTGGGCGTTCCCCTCACTGCAGGAAGTGCCCGTGGGACCAGCTGGGAGCACAGACGTGACATCTGGGGGAAGAGCACATCCTTAGCAATTAACCCTGCAGCCATGATGGAGCCACCCCTTAAATGCCAACCCCTCTTAGTCCAGGGCTTGGTGACTGTCTCAAACAATGACACTTGGGGGGCCCTGACACCCCACACAGCCATTGCCTTCTCCACGGGCTCAGCCCAACCTGCTCCAGAGTTCCACCCTTTGATCCAGCAGCTCTCCAGGCACTCCCAAGAGACTCCTGGTTGGAGTAACTGGCTGAAGCGCTGGGATCCTGGTGCAGTGACTATGGCTCTGACAGTCTGTCCCTCTGATTCCCCCCAGATGGAGCCAGCAGAGGAACAAGACGCAGGAAACCACACCCTGCTGACTGAATTTGTGCTCTCTGGATTGTCCAGCCACCCAGAACTTCAGCACCTGCTGTTCTTCACAATCTGCTTAGTTTACAGCATGACTCTCATTGGGAATCTTCTCATCTGCATGGTGACAGTGCACCCCGCCCTCCACATGCCCATGTACTTCTTCCTCCGCGTCCTGTCCCTCCTGGATATTTCCACAGCAACAGTCGTTGTCCCCAAGATGCTGGCAAACCTCCTGTCAGAGGACAGGAGCATCTCCTACCTGGGCTGTGTCACACAGCTCTACTGTGTGGTTTTCTTAGCGGCCACTGAGTGGTACCTGTTGGCAGCCATGGCCTACGACCGCTACGTGGCCGTGTGCAGCCCCCTGAGGTACTCGGCCATCATGAGCACCAGAGCTTGCCTCTCCTTGGTGCTGCTCTCCTGCTGCAGTGGCCAAGTGGTGTCGGTGGTGCAGACAGCCTGGGTGTTCACCCTGTCCTTGTGTGGGCCCAGGAGGATCAACTACTTCTTCTGTGACATTCCGCCGCTTCTCAGGCTCTCCTGCACAGACACCTCGCTGTACGAGAGGCAGCTCATCTCCGCCACTGTGCTCGTCATCTTCACACCCTTCTGCCTCATCCTGCTCTCCTACACCTGCATCATCTCCAGCATCCTGAAGATTTCCTCTGCAGAGAGCAGGCACAAGACCTTCTCCACCTGTTCCTCACACCTTACTGTTGTAACGTTGTACTGTGCGAGTGGCACTTTGATTTACTTACAGCCCAAATCCAGTAATTCACAAGATGCTAAGAAAATCCTTGCTCTCATATACACAACTGTAATTCCCACATTAAATCCCCTGATTTACAGCCTGAGGAATAAAGAAGTGAAAGAAGTACTAACCAGAGTGATGGCTGTTTTGATGAAGAAATAAAGATCTTCTTGTCTATGAAGGTGTGGATTTAAAATCTTATTTCCATTTTTGGTGGGTTCTAATGGCTCAGGGGAAACTGCAGGCACAAAAATCTCTTTCACAACTGTAACTATTTTGTCTTTATTCTTTGTTTCAGAAGCAAATAATTTAAAATTTCTATCTCAATTTCTTCCTTAGGAGTACAAAATATATTCCAGACATTTCTTCTAAAGCAGAACACTTCCCATATCTTGTTCAAGTATCCAGGTTGGAACTCCTGCAATGAAATTCCTTCCACTGCAGGAGTTCACCTCACCCTCTCACTGAAGAAATATTCTTTTATAGTGAATTTTCCAGGCTAAGCACACACTAATTGATAGGGACTACATGTTTTGCTTTGCCTTTTTTCTTCCTTATTATATGTTTTCCATTCCTTCCAGCAGAAAAGAGGTTCACTAAATGAAAGTGATAAGGAAATTAGTTCACTTCTTTCAGAGCCTTGTGTTTTTCATTTAAGATGTGTGGAAAGTAAAAGAAAGGAAGATTAACTAATGCTTATTCCTTATTTCCAGCAAGAACTCAGCATTTAATACAGTGCAGTACCCACACCTTCCAAGCACTGCGGAGTGTTAGTCATGGGATAAGAGTATTCTGCAAGTCTCAGCTGGAGAAATTCACCCAGGCATGAAAAGAAGAGTTTCTAGAGGATTAGCTGATATCTGCAAGGGCACAAAGAGAAAAGGGCTGCTACAACATAGGAGTATTCCTTTGGGAGGGTTTTAAAGTTTATTCTGAATAGAACAGCTGCTGTGGTTTGGTGAATAGCCCAGGCCTGAGCCTGCAATATTCAAACTGTACTTACCATGCTGAGGTCAAGCAAAAGAAATCTTTATTCAGTGTGGCCATACTGACCTTTGAGTGCTGTCTCTGTTTCATCTGACTGAGTTCCTGGCCATAAAGTCAGTAAAGGCCATTAAAATTGAGTTTACTGTTCTTTTTTTTGTTTAGTTGTTGGTAAAAGAGAGAGGCAATGAAGTCATCTCCAGCTGAAGTCATTGCCTGACTTCAGAAACTTCACAGCAATGAGTTAATGACAAAGTGATTAATTAATTGCATTTGGCAATGTTGTTTGCTTAGACTCCTCTAGGGAACTTAACTTGTCTCTGTATTTTTGAAACTCTTTTTTCTTCATCATTTGAACACTGGAGAAAAGCGTTAATGAAATTTCATTTACATTTCTACAGACTTTGCTTCTGGGAGTTGATCTACTTTTACCTCTGTAAAAACAGAGAATTTTTTTCTTGTTTTATTACTTGAAAAGATAATACTGAAAGAAGCATTTCTTTAATTTTTTTAATTATTCTAGTATAATAACAGTAGTGTTAATCACTTTAAAAGACATTGCATTCCAGATATTTACAGCTTTTAATTTTGCCTCTTTTTATAATGTTTCAGACTCTGGTCCAAGGAGAAAGAGACATCCAGAATCAGTCATCCATTTGGAACAAACCTTTTTTATACCTGCTGCAGTGCCCTCCTCCCAAACACTACCAGCAATTTTCTGTTTTTTCCTGAATTCATCTCTTCTGTTTCCTGCTTCCAAATGCCACATGTGCATGAAGGATACCCGAAATAAAAGCTGATGTGGTAGAAAGCAAGAACAGGTGTTTAGCTGATTAAATCACAATATCACCTCTAGCAAGGAGCACTGATTTTTGGTCTCTAAGAAACACAGCCATCGGTTTTGCTAGAGCTGAGCTCACTTACACCATCCTCTCTCCTCTATAAAAAAGAGAAGTTGTGGTTAAATTATGCCATTCAGTGGATCACAGCTTCACAAACAGATCAAGGCAGAATTCATGTGCCTGGATTCATTTCCCCATCCCCAATACGTGAACTACTGATCTTAGCATTTTTATAGAAGAATGCATTTTTTAAAAATCATATATTTTAACATTTAATTTCATTCTATTAATTATTTTCACAAGGTGTTAAATGGTGTTTAATAACAAATTAATTTACCTTTTCTGGCAAAAATTGGTACTGATTAAAGTGTCTGTCTTGATACTGGCTGCTGAGCTCTTGACATGCTACTGCAGTTTATGGTTCTGTCAAATCACCTCCTGTGATTGATGCACTTGATCTCCTAAAGGAAGCTCCAAGAAAACAGCTAAATTAGTCATTAGATGTGCAGTACTTGATTCTTCACTCTAGAACCACATAATGAAGTTTTAGCATTATTGGAATGTGCTGCTTCTTTAATTCAGCTTATGGCAGTAAAGGTCAGTGTTGAGTTTTTATTAATAAACAAGGGGTTTATGAATATACATGTATCTATGTAGTAGAGAGAGGAAGGGAGGAAGGAAGGGAATAGTTGGATTTATTGAATTAATATTATAAGTGATCAAGAGAATTCTAGATGATGGCTTATAGAGGTCACATGATTCAGGAATAATATAAGTTACAAGAAATAAATACAGCAAATAAATTAATGCACCTTAGAGCTTTAAGACCCCATGCACCTGAGTTAGCACTCCAGAACCACAGCTGATGCCACAATTCTATAATTATTACCCTCGGAGCCAGAAATAAACAGCACACTGAAAAAAAAAAAAAAAAAAAAGAGAGAGAAAACTTTATCTAAAGGATGCAAAGAGGAAAACCCCTCTCCAGTCTCTGGCACACAGAGTTCACCCTCCCTCAGCAGGGACTGAGTGCAGCAGCTCAGATGAGAGGCAGTCTAGGTACAGCCTCTGGTCACTGTGCTGACATTTGGGCAGGCAGATGGGTAAGGATTAGCAATTAATTAAATTAACTGAGAAATTAAATATCACACAATTTATACACACAACGAGCACAATGAGCTCTTCAGCTCTCCATGGAAGGAAGAAAGAATGGAGAAAATAAAGAATGTCAAGAAGTGTTATGATTTCAAGACATGACATGAAATGAAATTTTGACCTTTAACAAAAGCATCAAAAAGTGACATAAGGAGGTTTTGCCTCGTTTGCTTTTGTTACTTTCTTTTTACATTTGTCCTCTTATTTTTCTGAATTCTACTTTCTTTAATCAGTTTTTCTTCCCATCAGTTGTTTATATGTTTTGTGAGAATTTTTCTTTCTACTGTCAAGAGGGATTTCATTTCTCACTTTTCTCTCTAAGGGAATTAAACTCACACAGCTCTAAACCTAAATAATCCTTACAAGTCTGAGAATTTTCTCCCACTAAAGCATTTTCAGAATGACTTTTTCTCTATCTCAACATTGCTGGTGAAGTTACTAATGCAGTAACATGCAGATGCCATTGTGCTGGTGCCAAATTATTTTTTGCTTTTTTTCTTTTATATATTCTCTGTATTCTTTACACATATTTGTATCTCTGCAGCCTTTTATTGTATTCTAGTAGCTTCCCCAGTACTATTCCCAGCCCTGATAGGCAGAAAGACAAAACACATTCCAAGGCTCCTATCCTATCTTGGTTCTCCCTAGGAACCAAGGCTGAGACCAGCTCTTCAGGACATATTTTTATACACGAAGTTTAGTTTCCATCTGAGGGGGGAGGATTCAGAGAAGGTTGAAGTGGAGGAAATTGCATCAGCTCTTGTGCTCCTAATTAGCGATTTTTTTGTCAATTCTGCTAATTTGCTAAACTTATTTATAAAACTGTATTCACCCTGTGGGGGGTGGGCATTTTGTGGATATTTTTCCATATCTGCCCCTGGAGGCCTCCAATAAAGACCAGCCTTTATATTCCCTCCTGTTCTAATATTATCTCTGAAGTATTTTATTTCCAGGTTCAGTAAGGTATCAGTACTAACTTAGAGATGAAATTAGGAGTGCTAAAGGGAAGTGGGACATGCTGGAGTGGAAGATCAGCTGTGATTTCCACAGGAGAGAAGGAGGGTGTGGGTGGGGCCCCTTGCAGGTCACTACCCAGGATGTGTCATGGGGATGTTTTTGCAGGTTATTTATTGTAGACAACTTTTATTAGGCCCTAGACATTCCACCATACTGCACACTCTCTGTGACTGACCTTCCTAAACTGATGGGAGGTGAATGTTGTCCCCATCTCACATCTAGAAAGTTGCTCACTTACTGAAGGAGCAGGAATATTAGTGATGACCACAGTTATCTAGTGGAAACACCAGTCTTTGGATCTACTGTCTGGGCTGGTTTCTGTATTCCTGCTGACAGCAATATCTTCCCCAGTATTCTCCTGATGGCCTTTTTCATCTCAGTGTTTCTCAGGGTGTAGATCATTGGGTTTAGCATTGGAGTGATCACAGTGTAAACAATGGAGGCCACCTTGTCCCTAGGGTATTTCTTATAAGGCTGGGCATAGGTGAAGATGCAGGGGATGAATATTAAGCTCACAACAGTTACCTGTGTTCCACAGGTAGACAGAGCTTTTCGCTTCCCTTCTGTGATGCATGTCCTTATTTTAAGCAAGATGGCAATGTAAGAAATAATCAAGATTACAAAAAGGGTGATGAGGACGCCTCCATTATTAAACACCATTTGCATTTCAGCCATGCGAGTGTCAGTGCAGGCCAGCTTGATGACTTGAGGGACATCACAGTAAAAATTATCCAGTACATTTGGGCCACAGAATGGCAGCTGGAGAAGAAAACCGATTTGTATAATTGAATGAAGAAACCCACCAAACCATGCAGCTGCCACCAACCCCATGCACATGTTCCAGTTCATGATGGACAAGTAGCGCAGTGGCTCACAGATGGCCACGTACCGATCAACTGTCATCCCTACCAGCAAAAAGGCCATTGCACCTGCAATGAAATGGAAGAAGAACATCTGGAGAAAACACTCTCTGAAGGAGATCACTGTGTGCTGGCTGAGGAGGCCTGACAGCAGCTTGGGAGTATTGACCGAGGAATCACTGATGTCAAGGAAAGCGAGGTTGGCCAGGAGAAAGTACATGGGGGTGTGAAGCTGCTGATCCATAGCCACAGTGGCAATGATGGTGAAGTTCAGTAGCCAGGTTATTACATAGATGAGAAAGAAGATCACATAGAGACAATACTGCAGCTTGTGACTCTGTGTCAGGCCCAACAGGACAAATTCTGTCACAGTGGTGGTGATGTTCTCTAATTCCATTCTTTATCCCTGCACAAACAAGAGCTATAAATGTATAAGTGTTGGACTATAGAATTATTAAAACATAGAATCATAGAATAATTTATGTTATGGAGGGATATCTGGAAGTCATCAAGTCTCACAAACTCTGTGGACTGTTCAAGTATAAGACCAGTGTTACAGGAAAAACAAAAAATAAAAATCCACACAAATTCCCTTACATTTAGTGAGAACATAGAACGTTCCAAGTAGTGTCTGTTGCCTTTCATCTTATTGTTGTACACTTCCAGGAAAGCTCTATCTCCTCTGTATCCTCATCTCATCTGCTAGTTATACACAGAAATGAGGTTTCCCCTTAGCCTTCTATTCTATATGGTGAATAAATCCTGTCCTCAGCCTCTCCCGAGTGCCAGGTGATCCTGCCCACTGATTATTTGAAGGCCCTTCAAGGAAGTCACTCAAGTCTATGTACCACTGTCTTTCTTGTCCTGGAGAGCTGTGGTTTTGACACAGTCCTGCACTGATGGAGGGCTGGGATCATTTCCCTGCACTAGCTGGCCAGACCTTTGCTGGCAGAGCTGAAGCTATCTGTTGCCTTCCTTGACAGATGAACACATTCCCATCTCCTATTCAGCTGTTTGTCCACCAGGGTCATACAAAGCTGCTTCCTGGACACACCACTAGCCTGATTGCACAGGCTTGTCCTTTCCCAGAAGCAAGATGACACATTTACTTATGGCAGATTTTGTAATGTTCATACCAACCTATTTCTCCAAATTGTCTCTACAAATATCAGCCCTGCCATCCAGTGTACTGACTACTTTTCCCATTTTTCTGTCCTCAGCCACTTCTATCACCACATGCCTTTGTATAAAGTCCTTCTCTATTTGTCTTGTAAGCCACTTTCTGGTACTGGAATGCTGCTGAAAGGTTTTCTCAGAGCTTTCTCTTCTCTCCATACATTAAATAACTCCAGCTCTCTCAGCCTGTTCTCACAGAGGATGTTCTACAGCCTCCTGACCATATCTGTGGCCCTTCTTGGATCAGAAGGTCCATGTGCTCCTTTTGCTTGGGGCCCTAGAGCTGAACACCCTTCTGCAGGTGAGGTCTCAGGAGAGGAGAATTTATGGGCAGAATTATCTCCCTTGATTTGCTGGCCATACTGCTTTTGAAGCAGCCCAGGACATGTGTGGTTTCTGGGCTGTGAGTGGACATTGACAAGACATACTGAGTTTTTCATCCACCAAACACCCTCAAGTGCTCCTATGCAGGACTACTCTCAATCCAAGCATTGCCCAGCTTGGGATTGCCCTCACCTATGTGCAAGACCCAGTACTTGGCCTTATTGCACTTTCTGAGGTTTACCCCAGCCCAATTCTGTCCTGTCCAGGTTCCTCTGTGTGGCATCCCTTCTCTCTAGAACACCAACCACACCACTTATCTTGGGAAGCAGCACCTCTGCCTGAAATGCACCTTGCCTAAAGCAAGGACTGGCAAGTTAGGCTGAGCTGAAGCTTAGCCATGGAGCTGAAGCTTATCCATGGAGCTGCAGGGACTCTGTCTAAATATAGACAAAAGAGTCACCCACATAACACCTGCTTTCCCTAATCCTCCACTCCCACTGTTGTGACTGGTTGGATGTGTAAATCCACATGAGCCAGGTGACCTGTGCACTAAAAAGTAAGTCAGGAGAAGGGAAGTGTCTGTCTCAGCTCCCTTCAGAGTCAAGAAGTCTGGATGTGCTCACCCTAAAAGGTAACATTGCTGTGGCCAGGCTACTCCTCCTTAGGCTCCATGGACAAATCAGTCTTAACCCAAATTTCTTTCCAAGTTCTGGTCTTCCCTTACATTAGATTATCACAAAGATCTCTACATCACGGTTCTTTTTCAAACTTCTTTTCAGTCAGATAAATGGCATGAGTTAAAAATCACAGAGACAGTGTCTCAAGTTTTAGAAAAATAAACTTGAAATATCCAGTGAATTTGGAGACACTGTGGGGAAGTTCTAAGAGAAGGTGGCAACTGCCCACCTCAGCCCAAGATGACTGAGCCATTTCCCTGATGGGAACTTACTACCCCTATTTGGCTGCTGAAACAAAAATCTAATTTCTTACAAAAAAAAGCCGCATACAGAATAATACACAACCTTTCTATTTTCCTCTATTAACTGCTGAACTCTTCCCAAAATGGAATTCCAAAGAACCGTAGAAACAAGAACTTTCTGCACATTTTCATTGCCTTTGGTGAATACTCTGCAGGGATCCTGTAATTTCTTCCCATCACAGTCTGCTCCTTAGTGTCAGTGAATAATTCCATTTAAAATCCTTATATACATAATCCTATTTTCTGCTTGAAAATTGCAGGGTTTTTTTCATAGATCCAAAAAGTAAAAGCCACTTTTGGTATGAAATAATGTTTTCTAACAACCCACAGTTAATCCTGTGTATTGTTTTCATTTCCCACAAAAAGCAGTATTTTCATAGAAGCTTGGCAGAGAGAAAAAGTGATTTGCTTTCAAGTCTAATCCAACCTTTCTCTTTTGCCTCAGTAATCTCCCTAACATAAAAGTAAGATTGAGCTCCAGCAAAAAAACCTGAAATACAGAAATGCTGAGACAGGAATGATTCATGCCTGCCTTCCCTCAGATCTTTCCCAACACATGCAGAGTGTCTCTGAAAACGACTCGGTTAAGTAAGATTATATATTAAAAGTGATAAACAAGCATTTTCAGGTCGTTTTCTCTTCCACAGTACAACCACTGTCACTAGCAGCATGTGGGATTACTCGTCCTTGAAGTATTTTAAGCAGAAAGAGCAAATACCTTCAGCAAACTCCTGTTTCTGTGATCCAACATCACACAAGCTACGAGATGTCATTCTCAAGTTACAAGATAAAACAGCACAGCTCTAGTCAGAGAAGCAGGGGATGCAAACCTACCTCCAACACAGGACTCCAACCACCTTCCCTCATAGGATTCCTGATGCCTTTGTTAAGGGAAATTATGGGATTCAAGAAGAAAGCAAAATCTCAAATCACCTTGCACTTCTGGTCATTCAAAAAAGAATAACAATAATATAATTAGCAAAACTAAATTTTGTCACCATGGGGCTAATTAAAAAGTTCTTGTAGTGCTTCACGTCATGAGGATCAGGACCAAGTGGAGATGCAGGAACCTTGTGATAATTGGAGCAGAACTAAAATGGGGATTTTCATAGCAGTGTAGTCACTTCTCCCCTGTTGAAGATGAAAAATGCAAATTATAACTCTCCCAACCACAGCCTCACTGCCCTGGAGCTTGGATTCAACTGTGCTTTGAAATAAAAGTTCAGTCATTGCTACAGGATTGTCGTATCAGTAAAGCCTTCAGGGGAGTGATTATTCCAAAACACTTCTCTGCTACTTTACAAAGTGAATCTTTCTGGTTATACAATAAAAAGTTGGTCTACATGTACACGAAGGGGCACAGATGCCCACCAGCAAGTAGAGAATGCACAGTAACTTAACTAGAGAAATGGACACTTATCTAGCTCTTCCAAGGACTCTGCCAGGAGATCCAGCAGCCCCAGGGCTGGGTGGGAAACCTGTTCCAATGAGTCAGTGGGAACAGCTTCTGGGTCAGCTTATAGACTGAGGCAGAGTTAATGCCCAGGAAATAAAGGATCCATTATGGAATGAAAGGAGAAAAGCATCTCAGTTGGTTCCAAGATTTACTAGGGATGTTTAGGGGAGGAACCACACTTGTCTGGCCATGCCCTGCTCCTGCTCAGTGCAGTCAGGATTTTCTGTCTGGCTGAGAGCTCTCTGTTCTGTGTGCTCGTGTGTGTGTAAGCACGCGTGCTTCAACTGGAGTCACAGGGTCCATGTGTCCATGGTGCCAGCTGCCATTGGCCTGCTTGGCCACCTGGGCACACATGAGCTCATCCTGAGCCCCTGCCAATCCGCACTCCCTGTCCTTTCACCTTTCCAGGCCCTCTTCCCTAAGCCTGGAACACTGCAAGGGCTTGTTTTGACCCAGGTGCAGGACCTAGCACTTGGCCTTGTTGAGCCTTCTACTACTGGCCTTGCCCCATGGATCTGTCCTGTCCAGATCCCTCTGCAGACCCTTCCCACCCTCCCAAAACTGTCATCCAAACTGGTGTCTGCCAGCTTACTAAGAGTGCACTCAACTGCCCCCATCCAAATCACTGGTGAAAGATATTAAAAAGGACTGGTCCCAGTACTGGGGAAGACCAATTGCGATGGGCCACCAGCTGGATTTAACTCCCTTCCCCACCACACTTAGCACTCAGCTGCCCAGACTGGTTTTTACTCAGTAGAGAGTATGCCCATCCAGGCCAGTGTCTCCAGAAAAGCAAAATTGAGTCAAAGGCTTTACTGAGCTCCAGGTAGATGATATCCACAATCCTTCCCTCACCCACCAAGTGAGACGTCTTGTCACAGAAGGAGACCAGACTGGCCAAGCAGGACCTGCCTTTCCTAAACCCATGCTGGCCAGGCCTAATCAGGTTTTCCTGTACCTACCATATGATGGCACTTGAGATGATCTGTTCCTTTCCTAGCACCAAGGTCATACTGTCAGGCCTACAGTTCCCCAAACACTTCTTCTGGCCCTCCTTGCAGGTAACCTGTATTTGCTAACCTCCAGTCAGCTGGGACCTACCCAGTTAGCCAGGACTGCTGATAAATTACTGCAAGTGGCTTCGTGAGGGTTACCACTCCCTTGGCACCACTGCTAAGGCCCCATCCAGCTCCACAGGCTTATGTGAGCTTCAGCTGTGTAGAGGTCACTGCCCAGTTCCCCTTGGATCATGGGGCTTCATTCTGCTCTCCCTGTCCTCCAGCTCAGGCAGGTGAGTACCCCAAGAACAGCTGGTATGAACTGCAGCAATTTTTTGGGTTCCAAGCAGGATACCAAGCATAAAAAGGCATAAAAAGGGCTCAAAAGCATGGGTGTTAACAGTCTCTGCAGGAATGAGGCTTGTCCATTTCTCAACAAAAGAAGGGTGGCAGAGCATTCACTGTACCTCGCAGCCTTCATGGGCAGGTTCAACCAGCAGCAAAGCCAAGAAACCATCCTAGACACAGACAGAAACACAGATGCTTGCCTAGTATTTCAGCTTCAGATTTACAAATTTTGAAGCTGTGAGAAAGGACAGGGTAGTTACAATATGCCCTAAAATCTTGGAAAATTGTCCCAGTCAAGTCTGAACCATGGTTCAGTGGAAATTGAGGGGTACAAGGACAGTAAATACCAACTTTAATTAGGAAATCAGTGTCTTACAACTCGTGAAAGAATGCGTAAAGCAGACTAACAATACAAATGGTGCAGAACTACAACTGGCACAGAAAACTCAGAATTAAACTTTGCTGTCTTTAGTACTGTGTTGCAATTTAGCAGTCAGCCCAGAGCTAACCCCAAAACAAGGCACCAGTGCAGATCACTCAGCTCTGCCAGAATGAGACCAAAACTCCAGGACTGGCCTGATCACTGACATCACATGCTCTGGTGCCTGGAGAGATGTGGCTATCACAGCCAGACACTGGACTTGCCTGTAGGAACTGATAGAAAGGTGCTACTGATCCTGAGTGCCGCAGTGTGTTCCTGCCTATTGCCTCTGATGGGGAACCAGTGATGCAGCCTTTGTTGGCACACACAACCCCTCTGGTGCCCAGTGGGGTCACTGCCCCTGTGAGTGCAGCCCATGGGGAGGCCCATTCAGGCCCCAGGGGAGTGAAGAGTGCAGCCTCTGTGAGAGTCCCGCAGCAGGGCAGTGTCACGGGATATCAGTTGGGGATATCTGGCCAAAGGAGCCACAGAAAGCACAGAGATAAACCAGATGTGATGGAGAGGCTGTGATGAGAACAAACCTGATCAGCCACCCAAAGGGGTAAAGATGTGTGAGGCTGAAAACATTTATTTTTACAGTAGGGAAGTGATGAGAGACACAATCATAAAACCTGACCAATTAGTATTAAGGCAAATAACTAGAAACAAAAATGGCATCAGTGACACCAGCTGATGAGCTCTCAAGAAGCTAAAGGCAGCCCACGACTTTGCAAATGATAAGGATGCAAAGCTCAGTGTCCAGGGTGTTGAATGAAGACAGTGGGATGTCAGCTGGTGAAGAAGTATGCAGGGACAGGGAGCAGCCAAGAGGGGTTAGACAGAAAAGCCTTGTAAGAGGCTGGGTGTAAACTTGGGCCAGTCAGTTCTGGGCTGGCTGAGCCCTACACTTGACCACCACAGTCCTGGGTTATCTATCTTTCTGTAACTCTCTGTACAATCTCCCATGGTCTCATCTGCATGCTGCAAGGACCAAAAGCCAGCTACTGGGCAGCCAGAATGTGCAGATTTGGGGCCAGATCCTGAAATCAGATAGAGGGATAGGGAGAGCAGAACCCCAGCCTCTGGTAGCAGCTGCTGGAGCCAGTGGCAACTTAGCCTACAGCCACAGGCAGAATACTTTGTGTCCACAAGAGCAGCTGCTGGAGGGGGCAGAATGAGCAAGGGGAGTGAAGGGCTCCATGCCAGCAGCTGGAGTAGGACAGCCACTCACAGCATGTGTGCCAATTCTGGGGGAGGCAACATCCCACAAACCAGGTGTGCATTCAGCAGCAGTAATTCAGAGCAGAGGGCAAGAAGGGGACTCCAGGTATGGGCAGGGGTATCAGGAGGGCAAGGGATCCATATTGGTACCTGGAGATACCTGAGATGAAGCATGCCTTTGGGATGAGCATCTGAGTGATGCCGAGTCTTTGGTGGGTCAAGCTGGAGCAGCTGGCAAGGAGGGGGCCTGTGGGATGGGTCAGGAGGCTGTGGTCCACGCTGTGGTGCTGGGTGGACAGAGGGGTCATACTAGTGCTCAAAGGATTCACGAGTGTGCATGTCCTTGTGAACCCTGAGGGTGTCATGAGTCTGCCAGCCCCAACTGCATGGTGCCTGTGTCACCTGTGTCCTGTGTGGGGGTGCTGTTAACAGCCATGTCAGTGTCATCTGTGTGTCACTGTCCATGTGCAGCTCAGCATCAGGGCTGACCCTGCAAACAGGAAAGGAACAGCTGTGTTCTCACCTTGAACAGAAACCCTGGCTACAGGTCCAGAGGCTGGGATGTCAGTGGCCACACAGGAGGGTCCTGGGCCACAGCTGCTGAAGGCAGCAGCTGCCTTCCACAGGGTTTAACAAAAGCCTTAACAATTAATCTAAATGAACAGAGACACTTGCCCCGAGGCCTAGGGGCACAGCACTGGCTCAGATATGCCTGCAGAAACACTGCTAGCCCTGAGCACTGCAGTGCCAGCAATGGGGTAACACAGTTGTGTTATCCATATTCAGCATCACAAAGTCTTTGCAGCCTGGGGATCAGGACTTCCTAAAGGTCATCAAAACTAGACACATCCAGTTGAGATTTCAGCCTGCTGTCACCCAAACATGCACCTTTTCTGGCTCTCCTGCAGAGGAAGGGGCATGGGGCATGTGTGAATTTATCATGATGGAAAGTCTCTAATGCACTAAGACAGTGCTTCCAGATCGCATATACAGACTCAGATGACAGAAGCTCATTTAAACCTTGTGATGTATTTAAGCCAAAAACCATACAGAGGCAACTTTTCAAATGTCCTGAGTGACTTACACATTCAGGCAGTGAGTCCAAGGCCTGGGAACTCTGCTTAGTGGCAGTCCTCTGTGGGATACAAACACCTCTTCCAGAAGGGCTGAAGGTGGCAGTTCTTCTCCAGCCATACTAATTCTCATTTCCAATCACAACCCAAAGCCATTGCAATCACCAAGGTTTATACAGGTACAGCAACAACCTAACTGGCCTGGCTAACCAGCCTGGCTGACAGAAGGTGACAACACCTGGGGAAGCTCTGAAGCCCGAGGCTCTAAAAACTCAGCTGAAGTAATTAAAACAGCACTGATGAATGTCCCCACTGTAGTGGCCCACAAGATCTCAGAGTATGTCAGCCTACACTCACAGACAGGAAACTGAAGCTCTTGAGAAAAAGAAGGAAGCTGCACCTAACTAAGAGGAAGCAAAGGCATAGTCCAAGCAACCCACATATACCTCAAACCATGTTGCTTTTATGACTTTCCCTATGTCCCATTTCACCTGGCTGTACTTACACTAACTGCCAGGACTATCCCCTATCCCTCTACAGTCCCACTCTAGTTTTCCTGCCTGGAAAGCCATTAGATTGTCATTCTGTCTCCAGTATGTACTGAGCAGTCAGGAGAGCGAAGCATCTGGACTTCACCAAGACTGATCCTTCAGCTACTCTGACTAGAGCATGGCATAAACCAGAAACACGTGGACTGCTCTTGTTCTGGGTGGTAAAGAGTAGGTCTTTACCTGCCTGAAGTGCCTTTTAATAGAATTTTCTAGCCCCAACTTACATCACACTAGGAATATTTCTCCAGAAGTACTGCTGTAACAAACTCCACTGCTCTGTGAACTTCACACCCTGCAACCCGCTTTAGGATATGAAGTCGGTCAAGGGAAACATGGATACATTTCCTGCCACTGTGAGATGATGAAATTGCAATCAGCTTTATAAAGGAAGAGGTACTGCTTTCCAAGACAGACCAGGACATTTTCAGTGCCCAGTCCAGGCATTCCAGGGGGAACACCCTGAACACAAGCACCACCTCATGGTATCAATAAAAGAAAACCACCCTGGCCTGAGGTAAGCACAATGAAGGTAACCTGAAGGCAAGGCTGAAATGCTCCTTTAGACCAAAGCTGTGACTAGCACTGCCTCACACAGTGATGTACCACCCAGATTTCCTGAGCTCAAGCTTAGATGTAGTGGGCACTTAGCCAAGGTAAAGTAGTCCAGGAGTAACAGTCTGATTGTCACCCTTTCCCCTACAGGCTGGCAAAGCAGTGCTCTCCCTCATCCCCACCACAGCACCAGGGTATGGAACCCTGGAAGGGTGTAACACTTTGGACTAAACTCAGCTGAATGTACTCATACATCAGGTTGGTATCAGCCAAGAAAAAGAGGGCAGAATCTCCAAGCAGTCTGTATTCAGCACCCTAAGACGGATCTTCTCCCACAACCACCAAGACCAAGAAAGACAGGCTCCTCTGCTTTGCTTGGATTATCACGGGGAAAAACAAGAAGGGTGACTTCCAGTACCATGGAAGAATCACAACAGCATTAGGACCTGTTTCCTGCAGCCGTATCTCTCAGGGGAGAAGCCATTACACCCCTAGATGCTTTGCCAGCAGCTCACACACACACCATGCAAAAGGGAAGATAGGCAATTGCACAGTGACAGCCCTTTGAGGGGCTCGTGCCCTTCCCCAAATGCAGGTAATGCGAAGATTCAGATGACAGTAAGAGGGATGATTCCTAAACTGGTGATACACACAGGGAGATGCAGGGAGAGGGGCTGCTCACCCTTTCTGTATGGGGATGGGGCAGTGTCAAGAGGCAGGGCTCCCCTCTTTCATGAGAAGGCATGTGAGCTCACACACACAGGGCCCAGCCCAGCCCAACTGGGGAGGCCTTAAGCCACGATGTCCTTCAGGGCTGCAGGCAGCTCCGGGAAGATGAAGTGGTAGCCGCTCTCCAGGGTGCGCTTTGGCAGCACCCTCTGGCCCTCCAGCAGCATCCCCGCGCGCTCGGGCCCGAAGACGGCGCGCACGGCCCAGGCCGGCAGCGGCAGCAGCGCCGGGCGGCCCAGGGCTGCCCCCAGCGCCCGCGCAAAGCCAACGTTGGACGTGCCAGGGGACGACGGGGAAACACCGTTCAGGATGCCCTGCACAGACTCCTTCTCCAGGGCGTGACACACAATCCCACACAGGTCCTGAATGTGGATCCATGGGAAGGGCTGGAGTCCAGAGCCCATGGGGCCTCCAAGTCCCAGACGGAAAGGCAAGAGCATCTGAGAGATCGCACCACCATCTCGACCCAGCACTACACCTGGGGGGAGAAGAGAGTGAGACCAGGTGCCCCTGCCCAAAAGCCCCCTTCACACCCAGGCCTACAAGCAGCAGAATCCTTAGAGGGTTGGACTGCAACGGGACCCCAACAAGGAGAGACAGAAGAGCTGATGCCCTTTACCCACCCCAGCAGTAAAGCAGAGTCACCATTAATGAGGATGATGCCTCATCTCACCTGATCTCACCACAACACCACGAGTTGGGCTCTCAGGGATGAGAGCTGCAGCCTCCCACGAGCTCACCAGGCGTGAGAAGAAGTCAAAATCCCCTCCTGGACTGTCTTCAGTGTACTCAGCTGTGGGGCTGGGGCGGTAATAACCTGCAGGGTTAACAGCAGAAAGGGGGTCAGGGTTGAATGATGACACCAAGCCCCCCTTCCCCATCAGACCATCTTTTCTGCCTCCAGGAGCCCAGAACTCCTGTGAGGAAAGGCTGAGAGAATTGAGATTGTTCAGCCTGGAAAAGAGATCTAACTGCAACTTTCCAGTACTGAAGGGAGCCTACCAGAAAGAGAGACTACAAGGGCCTGGAGTGCCAGGACAAGGGGAATTGCTTCAAATTGAAAGTCAGTTTAAATTGGCTATTAAGAGGAAAATCTACCCTGTGAGGATGGGCAGGCCCTGGCACAGGGTGCCCAGAGCAGCTGTGGCTGCCCCTGGATCCCTGGAAGTGTCCAAGGCCAAGCTGGACAGGGCTTGGAGCAACCTGGGGCAGTGGAAGGTGTCCCTGCCCATGGTAAAGAGTGGGACTGGATGGTCTGAAAAGCTCCTTCCAACCCAAACCATTCTGGGATTCTGTGCGCTTGATCACTCCACCAGGGATATCCTCACATGAACAGCACAGGATCTCTGATGGCATTGCTGACAAGTTTTTGAACTGCCAATGTGCTCTACAGGTTCAGTAGGATGCACTAACACTCAGGCAGCCCCAAAACCCAAACAGGCCTGCAAGCAACACACTGAACTGGCTGGAAGGTGCCTGCTTTAATACTGGGCCTCACAGAGAATAAACCATGGCAGTTTAAAGACTGCAGCAAGCAGAAAGTTGGAGACAATGCAGAGGGGCTTCAGCTGAGGCCTTACATAAATTGATTCTGTGGGATGCCCAAATGCTTCCACAGAAAAACACAGAAAAGCTTCTGCCCTAATAACACCAAGACAAAGCACAGGGACCCAAATTCCTCTCCAGCAGTACTAAAAAGCTTATCAAAGCTTGCCTAAACACAGTGACATTGATGGCAATAAAGCTGACATTTCAAGGCAAGACACATGCTCCTGAGGAATTGTTTCTGTCTGCAGGCAAAGCCTCTCCAGGTCAGCAGGAGTGATGTCCTGGCCAGGCCCAGCCAATACCTACGCCAGTGACCAGGACCCAGGCACGAGGGGGCTGCTCAGCAGCAGCAATGGCCTTGGCCAAGGTCTTTGTGGTCTCCACCCGGCTGCTGATGACCTCCTTGCAGAAGGCATCACCCCACCTGGGAAAGGGAGAAGCAGGGATTAAACACCTCACAGGGACACCCCAGGAAACACTGCCATCAAGGGGACCCCAGCCAACACCAGCTCACAAATGCAGGAAAGGTTACACGGTTAAAGGTTACACTGCCCTCACACCAGGGCAAAGGGAGGATATGTCATCTTAGAGCAGACGTGCAGGGGAATTTTGGAAGATGGTGACTCTTCACTTCCTTTAAAAAATTGTGGGGTTTGGACGGCCTTTGGACCAAGTCAGCAAAGGAGCTAGACACCAAAGCTGGTGTTCTTCCTAGGACTCAAACTTTGGTTCTGAGTTTGCATTATCAAATGTAGGCACAGCACCCAATATCCTTTTGGAAAAATGGAACTCATTTTTCTGGCCTTCAGCTGTAGGTCCAGGAGAGAACCTTTCTTCCAAAGGTCTCTCCCAACCTACCAGGCTCACAGAAATGTTCTGGACACTTGAGGGTGCAAATGTCAACAGCTGGTTAAGCCAAGAGCTTCCTGGTCATGTAGTTTCCTCCCTTTCCACATTCTCTGACAACACAGGACTGTCCTGCCTCCACCTCGTCCCAATAGCACTGTGGAACATCAAGTTACCTGCGGAAAGGGTTGAGGACATTTTCCCCAGCCAAGTTGACCACAGCATCGCACAGGGGCAGCCCAGAGCGCGACAGCTCTTCCTAGGAGTAGCAGAGACACCACACATCAGCCCTTCCCTCTACTCAAGCCTTCCCTGCAAAGAAGCCTAAGAACTTCAGCCAGCCTCTTCCTGACATCTGCAGGATACAAGCACGAATAGAGAAGGTTTTGCTCCTTGGAGCTACAGCAGTGCCCATTCCAATGACTGTGACCCATGGAGCACCTAGCAGCCCAAAAGAACATCCACAGGAGCCACACCTCCCTCGGCAGGGCACTCTCCATGCCATGGAAAGCCAGGGCAAGCAGGCTGGTTTCTTAGCCCTGCCACGTTTCCCCTCCTGTGACCGCTCTCATCTCATACCCAGCTGATCCGATCCTTGCCCTCTCGTCGCGATACATGGGTCACTTGGTGCCCTCGGCTCCGCAGCAGCTGGGTCAGGGCTCTGCCCACGAAGCCTGTCCCACCACCTGGTGACAGATATAGATGGGCCGTCACAGCAGTGTCCTTGGGCCATCACCCCCGACAGCAGAGGCGCCCCGCGGCCCGTGCCTGGGGGTGCATCAACGCAACGCCAGCAGCGCCACCGGGCCCGGGCCCGCGCACCACGGCCAGACTCCCACAGCCGGGGGGAAGAGGGTCCAGCCCAGCGAGCAGCGCCCGCAATGCAGCACTGCCTGAGCTTACTCCAGAACTCCGTTCCGTTCGCCCCCCCTGCTCCCGCACGGGCACCGCACTCACACGGGCACCGCACTCACACGGGACCCGCTCCCTCGGCACAGCACTCACACGGAACCCGCCCCCTCACGGGCCCCGCTCCCTCACGGGCCCCGCTCCCTCACGGGCCCCGCTCCCGCACGGAACCCACACTCACAAGGGTCCCGCTCCCCCACGGGCCCCGCACTCACCCACCACCACCCGCATCGCCGTGCCGCGCACACAGTGCCCACCGCGCATGCGCCTCCGGCGGCGCACGGCGCCCCCCAGCGGATGGGAGGCCCTTAAAGGGCCAGCGCGCCTCAGGGTGTGCCGGGCTCCGCGGACACGGGCGGACCGGGCCGGAGCGGGACTGGGCACACGGGGAACGGAACGGAGCGGGGCTGGAGACACAGGGAACGGCCTGGGGCTGAGGGGACACTCGGGGCCCGGCCCGGGGCTGAGGGGACATTCGGGGCACGGCACGGGGCTGAGGGGACACACCGGGATCGGCCCGGGGCTGAGGGGACATTCGGGATCGGCCCGGGGCTGAGAGGCTGTGGTGCCCCTGGATCCCTGGAGGTGTCCAAGGCCAGCTTGGACCGGGCTTGAGCAGCCTGGGACAGTGGGAGGTGTCCCTGCCCATGGCAGGGGGTGGAACGAGGTGAGCTTTAGGGCACCTTTCAACCAAAGACAGTCCGAGATTCTATAATTCTGTTATACTATGAAGTGTTTTAAATACTGTTAGTAGAAAACAAAGAATTGTGCAGTTGAGAATTGGGCAGGGGCTGTTGTCATTGACCCTGAACTGCCCTTGTCTCTGACACCTGCTTGCATGCCTCCTTGGGGTCATGGGAAAAGAAATTCTTTCAAGGATATAATTCTGCCACTGGGCTTGAAATGTCTCTTCTGAGATGCAATGAAACACACACTGGAGACACAGCTTCCCACCTGCAGGCAGCTGGAGCAGCCTTTGCTTCACACAGTTGCCTGTGTTGTCAGCTCATTTTACCTGCGTCCTGTGGAGAACAGAGGGTGACAACAGCCTGTAGGCAACACCTCGACACATTGGTGGCTCTTCAGGAGCAGGAACAAATGCTAAAGATATTTCTACCTAACTATCCAGCTTGGTCCACCTTATCTGCACATTGCACCACCTATCCATCCCTCCGTCCATCCATCCATCCCTCCATCTATCCCTCCCTCCCTCCATCCAGCCATCCATCCATCCATCCATCCCTCCATCCATCCACCCATCCATCTACAGAACAAAGTTATCTGAAAGCTCTGGGCTGCCCTTGACATAGTGCAATGACACTTTTCTGCGTGAGCAGAAAAGAAACAAGCACAAATGAGCTCTTCACAATTTCACACCTCTGTGGCGTGTTTGAAGAGCAAGACAAGGCTCTGTTAGTACTCAGGATAATGACAGCTTTGGATATGGCAAAACTCTTTGCAGCTGACCTGAGGAGAAGCCACTGACAGCTTATGTTATATGTCTGTGTTAGAAAATGGTGAAGAGTGAAAATTCTGGGGAATACATCTGCCTGCAGCCAGCACTGTGCTCAGGGCTGTTCTCACAGCACAACTGCTACATGTGAAGGCCAGATGGGTGTGCACACCTCTAACAGCAGCAACAAGGATCCCACTCCCCCTCTGTGTCTGTCCCTAGAGCAGGAGACTTTTAATGTTGTGTGTTGCAGTGTAATGGTAACCAGGAGGGGCCCTGGGCTGAGGCTTGTCTGCAGCAGGGTGAGCCAAGTAAGAAAACTGTTAGAAACTGTTAGAGCCTTGTAAGAAAATTCTCACCTCCAAGTGCAGAAATCTCCCCTGTACCTGAATACAAATATCTGAGAGGGGAGTTGCAATCCATACAGGGTTTTCTATTAGTTTGGAAGGCTGGTGGGCACTGATGTTACAATAGTGGCTGTCAGAAAATGCTCACAGAAGTTCCAGTGGCTCATGATCTACACAGAGGGATATTGCTTTGTATTTTTTCCTGCCATATAGGTTGGTTCTTATGCAAGGGGAGATAGATGTGTATGAGCCTATAGTACAGATCCCCTTAATAGCAAAGTGAGAAAGAAGGTGACTATGGATAGTGATGTATTTATTTCAAAGTGATAGTTTCTTTTAAGGAGAAAGCAAATAAATAATTAATTTAAATAATGACTTTCTCTGAAAGGTGATTTCTGATTTCTAGTCTGGGATTTATCTTATGATGGAATACAATGATAATTGAGCAGTTCTCTGGTAAAATGGTGCTTCAAAGTAAGTTCATGCTTCAGATTCTTGATCCAAAAGCTTTAAGTTGGTATTTTTGAAATGTGCCTTTTTTAAAACCAGAATTTCAAGCAGCTGTAAAGTTGAAGTTGAACATTATCTTCATGTTGTCAGATTGTGTTATTACAAGCTTACCTAAGACTCATGTGGACATGCACATAAACACATGGAAACAGAATCCTGCTGCTTTTTTGCCCTTTCTTTTGTGTGGAAGAGCATTTTAGGCACAAGATTTTAATTATCCTTTAATGCTTATTGATTTTAACCTTAATTTCAGTGGTTCTACTGAAAGATAAGTGATTACAAGCAAAATTGAGAAAAAAAATAGAAATACCAGGAGTCACAGACAAGTAAATCTTCCAGTTCACTCATGTCTGATTTAATTTAGCTGTGGATGTGTAGAGTGAGAATGCCTCACCTGAACTGGCTGAGTTCCAATGCACAGAAATAAAGTGCTGCCAGAGTCTCAGATTCGTGTCCTGTTTTAGCTGCTCAGTAGACTTAGATACTCTTCAAATTGTCTGATCCAATAGTATTGATTATGGCTTTAAAATCTGGTATCTTTTGAATGGCTACAAGAGGCCTGTAAATTACAGGTCTGATGGATTGTAAATGTCTAATTATGGTTAAATAAACCTCACTTTCATCTGCTCTAGAAAAGGAATACAGCTAGCCAGAGAAGAATAAGAAAAAAGAGATACTTTTGTCCACAGGAATGTAAAAGAAAATGTCAGAATTGTGTGTCACTGTGGTCAGCCATTTAACAGATGTGTGGTCTTGGCTTACTTAATTGTCCTTATTTTTGACTTCTTATTTTTAGTCTGGTTTTATGCGTAAGCATCAAGTATTTAAGTGTAATAGATGTAAACTTATAAAATAATTTCATAAAGATAAAACATATTGTCCATTGAAGGATATCCTACATCCTATCAAAAATTGTTTAGTTGAAATAACAATCACTAGAGTCTCATAGATTTGTTTCCATTTCCTGATTTTACTGGCCATCTAGAAACCCAAAAGACTCTTGAAAGCAGGTCCTGATGTCCTTTATTTCACATTTGAAGCATCTTTCTGTACCAAACTGGACACTGTGTTGATTCTCAGCTTCAGTAAATGTACTAAAAAAACCCTTTCCTTTTTAACTGTTTTTTCAGAGACCCTTTTACCTCTCTGTTTCGGAGGGTGTAAATGAAAGGGTTTAGCATGGGAACAACAACAGTATAGAAGACTGAGATGGTGTTGCTTTTGTTGGGTGAAGATGTGGCTCCAGGCTGAGCGTACATGAAGAAGACTGTGCCAAAGAACAAGCAGATTGTCACCATGTGAGAAGAGCAGGTGGAGAAGGCCTTCTGCCTGCTTTCAGCTGAAGGCATTTGGATGATTGTGATGATTATATAACCATAGGAGATAAAAACCACCAAGGCAGTGCCCACAATTATTGACCCACACACAGCCAGCATGACAAGTTCATTGACAAGTGTGTCGGAGCAGGAGGCGTTGATCACTGCAGCAACATCACAGAAGAAATGGTTTATTTCTCTGTGCCCACAGAAGGACAAACTGAATGTGAAGCCTGTCTGGATGGTGCAGTTGATGCAGCCTGACAGATAAGAGCCCACCACCATGAGAACACAAAGCCTTCTGCTCATAATGACTGGGTAGAGCAGTGGGTTGCAGATGGCAGTGAAGCGATCGTAAGCCATCACAGCAAGGAAGAAGGCTTCTGTTGTACCAAAGAGAGAGAAGAAGAACATTTGTGAAGCACAGCCATTGTAGGAAATGCTTCTTCTGCCCAGGAAGAATGCCAGTGCTGCCCTGGGAGTGATGACAGAGGAATAACAGATGTCCAGGGTGGACAAGTTCTCTAGGAAAAAGTACATTGGGGTGTGCAGGTTGGAGTCCATCCTGATGATGAGAATCATGCAGACGTTTCCCACCACAGTGACAATGTACATTGTGGAGAACAGAACAGAGAGGAGGAGTTGTGATCCTGAGTGGGATTTGAACCCAACCAAAAGGAACTCACTTATCCTGGTGTGGTTTTCCATCTTCGCTTTCAGATGATGTTACAAAAGGAAATTAGGATGCAGTAGATTGCAGATACTTTGCCCAGAGAAGCAATTACAGAAGAATAAGATAAACAATGAGATATATGAAACAAAAGAAATATTAAATCTAGAGAGACAGATCAAAAAAAGTATAAAATTCATTAATATCTGAGGTTTTTTGGCAACAATTACAAGGTAATTTGTACACTAATAATCCTGTAATATTATCTCCAGTATTAAGAAACATTCTGCATGCAGCTTATCCAACCTATTTTAATTTAATAAACTTTATAACCAACTAGAAACAAGACATTTCTTTCTACAGTTGAAGACCTATTTCAGGTTTAACTGGGCAAAAAATAATCTCTCACTAAGATTGCAACTAACCAACAAAACACTGCTCTCCCCTAAGCAAAAGAACAAGGCTTCTTCAGATTATGCAAAACAATTGAAAATATATATGAACCATGAAATGTATTAAAATAATGTGGATAATTGTTTAAAAAAAACCCCAAGTCTATCATTTTAAAAACCTACACTGATTCATGTGCGAAACTGAGTTTTTTTCTTTTACAGAAGTACTGAAAAAAGCCCTTCAAAATTGAGATTTCTGAAGTAAGTTTCTCTACTCAAATATTAATTCATTTAATACGTTAAAATTGACTAATTGACAGAATGTTTCAAGTAATTCTTTTGCAATTCTATTTAGCAATTTTAATTTTATTTTCATAAGTTAGTTGTCCTCTCACCTAGGCTTGAATGTATTCTGTGGGTTGATGCCTACATTAGAAGTCATAGTTTGGATGCCTTTAAATTCAGTGAACAGAGAGAAACACTCCAGCTTTAGAATATTTACCGTAGGAAGTATGAATCATGTTTTACGATTTTCTGGTTTTCTCCATTGATCTAAAGGGAAGTCCAGCTATTCTGTCTGTGAAAAGATGGACATGGATGTAAAAAGCTGAGTGACAGAAATCCCCATCCAGTTACTGGTATTTTGTTTGCTTTGCGGTCATTTCCATTTGATAACTTTTCTTAACCAGCATGTATCTAATCTTTTCAAAGCACTGAATTAATTTTTGACATATTTCTCCAGCTACCCTCCCACAGTCCTTGACATGTCCCCTTAGCTCTAGGTACCCTCAGCAGCTCTATTTAATCCTTTGTTCTTATTTACCCACGAATCTTAGGAAAGGGAAATAAATTTGGAGAAGGAACTTCTCTTTGCATAACCTTGTTCATCAAATATTTTGGCTAGTTTTCCATGGGAGTTTTGTGTGCAGAGAGCTCAGGTTTAGGCAGTCAAGGTCCTTTTCCAGTCAAAGCCTTTTCAAGCCTGTTGCCTACAGCTTTCACAGTTCCTAAAGCTTCCCCTATTATCAAAAGGGAGAAATAGATGCATCCACAATGTGATTCTTCTAGTCTCACCCTACCTGTTCAAAACAGGGGAAAACCAGTCCCTTAGAAATAGCTATCTTTGTTAGAAAAGGAATAAATCTAGCCAGAAGAGAATAAGAGAAAAATAGATACGTTTGACCACAATAATGTAAAAGAATACATCAGAATTTTGTGTCATTATGGTCAGATATTTAACAGATGTGTGGTCTTGGCTTATGTAATTGACCTTATTTTTAAATTCTTATTTTTATTCTGGTTTTATGTGTAAGTGGCAAGGATTTAAGTGTAATAGATGTAAACTTATGAAATAATTTCATGATAATCAAAGATATTGTCCATTGAAGGATAGGCTACATCCTGTCCAAAATTGTTTCGTTGTACTAACAATTACTACTGCTTTAAGTAAATGGCTTTTTAAAGAGGCTAACAAAAACCTCAGCTAAGAATGAAGATGCTGGAGATATTTTTTAGCCAGTGAGAAGGGAAGATTTTTGATTCACCTGAGAAGTCTCTGGAACTGTCTATCTCTGGTTGATCGAACAGAAAGTCTAGAATGCAGACGCATTAAATACTGGCTTCCTGTTAATGTACTTAATTTCCAGAAAAACTAACTGTATTCATAAGCCCTGATTACTACATGCTATATAATGAAAAAAAAAAAAAAAAAAAAAGAGAAAACAACGATTTTTAGTCCAGTTCTATCACTAAATTTAACAAAGCAAAGCTCAGATTTCGCACACCACAATACACATACCTTGTAATACGGTCATTAAAGCCAGGTTTGGTTTATTGGAATTCAGGCTTCTTGAACACATTGCCAAAAAATACTGAACTTTTTTTCTCTCCAGCTGATTTTTTAGTAGTCTCTTGTAGTCAACACATCACTGGCCTTTCATCTGACTGGTTCTAAGGGCATTCTCCTTAGCATCTTGCTTATATATTCTTTAATAGATGTACATAAAAACACTAGGGATTCAGTTTCCAGACTCCTGGACCTTCACAACAGACATCTGAACCTCAAATGAGATATTTTTCCCTTGTGCCGCTTTTCTTTGCCGGCCAAAGAAGAAAACCATAAGCAATAGAGGGAATAAAATAATAAGGAATAAAACAGAAACAATAAAGTGTAGAGTTGTTCCTGTGTGACTTCTACCCCTACTTGTTTCTTATGCAGAACCTTTCCTGCCCCTTGTAGATTTCTTTCTGCTGAGCAAAACACTGTGGACCTAATCAAGGCCTCATTAGCCATTAGAATATGCTTCCTTCCAGATTATCAAAATAGAAGAGACACAATTGCCCTCTCCCCAAGCAATAATGCTTCTCTTCTCTAAACAAAAGCAATTTTTCACTAAATGTGTTCTCTGACTGGCAGAGAGAGTGCACTCACCATCTGAAACTTGGGAGTTTGATTCAGGTGAGGGTGCAGCTTCTAAGGGAACAGTGCTCTGGAGTGCAGAAATCACTCCAGGAAAGGAAAAAGCATATCATAACTCCTATTTGGGTATCTCAGACACCTTAGGATGTGGCTGTTTTTCAACAAGCAAATTTGCATTCTTCTCAGCACATTTAGTTACAGTAGACTATATTAAATTTTCTGTGTTTTGGCATGTGGTTTTAAATAAATCTACATGCAATAGATGTTTCTGTTCTTGATATAACGGCTTCCCAAATCTTGTGACTGACAATAGATCAATATCTTCTAAACCCAGACCATCTTACATTTGCATACATTCTTATCAGCCCCAGAAGCAGAGAGTAAGATTAAGAGAGGAGGGGAGTTTCTCAAAAGCTAAGATTGGACTTAGTCTTAAATTCTTTACTTGTGGCCAGTGACCTATTGACAGTACTTTAAAGGCACCCAAACTTGAAAGTGTTTTTTAGGAAAACTTCCAGAAATAAACTTAGTTGCAAGAGAGAACTTGCATTCTCAGAAGATTTGTGTAAGATTTTTCTGTGTTCTCTTCTTTCCTGTGAGCACTTGTGAACCCCTGTTGAATAAGTTATGAATTTTTTGTTTCAGGTTTTCTGACAACATTATTATTAGTGTACATAAACCCCATAATAATTGGATGATAATCCTCTTCACAGTGTATTTGAAAGGTTTTCCTGACACTGTTTCAAAACAATCACTTCAGATCAGTGCTTTAAAACCTGTAAATGTGTAGCAGCCAAATTACTGTATTAAAGGAACTTCACACCTTGCAAAATTTCAATGAAAAACTCACTAAGGAGTACTGAAATGCTATGATTTGCATTTTACATATGAAAAACTGAAATAAGAGAAGAAAGAGATTAGGTGATTATTGATGTATCAATACTTTAATATATTGCAATAAGAAAGAAGCAAGCCTGATGCTGTACTGATTTTGTCTTGCCTAGGGACTAAATAGCTTGTGTGAATTTATGATGAAAACCATATTGGGAACATGGGAATGTTTCAGTTATTGCTGAACAGTGCTGGCACAGGCTGGGAGGGAGCAAGAAGCTGTGAGGGGACACAGCTGGGACTGCTGACTTCAGCTGACCAGAGAGAACATTCCAGACCATGTGGCATCATGCTCAGCAATAAAAACTGCAGGGAAAAGGGCAAACGGGTGTCTCTTCCAAACTAACTGTTAAGTGTGATCCCCATTTTCTTGGATGTGGCTGAACATAAAAACATATGTTATAGATAAGGAATGTATTTCTAGGGTGATAATCCATATCTATCAGTAGTAAAGGAGCTGAGGGTAGTTTGCTTAGATGTCTTAAGTACACATGTCTAAACTTTAAATATTTTTAGAATTCCTATCTAGCTATATCTGTGGCTCTTGATTTTTAATGCAAATCTAAAGAACTACTGGATTATTTCTTGTTCCTTTACAATGGTTCATACTGTAATGTATATTCATTTTGTGTCAATTACCTATTTTCTCACAGCAGACTTTCTGCTAATACTTGGATTACAGCCAGCACTCTGCATTTCTGGTGAGAGCTCCCCACTATGATGAACTTCAAGCTGTTCCTGACATCTCTCCTAAATATTGTGTCCAAGTCCTCAAAAAGGTGTTGTTTGAAACAACTGGCAATACATGGCACAGTATGCATAAACAAGTTTCTTCCAGGTTTCTTCCCTGGAAAACTGAATGCTCCATCTGCAAAACTGGAAAAGTCAGTATGCTAGTACAGAGCACAGAATATCAGATACCATGGTCTCAGTCATAATTTAATATGGTCACATGGAGATGCATTCTGCTGACAGATTGATTTATTTGTTTGTTTATTACAGAATATTAAAAGTTCTGAAGCACTGTGATAGTCTGAACACAGAGCAGTTTTCTTAAAGGCACCGTTTTATTTCTAATCGATAATCAGGTTTTCTCACAGGCAATCTGTGTTCCACTCAGGTTCACCAGCTGTGTTTCCAGACTCCTGCATGAGGTCATTACTCCTGATTAAATACTGCTGGATCCAGTGCAGCCTGAAGGAAATATTGAAGTGATTTATCCTTTCAGACATGTCAGAATTTCTTCATGGAAGACATTATTTGGTATGCAATGAGGTTATTTAGGGTGCCTTGGTCCCATTGTGAAGCTGAGGCAGAGGCCAAGTGACAATGCAGCTGTAACATGAATACAATGAGCAACTCACATTATAACTTCTCTAATGCCATATTAGAAAAATTTTCTTCTTCAGAGGATTTTTCCTTTTATCCTACACCAAGTATCTAAGAATGTTACTATATTACCCATCCTTTTCTGCTGCCTATTTCTTTCAAAGGATAATAACAAAATCTTGGACTAAATAAATTGCACATAGATAGCTGATTTTCACACACATTTTACAATGTTTTCTGGACTCTGTTCCAACTAGGGCAAACAAATCTGGGGTTCATTTCCTAGCATTTCCAAAACATCTTTAAAAACAGAGCAGTCATTCAGCCAGAGACTTAAGAAAGGATGACAGCATAGATTCTTAGACAAGCAAAAAAACCCCAAACCCACACATCTCAAAGCAATAGTAAACACATAGATCTAACTTAGATATATTAAGGTCGAGTTCAATAAATATGAGTAGTGTTTGCATTAATAGGACAGTTTGGCATGGATTAAGGTGTGGCCCTCCTGACTTCAGCTCATCAGCACTGCCAGCTGATCTTCATGAGCAAAGCGCCTTCTCTGGGGCTCTGTTTAGTTGATTTCTCTGCTGTGTCTTCTACTAGTAAAAGTCTTTCTCATGGCAGACCTGACTTCTTTGTTTCTAAGACAATATATGAGAGGATTCAGCAGTGGCACCACCACCGTGTACAGGACTGACACCAGTTTGTTGGCACCGTAGGTGTACATGAGCTTGGGGTGGGCATAAGTGAAAAGAGTGGTGGAGTAGAACAAAACCACCACAGTCAGGTGGGAGCTGCAGGTGGAAAAGGCTTTTTGCCTCCCCTGAGAAGAGGGAATCTTCAACACCATGAACAGGATGCAAACGTAGGAGGCCACCACGGTGCACAGAGGCACCATGATAACCAGCAGAGCCAAGATGAAGTCCACGAGCTCAGCCAAAGAGGAATCGCTGCAGGAGATATTCAATAGAGGTGAAATGTCACAGAAATAATGATTGATCCTGTCCACATCACAGAATGAGAGCCGGGCTATAAAGCTCAGCTTGATGGAAGAGGTGGTCAAGCCACACATCCAACAGGCAGCTATCAGCTGAGCACAAACCCTGTGACTCATGATGAGGGGGTACCTGAGAGGTTTGCATATGGCCACAAAGCGGTCATAGGCCATCACAGCTAGCAGAACATACTCAGTGCAAACAAAGGTCACAAAGAAATGCAGCTGTGTCATGCACCCCTGGAATGAGATACGTTTGTCATGAGACAGGACATCTACGATCATCTTTGGCTCAGTGACAGAAACATACCAGATCTCTAAGAAAGATAGGTTCCCTAGGAAGAAATACATGGGCTTTTGCAGGCTGTGGTTATTTCGGATGGTGAGAATGATAAGGAAGTTTTCCAACACAGTTAATAAATAAACCAGAAGTAAAGCAGAGAAGAGAAGCAGCTGCTGTTCAGCAGTGGTGGGGAAACCCAGGAGAATGAAATACATGACTTTGGTTTCATTCCTCCCACCCATTCTGTAGAAGAAAGATGAGCCTTATCCACCTGCAATAAATTAATACAATGACACCTAACTACACAGGCTTAAATTCACAGCCATATATTATACCACCAGTTAAAGACATTGTAAAAGCTCAGACATTTTGTTGTCAGGTTTTTAGAAATTAACTTTGTGAAATTTATCTGCTCAATTCAGAATTTTTCATTTTAAAAATCAAACCATGCTGTTTAATTTACGTTTCATGGAGATCAATATACATTACCAATCTGGTCTCATCTAAGACAAATGATAAATGATGCTAATATATTATCCATCCAGTATAAAGAAATCACAGTTTATAAACAGACATTCACATTTCCAATGCTTTAATTTCTACATCTAAACATTTCTAAAGTTATATCATATATATTCTATGAGCTGTAGAGGAAATGTGAAGTGCCACAAGAATATATTCATTTTGATAATAAACCCCCCCTCCAAACACATCTGAAGGAGCCCAATAGAGGTATCTGTATCTGGCTCTGAGACCACGTACATCTAAAGTCTATTGAGATAGAACACAAAGCATCCCAGATACAGCATAAGTACAAGCAATTTAAAATTCTGAGTCCAGTTTGTTTGCAACTAACTCAGGTTAATCCTCCAAAAATAAGAATGGCTCAGCCTGTGCTGTTAAAAAGAAAGCTATTCTCAACCTTCTGTAGTGGGCATCCACTGCCTTAGTTGATCCTGGAGAATATGATCAGTAGGGTACAGATGAAGTGCAAACTGATTCATCAGTTGTGTGATTTATACCAGCACAGATAAATCAACACTTTATTTACCTTTGGTGTCTCATGAGATCTGATTCAGAAATTACAGCTAACCTCCCAATGGAAGCAATCACAGAAAGAGGAGGGATGTTATTGTTTCCTCTGTGACTCCATGCAGAGTAGAAGAAACTCTGAAGATCTTTTTTCTGAGACACTGAACAATGAAAAAATACCAGCTAGTGTCTACTGATTTTTATAGGGCAGAGGAATGTAAAAACATGCCCTGAGGCAGAGGATATGGCAGTGTTTTACCAAAAGGTAATCTAGAAAAATGTTTTAGATTAGTGCCCCAATCTAAGTCAGTAACCTTAACTGGTAATGGCTTTTGGAGTAAGTGACTTGGGGTAAGTGTAGTTTCACCCACACTGGAGTTATGTGTACAATCTTCAGACACACCAATAGCCAAACTATGCATTTTCTGAATTTTATAATACAGTGAAAATATGTCAAGAGGAAAAGGAGGGTCAGAGATAACACTGATCTGTTACCTGATGAGTCAGTTTCTTCTCAAGTAGAGCCGAGGTGCTGCTGCAGGATTCTGTAGGACAAAGAATACAAAACCTGATCTGGTCCCCTCCACGCTGCCAAGGGGGGAGCAGTACCTGGGGTCAGCTACTTGTAAAATCACCTTTCAGTTGGTACCATGAGAATCAGATACCTTATTTAAGCCAATACCATGATTAAAATTACATTCATACAGTGAGAATAATGGGAGTTTAGCATCTAGGACAGCTGGAATTACAGAAGTTATTTGGCTGTTGGAGCATACAGTTTGATTTATTTTGTAAATATGTAAGAATCTAGTGACATTTGACATACCTCATGGTACACTGATTGAATTCTAACTACTGGGCAAAGCCATATGTGCATGCTCAGGAATGTAAGGGCATCTCATGAAGAAGACAACTTTAAAATAATATATGGAGAGTAGTGTTAGCATGAGTTTTAGTTCTTCTCTCATTTCTGGTGAGGGTCCAGCTCCAATGGACCAATTTTGGGATCTCTGCAATTCAAGGAAAATGTGGATAAACTAGAGAGGTGCTTACTAAAGCCTGCTAAGATGTGAGGATGTGACTCAGGGTACCTGCACCATGAAGAGAAGTTGATGTAACTGGGTTTGTTCTGTTCAGTATGGGGTATTGGAGGCTGTGCTGTGGTCAGTGACAAGCTATAAAAAGGGACAAAGACAATTACTTGCAACTCAGTAGCTTCTATTTAGGCAATTAGAAAATGTGAGGTCAGAACAGTGCTTTAACAGCTTCCTTTAGAGATTTTAGTACTTGACATTTTCAGGTCTCAGCTAGACCAAGCCACAGCTGATGTAATAGAGACATGGGGAGAGTTATGCTATAAAAGGGAACTCAAATGAGATATATTCATATATAAAATATGTTCATATCTAAAGTACTGCATCCAGTTCTTGGCTCAGTGGAGGAGTGGTGTGGATACTCTGGAGAGCATGCATTCCCTGGATAGTATTGAACACATTGCTCATATGTTGAAATCTACTCAGTGGGTACCTACAGCCAGATTCACTTCCCTGAACATCAAATTCTCTTGCAGTTTGAGATGGCACAGACTTTTCCATTTGACATCCAGATCAAAGAATCATACAAAAACTTGGGTTGGAAGGACAGAACTTTACTTCCAGAATGTTTTAACGCACTCTGCTGTCACAAACATATTTCAGGGTGGTTAGGTTTTTCAGGGACTTGTCAGGTCATGCTTTGAAAAACTCAAAGGACAGAGATTTTATTACATTTTTGGGATTGTGTTGTGGTGCTTCATCACTCTGAATGATTTTGTTTGATCTTTTTCGGACTATCTTATCTGAATTTAATTTGTTGGAACAAGTTCCTGTTGCTTTTGTCTTTTCAGGCATGCACCATTAAGAATTGCATCTATCTCCTCTACAACACTCTTCAGGTAGACTGCAGCTAAACTCCTCCTCAACATTCTCTTTCCCAGACTTAAAAAACTGCTTCCATCTGTCTCTCTGTATGCTGTGTGGTCTCACCCTTCTGTCATTTGGTAACTCTCTGCTGGACTGTCCATTTTGTCCTTCTTACGGTGGGAAGTGCCAAACTGGACACAATAATGTTGATGTAGTCCTGAGTAACAGAATCAAGAACCATCTGCCATCAGGCCTGCTGGTGAAAGATTTTGCATCTCTGTGTTAAATTACCTTGAAGTTCTTCCTGACCCTCTCCTTTGAATGCTACTTTAGGAAAGACCTGTGTTTAGACAACTGATTTTTCTCTTAGTACTTATATCTCGTCACGTAATGTTT
Source organism: Sylvia atricapilla (assembly GCF_009819655.1). Lineage (NCBI taxonomy): Eukaryota > Metazoa > Chordata > Aves > Passeriformes > Sylviidae > Sylvia > Sylvia atricapilla. The sequence continues at coordinate 2,453,970 of NC_089166.1, read as the reverse complement.
AAGGACCACAGGAAAATAACATCTAAAAATCAGAAGGCTCATTTAGCATTTAAATGGAAATTAAATTATGCAAATTAACCCTCTTCCCCAAAAGTAAAAGTTTGTTTTCTGAATCTGAGCTACTTCCCGATGTTATATTTGAAGTTAATAAAGAAGGAAGTTCTTAGTGTTGGTTCATGAGCTCCTATCACAGCTATTTAAAATGACTGTTATTATCTGAATTACTGCAGTTCCCATCCTCATTGCTGTGAAGAAATGCTGAGATCTGGTGTGTCTCTCAGGACTCATGTCCCATGTCTCAGCCAGCGCTGCCACTGGAGCTGCAGTGAAGGTACAGCTCCATATCCTGGGATTCATCCTCGATCCTGTGGGTCTGTGCCTTTGCAGAAGCATGAACAGTGATGAGAAATAAGGAGAGGTCTCTTATGGGGAACTTCCACTGGGGTTTGTTCAGCCCATGAGGGACTTCTTCACACCCACAGAGTTAGCCCACAAAAGCAGGTTTCCTCTCTGTACAGCACCTTAAGTATGAGGCTGGGGAAAAGGGAAGGGGACAGCTTGGAACCAATCCAAAAAGTGAAGGGAGTGACCCAGAACATAAATGACAGTCAATAGAAGAAATCATTAAACCAAGGGAAGGGAGAACCAGGAAACCTGCCAATCACTCAACGTCCTCAGACTCTGCCAATCACTCACTGTCCTCACTAGAACCTTCTAGACATCAGGGCCAGGCTGTGAAGTGATGGACAGGACCTATGATTATGATTGACACCTGACAATAACTCGGGGGAAACCAAGAAGGGGTTAACGTGGGGGTACATGAGACAAACCATTATAACTTATATAAAAACAGTATAAAATAAAGAACAAATGCATACAGAAAACTGATAAACCAAAAATGCACCACTACAAAGAAAGTTGGCATAACTATTTATTTGGTGCCTCAAGTTCTTGAATCTTAGTTTCATGTTAAGTTGGATCAAGGTCAGAATGCAATTTTTTTCTTTGGTGCACACCAAAAAAATACATTAAGAGAAGGCAATTATGCTTATTGTGTTTTCCACTCCTCAGGAATGATGTGTGATGTGTTCAGTTAGAAAAACGTTTTACATTCCATAGATTCATAGATTTTAGCTGAACGTGCAGATAGACTCAGGAGGAGGAATTGTTAAGCACTGATACAGAAAGAGAACCCTAATAACCAGTCAAAGTAAAAATCCTATTAGACTTCCATAGGATTCAGATACATTCAGTTGGAAGATTATCTTCCAAGCATTACATTAGTGATCAGAAACTCTGGAGACAGCAGCCCTCCTACATAAGACCTTCAATAAAGTGTCCTTCACTTCCTGGTTCCTCAGGCAGTAAATGAATGGATTTACCATTGGAGTGACTATGGTATAAATTATGGAAATCAGCTTGTTGTGATCCCTGGAGTTCACACTCCTGGGCCGAGCGTACATGAAGAGGGTGGCTGAGAAGAAAATGGTGACCACAGCCAGGTGAGACGCGCAGGTGGAGAAGGCTTTCCTCCTGTTCTGGGCCTTGGGAATGAGCAAAATGGTTCTCATTATGCAGGCGTAAGAAACGATGATGACAGAGAGGGGGATCAACAAAGTGAACAAGGCCGAGATGAAGTCCACCATCTCAGCGAGGCGCCGCTTGGCACAGGAGAGGTTGAGCAGCGGGCTGATGTCGCAGTAGAAGTGGTTGATGACCCTGGGGCTGCAGAAGGAGAGCTGGGAGATGAAGGAGACCTTGAGCACAGATATGAAGAAGCCAAGCAGCCAGGAGCCCGTGGCCAGCTGCAGGCAGGCCCTGTGGCTCATGGTGACCGTGTAGTGCAGCGGGGCACAGATGGCAGCATAGCGATCATAGGCCATGACGGCCAGCAGGACACACTCCGTGCACACCAGGGCGATGAAAAAGTACAGCTGGGCCATGCAGCCTATGAAGGAAATGCTCTTATTCCTCACCACAAAGGTCACCAGCAGCTTGGGAACGGTGACTGAGATGTAGCAGGCCTCCAGGAAAGCCAGATGGCCCAGGAAAAAGTACATGGGCTTGTGGAGCTGGCGGTGGATAGTGATTAAAGTGACGATGATGATGTTCTCTGTGATGGTCAGCAAATACACTGCCAGGAAAATCACAAACAGCAGAGCCTGTAGCCCTGTAGTGGTAGGGAATCCCAAGAGGATGAACTCATAGATTTGGGTGTCATTTTCTTGTGCCATGATGACCTTGAAGGACTGGAATGTGTGAGGAGGAAAAAGGAAAGAAATAGGGAATATTTTGTATTATCTCCCCCAAGCATCCTCTTCATACAGGACTGGCAAATACACAGTTTAAGTAGAGATTCCATACCAGTTAATTAATTGACATTCCTTATTATTTAACCACTTCTGGTTTGGTTTTGTGTGTGTATGTGTGTGTGTCCTACAGCAGGATTGGTAGTTCAGATCCTGGCTCCAAGAAAATATTTGGGCTTCACTGATTTCTTCACAGACCTTCTTACCCCTATCTTCACTTAAAACACAGTTAAAGGGGAAGAGACAACATTATTAAATGTGCATTTGATCTCAGTTCTGAGCTACTCCCCTGACAGAAGAACACTCTTGTTGAGTGACTGCACTCATGCACAGCAAACTTGGCTTCAGCTGTTTTATTGTCTCCCTTACTCTTTGGAATATTTGCAGAAGAAAACAAGTGTTTGTTCTCTCCCATAGAGTACTTGAAATAAGTTTGCTAGGGTTAAGGGATATATGCATTTGGGTTTTTTCTTTTGAAATTGGAAAGGACTTGTTCATCTGAAAATTTCTCTCATTTTCAATGGATTGACTAAAATAGGCCACTTTTCTTCCCAAATAACAGTTTTTACATACAGTCTTAGACTACAATAATTACAGCAGGCATCCATAATTATTCTCTTGCATTATTCAATAGAATTAATCTTGATTTTACACAAAATACCTGAACTTTGATGTTTATGCCTATTCTTTTCCACTCTTAGGGAAGATTTCAGACAAAGTTTTTTAACCTATTCCTGCATATTCCTATCCAATACTCATTTCTAGAATGCTGTTCAGTATTTATTATTCACAAAATATTTTTCATATAAAACATTAAGAAAAATTCCATTAATGTTACATTAATTATTAGAAAAATAAATATGTATTTTTGTGATATCATTGTTTGGTTTTGAGTTTCAAAATATCTATTTCAAATTAGATTTTCCTCGTGCATATGGATAATCTGTGTAGAATCAATCTGTTTACATAACTTACATTTTTCATTACAAGTACATCACTGCTGCCAAATAATAAAGTGACAGAATACTAAATACAATTTCATTTCTAAGGATGGCTTTCACATCTCCCAGCCTTCCATGAGATTTAAGCTGTGGTAAATACTGGCTGGTAAGGCAGGTAAATAATTTTCTATATATAGTAGAGATTCATGCAGCAGAAGGAAAAAACCTAGTTTAAGTGATTTAGCATCCTATAGAGTACAAACCATAATTGAAAAGTGCCTGAATGAAAAGGACATCAAAAAGAGAAAAGAGAAATTATGGTTCCCCATTCCAATATAGGCTTTTAAAATTCCCTATCTACCTTATAGTGCCTTAGAATATTGACTGACACTTTAATTTTAAAAGGGTGATTAACTGGAGGACGTCAGGTACCTGTCCTCAAATAACAGATCATTCTCAAGTGGCACAGAAATATAAATTCTATGTTTCAAGAATGAAGCTTTTCAGGGTAAAAATAATAGTGAAAGTTTTTTACATTCTAGTCCACTGAAAGTAGAATACAGATTCCTTTTTTTATCACATAAACATGTTCAGTGGTACTGCTACTGCATAGAAAACAAAGAGAGAGTGTGAGGGAATGGTTATATTTAATTTATGCTCTCAACAGAGGTCATAAGATTTTTAAAAGCACATAAAGTACAAGAAGAAATTTCCATATTTCTAGTCCTTTAATCTGTTAAGTCCAGCTCTGTTTTCCTTTGCAATCAATCCCTCTCTCTTCTCTCTCACACTTTGAGGAACATGTCCATGTTTCTCTTGAAATCTACTCACAGATTCACAGAATCCCAGAATGAGTTGGGTTGGAAGAACTTTAAAGCCCAGCCCATCCCACCATGGCAGGGACACCTTCCCCTATCCCAGGCTGCTCCAAGCCCCAGTGTCCAACCTGGCCTTGGACCAGGGATCCAGGAGCAACCACAGCTTCTCTGGGCACCCTGTGCCAGGGCCTCCCCACCCTCACAGGGAAGGATTTATTTCCAATATTTGATCAAAACTTACTCCTTTTCAGTTTGAAGCCGTTCCCCCTTGTCCTGTCACTCCAATTCCTGGTAAGAACTGGGAATGACATTTCCAATACACTCACAACTTACATGGGAATTCTCAGAGCTCAGGTGAGATCAGATGATAAGAAACACCTCCAACAAACCTAGAGGAAAAGAAATTAAATGCTCTTTGTCTGAACAAGAGATCAGTACCTATGCTTCTTGCTCTCTTTCTTTTAGCTAAACCTTACCCCTTTGCTTTCCTGCCTCTCTCTGACTGGCTGCAGGCTGGTGGGTTTGTAAAAAGCTCTGAGCATAAACAGCTCCTGCAGGCTTCTGTTGCTTCAGCTGAGCCTAAGATTTCCCAGGATGGTAAAACATCTCTCAGTACATTATCCCTCAAAGCCCAAGAGAAATGAGAATAGAAGTAGAGGGAATAAATTTCCCTCCTTTCTAAACCTCACGGAAGGTGTTGCTCTGCTGGTGGTTGGTTGTTTGCTTGTTAATTTTTTAATGTGCTAACTAGCTATTGTAGCACTATTCATACTTTTTTCCTTTCTTTCTCCAAAGTCTGTGTGACAAAACATCAGACTAGACCTCAGGACGTTTGTACTTTGCTGGTGGCTCATGATGGTTAGCCCTGACCAATACTCCTCACTTACCAGGGCCTTCATTTCTCTGTGCATTAAATAATTATTGCACTGGCCTTGGATATTACTTGAGGTTTCACAGAGAAAGTAATACCCAAGCATTAAAGTATAAAGAATATTTTAGGTGTGAAAGACACCATTCAGAGAGGAAATATAACTCTCTACAGCTACAGCTCAGAGTCAGATACAGCCCAGAGAGAAGACACCCAAACACAAGTGAGAATGGTGCAGATTTCCATGTGGGAGCTACATGACTAAACTCCCAGTAAAGTCAACAGGGAGAGAGTCAACAGAAAAGAGTCTGGACAGTGTTTTACCTCGTTCAAAAATAACCAAATTGTTTGGGATTCAGTTTACAAAATGTGTATCTTTTCAAACACTGCTGAGTGATTTTCACAGCCTTTAGCTCAGTATTTTCTGGGATCTTCCAGACCTATGAAGATGGACACCCAAGGCACTAAGAATCTGTTCCCTTCCCCAGAGGATTAAAATAAAGCAAATGTGTCCCAGACACCTATGTGTGGCTACAGGAACTTCAACTTTGTGCTGATGGAAAATCCATTGCTTGGGAAAGTTAAGACTTCATCTCTGGAAATCTGATTCTTGTAAGAAGTAAAGTGCAAATAAATGTAACCCAGGCAGACAGTCAGAATGTTCAGGCCTTATTTCAGGGTGTTGTCAAACAAAAAGGGAACAGTGAAGCACTCCAGAAGAGACCTGTTAAGTTTTCAGGCAGGTCTGCATGGATTTTTGCAAATAAATTCCATTCCTAACTTAGCCCATGGAAATGTTGAGTTGTCCATTAGACACAACTTTATGCTTCATGCAGAGTTAAAGATCGCAGGAGTCACACAGTCTGTTTGATGGAACTGAGAACACACTTTTCTGGACTGTAATACAACTTGGAGTTACTTCAAAGAGAAATATCACGGAGTTCACAGCAATATAAGACAGAACACAGGGAAGAGCTGGGTGAAATGCTGTGATGTGATGTGATGAGTTCATAGCAATCAACTCTCTGGGTTTAATATCCAGGTAAATTTAATCAAGTGGGCATGGATTGCTTGGGGTGGGCTATTATTAAGAGCAGACCTGAAGACAGACTTTGTGTTTGCTGTATTTATTGATGCTTTGATGAAATTCATGTCAGCAGTTGGAAATATAGATGGACATTTAGAGTTGTACCAAGCATAACTGAAGTCATAAATTACGACTGGTTTTAGACATAGTATTTCTGTATGCCGGCACATGAGAGCAAGAGAATGAAATTAAGAAAAGCTGGGTATCTGTAAGTCTAATTGTGACCTTCTAATTCTCATCCCCTCTTTCTGCTTCTCAGTATTCTGTTAAATTAATGATCTTTCAGGGACGTAAACAGTAACAACGCAAGACAACTCTGCAAAACATTTAAATAATTTTGCATATGTGACCACTGACCTTCATTTTTATGCCTTATTTTCTTGTTACTTCTCACCTACCCTTTCTTTAGCCTATTTCATTATTTCTCATACACTTCAAAGCATTTTCCTAATATTGTAAATTAGGAGTAAGCTTCATTTTTAGGCATGTAGGATGCTATGTTGTCCTGGTTTGGGGACATCCTGTAACAGATTGGCACCAACAGAACACAATCACCTCATGAAGGTCTTAAATAATTCTTTGTAGACAACTGTATTTTCCATAAGTAAATAAAGATAAATTCTCCATGGAGTCAGTCTCTTAAGCATTCTTTAGCTCTGCTGTATCTAAAGGTCTCCTTTAAGATAAAATTAATTATGAAATTACCTGAAAGTGTTTATTTCTCTCCTATAACTCCAAGAAGCACTTTCATTTCAGTGTGGTTGGAAATGTTTATATTACAGATATTTGCCTCTAGGACAACTCTTAAAAAGAAACTACAATCCAAAAAGAAAAAAAATCTCCATATTGAAAGTTCAGGCAGTCGCCTTCTTGCGCATCAGAAATCTCAGTGTTGTGATGCCTTGGGATTTGAGCTTTTATATTTTCCATCTGTTTGTAATCCTGCAGTTCTTTAGTGTAGAACTCTAAACTCCATACACAGCGTGAGCTGCTGTCTCCACAGTTTGGTCAGACACAGCAATTCCTCTCCAGTCCTGCCAAGCAAAGACACCTCATTGCTTCAGGCGCTGAGAAATGGAAACAAAAGGGTGTTGGGGGGAGCAAAATGACTTCATTACCTGAAGCTGGAACTGGAAGATTAACCCCAAGATGCAAATGGACCAAAATGATCAGTGTGAAAACTCATCACCTGGGGTCCATTTTTGGGTGTAGCCCCTGGGGGCTTCGTCTGCCCAAAATGTACCTGAAGGCCTTTCAATAAATAGAACAGCTTTTTATTCACTTCATTTTGTCTGCTTTTAGGTAACCCATAACAACATCAGCTGCAGGGCTAGGGAATAAGTAAGTGGCTGTTGCAGGTTTCTTGTTGTTTCCCCATCACTCAGCAGAGCACTCCCACAGAAGGTGACACCTGGGTGTCACCTGGCCCCAAGCCCGGGGCTGACACAGGGCTGAGGCACAGGAAGGATCTGCCTCAGCAGGTGTGTAAGCACAGGGCAGGCAGGAGAGCAGGAGAGCAGGAGCATTGAGAGCACCACGGTGAGTGTTGGGGCTGGGGTTAAGCTGAGGAAGGAGGAGATGCTGGAGAGCAGCTGAGAGCAGGGGATGGTGACACTGAGAGCCAGAATGTTCCAGAAGGCTGGAACAAAGGGAGATGTGGCTGAACCACAGGTGTGAACAGCCCCAGAATGGATGGAGAATCTGACTAGGGAAAAGGATTGTGACCTTCGGCTTAGAAAGGAAGAGAACTGCAGCAGGGAGAGACGGAGTAGAAAACCCAAGGAATCCAAGGAAGCAAGGTCAGAAAGGAGAGCTAGATGGGAAAAGAGAGAGAGGGAAAGACAGAGAGAGAGAGAAAGAAAGAAAAGAAAGAACGAAGGCTGAGAAAAAAATAAAACCTGATCCAGAGAAAATGTGAAATGAGAATTATTGGTTTCAATAATTTAAAATGGTTTACTATGCTATTTTAAAATGAGAGCTCAGTGTGTAGCATATCTATTGTAAATATGTAGTTTGTATTACAAATACCTAGATGTAAAACTTTCTATCTAGAAAAACTATTATTTCTCTGTATTATGTCCAAACCTGCAGTGCAAAACAAAAGACTTACTCAGTACTTAATAACTACAGTATTTTCTGCCTTTGTGGTTTTGTGTTTTGGTTTGGTTTTTTTCCACTTTGCTGTCAAATACAGCATTCGCAATCTTTTTTGCAGCACTAAGGACATGGGAATCACAAAATTACATGGCCTGGCTATTCTAGTGACAGCAGGAATCACTGGTGCAATCTGGTGGGTGTTTAACCTTTGATAACTATTCTCAGCTAGCATTTATTTCTATTACCTAAACTGAGTTTCTTCTAACTATGCTTATGCAGATACAATATAAACATTTTCACAAAGCTAAATTCAAAATCCCCCTTTTTACATTTAAAAGATGAAAATAAGCAAGGTGTGGACACATTTAACCTCTTCTGTGAAATTCTAAAAGCATGATTAGTTGTCTCTGTATGTTCCTGTGGGCCCAAGTGTGTGTTTTTGTGTTTACATCCCACACCTCTGTGCTCCAGACCAGCACAAGGATCCTGGCCCAGAGCTGGAGCTCTGTGGAGTGGATTTTGCTGTGTTTATTCTGCACCGTGGTTGGTTTGAGTCTCCTTTGGTCTGCCACAGCAAGGCCTTCACAGTGTGTGTTCAGTGCTCTGGAGCCTGAAATCAGATCAGGTGGGGTTAATTCAGAGTTTGCTGGGACAATTTTGAAGATCTGTTCAAATCTGGAGGAATTAGGACAGGCTTTTCACCCACACACTTTCTCTGCAGCAGACCATCTGTCACAAATGCTCACAATAAACATTTTTGTTTAAAATTACAGTCAGGCTCACATCAGAGGAGACCCCACTGGCCAGAGCAGAATGATGCTGTGAACACCTTGCTTCAAGAGGCAACTGCACAGTCAGTTTACAGCACCAGCTGAGACCAAGCTCTGCTGTAAAACAGACACATTTCCTGTGCTGCAACTAGTCTTGGGCAAATTAATTCAGTCACAGATCCTCAGAGTTAACAGATCTTCAGATAACTTTAGGCTAAAGCCCTGTCTTGAAACAGCTGAGATTTGCAAATCCTCATCACCATCCTGATCCCACAAATTCTGTCAACTTTGTTTTATAGTTTCAGTCACAAAGGGAGTAGAGGAGAGGCTGATTTTTGGTTTTAATCATTGACACGTTGCTTTTTTATCCTGTTCAAGGTACTACTACCCTTTCTCTCCTACCAAAGCCCAGGAACATGCAGCCTCCCCTGAAGGGGATTCAGTTCTGTAAGTTCATTCTGCATCAATTCTGTCATCCCAGACCATGAGCACAACACTCATCTGAAAAGACTCATTCTTAAGCACAAGATCCATGCCCTAGAAGTGCTAATTTCCATTTGGATAGGAGCCATTCTCCAGTGCCCAGCAGAGACCTGATTGGGCAAATGTGAGTCCATTGATGCAGCTCCCCCAAAATCATACAGTGAAAAGGCAGCTCAATCCCATCTGGTTTGGACTCCTGGAAGCTGCTGAAGGAACCCAGCCAGGCTTCTGTGGGCCCTTTGGTATATTGTCTACTCCCTCTGAGTTACTGTTGTCCACAAACTTGATGAGAACCAACAGATTCTGGATATGGAATCAAGAAAGAGTTTAACCTGGTAGTTTACCAGACTGAAGCTTCCTGGGTTCTTAATGCTTAGTTTCATTTAACTGAACCTTGGTTTGTGTTTTGGTTTTTTTGGGGGTTTTTTTTGGTTGGTTTTTTTTTTTTTTTAATTTGTCTTATGAATCACATTTTCTTATCCCCACTGCTTTTTTGGCTTTGGTTTCCCCCTTTTCATCACTTCTTTTATAATACACACAGTTGTGTAATTCTCTGGAAATGCTGCTCTAGGGAGTCTAGCCTATATGACTAAGGGAGAAACAAACTTTAATGCTAATAAAGCAATATGACCAAAACCAATGCATTCTTTTTGTAATTAATTTGAAATTTAAAAGATTCCAGTATAAGACAGCATTTTCATACCACCACCACCACTCCCCTACCCCCCAAAAAGTTAATATGGCTAGATACCTTTCTGGCTTTGTGTGTATGTGATTCTTTTAATTTCCCTCTATTCACCTGTTTAATCTGTTACTTTTAGTAAGTGTTTCCACTTTACAGAATGTGTTTTTCCTGGTGGAGAATTTAGGAATCAATACTGGTGGGTTCCCATTCAGTGACCCATCCACAGGAACCTGCACAAGCAATGAGAATGGAGAGCACAGTGACCTCTGTGTCCTGTGGATATCAACCTGACAGAAAAACACAAACTTTGTGCAGGGGTTTGGCCTCCCTGGACCAGGCTCTCACTGTGTAGAAGTGAAGCTGAATTTTCCAAAGATGCACCACAGAAACAGACATGTTGAAAATTATTTAAAAACTGAGATTAATTTGCATTCAGCTCTACTTACAACATCTGAGTCTGTTAAATGTAGTTCACATTGTACATGAACTAATATTAATAATATAATAGTGTTTGTGATGGACATTGAATCACAGGGCAGTACTGCTGAAACACAGAAAGATCTCTTGTGGAACTCATCTCTCAGAAAAACAAAATCTGAAACTTCTGTGCCATGATGTATTTACAAATCTTTTATTTCTCCCCCATTTGCAGAAAAGTAAACCTACATGAAACATCTCTGACACTTCCATGGTAAGTGTAACTCCTCTGGCTTCATTGACATGAAATCCCATTGTTCTCAGAATCAGACTGTGACTGTGGCATAGACAGATCAGGGCATCAGAGAGAAAGACAGAATGAGAAGGAAAGGATGTCTAACTAGAAAAGAAACTCCTCCAGAAACCACTCGAAATGCATGGATAAAGAATCTTTAATTTCTGACTTTCAGAAAGGAAGCTGAGAAATTATGATGAATGTTGAAAATATTTTGGTTTAATTTTATCTTAATTAATTTGTTTGTATCTTCTGTCACCAATCACCAAGCTAAAAAACAAGAGGCCTTGGCTGATACTATTTTTAGTGGTAACAGTCAGCATCCTACATGATGTGTAAATGCCTGTGGTATGAACATTTTAGGTCACTGGGGATAATTATTTTCTGGGACTGTTTATTATAGAGCCATTTGCACTAGGAAAAAAACCCAAAACAAAATTAAGAAGTAATAAAGGAGGTATGGACATACTGGAGAGAGTTTACCAAAGGCGCATGAAGGGGCTGGAGCATGTCTCCTGTGAGATAAGGCTGGGAGAGCCTGGACTGTGCAGCACAGAGCAGAGAAAGGCCTCCCATCTACTCTGGAAATCAGCCTGAACTTAATAGCAGAGCTCTAAACTCCACTCCTTGTGGGAAGGGGACGTTCTTCTGAGTGTCAGAGATAAACCAGTAAATAACACCTTAGGAAGCATCAGGGTGTTGTGACCTGTCCATCATCCCAAAGGAATTAGGGAGTGCTCTTGCCAAAAGAGGAGGAAATCAACAGCCCAGCTGAAGAGCTTCCATCAACACACAGGTGACAAGCAGAAGGAGCAGAAATCTGTGGTGCAATTGCTGTCACAGAAACACGGTGCAGAGCTGCATATCTGGAACTCTGCAGCTGAGGGCTGCCAGCTTTCCAGAAGAGACAGGCTGGGAACAAGGGATGTGCTGTGCTCCGTGTTAAGGAATGGATGGATTGTGAAAAGCTGGCTCTGAGTGACAGCCACCAGCAGCTTGGCAGCTGGTGGGTGAAAATCAAGGATAGACAGACAGCTTTTTCAGCTGTCTGCTCCAGGGGAAGGTGGCTCATACCTCAGACTTTGCTGACAGTACTTTCTTGACCCCTAGTGATTTCAAAGAGAGATGGTTGTGGAATCCTTTGACCCCCTCAGGGGAATAGCCAGGGCCTTGCCCTGGAAAAAACACAACAGAGTCAGTACCTAGGCTGAAAGAAAGGACTTCCCCTGTGGTGCCGTGCAACACTGTGTGATCTACCCATTTTGCTCTCTCCATATGTCCCCAATTCTCGTGGTTTCTCCTTTCCCCGTTGTGGTACCTCCACTGGTTGTGGTATCCCTGGTAGCCTGTCCTGTGTCCCCTACAGGGCCCTTTGTACTGCCCTTATGCCCTCAGACCATTGGTCACTGACCCCACACTTTACCACTGAGCACCACATGGCCTTGGTCTTTTGTCCCTTCGGCATGTTGGGATAAACTTTCACTGGAATTTATCTTACAAAAGGCCCCTCTTGCCTGTCTTGGCTGAGCTGGCCATGGTGTGTGTGGTGTGTGTGGTGTGTGGACTATCCCTGAGTGCCTCCCCAAGCAGCTTTCCGAAAGAGCTGCTTATTGGGAAACAGGCAGCAGCAACCACCATCTAAACCCTGCACTGCTGCAGATGGGGAAGATGAACTCAGAGGCAGACATCTGTGCTGAAGAAGCCTGTGCTTGCCTTCATGAATGTCCTGGGCATTCTAAATGTGTTTGTGTTTGTCTTCATGAATGTGCTGGGCCATCTAAACACTGCCTTCATTCTCACGCCCTTGCAGGAGGCAGGATGTGCTGGTGTTGACACCATGGCTGGCTCCAATTGTCTGGGAAGGCACATTCAGCAGAGACATCCTGAATGCTCAATATCTGCAGAAGAACTTGGTCACTGGAGTGGTCACTTTTGCTGTTGAAAAGTATTGGTTTGTCATTTATTTCTTGTCAAACAGTTAAACCTCTCACCTGGCAGTTGTGCTGCAATGCTGCTCATGGGGCACAAGTGAGGAACATTCCAAAGACTGAGTATGAGCAGCATCTCCTCATCTGAGCAGCAGATGAGAATTCTCATTTGAGCAGCAGCATCTCCCTGTAGACTGGGAGAAATGTGACATGTGAGTGTCACCTTCCAAAGTGAGGCAACTGGCAGGGACGTTGCTTTGAATAGGACAAAAAAACATCCTTGGAAATATAACTAACATTCTGACCCATTGAAATAAAAATTCTAGCTCCTGCTACATTTCTAACAAGTTTTCCCTCTATCCTGCACTAAATATATATATATATATATATATATATATATATATATATCTTTAGAGCTGAGATTTTATTGGGTTTCTGTAAGAGTTAAAAGGTAAAATGTTAGCTCTAGGGAAAATATTATTCATACTGTTATCTTGAGGAGGTGCTTTTTCGAGTTTCTGAGTGAAGAGCTATACTCCTTCTATCTCCACTGGCATCTTAAAGTTACACAGCTATTTCAGGTATTTCAAGGAAATCAAAACAATTTAATTAGTAATTTTGACCCTCCTATGCAAACAGGCTGAGAGAGTTGGGGTTGTTGAGCCTCCAGGAAGACCTCAGAGCCCCTCCTGTACCTAAAGGGGCCCTACAGGAAAGTGGGAGAGGGATTTTTTACAAAGGTGGGTAGTGACAGAATGGAGGAGAATGGATTTAAACTGAAAGAGGGTAGATTTAGATCAGAAGTTAGGAAGAAATTCCTCACTATGAGGGTGGGCAGGCCCTGGCACAAGGTGCCCAGAGCAGCTGTGGCTGCCCCTGGATCCCTGGAAGTGTCCAAGGCCAGGCTGGACAGGGCTCGGAGCACCCTGAGATAGTGGAAGGTGTCCCTGCCCATGGAATGAAATGGTCTCGAAGGTCCCTTCCAACACAAACCATTCCATGATTCCCTGTTGATTCTATGATCCTCTCTAGAAAGTTAAAATATTCCAGGGCAGAAGGAGTGCCAGGGAGCAGGGAAAATGGAGGGATGAGAGGAAGTGTTTACATTATGGAGTGATATTAGAGAGCAGCACTGGGTGGAAGGCACAGGTTCTGTGCACAGTGAAAGCTAAAATGTGCTATAATGTGCACAGATAAATGAATTAATGAATCTGAGATGCTTCAATGCCCTTGGAAGCCTACTGAGATAGATCTTGGATTTTATGCTAAAGCAGGCTTTAGGAAAAACTGTTCTGCACTGACAATTATCCCAGAAAATCCCAAATCCCAAACCTTTGTCCCAGGTCATCCATGATAATCTTGGACTACTTTCAGACATGAGTAGACAGACTAGTCCTGAGGAGTGGATCCAAGTTCATCTGTTTTAGGGCCAAGAAGTTATCCTCATCTCTGATGAGGGTAAAATTTCAGACCAAAGAGGTCCCAGATTATAAAAGCAGCAGGGGGAAGGCTTGAAGGGCATCAGCTGTGTTAAATAAAGAGCACTAACATTGTAAGAAGGAGCAATGGATAGAAAAAGACAAAGAAAATGAACTTGAAAAGCTGTCATTCTTCAGCAGGAGGAGCCTCTCCCCATTCTTTTCCTTTCCATGTCTCTTAGATATGTCCAGTTCATAGAAGGGTTCATGAGATCTGCCAACAAGTACTTCCTTGCTGGGCACCAGGTGAACTTCTACTTGTTCACAGACAACCCCGAGAAGATCTCTCACCTTCAGATGGCCCCTGAGAACCAGCTCTTTGTCATCCCTGTCCAGAATGACCCCAGGTGGCAGGACATCCCCAGGAGCCACATGGATATCCTCAGCTCCTACATCCACAGCCAGTTTCAGTACGAGGTGGACTATCTGTACTGCGTGGACATCGACGTCCAGCTCCTGGCACACATTGGGGTGGAGATCATTGACTCCCTGGTGGCAACCATCAGCTCCTGGCAGCTCACCCCCCAGCACGAGGACAGAGCCTATGAGACACACCCAGGGTCACAAGCTGCCACCCTTGAGGGACAAGGGGACTTCCATTACACAGCAAGCTTCTACGGGGGCAGCGTGGCCGAGGTCTACAAACTGACCCGAGCCTGTTCTCAAGGGGAGATGGAGGACAGACAAAATGGCATTGAGGCTTGGTGGCACCACGAGAGCCACCTCAACAGGTACCTCCTGCACCACAGGCCCACACGCCTGCTGTCCCCAGAGTACTACTGGGACACAGAGCTGAGCTCCAGCGCCATCCAGGTGAAGAGGATGTGCCCTGTGCACAGGGACAGCTTGAGGCAAGCTCCTGAGACAAGGAATGTGAAGCCTTCCCTCTTCACAGCCCCACTAAACTGAGGGTGATGGGCAAAGGAGATTCCCTCTGTTTGTAGGACTGCACACATTGTTTTGCACGATTTAGCCCATGAAGTGGGTCACAATATGTTGGCATGCACCCCACAGCCCCAGCAGCTGTTTCCAAATAGGGAAAGAGTTTCAGTTTACCTTTAGACATTTTAGGAAGTTTAACTAGAAAGTTCTGTGCCCTTCTCCTTGTAATTGGCTCAGTGCCAGCACAGAGGCATGGATTGGGCTTGGAGAGTGTAACTCAAAGCCTGTTGCTGATCTCATTGGATCAAGAGCCAAATAACCCACCTGAACTATTCAGTACTAAAGAGAGACAACAAAGAAGTTCCACACTTTTCAAGGTGTTGTAGCAAATAGGAGACCTCTCTCCATGCTGTGTTCAGCTTTGCCTTTGTGTTTGTATTCTTTTCTTTCCTCATTAAAACCTTTTTGATTTTTCAAGACACACTCAGTCATGCTGTCTGGCTAATTGATTTTAGCCACTTCTCTACAAGGGCTGGACTCTCAGAGGTGTTGGGAAAACTCATAACCTTAGCTAGAGACTACTAAACCCAGAAATTTCTTTTATTAGCAACTTCTTTTTCAACTTTTTGCTTTTCAACTGTCCTTTCATCTGCATGTTTACAAGCAGAGGCTTCTTGCCATCCTGAAAACATACCAAAATTGACTAGGACATACTCAAAATGAGAATATTTAGTCATCTGAATAAAGTCAGTTTGCAAATTTACAAATGGTTTCCATAGATTAGGGTTTGCAATTATACTTGTCTTCTCTTGTCTTATATTATTTACTGAAAAGATGTCCTAACAATATGATAATTTAAGAATTTGAACGATACATTACTAGCAAGCTTCAATCATTTACTCAGTTTCTGACAAAATGAAAGCCCCTTTCTCATTGTTCAAGTTATAGAACTATCTGATTAATGAAAAATGTGTGATTCTACAAATCCTAGATGCATGTGGACTATCAAAAGAAAATTAAATCAGATTTGAAGTTTTTCAACTTACTTTTTTCGGTATTAGCTGTATCTTCAGATACAGCAATATTTTAATGTCATCATTAGCTGAAGGACTTCATTAAAGCTTTTTTTATCACTCGCAATAGAAATGAGAATAGACAAATAACTGAAAATTATGTACACAAGAAAAAATTGGGGCGAACCAATCCTGTCACACAGCTACAGTCATAACCCTGTGCTGCTGAGGGCCACTGAAAAGGTCACAGGAGCAAGAGAAGCCCATCTGTTTTTCCTGCTTACTCCTGTCAAGAATGGGTAACTTAGATTGTCCAAAGAACCCCTGTCAAAGGGACCAGACAAAGTGCTTCCACTGAAATATAATGTTGTAAAAATGCAATTTAACAAAGTTAATCACAAATCAGAGCAGGCAGTAGCAAGGCTGAGCCATACTTAGGCCACACAGGCAAACCAGGCAGGAGGGTGAAGTGGATGAGAATACCTCTCATTTGTCTGGGTTATACATTTGTCATAATATCTGTTATGAAAGTGTTGCTCTTTGCTCCATAAATCTTGTTTGGTCTTTTAATGGTGTTATCTGCTTTACTGCAATTGTATTCCTTAAGAGTGGTTTCCCAGAGTTGAAAACAGAACAAGGAGATAACATCAAATGTAGTTTGTCCAAAGACTGGGCAGTAAAAGATTACTGGAAAAGGTCAGACAAGAGGCATCTGTGTGATATGAAGAGTTTTCAGATAAAGATTGGTGTAAAAGTTCAGTTGAAGCATTCTGGGGAACTGAGTTAGCAAACTCAGGCAAAAGTAATCAAATAATCTTAGATTAATGGAAGAGGACACAGATCGAGTTGTAAGACTCAGAGGAAGTCAATTCTGGTATGAACCAGCCCTTTTGGATCACTTCAGCAAGAACAGATGATGACAGTCCAATGAAATCACAGTGTTGAATTAGGTGAGGGGGTAATTTAATATTCTTTTTGCAGCATTTCCCCTCTGCAGGGTTAATCCTCCGTTGCTATCTGATTTCTCAATCACTCTCAGCCCCTGCCAAACGGGTTTAACAACGTGTGAAACCCGACCCCTTGGGAGACAGGACAATGCAAGGGTCCCACTCCCACTTCCCAGTGGAGAACAAAGACCTCCATGAGCCCCACTCCCTTGGAACACCCTGAGGACTGGAAGATCTCTCTTATCCATGGAGCTTCCATGCGGAAAGCCCCTGGAAACTGGAAACAGGTTTCCTTCCCAGCACCTTCCCAGACAGGAGTGAACACACAAAGCACAGAGAAGAGCTGAGCTGGCAACTGTGAATAAGGACCACCAAATGCTTTGCTTTAGTAGCCCTCATCTGAGCAAGGTAAGAAAATTTGGCTAATCCTTGCACCGTGCAAATTCCTGCCTTGTGCTGGGTTAAACCTGGCCAGGAAAGAGGGCTAATGGGGGTGGGTCATGGCAAAATGCACTGCAACTGCATGAATAGAACAGACTTCAGCAGAGTTCTGTACCTGGGCCAGAGTAACATAATGCAGCAGGACAGACTAGGGCAGAGTAAATGTAATTTTCTGTTCTTTTCATTCAGTCAAACACCTGGCTGCAAGGGATGCTATAACAGAGAGTCTGTGCTGAGTTACAGTTTAACTTTTAAGACAGTACAAAGATTTTTTTGTGAGGTTTAGCCTTACTAGCTTCCAAAATCTGGTCCCACTGGTAATAAGAGATGAATCTTTAAAGGCTGACAGATGGTTTGACCTCCTTGACAACCTGACACACATTGCTGACCATGCCAAGGCCTTCCATTATCAGGGATGGAATGGGCTGTGGATGCTGTAACTCACTTCTGTGGTATTTCCCACCTCTTGCACAGGAAGAGCAGAAAGGACGCAGTAATAAGGATGTTTAGAGGTGATAGTGAGTGGTTCTGCTTGGGAGGAAGGGACAAAGAGCTGACACCATCATGCCAGGCCAGGCAGTGATGTGTCAGAATGAGCTGGGATGTGTCACTGAGTCACACTCACATAATGGGGGGGAAAGAACCCAGAACAGAAAGTTAAAACAGTGCCCAAAGTCTCCCTGGCTCCTAACCTAAGGGTAAGGCTGAACCAGGATCCCTTTCAGAGCTTAAAAGAGAACTGGGGAGGAAAAACAAAACTGGTAATTTCCTCATGCTCCTTAGTAGGGCACATCACCTAGAAAAAATGTCCAGGATCTTTTCAGCTCCACATGCTTGTCCACACAGACTCTGCAAAGGAAAAACTTGCATCCAGATTTCCACACACTTGAATATGTGCCAGGATATTCTGACTTAGGCTGGCAGCAGGAGCAGGTTGCTGCTGATCCCTCAGTGCCTCTGTACTTCATTGCTTCTGTTATAGGAACCAGGTGGAATAGGTCTCTTGAAACACATCAGTGATAGCTCTGAGGTGTATTTTCACTTCTTAGGGCTAAATGGGGTGAGATCTCACTGCTGTAATCCCCCTCAATACCTCAACACAAGGCTAAGTTGTTAGTTGTTAGAGGAAAATACATGATCTCACCAGAGACAATGAGAGCCAGGTTCACACATCAAAGAGGTTCTTATTAAATCTCATCTTCAGATAATATGGATAATTTACTGCCATCACAACATTCTTACTTTTTTCCTCCATCCACACTAAATCCACTTGTTTTGTTGAAGTGTGGATAGAACTGAAAATTAATAAATTAGCCCAGAGGAAGCTGTATTTAGGGGGTTTTTTTGGCTTATGGTTGTCAGTGAAACAATAGGTTTGAATGAGATTGAGATAATGGGTGTCAAAAGGGGAAAATAAACTAAAGAACTAAGAGTGATGGATCTGGGCAGCAAACCAGTAGGATAGGTGACCCACACATAAGAGTACTGGATTGGGCTCAGATCTTCAAACTTTGAACAAAACCTGCTGCATTCAAATTGAGCACAAACAGTAACAAAATAGCACCAGGTCAGAGCAGAAAGAAAAAAGATTATAGATAAAACAAGGACATAGCTTTAAAATAATCTCTGAATTCTTCTTCCCATCAGGACTCAAATAAGTAAATAATTTTGATTTTAAGGCAGCAAATGGGCACCAGATATCCAGATCCTCTTGTTTTTACTCTAATTTAGTAAAATGCCATTTTTATGTAATCAAAATAGTTCCATTGCTTTCTCTGCATTCTTATTTATAACTGTGATAATTCACTCTGTGCTGTGATATTCACTCTGCCTATAATCAGACCAGGGCTCCAACATCTTTACTAAGAAGTTTTTCTCAGAAAACCTTTGTCCCAGATCTTCCATTATTACCTTGGACTTATTTCAAACATGAGCAGACAGACTAGTCCTGAGGAGTGGATCCAAGTTCATCTGTTTTAGGGCCAAGAAGTTATCCTCATTTCTGATGAGGGTAAAATTTCAGATCAAAGAGCTCCCAGATACAAAAATTAACACCAGAAACCTTTTTCAGATCCTTTTAATTAACCAACTAATCAATTAATTTATTTATCCTCTATTGAAACATAATCATCACCTCTGGAGAAGAGCATTGACCACAGACAGAGGAGGGGTCTGTGTACCCTGGGTGGGCTCACTCAGATCTCAGTAAGTTCCATGTCTCTCACCAAAGTCCTGTGTCACTAGAAGTGGACAAATCTATAATAGGGATTTTTTTCCTTTTTTCTCCCCTTTTTCATGAGATGAGGCAGTGGATTTATTTTTGGAACCATATTTGTATAATATCTTAATAACATTTCTCAAGGTCAGCAATTGCAGTAGGGTCCAACTCACCAAACCAAAGGGCTGGTCTAGATCAGTTTTGTCATTTTGACGACAAACTGAATGGACAGGCATAAATAACAGTTATGGTCCATGCTCTCCATGGGAATCAATTATTTTTTGCTTGTTTGTCTCCCTAGTGAAAGTCATACCACCTTCAGAAATCCTTGGCTTTTAACAGCTGACACTAAGAGAGCATTGGCACCAAAAGACAAAGGCTCATGAAGCCTTAGAATTTCTTGAAGGAGAATGAAGATCCCTATGTAAACTTCTCCTCATGGAAAAATAAATCCTAAAGTTGGGGCATTAAATTGGTGCCTGTTTCATACATCAGGTTGTACCTTCTACTTAGAGCCTTTATAAATCTCTACAAATCCATTACAAACTTCTTTATACTTGCAGGAATGTAAAATGCAGGAATGTAAAATACAGGATTTGTCACCAGGGAACACAAGACAGGAACCATGTTCATGGTCAGAGGTCAGGCTCCTTCAGTGTTTGAAGGAAATTCAGAGTGATGCATCCGAAAGAATTCCCAAGAAGGAGTTTTCTCACTGAGGGAGCAGGGGGCTGTGCATTTTAATTGGCACCTGCAGGAGGAGGAGGCAGGTGGCTGAACCCGTCCAGGGCAGTGGAGCCCTGACAGAGCAGACCAGGGCAGCTGGTGAATGCAGCAGGACTGGCTGTGGATGGGACAGTGCCAAGCTGATAAGGTGGAGCAGGCCAGGAAGTCAGTGATGAATCAGAATGGACCAGGCTGTGATGACCCAGCCTCTGGCATGGTAAACCAAGGGCTCAGCATGGAAGTTGTGGCCTCTAAACAGAGATTCATGCTGTGGGTCACGTTTGACAGTCCAAGGCACAGCAAATCCAGGCTTCTAAAAGCATTTTTATGGACATGGCTAAATAATGAGTGGAAATGGATGTACCAGAACAGGGTAGCAATCTTTAGATTGGGGTGGTGGATAAAATATGAAGCCAGAGCAGATTAACTGTGATAAGGTGAATATAACTAAGGAGACAGGCCAGTCTTACCACACTATCCTCCACTGCCAGTGAATTTTCCAGCTGTATACAAAACTCTCTCCAGAAACGCCTCGAGCAGTGCTTTGACCCAGTTCTGCAAGAACCACCTCCACCCAGCCTGCCCCCAATTCCTCCTTCCCCAGCAGCAGCTCCAGCACTTGGCATCCCTGTCTCTTCTCCAGGTGGTGCCTGCAGTGCAAATTCAGCAAATCCAGGCTGCTGCTTCCATCTGCTGCCTGTAGCTTTCATTGCAAGCCACTCCCTGCCCGGGAGCCAGCGGGAACAGCAGCAGTTTGAAGCAATTTTCCCCAGCCCTGCTGCACCAGGGTTACTCAGCAGAAATGAGAACTCAAGCTGCACTCCACAAGTTACACTGTGGATGTAGCAGATCAAAGAAGATGTTTCACTGCTGGCAGACATCAGGAAACTCTTGCTGACAGTGATGCCTTAAGTTTGAGCTTTCATGTATTTCATGTTCTCTGGTGCCCAGGGGCACAGCTCTGAGCTCACAGTCAGTGTCACTCAGCTCTGCACACAGCAGGGACACAAAACAAATCCTTCTCCTGCTGCACACCAAGGACAACTTTCAGCCCCAAAGCACAAACAAGGGTGGGCTGGAGGGAGGAACAAGAAGGATGGGACCTCACAGCCTGGAGCTGGAATGGGACAATTCAACCCCAATATGCAAATGGACCAAAGCTTATAAAAATGTAAGATCTCATGGCTGGGCAGCCGTTTTGTGACCATTTTAGGCCCACCTTGGGTATAGCCCTGCTCAGGCCCTGTCCTGCCCAAGGTGGATCCTGGAGGCCTTTCAATAAACCTCTACTTTATTCTCTAGCTCTGTCCAGTCTCTGTTTCAGATCAGCCTTCCCAAGGCATCAACAGCATGTGACTGAACGAGTCTGAGGAGCAGGCTTGGCATGAATTAATGTAGAAGCACCTTCCTTGACCTGCTGGCCATGTTTTTGTCCAGCCCAGGACGAAATCTGCCTTGTGGGCTGCAAGCATCCATTACCAGGTCACGTTGAGCTTCCTCATCCCCAACCCCTCACATCTTTCTCCTCAGGGTCAGTGTCAATTCACTGTCACTCAGACTATTCTTGTGCTGGGGACTGCCCTGACCCACACGTGGGACCTTGCATGTGACCTTGATGATGTCCAGACTGGCACAGGCCCATCTCCAAAGCCTGCCCAGGTCCCTCTGTGTGAATTCATGCTCCAGGTCCCTCTGTGTGAAGTCATGCTGAGCTCAGCCCAGCAAGTGCACAGCTGCCTGGCACTGGGGAGCCCAGAACACAGCTCCAGGTGTGCCCTCACCAGGGCTGAGCCGAGGGCAAGCATCACTTCTCCTGACCTGGTTTCCAGCTGGACAATGAATATTGACCCCAATTCTCTGAGTGTGACCATCCAGCCAGTTCCTTACACATCAGTGATCCCAGTGAGCCATCTCCAGTTTAGAGACAAGGATGGCAGATGTTCTGCACAAGTCCAGGGAGATGATGCCTGTTGCCCTTTCCTTGTCCACCACTGCTGTCACCCCCCACACATTATTAGCACAACTATTATGATTAAAACGTTCTGTAAGCACGGCCTTTTGTGCCTAATTTAATTATACAGAGAATGATCAATCTTTAGTCAAGGAAGTTTCTCTCTACATACAAAATTAGATTAAGTAGTGTAATCATATTTCTTTAATTCAATTTGAATTAAAGGGCTACCAAATTTTTCAGGTACAACTTGTCTTTAGTGAAGCCATGCTGCCTGTCACTAATCACCTCATTATTTATCACGTACCTTTGCACAGTTTCCAGAAGCTCCAAGATTTTGCCACTCAGTCAGTGAGTGAGGTGAGTCAGTTACTGAGGTGAGACCAACTGGACTGTGTCTTCATAATATCCCTTTTAAAATATTTGGATTATGTTTCCCCTTTGCCATGGGAACTACACAGGACTGCTGTGACTTCTCAAACTGATGTACAGTGGCTCAGCCTCTTCCTCTGTCAGTGCCCCCAGGACCCAGAGGATTATCTTGTAAGACCCCATGGGCATGAGAACCTTCACGTTTGGTAAGTGTTCAGACCCAGCCTTATTCTACAGCACAAAGTTCTTCATTTCCCTAATTCCTGCTTTTACCTTCTGCAGCTCATGTGATGTGCCTGGAACACTTGTAGGTGAAGAATGAGGCAAAAAAAAAGTTGTTGGGTACCTCAGCCCCATATCCTTCCTGACAGGATCCACAGTTTCCCTGGTCCTTCTTTTATTGTTGCTGTTCCTATAGCAGCTTTTTTTGTTACCCCTGATTTACATCATGAGCCTTTGTCTTACAGTGCTTTAGGAAATATGCCCAAGTGATTCTTACAGCCTCCTACAGTCAAATTCATCAAAGATCCTTTGTTGCTGTCTTCCCAGGCAAATGCAGAAGAACTTTCAGCTGTGATTAACTCATAAAGCTGGAGCAGACTGTTCTGTAGGACAGACACTGACACTCTCCCCTAAACACTCTTCTTCCTGCTGTGCACCCCTTGCAGCCACTTGCCCCAGACAGGTAATTCAGGCAAGTAGGACCTCTTTTGTGTCCCTGGTAACCTCTGACATGTGAGCATGTTTAAGGCCATTTTCCTGATCTGTACCTAGAGATTTTGGTAACAGTTTTCTCTACACAGCAAAAGATCAGAAGGAACACACTGCAGATGCCCATTGAAAATTGTCTGTGAAGAACTGCAAAGGGTTCGGGATGTGTGGTTATCAACAGAGCAGAGCACAGATGACACTGACTTCCACAGTTCCATTTGCTGAACAGAACCTTGACTTTGGTAAGTTTTAATCCAGTGTAATTTTCTAAGGTGTCAGGAGGAAAAGGAGGAAGGGAGACGAGGAAGGGGTGTTTCAGTCCGCCATGGAGCTATGATGGACTCAGCTAGAGCAGTGGGCAGCAAAAATTGGCATAACTTGTGGTGCAAAGGCCAGGGGAAATGTACAGCACAAGGGCAGATGGTTGAGATGACTTTGAAGGCTGAGGGTATCAATGAAAAGACTATGATGCTTGATGAAATAACACTCATCAGTGGTGGGGCAAATCTAGCTGGAGCAGGATACAGGCATGTCCTAAAGTGCATAGGCAAAGCCAGAACAACAGAACAACACACTGAGAATTCTGGAACAGTGATCAAGTGCCAGAGGTCAGGAATAACACCTGAGTCAAATGTCTTCACTAGAGAAGAAGCTGCTTTGCCAGGTTTGGAAAGGCCACATCCATAGGTTAACTCAGATGTGCTGAAATGAGCCAGAGATGGGATATTAAAATGGGTAAGGCCAGAGCAGAGTTAATGTGGGCAGCAGAGAAAGAAAAGGATAAGCAGTATATCCAAGGCCAATGAATATACTGAACTATTATATATATTATATAATATATATACCTATATATATATACACACACTATAATATAATTTATATAATATTCTATATATTATATGTAGTGTATATATTATGTATAATTATACACACACACACACATATATATATAGGAAAGTATTTATATTGGATATATACTTGGGAAGGCAAATGCCATCAGTCCAAACATTCCCCTTCCTCCCTCCTCCCCCACTCCATATACTGCACATGATGTCCTGTGCAATATCTCTCTGTCCCAGCTGGGTTTCCTTCCTCCTTCCTTGCCAGCAGGGCACTGAGGAGCAGAAGATGCCTTGGCTCTGTGCAAGCACAACTCAGCAATAAAACCCCCTTATGTTTACATGGAGATTCTGGTGAGAAAAAGAGAATCAGTATTTTGCTAGGAGAGGAAATACTTTCATCTGCTTCTTTATGTACTGGTAATGGTGAGAAAGAGGAGGATTAGTCAGTGTTTTCAGGACACTCATTGCTGTTTCACACTATGAGATACAGGAGGACATCGTGCCCTGCTTGCTCTGTTAGAGATATTTTTGTTTTACACTAGAGCTTATGTTCTTGAACTTTGAGCAAGAGTTTTGGTTAAAGGAACTTACACCAGCCACGAATAATACCTATGATCTCTGTCCCTTGCTGGGAAGTGATTCTTGCTTCCTTTGGTCCTTGCTCCTGGGATTTGTTCGTGTCTGGGCAGAGGTAAACCAGGCCTCTTAGGAGGCAGGTGTCATGTTGTCCTCATGAACACAATGCAATGTCCTGACAGCCCCTGGAGCTGTTCTGAAGTTTTTTAAAAGTCCTAACTCTCTCCAGCTCTGATGTTAGAAGGGTGTAGCACCAAAGGAGAGCAGTATTCCCAGTCTCATCTACATTTGTCTTGATGTGATCTTGCTTGTCCTTCAGAAAAAGAAATATTTGTGTTCGGTACAAAGTTAAGAGCAATTAGCTGGAGCTAACAAGGACTTCTGCAATTAGACTCACTCCTGAGGTTCAGAACTTTCCGAGCTGGTGATTGGCCCTCTCCCCAATTCTCTGCAGCCTAGTGTCTCCTCTGGGAGGGACTCAGCTAAACACAAAGGCCTAGTTAAAACTTGGTGAAACTCTAATGCCTTGGGACATCTGCACTCAGAGTCTTGGAAAGAAACTTCATTGAGAAGAGGGAATAGGCAGCAAGGGATGTGAGCAAGGGCACAGGGAAAAGAGCTGGAGAAACAAAGGTAAACTTAAGATACTTGTAATTATATCAATGACTGCAGACTGAGATGCTGCAGTTAGTTCCTGATCTGTCCCAGTTTAAGGTCAAAATGATCTGCTCATGAACACAAGAATAATTGTCTTGTTTCAGAGCAGGTTTGCTGTGAGACCTGAGGCACCACACTCGTTATGTCCAGGGCTGGTGACAGAGGTCAGTTCTGTGAGGACATTGGCAAACAGGCTGTCAGAAAGGTGGGTTTGCAAGGTCACAGAACCACAGCAAATCCTGAGCTGGAAGGGACCTGCCAGGATCATCCACTGCAGCTCCTGGCCCTGCACAGGACACCCCAAGAGTCACAACTCGTGTCTGAGGGCATTGTCCAGACACTTCTTGAGCTCAGATGGACTTGGTGCTGAGTCCACTTCCCTGGGGAGGCTCTTCCAGTGCCCATCCACCCTCTGGGTGAAAAAGTTTTCTTGATATCCAACCTAAACCTGCCCTTACTCCGCTCCAGCCATTTCCTCAAGTTCTGTCACTGGTCATGAGAGTGAAGAGATCATTACCTGCCCCTCTGCTGCCCCTCAGGAGGATGGTGAAGACCACAGTGAGGTCTGACCTCAGGGTCCTCTCCTCCAGGCCAGATGTTCTGCTCCAGAGCTCTGCAGTTTCAAAGAAACTTCTCCATAGCAGTAGCACACATGACACATACTACCAGAAATTATGTCATTGTCCAGTGGAGGCCTTCAAAGGTGATGAGAATCCCTCTCATGAGGTAACAGGCTGAGGTAGCAGGTGTTGGAGCCCTGGGCACTGAGAATTTCAGCCTTTCTGTGCTCACAGGCACTGACCCCCAAGAAAACACTGCAGTTGACCTGAGGCTGTGGAAAAGGCTTCCAAAATTGAGTGACAGCACTGGGATTGTGGGTGTGGAGTTTGAATACAAATGTGTGATATCACAGGGTGGAAAACTCAGAGTTTAAGGTTTTTAGAATATAGTAATACATATGTAAAGCAAGATGGAGGATGCAGGGCATAGAGTGAGTCCTTCTTTTTCTTCTTCTCCTCCGTGGGTTTGGGTGGTATTTTGTAATTGGATACAAAAATCCAAATTGCAGGTCACAGGTGGATGGTTATTGGGTTAAAAGTAAAAGTAATTTAGGTGTCCTTTCATAATTGGACAATTCATCCTTAAAAGACCTTGTAGAGAGATATAGTCATTTTCTATTTTGTTAGCTAGAACTCACAGCTTGTGAGACTGTACTATAGATAAGAATTAATAAACATCTGAGTCCAAACATGAAATCCATCTCTCAAGAATTTAATCCCAGCTCTAAGAGAAGAAAAGAAGAGAAAAAAGCTGTAAGATGGGCCTGGTCAGCCCTGGAAAGACTGAGAGGGGGTCTTATCACCATATAAAAGTATCTGCAGGGGGGTATCCCCTGTGCAGCAGGGCACTCCTCCCCCAACAGGAGATATTCTGTTGTTTGTTATACAGTCACTAACTCAGACAGGACAAGCTCTCCTGTACAGAGTTGGTTTGGTCCCACAGGGTTAATACTGATCTGGCATCTCCCAACTGCCCAAAAACATCTTACTGGTTTGGAGTGAGATCTGGGTTTCTGACAGGCAGGCACATCACATCATAAAGTGAGTCTCCTTAGCTAGAAACTGCTAAACTCAGAAATTTCTTTTTATTAGCAACTTCTTTTTCAGCTTTTTGCTTTTCAACTGTCCTTTCATCTGCATGTTTACAAGCACAGGCTTCTTGCCATCCATAGCAAAATTGACTAGGACATACTCCAAATGAGAACATTCAGGCATCTGAATGAAGTTAGTTTGCGAATTTACAAATGGTTTCCACAGATTAGGGTCTGCAATTATACTTGTCTTCTGCTGCCTTCTATTATTTGCTGAAAAGATGTCCTAACAATATGATTATTTAAGAATTTGAATGACACAAGCCTCATAAAAGCTACACCAAACTATCACAAAGAGGAAATCTTCTGTACATTCCATGGAAATGTGTGGAGTTTCTCCCATGAGTAGGGACACTGCTCTGTGGTTATTCCCATGGGGTTAAGTGCAGGAATACATACATTATCATCATTCCAGTGCAAAATTACATTTGATTCCTAATCAATTCTACTTCTTTTGCTAGCTTTAGTATAGAACTATATACCTTATTATATTATGCATTATATATGCCTTGATACAGTGCATTGTTTTGTGTTATGCTGTAATTCTTTAGTTTAGTTCTGTAAGTTTATACTGTGTACTAAGGAAATCTGATTAAGATCTTTCATCTGCTATCTCCTGCCTGTTTAATAAATAATTCATTTTTATAAACAGGCCTGATTTGCCATCATTAAAAGTTGCAGGGCAGAGTGATTCCTTACATTTAAGCTGTTTCAAAACTCTGAGGCTGAGGCAGGGCTTGTGTAAGCTCCCACTGTGGCAGTGGCCAGACCAAGCTCTGCTCAACAGAAGGATGAAAGGCAGAAACTGATGCACAGGAAATTCCACCTGAATATCAGGAAGACTGCCCTAGGGTGTTGGAGATATTAACAGGAGTCTGCCTTAGGCTGTCAGGCCAAGCCTGGAAAAGGAGATCTCAAGCTTGATGTGTGTGG
Organism: Sylvia atricapilla; assembly: GCF_009819655.1. NCBI lineage: Eukaryota > Metazoa > Chordata > Aves > Passeriformes > Sylviidae > Sylvia > Sylvia atricapilla. The sequence continues at coordinate 2,425,874 of NC_089166.1, read as the reverse complement.
TTTATCTTTATCCCGTGACAGTTTGGGCACATAAATATCATTTAATTAGAATCTAATCTGACTCCAGACCCAGATACTGATCTGCAGGTGTCTGAATTTCCACCACAGTCATAACTAACCAAAAGTCAATGTGATCTGGTGACCAAATCTGCTGAAAAGTGTAGCTGGCATCTACAGGCCATGGTGACAACTTCAAATGTGCACAGTTGGCTAATCTAATGACTAAATTAAATGTTTAGCATAATTTTACGTGTCCGGGAGTGCTGTGCCAGCCTGACAAATGCTATTCCAAAATAATGAGAGCCTCTTACAGCAGCTGTGGCTCCCAGTTGTATGTCAGAAGTGTCATTTCTAATTATTAGGAATCCATGCTAAAAAATCACTTCATAAGTGTCAAAATCATCATTCACAGAGTACATATGGTAAGTCCAAGGTGAAATAAATTGTTCCTGAACAACGGAATTTCTCCTTTTTTATTCCTAAAATCTCTATTTGTCCAACCTTTAACAACTACTGCTGAATCACTGCTCCTTATCTTTGGTACAGAGAAAGTAAATAGGACATATAATAAAAAGATATAATTAAAATATAAAAATACAATTATAAATATAAAAATACATCTTTAAAACATTCTGTCCTTATAAGAAATTATAAGAATAATAAGTTATAAATTATAAATTGTAAGAAAAAATTACATATCCCCTCAGTATAAAACCTTCAAGCCATACAGTACATTATTTTCTAATTACATCAACAGTGACAGAAAATATGTCTCAAATATGCTTTTATATTTTAAATCAGAGATGAGATTTGAAAATATGATTAATTAAATCTCTTATTGGTGGTTTATTTTCTTTTTTAATTAATACTGGAAAATATTCTACCTTTTTCTGTTTTAATAAAATTTTTTTGGTACAAAATGAGATGTGATTAAAAACAAACATGTCAAGCTTCTGCAACAAGTTATACCTCGTAATTTTTCTGCAGAATTACAGACTCTCAAGAAAAAAATCATATGGCATCAAATTAAAAACACCGTATTTTTATGATATTTATATTTACAATTATTTCCAAGAATGAAGGATTAATTTAAGGAGTAATTCATGCCCTTATATTTCCAATATACTTTAAGTTCTGAGGACTTACAATAAAGAATTTTATTAACAATTACAGAGCATTACAGTGGTTAGGTTCTTCAAATGCCCAGACCTGGTCTAACATGTTTAACACAATGACTCTCAAATTAAAGAAATATCTTTGAGGCAGTGGGGCAGGAATGCAATTTTGTACACCTCTATTTTTTTTTGTCAATAACAATCTCAGAATTAATAATCAGTACTCATTAATTTCCCGGGCTCCACATTATAGCCTGAATTATGTCCTCTCCTTTCCCCCAAAGAAATTTATTAAACATTTTCAAGAAATAAATGCAAATCGATGAAAACTTATTCTTCTCAGTTCTTTCAGAAAAATCAGGCTCCTGGATATTTCTCTTCTGTTCAAAAAGTCAGAAGTATGTAAAATACAGTTTTAAAGTTTCTGAAAAGTAGCAAGGAAAATAAAGATTTTTTTTAAAAAAAGTTTATTTAATGATTTCTTAAGTATGTGAAAGAATTTTCCTTCCAAAATGTTAACTTCTTCAGCTTCTAACACTCCCTCTCACAGCTGAAAATCTCCACTGTTCTCCCTCTTTCCTCCCCAAAAGCTGAAGTGTATCTGGAAATTAATTTTACTGAACAAGATTTCAGTAAATGAAAAATACCATTACAAACACCTGAAACAACACAAATATTCTATTTCATTTCCACACTACATTAGTTTTTCTCCATTTTTTCTTCAGGGCTCCTTTTACCTCCTTGCTTCTCAAACTGTAAATGATGGGGTTCAGTAAAGGAGTCACCACAGAATAAGAAAGTGAGAGGAATTTATCCACAGAGGCACAGTAGCTGTATTTTGGCCGCAGGTACATGGAGCTGGCAGTGCCATAAAAAAGAATCACAACCGAGAGATGTGAGGAGCAAGTGGAAAACGCTTTCTGCCGGCTCTCTGCTGATGCCATGTGAAGAATTGTGGAAATTATACGAACATAGGAATAAATTATCAGTAGGAAAGGGCTGAGAATAGCAAAGACAGCCACCACAATGACTTGGATTTCTCTCAGGAAAGTGTTGCCACAGTGCAGGTCCAGGAAAGGCTGAATCTCACAGAAGAAGTGGTCGATAGTAGAGCCACACAGGGGTGAGCTGAACGTTGTGAGGGTGTGCACCAAGCCCACAGCAGTTCCACAAATGTAACTCCCAGCCACCAGGCTCCTGCAGACCCTGCTGCTCATGATGACTGTGTAATGCAAGGGGTAGCAAATGGCAAAATAACGATCCAAGGACATGGCAGCCAAGAGAAAACATTCGGCCACTCCAAAGAAAAGGAAGAAAAACATTTGCAATGCACATCTTGTCTTGCAAATACTTACTGTTCCCACCAGCAGGTTCTCCAGAATAGCTGGGATAATGACTGACAAATAGCAGATATCCAGACAGGACAGCTGGGTGAGGAAGAAGTACATGGGGGTATGAAGGGTACTGTCACTGTTTATTATGAAAACTATCACTGTATTAGCCATCAAGGTGAGGATATAAAGAGATAATAAAACTACAAAGAGCAAAGGGTGCAAATGAGAGATTTCAGGAAAACCCAAGAGTCTGAATTCACTCAATCCACTGAGGTTCCCAAGGATCATCCTTCTTTGGTGCTTTGTAGAACTCTCTTCGTTTTAGTGTTCAGCAGCTGATGATGCTGCAAACAGCCAGGCAAATCTGCAATCAAAACACAACTGCCTGCTTGAACAGACAAAAGTATGACTAGAATTTAGAAACTGAACAGATCTTGAGAAGATCTTCTGAACAGATTAGAAAATGTTTCTAAAGAAAATAAGGCAGTCTTATGTCTTTATTTTTGACTGATTCTTCTTTCATAGCATTGCCTTCAAAGTTTGCATATTCAGTACTGTCTTCAAATGTTCAGCTATCATTTTTACCCTGTAGAAGAAGAAAAAATAATATGGCAAATATCTTTTTATGGACTAACCAGTTCAAGTCCCAAAATCATTAGTAGCAATATTTGAATCTAACAAAGGTAATTTCTCTGTTACCTGTTGTGGAGTGTGGTGGAAGAAGAGGAAGAGAAAAAAACCCTGAATTAGGAGGTCTCCAAAAAAGCTTTCAGCTCTGAGCACTCTGCAGTGAACTAGAAGAGAGGCTTTTCCACAGCTCTTTATACTATATAGATGTATTTATAAAGTCCACTGAGACTGGCTAGTGCTGATTGGAGCAATAAGGAATAGCTATTGGATAAATATGATGCATATGTATGAGCTGACTCACAGCCACCTCTAGTTTTACATAACTTGGAAAGCACTTCTGTATAAACCCAGATATCCTACAGAAATACAAGGTCTGGTTTTACTTTGCAGTAATTACTCGTACTTCATAATGCAGCCAGATTAATGAGAGAGTTGCCACATAGGCTTATCATACTTCATGCTTTCTTCACTAAATTTGAAGGTGAAGCAAAGATGCAGTCTGTATTTGTTTGGGGATAAGGGACAAAAGATTCACTCATTACCAATCTTAATTTTTATTGTATCCGATTTAAAGATCTTTTTTATTTAGCTGTTGTTTGGTTTATGTGGTCTCTTATTCAGATCCAGAAGCAACCCCACATCATCTCTCTCACCACAATGCCCCTTTCAATGCCAAGGAGATTGATTAAAAGTTGAATTACTGGCTGATGCTCACACTTCCAGTGTTAAGACATCTCATTCAGTCTGATCCTTTCTGCCCTGGCTGTAGGACTGTCTTGGCCCACTTTTATCCTCAGTCATTGACTGTAGGGTGACCTCTGCATCACAGTCATATCCTGTGAACAGCAGCAAGAACCACGTAATGTGATGTAGGTGTCTTCTGTATGGTAAGGTAAGTGAAAGCGGGAAAGTGCAGTATCTTTGTTTAATTAAACAGAAACATAACAAAGACAGAAATTATTATCCTCAGAGGAAAATCTCTGAGAAATCTGAAGGATCTATCTGAGATGGCATGATGTTTTCTCCCACGGCAGGCCTTGCCTGCACCATTAATTAGAAAATAATTAAAACCAGAGTTAGATGTGAGTTATGCACGTGTTCTCTCCTCCTGCAAAACCTTTAAAGCCATTTTCCTGCGTCTCTTTGTAGTCTGTCTCCACATCAAAGGTTTATCCCCTAATCCAGGCAAGATCAGACCCAAGACCATGAAAGGTCAAAATATAACAGATTAAAATAGATATGCAGGTGCTCTGTAGGTCTTTCTTTACATTTTGTTCAAGGACCTAACAGGAGAACCAGAGAAAGAGTTGTGTTGTGCCTAAACAGTAAGAAAAAAATAACTGACTCCTACAACTGCACCAGTCAATCCCCAACAGACCCTTCTCCTCTGATCTGATCTGGGATCACAGATAGAAACACTTAAGATCTGAGATGTGGCTTTTCCAAAAACATTAACCACAGGTTTCTCCTACTGGCAGATGAGCTACTTTATTTCATTTCATTCTTGTGTCTCTTCTTCCAGATGTTGTTGTCCTCTGGCACCTACACAGGTAGGACGTCTCTTTCAGGGAGACTTATCAGTCTATGAAGTAAATGGATTATTGGAACAGGAGATCAATTCCAAGACATTTTTGTATTCTTGAAAAAAACTGCTGTACCTGAAGCATGTCTTGGACAAATGGTATTTCTTGGAGCACAATCCACATTCTTTAGTACTTTTTGCATGGTATTATGGAGAATATGTGGGATTATCTGTATTCACTGGGTAATTCTTTCCTGGAAGAGACCCCACCCAGAGAATGATAGCCTGAACTCAGATATTAAACTGTGGTTTAGGGTTATTCATCAAATCAAATCTCTCTATTCTCCATGTGTGTTGGGTGTGTATTTTTGGGGATGTCACCAGAGTCTTAGGTTCCCATATTTTAGAGGAAACATTTATTCTAATGCAAATAAGCTCTGAGAAGTGATTTAAACATGCAAATGGATTTGCAGGAACTTTTAGCATATACGTATGAGTTTCAGGAAATGTAATTAATCTGTGCAAGTCACACAGATTTAAACCAGTCTGTTAGCTAGCTGTGGTGTGTGCAGTGGAGGATATCCCCTGCTGAAATAAAGTAATGCCACTTTCTAATACTAAAATCACAGAATTAGAGAGTTTTATTCCTGACTTTTGGTGGCAAAAGCACGATTCTAAAATCTGTTATGGTGGTAGTCTGAAGAACTAGAGTCCAGGGACTGTTTGCCACCCTCAGTTTGAGTTTTTTCCATATTTTTTTTCTTCTTGCTACATGAGAACACTCCTCTAATGCTACCTAGAGAGAAGAAAAATGATTTTCCTTGTGGATGTCCAGTTCAACACAATTAAAAATTAGTGGGCCTTGACCTGTTTCCTGGGATCCCTGGTCACTCTCAGATTTGAAGGACCCTTTTTATGATTTCATGAAGAAGTATGAAGACTCTTGGTTTTGCTAAGGCACTGCTAATCCTCTACATAACCAGCTTTAGCTTTATGATCCTCTGCTGACAGATACTTCCCCTGCTTCTGCTACTGTGTACTACACTCTGCTGAAACACTCCCACTGTAAACCACGCAGGTGTCTGTACCCATATTTCATTTCTGGGTCATATCATCAGTGTGACTCTGCTGTAGAGGACACAAAGGAATGTGCATTGACACAGTCCTCACATGGACTCTGGGATAAAGTTGCCCCAAAAGATCATTCTTGCCCACAAATGAGCATGTGGGTTCCCCGACTTCTCCTTCCTAAGGTTTGTCATTCTGTATTTTGTCATTAATCAGAAAGAAAAAAACAACACAAAACCCCCCACCCAACTAAAAATCAGGCACTTTCTTTGCCACATCTCCTGCAGCAAGTAAGGATTTAGCATTCAAATTATTTCTTAGGGTAAGCTCTATATGAGAGATGTGCCCACCAAGTGGTAAGACCATCTTTCACAGCACCAATCAGGTCACGCAGTCCTATCGACTACCACGAAAAATTCCCATTGTGTTTGGGGAAAGACTCAGTAACCAGGCTCAATAAAGGCTCAGTCAAAGGGTGGTGTGCAATTGCCTTGTGCATCACTCATTTGGTTCCTTTTCAAGATCAATATTAATTACTACTACTGTGGGATTTTACTATCTTTTCCATTATTAAAATGTAATTAATTCAACACACAAGTTTTACTCCAAATCTCCCCATTCCACGACTGTGGTTGGGGGAAGAAAAGGTGGTTGAGAAAACAGCTGCGTGGGGCTTCATTTCCATCTGGGTTTAGAATGAAACACCTCCCTCTGTCTGGGAAAAAGAGAATGAAAAGACTGAAAAGGTGGACTAATTCCCAGGACAAGCAAGAAGCCAATAACCAATGGAAGACAGAACACGAATTAATGAAGAGAGTTACACAATTAACATCCAATGAACATTCATTTCTTGGTTTGCTAAAATGTGTAAAAAGAGGAAAGTTTGAAAGGAGCAGGTGTGTGTTTAGAGCAGCATTGTAATAACGTGATGATGCTTTCTGATATTAAAAGTAGCATTAAGAGACCTTTATTTATCCTGATGTTTTCAATAACAGGGATGGGTGTGAGAGTTTGGTCCAGCTCAGCTAAAAGCTAAAAACAGCTGAACACTAAAAACTCAACAATAAAAACAGGAGACCCTCCTAGCTCAAATCATTCCTGGGAAGGTGTAAAGAGGGCGCAGCTGGAGCTGCTGTGCCCCTGCTCAGGCAGAGCTCCGTGAGCAGCCCTGACTGACAATCTGTCAGTTCAACCTGTAAAAGCCCTGTGGCACTCTTGAACAGGACAGACTTCAAATACCCGCCATCTCAGAGTGTGGCTGGAGATTCTGCCCTTGAGTGAGGACATGCAGAAGCATTTCATTGAGAAAAAAAGGGCCAGTGGCCAGGGTGGGCGATATCAGTGTCTACTTAACATTTCTTTTTCTAGCTTTAATATAATTGCTTCAATATTGCTTCCAAATGCCACACTATAATCGAGGCAATAAAAAACCCATCCTGTGTAATACAGAATTCGATCGAAAGCCTTTGACTCCACCTATTTGCACCATCGTGCATTTAAAAAAATAGCTCCCTCATGCTCGAGAAGGCCTGTTAAAAGCAAAGACCTTTGCTAAAATTTCGAATGCTAGTCTTCCATGCTGCTTCAGCCAGGGCCACAATCTGACTGCAGCACCCCCAGGGTGCCCTGACTTTGGCACACATCTCGGGGCCATGGAAACCCTCCTCTTCCTCACTGCGGGGTGCTGGGCCGTGCCCTGCACAAAGCGGCTGCGAAAGTCATAGCCCAGCTCCCTCAGCCTGGCCCGGGATGGCTCCTGAGCAGCCCTGAGCACGGGAGCCTGCTTCAAGCTGCTGGTGGAGGGCCCTGAAGCTGCCTTCTCCACTGGGGCTTTGTCAAACCATGGAAGGCTTGTTATGCCCCTGTCCCTCTTGCCCAGGGAGGGCTGGTGGTCCCTGCGCTGCACAGAGCGGCCGCGGCGGTCACATCCCCGCTGTGGACGTCTTCTCTGCTCTCTCCCCCTCGGCTGGGATTGCTCCCGAGCATCCCTGAGCACTGGAGCCGGCTGCAAGGCTGGCACTGCAGGATCACCAGGGGATCGGTCACAAGGTGGAGGACTCGTAGCCTGCCTCCTCCTCTTCCTCGGCGGGGACTGGTCCTCAGCGTGCTGCACGAGGCGGCTGCGAAAGTCGAAGCTGCCCAGCACAGATCCGCTCGTCTCTCTGTGCTGCAGCAGGGTTGGCTCCTCAGCAGCCCTGGGGCCACCAGCGCACTGCAACCTCCCGCTGGAAGGTCCGGCTGAAGCCGCCCCATCTCCAGGAGCGTGCTCACAGCTTGGCGGGTCCATTCTCCTCTCCTCATTGTGCTCATAGTCCGCGGTGTCCACAGTGCAGCTGCAGCGGTCCGTACCCCACAGCGGGGATCTGCTCCAGGCCTGCTCCTTGCCAGGCTCTTCCACAGCCACCACCATGTCCTGGAAAGAGAGCAGTGGAGACTTGCTGCCCTTCCCTCCTGAAAGGGCCAGAGTCAGCAGGGAACCCCCAGAAGTTTTGGGACGGGATGTTTCAGAGCCTCCCAAAGGCTCTTCTGTAGGGCTGCCAAGGCCAAAGGGCCAAAGGCACACAAATGGGATGGATCCAGGTGGGATGCTTTGAGGGGAAGCAGCATTGTGGCTGTGATGAATGCTGCAAGGTGGGAGTGGGAAAGGAGAAATGCCGAGATCCTAGTAAGAAATCCAGCGCTTCTCTGGTGCCCTGACCCTCCTTCCCAGAGTTACCTTTGTCCTGTCCAGCAGCCCCTGTGGGCCAGTAGAAGCCACCTGCTTGCTGCTGGGTGCCCAGTGGCTGAGGAAGGAAGGGGCAGACGGTCGTGCCAGCGAGGAAGAAGCCTTTTCTACGACCTGCAGATCAGAGCATCTGAAGAAAAAAAAGGGTGATCTCAGTTTAGGCCTGCTGTTGCAGCCTCCTCTGGGGTCCAGTCATTTCCTTTGAGAGCTTTCTAGGACAGAGAGAAGACGTAACCAAAACCACTACTGCAAAGTTCAGCTAGAGTCCTCACACCCAGTCGGCTCCTGTCGCAGCAAAACCTCATCTTTATACCTTCTACAGCCTCCATTTCATAAATTCACAGACTTGCTTGGGTTGGAAGAGACATTAAGGCTCATTTTCTTCCAGCCCCCTGACATGGGCAGGAATCCCTTACAAGGGACCAGGTTTCTCCAAGCCCCGTCCAACCTGACCTCGAACACCTCCAGGGATGAGGCACCCACAGCTTCTTTGGGCAGCCTCTTCCACTGTCATACCACCCTCACACTGAAGCATTTCCTCCTAAGATCCAATGTAAACCTGCCCTGGGTCAGCTGAAAACTGATCCCCTTCATCCTTTCCAACCCTCCCTGATCAAGAGGCCCTCCCCATCTTCCCCGGAAGGCCCCTTCAAGTTCTCTCGCCCTTATCTACATACGTCCAGCATGAGAGTGCAGACAAGTTACGTCAGGGCAGCAGCCTGAAGGACAGACATGGGCTAGGAGAGGTTTCACCGCACTCAATGATGCAGGTAGTGATTGCATTTGCTGAGAAAAACACTCTGGAGTATGAGAAGCCAAACAATAAAGAGAGAAAAGGAAATGCCTCCTGAACACATCTGATCCTGGTTCTTACCTGGCATAAAAGAGCAGGTAGGCTTGCTGCCTGAGAGCTGTGTCAAGGCAACGAAGCTCCACAGACTCATCATTCATCTGGTACCACAGCCCGTTGCTGGCCTGTGAAAGAAAGGCAAGGATCTCCTCATGGTTTTCTCTCCAAAAACACTGGCAGAAAACTCCCCAACAAAGAGTATGTCAAAACAAATCCAGTCCCGCCCCTAAAGAAGAGACCTTCTGCCCCAAAACCTCAGCTGTCAGTAGCACTGACAGCGAAGTTCATCCTCCCCAGCACACATTTTCCTCATTGGCAAGGAAGGGAAGGAAGTCGCTGTTTACCTTTGTGTAGCAGAAATAGTGTCCTCCATGGCAGCTGACCCCACTGTGCACCAGGACAGCATACAAGGAGTAACGGAGGGCTTCTCCCTCCGCCTGGGACATGTACGGCCGAAGGTCCAGGTACTCGGGGTACTCCACCATCTACAGAGACACCAGGAGGGCTCACAAGTGACCCTGATCCGTGGCACAGAACAGCCTGCCACATCCAGGCGCCACAGGTGTGTAAACACATCCCTGGGGCTCGTGAACAGCTGGTTTTCCATAAAGTAACATGTCACGGTTCGAGTGGCAGGAAACTGCTCTGGGCCAAAGCAGCTCTGCTGGAGAAGAGTGCTTGCCTCTCTTCCCAAGGGAATTCTTCTCTCCCCAGAAGGGAACCAGACTAACCCAACACGGGTGGCTTGTGACCAAGTCTGGGAAATCTGATCCAGGAAGAGAAAGCTGCCCAGCAGTTGTCTACACACCTTGTTGATCTTCCCGCCGGTGAAACAGTCAAACCTTTTCAGGCACACCGTGAGAACCTTGGGCGCACAGTGCACTGTGAACCTCTTGGAGGCAGCAACATTCTTCTTACACCTTGAAACCAAGCACAGAGACCGGTGCTGAAATGCACCCAATCCTCCCCCAAGGTGGCCAGGCAACCTCTCCTGTCTCACACAGCTTTTGTTCTCTTAAGGCTATTCACTGCCATAGTTTAAAAAAAGCTGCACCTCATCTGTCTGCAGTAAACCTGCCCGAGGAGATGACTTCTGTTCAACGATATGCAGCCCCCTGACACAGGATCTGGTGTTAATATGTTCTTAGGAAGCATCTTACTTGCTGCATTGAAAGCAGTTTTCACCATCCAGGTGCTCGGGTGTCACAAAGTCCTCCAGGGCTGCAGTGAGGGACGAGACGGCCTGGAGGAGTGAGAAATGAGCAGGCTGAGCTCCAGGAAATGCCCTCCCCCAAACATTTCCCAGGAGCTGACAAGAAAACCCCTGTAGCTGATGCTGAAGAGATCCACCAGGAACCCGTCCAGAAGGAGGCAGTAAGAGGGAGTGATGCTGAACATTTCCCTGTGTCCCAGCAGCTCCTGGAGCCACCAAGAGCTCCCTCCCTGTACCACTGCTCAGTTCAACTAATGACAGTGTGCAAGGGGCAGCACTGGTGCAAACAATCCAACCCATCAGCCTGGGAGCCAGACAGGTGTCACAGCAGAGTAAACGGGAGAAGGACGAGGACATATCAAGGGCGCAGAGAGGATGATGCTGCTTTTCCAGCTTAAAAACAGCACCTACAGAGAGACCAGTGCCACGGCCGCTGCAGGAGGACACCATCCATCCCCCTTCCCACCCAGCCCCCAGATCTCTTGTCTTCGGAGTCTGCATTTTTAAGGGCAGTGTGTTGACTCTGGAAAGCTGCAGGGGCCTTGGGATGTCCTGAAGCACAACTGCAGAGCCTCTTACTTTGATATCCAAAGGCACATCCAGGAAGGGCTCGTAGGAGTCAGAAATGGCTTTGCAGTTGAAGCAGGTGACTGGAAGGAAAAATCCAAATGCTGAGCAGTGGGCAGCTGGCCGGCATTGCCCATTTACGCATCGTACCTTGTCCCACCAGTCCCAGGACCAACTGTCAGGCACAGGCAGACAGAAGGGCACAAGCAACGTCAAAGAGAGTAACAGTTGTGGAAACGTACCTCTGGATCTCAGAAAGCCCCCAAATATCTGATGGACAAGGGTAGTGGATTGAGATGGGAGGTCCAAGAAGCTGGAAAGAAGCAGTAAGACAGAGCATTATGTCCTTGAAAGAGTTTTGTTGTGCCTGAAAGCCCAGGGTTTAGGTTTCCCCTGATGGGAGCACATCAAGCAGTCCACAGGGCTCTGAACTTTGTGGGGGTGATTTGCTTGTGCTTACTCGCTGCATGCACTCAGACAAGCTCTCTGCATGGCATCGACAGTACAGCACAAGAAGTCATGGGCATCTTCCTGCCTGCCAGGCTGAAAATGTTCTCCAATGCCTAAGAAAGAAGACCTTTGTGGTTCTCTCAGCCAAGAAGGGAAGAAAAGCTGTCCAAGCAGCTGGCATGACTTACATCTGAGAACCTTGAGGACAGCCAGAGGCAGGACGGTACTGGCAGGGGAATGCAAGGCCTCGTTCACGTGGGCTTCCATGATGCACATCATGCAGAAACCCTGCCGGCGACCTGAAGAGGGACACAGGGAAGGTCCTGAGGTTAGCAAAATCTTCAGACCAGGGGGACACTCCTCCTCTTCCACTCCCTCTCCAGGGCAATACTCCACTCCTCCCAATGTCCTAACATGATCCCAGGGCATTTCAGCGCGCAGGAAATGTTCTCGAGAGGGATGCTAAACCGACAGTTTTCTGGGAAACAATCCAACTTGCAGGAATAAAGAGCTTGGAGCTGGAAAGAGGTGTCATCAGGAAGGCCCAGAGAGCTGGCTAAGACAAGTGGCTTCTAGGCTGGCGTGTTCAAAGAACATAAACTCATGGGGCTGACAATCTTTGGTCTTTGATTCACGGACTTTCGGGAGATGTTCCAAAAGCACTCACAGGCTTGGCTGTGCTCTCGGGACAGCAGGTAGTTGGCCAGTGGCGGGGTGTAGGTCAGGCACTGCAGGACAGCGTTGAGGAAGCACGTGTTGCCCACATTGAAGAGCCCTGCTCCTGCACTCTGCCTCTGCTGCCACACCATGCAAATCTTCTCCGGGGGAAAGAGGATCCTTTCTGGAGGAGCCATTCCCTCGGCAAGGACTGCAGAGAAATGCCATTTGAAAAGAGATGAGAGGAGGAACAAAAGCACATTGAAACTTTGAATTTTCTGCACAAGCACTCAGGGCAACCAACTCAAACCTTCCACTCAGAATCAGGGGAAGCCTAGCCCTGCCATGGAAAGCTACTGGTTGGGAAAAGTCTGTTCCCCTGCTCATTTTGCCAAGAGGCCAACACACCCTGGCTCTGGTTTCTGGGCATCAGGGTACCTTCCTTTCTGACCAGAGTTGTCGGCTGGATTATCAGGTCAAGCTTTCCCAGACTGGGACTGATTGAAACTTCCTGAAAACCAGCAAGTACTCAACACAAAAGTTAACTCCAGGATGTCAGAGTTCTCTCTGAGCAATGATGCTTCCAAGTTTTGTACACAGTGACAAAGGAGAGACAAAAGGTGTCCTCCTGTGCCTAATCAGAAGCGCCTGGGTCAGTCTGGCTGCTCTCAGGAAACATGCCAGTGTTCACTCGAGGTTGCGAGCACATCTCTCTGGGATCCGACCACCAGTCGGGTCAGTTGTCTGGGGGATTCACAAAGTCCCAACCTGCCGGTGAAGCTGTTACTCACAGGAATTGTTCTCCGTTGTGGCCATTGCCTCTCTCAGGGACAGACACCACAGCTCCCGATGACCAAGGAGATGAGGATGTGCTCCAGAAAGAGATCGGCGTCACTCTCGTCACCTGATTTCAACAAAATTACTGAAGCTCACCAAAAGTGCAGGTGCCCTTCTCTGGAGAGGCCCTGCTGCTGCTGCTGCTGCTGTCACAGCAACAACAGCAGAGTCTCTGGCTTTCCCACTTCTTCTGCAGGAGTGACAAGCTTGCAGCCACTAACTGCACGACTGCCTTTGCTGCTCTCCTTCTTCTGCCTGTTCTGTCTCGCTCCTGCAGCAGCCAAGGCAGGCTTTTTGCCACTCTGGGCTGAGCCCAGCCCCTCAGACTACAGTCACCCCTAAAACCTAAACCTATACAGTCACTCCTAAACTTAGATCTAAACAGTCCCCCCTAAAACCTAAGCCTAAACAGTTCCCCCTCAAACCTAAACCTAAAGAGTCACTCCTAAACCTGGATCTAAATAGTCCCCCCTAAAACCTAGACCTCAATCGTCCCCCCTCAAACCTAAACCTAAACAGTCACTCCTGAAACCGAAAACCTAGCAAAACCACAAGCTGAGTTATCCTGAAGGCCAGCTCTTGGGTTAGCCTGCTTTCAGGATGCCAGCACTGAGGTCAGTGGGCTCAGGTGGGGTCATTGGGCACGTGAGGTCACAATCATTGGACAGGTGACACATCTCTGCCCCTCTGTGACACAGGGCCACACAGGGATGTGTCCTGTGGAGGCCACAGAGCCACGTGCTTCCTGGGCACAGGAACTCCCATGGCTCCTGTCAACAGGTGGCAGTCACTGGGACACCTGCTGATGAAGGGGGGAATTAATTTCATTAACTGCCTGGCAGTGCATTGCAAACTCCTTCACACAGTAGGATGAAGTTTAGTAACTCCGAGTGCCGAGCCCTGCATTCTGGGCCACAAAACCCCCTTTTGGGCAACTTTATAGCCTGGGCACGGTGTGGCTGGACAGCGCCCAGGAGGAAAGGACCTGGGGCTCTTGGTTAGACAGCCGACTGCACCTGAGCCAGCAGTGTGCCCAGGTGGCCGAGAAGGCCAATGGCTCCCTGGCCTGAATCGGGAATGGTGTGGCCAGCCAGGAAGGAGCAGGGAGGTCATTCTTCCCCTACACTTGGCACTGGTGAGGCCACACCTTGAGTTATTGTGTCCAGTTCTGGGCCCCTCAGTTTAGGATGGACGTTGAGACGCTTGAGCACATCCAGAGGAGGCAGCGAGGCTGGGGAAGGGCCTGGAACACAAACCTGGTGAGGGAATGACTGAGGGAGCTGGGCTTGTTTAGCCTGGAGAAAGGAGACTCAGGGTTGACCCCTCATCACTCTCTACAATTTCCTGACAGGTGGCTGTAGTCAGGTGAGGGTTGGTCCTCTTCTCCTGGCAGCAGCTAACACAAAGGACAGGAGCCTGTCTCACGCTTTGACGAGGGAAATATAGGTTGGATATTAGGAAACAGTTTTTACACCAAGGGTAATAAACTATTAGAGTGATCTGCGCAGAGGAGCTGGAGGGTTCACTCGTGGTGGTGCGTTTTGTTTGTATTCATTTAAGTTCATAACTTGTTCTGACTGGTTCTTGTAATGGTTTGTCCTGTGTAACCCCCCCATGTTCCTCCCCATATGGTTTTACCCCCAGTGACAGTTATCTGTCCGTCATATGGTATAGAACCCTCTGGGCCTGTCTGTCACTCTGGCACCTCTGCCTGCGTCCAGAAGGTTCCAGGGAGAGCGTCGAGTGAATTGGACAGGATACCAGCTTCCCCCTCCCACTGCTTTCTGTATGGTTATTGCACCTGCCAGTTGTATTACCAGCCCACCCTTCCTGCTCCCCATTGGCCCCTGCTTGAACCCCCCCCCGTGTACCACGCCCCTTTCAAGGTTGTTGTACTGAAGCCCTCAGGGTCTCTCTGAGGCAGCTGCCCTGAGGAGAGGGCTCCACGCCGAAGGCTCAATAAACTCGCCTTGGTTTTACCCCTCAAGAGCCCCTCGTTTACTCTCGTGCCGTGGCACGCTTCGCTCCATGTCACGCCAAGAACCCGCTGTGGTGCCATGGTGCCAGGGCTGGCCGAGATTGGCAATACAGGCACCGCCTCAGTTCACCATCTCTGCACGTGTTGAAGAAAAGACTGGATGTGGCTTTTGGGGCCACGGTTTACTTGGGCTTAGGCTTGGTTTGGAAATGATGATCCTGGAGGTCTCTTCCACCTAACGATTTCTGTGATTCCTTCGCCAAAGCACAGAGCCCAAAACGTGCAGGCCTGCCCAGAGCTGGCACAAGGCTGATCACAGCTCTGTCTGGCACACAGGCTGCTGGGCATTTCTCTTCCACTCGTCCCAGGCACACTCCTGCTCCCTGAGACTCGCCCAAGCTCTCAAGGGTCATTCCCAGGGAATTTTATCTGCCCTCAAGGTACACCCACGGCAGACCCCTGGACTGGCACCTCCAGAGGCTGTGCTGGGTGAAGCTTGGCTGCCAGGCCCACACCCAGCTGCTGCCTCTCCCGGGGGCAGCCTTTAGCAGCCTTCACCATCACTCCTTTTCTCCAGCCTTGCTTAGGCTGGGTTTGGTCAGACACAGCTTGAGTCACATTCCCACTCGGGGGCTGGGGGCACTTTTGTTCCTGCTGCACTTGACCCCCGTGGATTTGGGCTATGCAGCAGGCCGTTGGTGTTCCTCCTGCTCCAAGGAGGCAGCTGCTCGCTCTTCACCCCTGCTGACGCCTTAGGATTTTAGCTTTTTCATCTGTTTGTAATCCTGCACTTCTTTAGTGTAGACCTCTAAACTCCATACAAAGTGTGAGCTGCTGCCTCCACAGTTTGGTCAGACACAACAATTGCTCTCCAGTCCTGCCAAGCAAAGACACCTCAATGCTTCAGGCGGTGAGAAATGGAAACAAAAGGGTGTTGGGGGGAGCTGACTGGGGGTAAATGACTTCAATTTCCTGAATCTGGAACGGGAAGATTAACCCCAAGAGGCCCTCCGGGAAGGCTGTAACTCTCAAGTACCTCAGCCAGTGGGGAAAGAGGGAGGGAAACGTGCCCGGGAAATGGGGATCAGCAGGAGCTTGCGACCTCCCAAATCCGAGAGACCGCAGGGGCGAGCCCCACGGCCTCTCCCTTGATGGGACTGAAGTCAGAGGACCGCTCTGTGTGCTGTTCGGACACAAAGCTCCGGCGCTGGTGGATGGCTGTCGCCTGAGGGGGGACGCGCCCGGAGGCCCCGCGGAGAGGGCCGCTGTGCGCCGCTGCGGTCAGGCGCTGCCCGGGCAGCCCCGCCGCCCTGCTGAGGAGGCCTCGCCTGAGGGCGGCGCGCCCCGGGAAGGCGCCGGCCGGGAGGGCTTTGGGGGCGGCTTGGGGGCGCTTTGGTCACTGGAGGGAGGCTCGGGAGGCCTTGGAGTTCCCCGGCTGCTCCAGAGCCAAAGCGCTGCCAGTTTTCCTTCTCTCCGTGCCCTCTTCCCTCCGCAGCCCGCGGCTCCCACAGCTGGCCCTGGGGCTCTGCGTGCAGCGGGGCCGGGTGGTGCTCCCGTCCCGGGCCGAGCCATTCCTTGCTGTGCCTTGGACCTTGCCCAGGCAGACTGCTGCAGGAGCGCCGGGCTGCTCTGGGCAACTGGCGCTGCTCTGGGGAATGGAGGCTCAAGCGTCGAAGAAGGACTTTACAATTAGAAAATCCTAAGAAACTTGCTAGAAATTCTTCATTCAACACACGAGTTTTACTTCAAATCTCCTCATTCCACCACTGTGGTGGGGGAAGAAAAGGTGGTTGTGCAAGCAGCTGCGTGGGGCTTTAATTTCCATCAGGGTTTAAAACACCATCTCTCTCTCGATCTGGGAAAAAGAGAATGAAAAGACTGAGAATGTGGACTAATTAGTCTGAGAAGCAAGAAGTCAACAACCAAGAGAAGACAGAACACGAATTCGTGAAGAGAGTATGCAATTTATAGCCCATGAGCATTGATTTATTGGTTTGCTAAATGTGCAAAGAGTGCAAAGTTTTGAAGGAGCAGGTGTGTGTTAGAGGAGCACTGTAATGAGGTGATGATGTTTCCAGATCCTAAAGTAGCATTAGAGAACTTTATTTATCCTGATGTTTTCAGTGACAGGGATGGGTGTGACAGTTTGGTCAAGCTGGTCTCGGCTAAAAGTAAAATAGCTGAACACTAAAAACTCAGCTAAACACTAAAAACAGGAGACCCTCCTAGCTCAAGCCGTTCCTGGGAAGGTGTAAAGAGGGCACAGCTGGAGCTGCTGTGTCCCTGCTCAGGCAGAGCTCCCTGAGCAGCCCTGAGTGACAGTCTATCATTTCAAACTGTAAAAACCTTGTGGCACTCTTGAACAGGACAGACTTCAAACACCGCCACTCTCAGAGTGTGGCTGGAGATTCTGCCCTTTGAGTGGGGACAGCCCAGCACCGCTTCACTGAGAAAAAGTGGGCCTGTTGGCAAGGGTGGGGTGATATCAGTGTCTACTTAACATTTCTTTTTCTAGCTTTAATATATTCGCTTCAATATCGCTTCCAAATATTGCCCGATATTCGAAGCAATAAAAAACCCATCCTGTGTAATCAAGAATTCATCGAAAGCCTTTGACTCCAGCTATTTGCATCATCTTGCATTTAAAAAAATAGGCAGCCTCATGTTCGAGAAGGCCTGTTGAAAACAAAGACCTTTGCTAAAACATAGACCGCTAGTCTTCCATTGCTGCTTCAGCCAGGGCCACAATCTGACTGCAGCACCCCCAGGTGCCCTGACTTGGCACACATCTCGGGGCCATGGAAACCCTCCTCTTCCTCGCTGCGAGGCGCTGGGCCAGCCCTGCAAAAGCGGCTGCTGAAGGTCATAGCCCAGCTCCCTCAGCCTGGCCCGGGATGGCTCCTGAGCAGGCCCTGGGCACGGGAGCCTGCTTCAAGCTGCTGGTGGAGGGCCCTGAAGCTGCCTTCTCCATGGGGCTTTGTCAAACCGTGGAGGGCTTATTATGCCCCAGTCCCTCTGCCCAGGGAGGGCTGGTGGTCTCCGCTGCACAGAGCGGCCGCGGCGGTCACATCCCCGCTGTGGCGTCTTCTCGCCCTCTCCCCCTCGGCTGGGATTGCTCCCGAGCATCCCTGAGCACTGGAGCCGGCTGCAAGGCTGGCACTGCAGGATCACCAGGGATCGGTCACAAGGTGGAGGACTCGTAGCCTGCCTCCTCCTCTTCCTCGGCGGGGACTGGTCCTCAGCGTGCTGCACGAAGCGGCTGCGGAGGGCGTAGCCGCCCAGCACGGATCCCCTCGTCTCTCTGTGCCGCAGCAGGGTTGGCTCCTCAGCAGCCCTGGGGCCACCAGCGCACTGCAAGCTCCCGCTGGAAGGTCTGGCTGAAGCTGCCCCATCTCCAGGAGCGTGCTCACAGCTTGGAGGGTCCGTTCTCCTCTCTGCACGGTGCTCATAGTCCGCGTTGTCCACAGAGTAGCTGCGGCCGTCCGTGCCCCACAGTGGGGATCTCCTCCAGCAATGAGGCTTCTAAGTCTTGTACGTAGTGACAAAGGAGAGCAAAAGGTGTCCTCCTGTGCCTAATCAGAAGCGCTGGGTCAGTCTGGCTGCTCTCAGGAAACATGCCAGAGTTCACTCGAGGTTGCGAGCACATCTCTCTGGGATCCGACCACCAGTCGGGTCAGTTGTCTGGGGGATTCACAAAGTCCCAACCTGCCGGTGAAGCAGTTACTCACAGGAATTGTTCTCCGTTGTGCCCATTGCCTCTCTCAGGAACAGAGAGCACAGCTCCCGATGACCAAGGAGATCAGGACGTGCTCCAGAAAGAGATCAGCGTCAGTCTCGTCACCTGATAGCAACGAAATTAAGGTGAAGCTCACCAAATGTGCAGGTGCCCTTCTCTGAAGACGATTTTCCTTGTGGATGTCCAGTTCAACACAATTAAAAATTAGTGGGCCTTGACTTTTCCTGGGATCCCTGGTCCACTCTCAGATTTGAAGGACCCTTTTTATGATTTCATGAAGAAGTATGAAGACTCTTGGTTTTGCTAAGGCATGCTATCCTCTACATAACCAGCTTTAGCTTTATGATCCTCTGCTGACAGATACTTCCCCTGCTTCTGCTACTGTGATTACACTCTGCTGAAACACTC